>NC_133335.1:155413101-156057268 GCF_042186555.1 Aquarana catesbeiana
ACAAGCTCAGGCTGGGCTTCTCCTTTAAGCAACAGTACAGATCAGGAGAGTAACAGAGAGATGTGCATTATGTACTGAGTCAGTCAGTACACACTGCACATCTTTCTGTTACTCTCCTGAGAGCCTGAGACAGCCGCTCCCCCACCCCTCCACAGCTCAGCGCTCCAGTGAGCACGGGGGCAGAGTGGAGAGCTGCTGATTGCGCAATTGCGTATAGTTTATATACTGTTTTTTTGCGTGTTTGCAAAAATAAAGTGCGCCGGTCTGGATGAAGTCCAGGGCCAAATTTTTTCGTCCCAGTCCAGCCCTGCGGCCTGGTGAGGATGAGGATTTTAAGTTTACTGTTAAGCGTCCTGGGCCCTGCGAGTCCGGCCATGTCCTGACACACGCAGCTGCATACAGCAGGAGGCAGGAGCAGAGAGCAGAGTGGGCGAGGCAGAACGCTCAATCATGCCTGTGAAGGGACATCGTTTTCGGCACATGAGGAGGCTCTGGAGTCTGGACAGGAGGTAGGAAGGGAGTGGGAGACTGTCATCTGTTTTGCACTGTTTTGCTATTTTTGTGAAGAAAATGTTTGCTATATTTTTTCATTAGGATAATTTCAGCACAAAGAGAGGGGGAGCAATGCCAGGTTCAAGGGTGCAGAATTTTCAGGCTTCTTTAGAGAGATTTAACATCACTTTCTGCCCTGCTGAAAAAAAATTTACAGACAGGAAGTGCAGGGAAATTATTTGAATGGGGCCTGGATTGACGTACAAACCTAACTGAAGTCCTTATCCTTCCCTAATCTAAGCAAAACTTGAAAAAAACTTTTTGATTTTACTTACGCTATAATGTACTGAATGTAACCTGTAGATTTTATTAGGAGTGTTTTTTGTTTTATTGTTAACTATGTAATTGAGGAGTAAGGGTCTTTCCTTGTATTGTATTTTTCAGTTTCAACCCTAATGTCCAGTTACCATCATCAAAGTGGCACTCACAAGCATGATTGGGGTATTGCCCACATTATCGGCTGTATGCCATCACCCAATACCCAATTACCACCTTACCAAATTACAATAATTAAGCCAGACAACTTGTTTTTGGGTTAAAATGGCCATAGCAGCCTATTTTATTACACAAAAAACAAACCATAACAAAACTTTAATAAAAGAAATAACTGACTTGAAAAAACTGCATAGGATTTTTGAAGGCACCCTTGACGGCTCAAATTTCTGTATCTGGCACTACCTCGCCTATTACGGCCCCCAGCCGTGCTTTACGCCAGCTCTGGGACAAATTTAGGCGAATTCACCAGCCAATACAGCCAACTATTACTCCCGCCCTTATTAGGGCAGGTACACCCCTACCAGAGATGGGCCCAACCCATCTTTTTCCAAAGAAATTCATTATCCCCGCCTTCAAAAACCCTATGACCTGTGCCAAGACGCCCGGCGTGAAACCTTACGCCTGGGCGGCCCGCCACACCCACAGAGCTCTTTGAATGCCGTCTTGTAAGCCCAGGAACCAAAGATCAATCCCTACTGCATTCAAATGAACCCCGTCCCCTCTCAAGTACAACCACGGATCCTGCTCCAATTCCCTGTGAAGAATCGCCAAACCGCGGGTGCGGACAAAAAATTTTGCTACAGCCTTATTGATCTTGATCCTGGCTCTATTAATCCGCTCCACAGATACAACTAAACGCCATGAGGCCCTGGCCACCATGTCCGACCATACTACAATTGTGTCTGGGAACAGGGTACGCAATCTGAAGAGATCATATTTAATGTCTCTGCATAATTCCCTGGACGCCCGGAGCCCCAAATCATTTCCTCCCACATGAAGTAAAAGCACGTCAGGGGGCCTGTCAAGCCTGGCGTAATGGTGCACTTCCGGAAGAACCCTCGACCACAACATGCCCCTGACCCCAATCCACATGATCCTGACCTGTTCTCTGGAGAAACCCAACTGACGACCATCCTGCCTAACCTCAGCCCTCTTAGCCCCCCAGAAAATGTAAGAATGGCCCAGGATCCACACCAAACATTCCGAACCTGTAAAGTAACACAAAACATAAACAACACAAATCCCCAGCACCAAAACACACGACAAGAAACCAACAATTGAACACCCACAAACATGTAAGAAAACACAAGAAACAGTAACACACGTAAAACATGATCACCTTACACCCCCACTTAACCGTGCTTACCTACGACCTACACAATCTCACAATAGATGAGGCCGCACATACAGTCGAAAACGTTGTGACTCCCATCTACCAAGTTGACGCACTAGCTTGTCTTCCAGGCCCCATCGGGCCGCTTCGGTGGCCGCTCCAATGCTGAAAGAATGGGAGGAGTAATTCTGTGTCGAAAAACCCGCAGCCAGGAGACACTTCTTGAAAACGGCCCCAAACTGAAACCTAGACAACGCAAACCCATTACTATGTTGAAGCAAAGGACGGCAGTCCGTGCCCCTGACCTCCAACCACTCCCGAACTGCCCGAACAGGGCACAAGGGCGAGCCCCTAACCTCCCCCAAAGTAACCCATGCACCTTTACCACCTTGGTCAGTTTTGGACCTGCGAATTAAAAGGGACACCACTTCACCCCTAAGCACCACATCAGCCCAGTCCAAACCACCACCACCCTGTTTTGACCTGCACACCAATTCTCCAATTCCTAACGCCCCAAAAAATGCCAAAATAAATGCCGTTCTAAAAAGCGCAGCCTCGTAAGGCGAGGAACAAACCTCACCCATGACACCTATGATAGCCCCTAGCATGCTGAATGAAACCGGGCGGCGGGAATCCTTTGTATTCTTACCCCACCTGTAGCCCCGCAAAACCCGTTTCACCAAAGCATGCTTGGTGACATCCCCAACCCCAGACACTTGAAACCAATCAGGCAAGCCCGACATTTTTTGACCCAATTTGGATGCGGAAACTCCACCTTCCACATTCCTGCCAATGAATTCTAGCACCAAGCACAAATGGTCACCTTCGCTAGCACATCCACCTACCTCCCGTTCGAGTGCAAGCCACTCCCCCCAAACCTTCTCATATGCGGTCCACGTAGCAGTGCACACAGAATCCTTGAAGAGCCTTGTTACCGTTCGAATGCGATGTCCCATAAGTGGTCCGGGCAAGGCCTGCCATGCTGCTCCGCTCCCGGGGCCAACATTCTGAATCTGTCCCACTGTAAGCGAGACAAAGCATCAGCCACATTATTGGTCACACCCGGCACATGAACAGCACGAACTTAACAATTCAGACACAAACATAACAGCACTAAATGCCTCAGAAAACGCACCACCGGTGGGGAAGAAGCGGAAATTTTGTTAATAGCCTGTACAACCCCCAGATTATCACAGTGAAACAGAACCCGTTTGTTCCTAAATTCCTGCTGCCAAATTTCCACCGCCATCACAATGGGAAATAGCTCCAACAGCACCAGATTGCCCAGTAAGTCCGCCTTGCGCCATGAGTCCAGCCATTCACCAGCACTCCACTGACTCCCCAAGATTGCTCCGTAACCGACTGCCCCGGCCGCATCCGTATAAAGCTCCAAGTCACACGCAGAAACCATCTCATCCATCCACAATGACCTACCATTGAACTGTGCCAGGAACAACTGCCATACCCGCAAATCGTCTTTGTGTGCCTTAGACAAACGCACAAAATGGTGCGGTGCCTTGACCCCCGACGTGGCCGAAGCCAAACGCCTGCAGAAGATCCTGCCCATGGGCATAATGCGGCACGCAAAATTCAACTTGCCCAACAAAGACTGCAATGAACGCAAGCGAATCTTGTTGCTGCCGAGGGCAAAGGACACTGCTGCCTGCATGTCCTCCACCTTATCAAAGGTGAGCCGGCACTCCATACGCACCGTGTCAATCACAATCCCCAGAAATGTCAGCGTGGTGACTGGCCCTTCAGTTTTTTCTTGCACCAAAGGTACACCGAATAACTCAAAAACGTATTGCAACGTGGCCAACAGAATATGGCACCCCCTGCCCATTGAAGGGCCAATTACCAAGAAATCGTCCAGGTAGCGAATTATGGAATGCAAACCGGACACATCCCTCACCACCCATTCCAAAAAGGAGCTGAAAGTTTCGAAAAGTGAACAAGATACGGCACAACCCATAGGCAGGCAGAGATCGACAAAATAATGACTCTCCCACATGCAGCCCAACAAACGGAAGCTGTCGGAATGCACCCAAAGAAGGCGGAAAGCCGATTCTATATCCGTCTTCGCCAAAAGAGCCCCCTTGCCAAACTTCCGAACTCAACTAACCGCCTTGTCAAAAGATGCGTAAGAGACCGTACAAAACTCGCGGTCAATGGCATCATTAACCGACAAACCATGTGGATATGAAAGATGGTGGATCAACCGGAAAGAATTGGGTTCCTTCTTGGGAACCACTCCCAACGTAGAGACAACCAACTCCGCTACAGGGGGTGCTTCGAAAGGGCCTGCCATCCTACTCAAAGCCACTTCCTTTAGCCAATTTCTCCGACACCACCGATTGGTGTTGTCGTGCCGACAACAAATTAGCAGGGACAGGAGGAACACCGGATAAAGTGCAAGGGATCCTAAAACCTACAGAAAAACCATGTAAAAGAAGCCGTGCCGCCATTTGATCAGGATACCTACTTAGGAATGGAGCCAGTTTTTCCACCTTCACCGGCGTCCTCCCTCTTGCCAGCTTCACCAGACTTACCTTTGTTTTGTTTGAAGCATTTCGCAAGAGGATGAGATCCCCCACAGCCTGAGCATTCATGTCGGAACCGGCATGATCCCCCGAATCTACAGTTCCCTTCATTGAACTGCCAACAGAAACCTTTCCACTTTCCGGCCGATGGTGACGCGGTTCCTGCCCCCCCACCAGCCCCCCCTGAAAAGGGGGTGTTTGTCGCCCTCGCCTGGGTCATCAACTTCATCCACAAGCTGATATCCTTGTGGTCCCACCTAATTGATGGCCTGAGCGCCTTGCGTTGACGGAATTGTTCATCGTAACGCAACCAGGACACTCCCCCGTACACCCTCTGCGCCTCACCAATAGCATCCGCGTAACAAAACAGCGCGGAGCACTGATCTGGAGACTTCTCGCTGATGACACTGGCAAGAATATTGACCGCCTGTAGCCAATTCCCAAAAGTCCTGGGAATAAGCCAGTATCGCTGCTTCTCCTCTTCCTCCTTCTTACTCTCATCCGGCTTGACCTTGTCCAGGTTAAACTTTTCTAGGGGTAACAGGGAGAATATCTCCACGTACTCACCTTTCCAAATCCTGTCACGCACTTCCTGAGATGAGATCCCAGCGGTCCCTCGAAGCACACATACACTTCGCATTTTGCCGCGTCCGCTAAACGAACGCCCTCGGTGTCCCCTGTGGACTTCTTTACCTCCTCAGCCGCCTTGACTGAGCTCTGCGACGATGCCTCTGCGGATGACGTAGCCACCACCGCCTGCCCCCTCCTGGGGGGACGTCACCGATACCCCTCCGGCTAGCCCCCCAGGCGAGCCCTGGCTGGCCACATCCCTTGATGAAATTATCGGAGACTGCGCAGCCGTCCATGCCGACACCGGGGAAACAACCCCAGTCGCACTTGACGCCGGGGAAACAACCCCAGTCGCACTTGTCCCCGTGTCGCACCTGGCTAGCACCTCACTGAAACCTGCCATGAATGCTTGTAGCAGTCCAGCCACACCAGTCATCCCAGCTGCCGCTTCCGGCACCACCGACGGCACCCCTAGCAAGGACCCCCCCTCACAGCCGTGTCCTGTAAGGCTATCTCCCTAACAGCAGAGTCTTGCCTTAGGCCCATCACAGCACCCCCCCATAGATTGCTGTCCTCCTTCAGCCACAGAGCCCCCCTTCTCCTGTACCTGCCCCTGTGACAACATTCCAGTACTGACAGCAGACTCAGACAACATAACAGTAGACACATAAGACACACGTGGATAGTACTTACCAGGCTGCCCAGACCGCTCAGCCGTCACTCCGGATCCCTGCAGCTGATCATCCTCTCTTCTCCCTGGGCCGGCATCCGCCACCACCTCTCCATCCTCAGATGCTGACAGTTCTCCTTTCGACCGCTCTGCCTCTTCATGTATCACGCCCGTACTTCGCCCCATTGACAGGCGCCGGCCGGTGACATCACCTGAAGCCGGGGCTCCGTTCTCCCTCGAGTTCCTCCTCCCCCACTGTGCTCTCTGCCTAGGGCTTGTGACAGAAGCAGTACGCTGGTCCCGCTGAGCTGTTGGCTCGGCGCCGGCTCCCCTCTGGTAACCTCCCCTTCTTCTGCTGACAGTCCCGACCGTCCCAGGCATCAGGCCGGCACTGGGTGAACGCACTCTCCCCCGCAGGGCTGCTCTAATGGCGGGCGGAGCACCCATAGAGGCAGCCATATGGTCCTGTAAAGCTGTAGAAGGGGGGTGGGATCGTGTGGCTGACCCACTTCTTCCCCCAGGGGGACGCCTGTGAAGAGGATTCCTCCCAGCTCCGCTAGCCTGCTGAGAAGGCGTTCTCTTGGCTGCGGAAGCTGAAGGGTCCATTACTGGGCTCCCTGCGCGACGACACCCCCTCGGAGTCAATTCAGGGGTCAAACGCTCAGGAGGCCTTGACCTCCTAGCACGTGTAATAGAAGGGGCAGTTGTAGCAATTACCTGCCCCGACTCTGGCAAAAGTCCAGGCAATTGATCACGTAGCCATTGCGGTCCATTGGCAACCACTGCCGCGTGAATCCTGGTCAGCATATTGTCAAGATCCTCCATCTTAATTCTGTTAACTGCCAGACACAGCTAAACTACTCAGAGAATCTACTCGGTTGCTGTCCAAATTCCAAGTGATACTGACAGACCAACACCCACCTAGCAACCCATTAGAACCACCCAGCCACACCCTGCCCCACCCTATTATCCTTCAATGGGTACCTCTTATCATATCTCTCCTGATACTTAACCCTCCTACCAACTGTATCACTTTCTTAACAACTCCCACCTTGCTATAGCCTTATAGGGAAAACCCTATCATGCTGGCCCTACTCTTATGCTGTGCTTCAGCTCCAGGCCTATACTTAAAAAGAAAAGGGAAGACACCTACAAAACTGGGAAACTTCAAAAAATCACACATTTTTTTTGGTCAGAGCTCTACTGCAGACCATGATGCAGAAAAAGTTGCTGAGGCAAGCCCAGAAAGCCTTGACCCCACAATTACTGACATGCCAGTACAGGAGCAATTGCTACTAAGCCAGTTTCCCCTGAATGAACCAAGTACAAGCCAGGAGTTAGGTGGTGTTACTGAGGACAATATTGAAAAAGATTATCCTGAAACTGAGATGTTTGCAGCAGCTGATGTTCACTTGACTGGTAGTGACATAGCTGTGCTAACTGACATTGCATCTACAAAATATGTGTAGCACCCTGCTCCTGTTGATCAGGCTCTTGCGTGTAAATTTAGGGGGTTATCTGTTCTGTATATAGTTCAGATTTAATCTGTGACTAAATTAGCTTCTGTTCCAGCATTGGCTGTGTTGCATGTAGTTCCACACTGTTGCCTGTAGGTGTCGTTGTCTCCACAGGCCGGTGTTGGAAGAGCAACAGGCTGAAGTGTATTGAGTGCTCTTCTTTTTCAGAAGTAACCCAGTGGGGGTGGTCCACCGCTGTGCATTCTGGGAAGGGGTACTTAAGGGGCAGATGCCATTTTTTGCTCTCTCTTGCCTCCTGGCCCTCCTGGCCTAAGGTATGTGGTGACTTTTCTCCTGCCGCAGAGGTAGTCCTTAGGCTGCCTTGCCTGTTAAGAAGAAGCCGAGCCAAGCTGAGGAGATCCAGGGGAGGAACCTTGCTGGAGAGAGCCAGTATGAAGGCTGGTCTCTCGGGAGGGCCTGGTAACTTACTTGGAGGACGCACCTATACCTAACTAATCTACCACACAGTACTGCCGGATCGGCTTAAAGGTTCTGGTACTGTGTTTGCTGTTCAACTAATATTACATCCTGTGGCAGAGGATTGTACAACCATTTTGTTCATTTCAAGTCTGTGGCAGAGACTTTCATTACGGCTGCTAGGTCAGTGAGAGAGACCTATCCGGGTGGGCAAAGATCTAGTGACTGATATATACATATGTCACAGACAGGGCAAACTTTCCAATTACAATTACAGATGCACATGTGAACAGATTTATAATCACAAATGGTCCTTGCAGATCTACAGGGCCATTTAAGAGAGACAATGATAAAGGAACAAAGGTGTTTTTCAGTAAAATATTATGAAAAAACAACAAAAACAGGACTTAAACTACCCACTACCTGGCTCTGTTATTCTCCTAAATTGAATGCTGCATACTTTGAACCATGCTGGTTATTTGGTGACCATAAAAAACTAGGCTCTGAACCAGCATGGGGATACAAAAATGCTGGTATAATGTTCTTATCCCTCCACTGGAGGCTCCGACATCTCTCCTGTAATGTTCTTATCCTGTAATGTCCTTATCCCTCCACTGGAGGCTCAGACATTTCTCCTGCAATGTTCTTATCTTTCCACTGGGAGCTCTGATATCTCCACAAACTCTGTCACAGATTGATGACGTCACAACGACATCACCCAGCTCCTCCTCTTGTCCCTACTTAAACAGCCAACGCCATTTGCTTGACGTTCGTGCTAAGAACCTGATGCCAGGCAAAGTTGTTGGGCCAGAGAGAGCCCCTTCCTCACTAGTAGTCAGAGGCTCTCCTCTGCCCTACCCACAGTCAGCTTACTTTTTCCGCAGAAAACCTTACCTGTTCCTTTCCACATAGGAGACCAGTACATCTCTCTAGAAGCCACTGGGTGACCCCATCTCCAGGAATCCACTCACTGCAAGTATCTTTACGTTTTCTATAAACTGTATTGCTGTGTACTGCTACTACGCTTAAGTTACCTCTGAAGCTCCCCGTTATGGCTGTGTATTACCACTCTAAATAAAACCGATTGTATTTCCAAAACTTAGCTGAGTCTTCCTACCTGATAGCTGTCAAATTTAAAGTTAACTGTTACGAAAATAGTATTCATAGACTTCTGAAGCTGTGATCCACACAATCCAACATAGTTCACTGCCTGAAGCATTACAAAAGGCTTGTCAACAAAAATATAGGTTCATGAAACATCTCAAACTCATATAGATTCTTGCATAATATATGATCAGTGGCGTAAAAAGGGAACAATTGATGAGGAAAACAAACAACAATTAAGAAAAGAAAAAACTTTTGGAGAGATGTTTTAAATAGAATAGTGAATGTCACCTTGACTATTGCTATGAATAACATTGCCTTCAGAGCAAAAGTAGGAGGAGTCAACAGTGGAAACTTCCTGGCAATAATTGAGCTGCTAGCTGAGTATGATCCCATATTAAAGCAATTGCTACAGTTACCACAGGGAAAAGTCAAATACCTTAGTGCAAAAATTCAAAGTGAAGTCATAGATATTTTGGCAAAGCAAGTTCTGAATGACATTTTGTCTGAAGTGCAAAACACACAGTTTTACTCGTTGATTATAGAGACTACTCAGGATATCTCTAAATGTGATCAAATGAGCAAGGTGCTCCGATATGTTTCTATTGAAAGAGATCCAAATACGAGAGTAAACAAATTAACATACATGAGGCATTTCTTGGATTTAATGCTGTTCATGACCAAAGAGCTGCAGGTATAGAAAAAAAAATACCGTATTTATCAGCATATAACACATACTTTTTTCCCCTTAAAATCAGGGGAAAATCGTGGGTACATGTTATACGCCGATCTCCGCTCCGCTGAGGGGAGAGGAGCAAGCGCCGCTGATATACACATAGCCGAGTGTACTCGGCTAGGCTCAGCTCCTCTCGGCTCCGCTCACAGTCACGCCGTTGGACCTGTGTTATGTCCATCATAGGGGCGGGACTGCGAGAGAAGCCCAGAGGAGCCGAGCCTTGCCGACTACACTCGGCTCTGTGTATGTCGGCGGTGCTCGCTTCTCTCCTCTCGCAATCAGTGGAGATCGGTGCCAATTTTAAATAATCAGCGTGCCTGGGCAAGGCTGCAATGACACAAAGCTGCAACGACACTGGGCAAGGCTGCAGATGGACACTAGGCAAGGCTGCAATGATGGACATGGCTGCATTGATGGGCAGTTAAATGTAAGTTTTTGGTTTTTTTTTTCCTTAAACTTCCCTCCTAAACTTGGGGTGCGCCGGCGCGTGTTATATGCTGATAAATACGGTACTTGCATTTATTGAACGGTGTGCAGGCTTGAATTTTGCAGAGAGAGGAAAATGCACTTTATGTTCATTGTGCAGCACACAATCTTAATTTGGTCCTCCCAAGATGCTGTGGCAGACATTACGGAGGTCTCAAACTTCATGGGTGTGGTTCAACATTTACAAATTTTTTGGGGGGGGGGGGCATTGGAAAGCGGTGGGAGATCCTGTCTTCATTTACCAGTGAATCCTCTGTTACACTGAAGAAATTGTGTCCCACACGCTGGCCATCTCTCTATGAGTCGCTGCTTGCCTTGTGTTTTCGTTTTGCTTAAAAGCGCTATCAAAAAAAAGCCTTGTAGCTACCAAAAAAAGTAAAAGAGAAGAGGCAATGGGGCTGAAAAAAATTTGTCATTCCAATCTATATTTCTAATTGTTCTACAAAACAAAATATTCTCAAGAATAAAGCATAAATTCTCTGTCTAAACTCCTCCAGAGAGCATGGACTTGTCCAAAGCTTCTCATTTAATTAAGACAGCTTTGGATGAGCTATCCAATTTCTGAAGCAGTTTTGGGGAAGCCAGAAATAATGCAGTACTGCTTGCACAAAAATGGAATATTACCCCCAGATTTGAAGCAAAACTAATTTGCACTATCAGAAAGTATTTTGATGAATTGTGTGTTGATGAGAGATTAGAGGACCTTGAACGTTTCAAAATCAACATTTTCTATAGGTGCTTAGACATAATAGTACCAGTTGTCAAACAGGTTCCAGGGACTTAATCAGGTTGTTCAGCGGTTTGAAATAATTCAACCTGCAGTTCTAGCATTAGCATTGGATGATGATTTGTTTAAAGCTGCATCAAATCTGCAACAAAAGTATGAAAAAGACCTCTCATCAACTTTCGCTGGTCAGCTTCTAAGTTTTAGATCAGCACTTAAAGAGGACATTCAGAAATTGACCTCTGTGAAGGATCTTGCACGTTTGCTCTTAGTTGAGAATAGCGCGCTCTTTCATCAAATCTGCCAGATGTGTGCATAGCGTTGCTTTTATTCCTAACACTATCTGTGACTGTGGCCTCAGCAGAAAGATCCTTCTCAAAACTAAAAATAATAAAGAATTATTTCAGAAGCACTATGTCTGAGCAAAGGCTTTCTGGGTTTGCTATCCTAAGCATTGAAAATACTAGAGCAAAACGGCTGGACCTAAACCACATTGTGGACACTTTTGCAGAATTGAAGGCACGCAGATGTGTTTTCTAAGATGTGGTGTTTTGTGAGTATGCAAGTTGGAAGAGTTTTCAAAGTTCATGTTTGGTTTTGTTGCCATAGCCTTTCTTATTTGGGTTAAACCATGAGGTCCATTTATAACCTATTCGCCTAGCCATTCACTCTCTGAAAATGTCAAAACATTTCTTTTTTGCCACTTGGCACAAAAAGATACGTTCTTTGTTTTTTGGTTTTTCAGGTCAAACCTATGCAATGTAATATTGTATTTTGACTATTAGATGAAGCCGAGGAGCATGGGAAATATGTTATAAATAGAACCCTTTGGTTCCAGTTTGGCAAATAATAAAGTGGAACTTTAGGCAAATATTTGAATAAATATTAATAAATTGGCAGCTTGTGTTTGAGTGAGCGGACTTAGAAGGGGGCAAAGGTACAATGGTGCAAAGCTGACTGGCTTTCTAAGATCGCTTTGATGTGTAAAACAGAAAACGTGCTGAACTGAATTATAAGTATTTGGCAAATATTTTGTCTGAATGCTTATATGCAGGGCTTTTTTTCAGCAGGAACTCACTGGAACTGCGTTCCGGGACCTCTGGCAGCCCTCTCCTCTCCAGCCTGTCATACTGAAGCCTAGGGCCGGCTTCCATTTATTAAAGCCCATTCATTATCTCTGCTTGTGCTTCCGATTCCTAATCAACAGCGCACTTGTCTGTGCAAATCTACTGTGTGACAGCATCCACCTCCCGTGCCACTGCTAACCCTGTCAGTGCTTGTGTCTGGTTGGTAGGACCACTGGCGTCCCATCAACCAATCAGGTGTTTGCCCTGCCCCCAGGCCCTGGCTTTCATTGTAGAAGAAGAACGGAACTTTCTCCTCCAAACCTCCTTGGTCTCAGTGACCCAGCTTCCTGGTGTATGTCCTGTAGCTGCCCTAAGAAGACTCTGACCATAATGTAAGTAGGATTTCTGGGGATTCTGCTGTGATGGGGATCTCTGGAGACCCTGCTGTGAGGGGGATCTCTGTGGACCCTGCTGTGAGGGGGATCTCTGTGGACCCTGCTGTGAGGGGGATCTCTGGGGACCCTGCTGTGAGGGGGATCTCTGGGGACCCTGCTGTGAGGGGGATCTCTGGGGACCCTGCTGTGAGGGGGATCTCTGGGGACCCTGCTGTGAGGGGGATCTCTGGGGACCCTGCTGTGATGGGGATCTCCGGGGACCCTGCTGTGAGGGGGATCTCTGGGGAGACTGCTGTGATGGGGATCTCCGGGGACCCTGCTGTGAGGGGGATCTCTGGGGACCCTGCTGTGAGGGGGATCTCCGGGGACCCTGCTTTAAGGGGGTCTCCGGGGACCCTGCTGTGAAGGGGATCTCCGGGGACCCTGCTGTGAGGGGGATCTCCGGGGACCCTGCTGTGAGGGGGATCTCCGGGGACCCTGCTGTGAGGGGGATCGCCGGGGACCCTGCTGTGAGGGGGATCGCCGGGGACCCTGCTGTGAGGGAGATCTCTGGGGACCCTGATGTTAGGGGGAGCTTTGGGGGCCCTGTTTTAGGCTGAAGGGAATCTGGTAACTTTGATATGAGGGGGTGACAACCCTGATTTAAGTAGGGGGGGGATCTGGTAACCCTAATGCAAGGGGGAGACTCTGGGGTCCCTGAGGTAGGAGAGTGAATTTTGGGGACCCTAATGAAACGGGGGAACTCTGAAATAAGGGTGGAACACTAGGGAACCTGATGTGAGAAATGACTCTGGGGATCCTGATGTAAGAAGTTAGGGCCCTGATGTAAGGGGGGGGACTTTGGGGACCCTAATGAAAGGAGGGGACTGATGTAAGGGGGAACAATGGGGGCCATGATGTAAGGGAGTAGTACTGCTGTACTACCATGATGAAATCATGTGCACAGCAGTGGGGTGGAGCCATAGAACTGCATTAGACACATCCAGTTCAGGCAACGCCAATTAAAAGTGAGGCTGTTTAAGTTTTGCTGTGGTATGTATAAAGCTATGAGCAGGAGTATGTTAGTGTTCAGCCCTGGGACGATGGGCCATGGCTCAACTACTTGGCTCAACTACCTGGTTTCACTACCCCCTGGCTGCACCTGGGAACAAAGCCTTACTCCTTCAGAGCCACACAGGGCCCCCTAGATAAATGCACCCCACAGAGCTCCCACCTTTCCAGCTCCCCTCCATCATCAAACCACCACCAAATCAGTCCTTAGACTCACACCACATTTTTCATTCCAGTGAATCCACCAATGCAGGGGCATTTTTTCCTCACACTGATGCTGGGGAATTTCTTTCTAAATCACTGTGAGCCCTATTTTTAATTGCAGGATAGAATGTGTACTGCTGTTAGACCCCTTTCACACTGGGGCAGTTTGCAGGCGCTATTGCGCAAAAAATAGCGCCTGCAAACCGACCCGAAACAGCCACTGCTGTGTCTCCAATGTGAAAGCCCCGAGGGCTTTCACACTGGAGCGGTGCGCTAACAGGATGGGAAAAAAAGTCCTGCTAGCAGCATCTAGCGGTGAAGGAGCGGTGTATACACCGTTTATGCCCATTGAAATCAATGGGGCAGCATGGCTATACCGTTGGGAAAGCGCCTTTGCAGAGGCGCATTGCGGTGGTTTTTCTCAGCCACTAGCAGGGGGTAAAACTGCCCCGCTAGCGGCCAAATACCAATGGTAGAGCGCCGCTAACAATAGCGATGCTTTACCGCCGATGCCGCTCCAGCCCCAGTGTGAAAGGGGCCTTCAACTCATATGTTACATATGTTTTGGTGAGACGTGCTGCGCACATTGCTATTTACCCCACCTCACCTGCTATTCCACCGGGAAGCAGGGGGGTTGGGGTGACGCCATTTGGCATCTTTGCCCTGGGCACTGGATGACCTTGTCCCAGCACTGCTAAAGCCAGTAGAGGAAGTTTTCTGCACAGCACACTTCCTCTGCTAGCTTCTCTGTGCTAGCGCTTCACAATCAGGGCTTCTGCCCTCGATCACTGTGAGGTCCCATGTTCCAACCTCCAGCTGCTCTAGTGACTCGGGAGGAAGCTTCCATGCCTGCCTGCTGCTGCTATTCAGACTTTGTAGCACGGAGCAGAGGAAGCCTGAAACATCTCCTCAGCTCTGTGCTACACTAGGGGGAGCTCTCCAGTCCACTGCACTGTGCAGAAAAAAAAGCCTGCACATATGGAGAGTGGTGATGGCAGAAGAGGTGAGGGATCTGTCCCTGAAAACGACGGAGAGCTTTGCAGAGACCAGAGAGTTCATTCAGAGAGGAGTGCACTGTGGAAGTGTGTGTGGGGGAGGGGGAATATGTGCAGAGAGGTAAAGTTTATGTGTGTTTAGCAGAGGGGAGAGCATTGTACACAGAAGAGAGCTTGGGGGGATTTGTGATGAAAGGTGAGCTGAGAAAGGGAGAAGGAGGGGGTGGTCAGCAGAGAGGGGAGCTGGGGGGGTTTGTGATGAGAGGGGAGCTGGGGGGGTTTGTGATGAGAGGGGAGCTGGGGGGATTTGTGATTAGAGGGGAGCTGAGAAAGTATGTGTGTGGAGGAGGAGGAGGGGGAGGTCAGCAGAGAGGAGAGCTGGGGGGATTTGTGATGAGAGGAGAGCTGGGGGGGATTTGTGATGAAAGGAGATCTGGGGGGGGATTTGTGATGAGAGGAGAGCTGGGGGGAGATTTGTGATGAGAGGAGAGCTGGGAGGTGATTTGTGATGAGAGGAGAGCTGGGGGATCTGTGATTAAGAGGAGAGCTGGGGGGGATTTGTGATGAGAGGAGAGCTGGGGGGGATTTGTGATGAGAGGAGAGCTGGGGGGGATTTGTGATGAGAGGAGAGCTGGGGGGGGATTTGTGATGAGAGGAGAGCTGGGGTGATTTGTGATGAGAGGAAAGCTGGGGGTGATTTGTGATGACAGGAGAGCTGGGGTGATTTGTGATGAGAGGAAAGCTGGGGGGGATTTGTGATGAGAGGAGAGCTGGGGTGATTTGTGATGAGAGGAAAGCTGGGGGGTGATTTGTGATGAGAGGAGAGCTAGGAGGGGATTTGTGATGAGAGGAGAGCTGGGGGGGATTTGTGATGAGGAGAGCTAGGAGGGGATATGTGATGAGAGGAGAGCTAGGAGGGGATATGTGATGAGAGGAGAGCTAGGAGGGGATATGTGATGAGAGGAGAGCTAGGAGGGGATTTGTGATGAGGAGAGCTGGGGGGGATTTGTGATGAGAGGAGAGCTGGGGGAGATTTGTGATGAGAGGAGAGATGGGGTGATTTGTGATGAGAGGAAAGCTGGGGGGGATTTGTGATGAGAGGAGAGCTGGGGGGAGATTTGTGATGAGAGGAAAGCTGGGGGATCTGTGATGAGAGGAGAGGAGAGCTGGGGTGATTTCTGATGAGAGGAAAGCTGGGGGGATTTGTGATGAGAGGAGAGCTGAGGGGGAGATTTGTGATGAGAGGAGAGCTGGGGGGATCTGTGATGAGCGGAGAGCTAGGAGGGGATTTGTGATGAGAGGAGAGCTAGGAGGGGATTTGTGATGAGAGGAGAGCTAGGAGGGGATTTGCGATGAGAGGAGAGCTGGGGGGATTTGTGATGAGAGGAGAGCTGGGGGGGGGGATTTGTGATGAGAGGAGAGCTGGGGGGATTTGTGATGAGAGGAGAGCTAGGAGGGGATTTTTGATGGGAGGAGAGCTAGGAGGGGATTTGTGATGAGAGGAGAGCTGGGGTGGATTTGTGATGAGAGGAGAGCTGGGAGGGGATTTGTGATGAGAGGAGAGCTGGGGGGATTTGTGATGAGAAGAGAGCTGGGGGGGATTTGTGATGGGAGGAGAGCTTGGGGGATTTGTGATGAGAGGAGAGCTAGGAGGGGATTTGTGATGAGAGAAGAGCTGGGGGGATTTGTGATGAGAGAAGAGCTGGGGGGATTTGTGATGAGAGGAGAGCTGGGGGGAGATTTGTGATGAGAGGGGAGCTGAGAAAGTATGTGTGTGGAGGAGGGGGAGGTCAGCAGAGAGGAGAGCTGGGGGGATTTGTGATGAGAGGAGAGCTGAGGAGATTTGTGATGAGAGGAGAGCTGGGGAGATTTGTGATGAGAGGAGAGCTGGGAGGGATTTGTGATGAGAGGAGAGCTGGGGGGATTTGTGATGAGAGGAGAGTTGGGAGGGATTTGTGATGAGAGGAGAGCTGGGGGGGGGGATTTGTGATGAGAGGAGAGCTGAGGAGATTTGTGATGAGAGGAGAGCTGGGGGGATTTGTGATGAGAGGAGAGCTGGGGGGTGATTTGTGATGAGAGGAGAGCTAGGAGGGGATTTGTGATGAGAGGAGAGCTAGGAGGGGATATGTGATGAGAGGAGAGCTAGGAGGGGATTTGTGATGAGAGGAGAGCTGGGGGGTGATTTGTGATGAGAGGAGAGCTAGGAGGGGATTTGTGATGAGAGGAGAGCTAGGAGGGGATATGTGATGAGAGGAGAGCTAGGAGGGGATTTGTGATGAGGAGAGCTGGGGGGGATTTGTGATGAGAGGAGAGCTGGGGGGGATTTGTGATGAGAGGAGAGCTGGGGGGATTTGTGATGAGAGGAGAGCTAGGAAGGGATTTTTGATGGGAGGAGAGCTAGGAGGGGATTTTTGATGGGAGGAGAGCTAGGAGGGGATTTGTGATGAGAGGAGAGCTGGGGGGGATTTGTGATGAGAGGAGAGCTGGGAGGGGGTTTGTGATGAGAGGAGAGCTGGGGGGATTTGTGATGAGAGGAGAGCTGGGGGGGATTTGTGATGAGAGGAGAACTGGGGGGGGATTTGTGATGAGAGGAGAGCTAGGAGGGCATTTGTGATGAGAGGAGAGCTGGGGGGATCTGTGATTAAGAGGAGAGCTCGGGTGATTTGTGATGAGAGGAAACCTGGGGGTGATTTGTGATGAGAGGAGAGCTGGGGGAATTTGTGATGAGAGGAGAGCTGGGGGGGATTTGTGATGAGAGGAGAGCTGGGGGGATTTGTGATGAGAGGAGAGCTGGGGGGGGGATTTGTGATGAGAGGAGAGCTGGGGGGATTTGTGATGAGAGGAGAGCTAGGAGGGGATTTTTGATAGGAGGAGAGCTAGGAGGGGATTTGTGATGAGAGGAGAGCTGGGGGGGATTTGTGATGAGAGGAGAGCTGGGAGGGGATTTGTGATGAGAGGAGAGCTGGGGGGATTTGTGATGAGAGGAGAGCTGGGCGGGATTTGTGATGAGAGGAGAGCTGGGGGGGATTTGTGATGAGAGGAGAGCTGGGGGGAGATTTGTGATGAGAGGAGAGCTGGGGGGGGATTTGTGATGAGAGGAGAGCTGGGGGGGGATTTGTAAAGAGAGGAGAGCTGGGGGGATTTGTGATGAGAGGAGAGCTGGGGGGAGGGTGATTTTGGGGGATTTTCTTTATGTGATACACAATTCTAAGCCTTAACTCATTATAATTTTTTGGCGCCGCTGTAAATCTCTCCTCTAAGGAAGGTGTGGCTGGGGGTGGGGTTTGGGTATGGTTGGGGCAGAGTTTGGGCATGGTTGGGGCGGAGAGTTGGACAGAGGGTGAGTTCCTGCACCTTTTCTCTGAGAAAAAAAGCCCTGCTTATATGTATGTCAGCTGTGTACTTTATTGTGTTGGCTAGAGTTCCACTTTACTGGTTTAGCTAGCCTCAGTTGTTGAATTGGCTGGTTAAGCGATACATTTCTTTTTACATATCGGTCCACAGCTGCCCCATGTGCCCTCTTTGAGGGTGAAATTTTGCCTGATTTGCAATGCTATGTAAATCATTTTTTTTTTAATACAGTCAAAATTAGTTTTCTGCATACATACTTTTGTAAAGTTTGTGTAGACCTAGCCCATTTACCCATCTAAACCTTCCTGTTTTATGACAAATTACACCTTTCTAGTCAATTAAATCAAAGGATGGCAGGTTTTTGGCTTCTGCACTGCCTGTTTGGCTGGAAAACAGCTTTGGAGAGAATTGGATAAAATCATAGAAATGTAGTAAGATATTGTAATTTATCATCATCGTATCTACATATTTTAGATCAAGATTCACTTTTTCAGGTTGACTTTTTCTAATGTTCTGTTGCCTTGTTTTTGGCTGTTGGATGTTGAAACCATGGCTTCTTTTCCTTTGGTTATTTTTAAAGACATGTTGAAAATATGCACGTTAAGCATCAAGGTCTAAATCAAGTAAGTGTAAGCTCAAAAATTTAAGAATTTTTTGCCAAGTTAAAGTGCATAGAATGTAAGACCTAATTTATTCCTTCCCTTACAAGGTTATCATCCTGTTAATTTTCCGGTGCAGTTTGCCTTGTTTGCCCTTTACAAAACATAAGTGTAAAAGTAGTACACACAATGCTTTGAATTTTGCATTTTATTTATTATATGTTTTTTTACATTTTTGTTTTGTTCGAAATTAATATAACCTGTTGCCTGGGTACTGTGCCACATGAGTGTGGTAATCTGTTGTTCAATGACATTAGTTCTTTTTTTTGTGGGGGGGGCGGGGGGCTGTTTGCAGGGGGGCCCCATACAACATTTTACTATAGGGCCCTGTGATTTCTAGTTACTCCCCTGAACCAGCGCACCACCTGCTGAGCTATAGTCCAGCAAAGAAAGGCTGCTATTAATGCTCAGCCTGATGCTGAGTAGGGATGAGCCGAACACCCCCCTGTTCAGTTCGCACCAGAACATGCGAACAGGAAAAAAGTTTGTCGAACACGCGAACACCGTTAAAGTCTATGGGACATGAACATGAATAATCAAAAGTGCTAATTTTAAAGGCTTATATGCAAGTTATTGTCATAAAAAGTGTTTGGGGACCTGGGTCCTGCACCAGGGGACATGGATCAATGCAAAAAAAAGTTTTAAAAACGGCCGTTTTTTCAGGAGCAGTGATTTTAATAATGCTTAAATTCAAATAATAAAAGTGTAATATCCTTTTAAATTTCGTAGCTGGGGGGGTGTCTATAGTATGCCTGTAAAGGGGCGCATGTTTCCCGTGTTTAGAACAGTCTGACAGCAAAATGACATTTCAAAGAAAAGTCATTTAAAACTACTCGCGGCTATTGCATTGCCAGTCCGACAATACACATAAAAGTTCATTGATAAAAACGGCATGGGAATTCCCCACAGGGGAACCCCGAACCAAAATTTAAAAAAAAAAATGACGTGGGGGTCCCCCTAAATTCCATACCAGGCCCTTCAGGTCTGGTATGGATTTTAAGGGGAACCCCGCACCAAAATTTAAAAAAAAACGGCGTGGGGTCCCCCCAAAAATCCAGACCCTTATCCGAGCACGCAACCTGGCAGGCCACAAGAAAAGAGGGGGGGGGACGAGAGAGCGCCCCCCCTCCTGAACCGCACCAGGCCACATGCCCTCAACATTGGGAGGGTGCTTTAGGGTAGCCCCCCAAAACACCTTATCCCCATGTTGATGAGGACAAGGACCTCATCCCCCCAACCCTGGCCGGTGGTTGTGGGGGTCTGCGGGTGGGGGGCTTAACGGAATCTGGAAGCCCCCTTTAACAAGGGGACCCCCAGATCCCGGCCCCCCCCCCCGTGTGAAATGGTAAGGGCCATTTCACTAAAAAACTGTCAAAAATGTTAAAAATGACAAGAGACAGTTTTTGACAATTCCTTTATTTAAATGCTTCTTCTTTCTTCTATCTCCCTTCATCTTCTTCTTCTTCTTCTGGTTCTTCTGGCTCTTCTGGTTCTTCCTCCGGTGTTCTCGTCCAGCATATCCTCCGCGGCATCTTCTATCTTCTTCTCCTCGGGCCGTTCCGCACCCATGGCATGGGGGGAGGCTCCCGCTCTTCTCTTCATCTTCTTCTCTTCTTCATCTTCTTCTCTTCTTCATCTTCTTCTCGTCTTCTCTTCTTCATCTTCTTCTCCGGGCCGCCCCGCATCCATGCTGGCATGGTGGGAGGCTCCCGCTGTGTGACGCGTCTCCTCTTCTGACGGTTCTTAAATAACGGGGGGCAGGGCCACCCAGTGACCCCGCCCCCCTCTGACGCACGGTGACTTGACGGGACTTCCCTGTGACGTCACGGGGAATGCCACAGGGAAGTCCCGTCATGTCCCGTGCGTTATTTAAGAACCGTCAGAAGAGGAGATGCGTCACACAGCGGGAGCCTCCCACCATGCCAGCATGGATGCGGAGCGGCCTGGAGAAGAAGATGAAGAAGAGAAGAAGATGAAGAGAAGAGTGAGAGCCTCCCCCCATGCCATGGGTGCGGAGCGGCCCGAGGAGAAGAAGATAGAAGACGCCGCGGAGGAGATGCTGGACGAGAACACCTGAGGAAGAACCAGAAGAGCTAGAAGAACCAGAAGAAGAAGATGAACGAAGATAGAAGAAAGAAGAAGCATTTAAATAAAGGAATTGTCAAAATCTCTTGTCATTTTTAACATTTTTGACAGTTTTTTAGTGAAATGGTAGGGGTACTTTTGTACCCCCTTACCATTTCACACGGGGGGGGGCAGGATCTGGGGGTCCCCTTGTTAAAGGGGGCTTCCAGATTCCGATAAGCCCCCTGCCCGCAGACCCCCACAACCACCGGCCAGGGTTGTGGGGATGAGGCCCTTGTCCTCATCAACATGGGGACAAGGTGTTTTGGGGGGCTAC
The DNA here is from genome assembly GCF_042186555.1 of Aquarana catesbeiana. Classification (NCBI taxonomy): domain Eukaryota; kingdom Metazoa; phylum Chordata; class Amphibia; order Anura; family Ranidae; genus Aquarana; species Aquarana catesbeiana. The sequence continues at coordinate 155,434,149 of NC_133335.1, forward strand.
CCCAAAGCACCCTTCCAATGTTGAGGGCATGTGGCCTGGTACGGTTAAGGAGGGGGGGCGCTCTCTCATCCCCCCCTCTTTTCCTGCAGCCTGCCAGGTTGCGTGCTCGGATAAGGGTCTGGTATGGATTTTTGGGGGGACCCCACACCGTTTTTTTTTTTTTATTTTGGCGCGGGGTTCCCCTTAAAATCCATACCAGACCTGAAGCATAGCAACATGGTTGCAGAAATTAGGCACTTACATTGTGATGTTCCTATTTCTCATATTTGTTATTTACTTCCTCATCAGGCTATGCCTCTATGTGACTACCCACTGTACCAACAAATGGTCCATCAGCCCCGATAAACTCATTATTCTGAGAAAACTGGGAGAGAGCTGAACAGGACGTCGTCTCTCTGCACCAATGTAACAGGAGTTCCAGCAATCGGCTGAATGTAATGTGGAGAATGGTGTCAAATAAACAAAAGGAGGGAAATGACATGGACTTTGACTCTATTGTTCATTTAAGCACAAGAGACTCCATTTTGTTCACACTGTTGAAATGTGTTCTGTAACCTTCACCTAACACACAGACACATCTTCTTAGTAGAAGCTCTCTCTGTCTCTACACCCCCCTCCCCTCTCAAGGTTTGACTTTTGCATTTGTTCTATTCGCTAGCTTTTAATAACCTATTTCTATTTGTTAGTTTTTAATAACATCTTGCACCACCGCTTTCATATCTATGTATAACCACTTCCCGACCGCCGCACGACGATGTACGTCCTAAGTTTTGAACGGGGATATCGCCGCGAGATCACTTTTATCGGTGGCGGGAGAGGGGCCCCCCCCCTCCCGCCGCGATCCGGTGCCCTCCGCCGCTTACCGGAGCCGTCGGTAGCGGCGGAGGCGATCGCGTCCTGTGCCGTGGTGTGTCTGGAGACGAGTGAGGCCAAGATGGCGCTCACTCGTCTCCATGACACTGCTGGGCGGAAGCTTCCGTCCACGCCTCTTAAAGGCATATTTTTTCAAATGTCATTTTTCTAAATGACTTTTTTTTTTATTTATTGCATTTTAGTGTAAATATGAGATCTGAGGTCTTTTTGACCCCAGATCTCATATTTAAGAGGTCCTGCCATGCTTTTTTCTATTACAAGGGATGTTTACATTCCTTGTAATAGGAATAAAAGTGACACATTTTTTTTTTTTTTTAAACAGTGTAAAAATAAATAAAATATTGTAAAATAAATAATAAAAAAAAAAAAAAAAAAATTTTAAAACCCCCCTGTCCCGACGAGCTCGCGCGCAGAAGCGAACGCATACGCGAGTAGCGCCCGCATATGAAAACGGTGGTCAAACCACACATGTGAGGTATCGCCGCGACCGGTAGAGCGAGAGCAATAATTCTAGCCCTAGACCTCCTCTGTAGCGCAAAATATGCAACCTGTAGAATTTTTTAAACGTCGCCTATGGAGATTTTGAGGGTAAAAGTTTGACGCCATTCCACGAGCGGGCGCAATTTTCAAGCATGACATGTTGGGTATCAATTTACTTGGCGTAACATTATATTTCACAATATAAAAAAAATTGGGATAACTTTACTGTTGTTTTATTTTTTTATTCAAAAAAGTGAATTTTTTCCAAAAAAAGTGCGCTTATAAGACCGCTGTGCAAATACGGTGCAAAAAAAAAGTATTGCAATGACCGCCATTGTATTCTCTAGGGTGGTAGAAGAAAAACCATATATAATGTTTGGGGGTTCTAAGTAATTTTCTAGCAGAAAAACCTGTTTTAAACATGTAAACACCTAAAATCCAAAACGAGGCTGGTCCTTAAGTGGATAAAATAACATGTAATAATACATTTTGTCATGAACGGATATTTTAAACACAGTGATTGCATCCTGTGAATCTGTTCCTGCAATTGCAGTATTAACTTTTGTTTTTAGAGTCACAATCAGAAATATTCCCTTAACAAATGTATTATTATGTTTTTTGATGAAATGATTCTTTGGTGGACCTCCAATAACTGCGAAGCTCAGGAAATATTGAATTCAAGTCCCAAATGATTTCCATTTTGTGGCAGTGAATCACAGTGAGAAATTGAAACATGCTAGATGGGTTCATGCTTTCAGAAGCAGTCTGATTGGAGAGGATTTATCTTTTGAATGGATCTATTTTTGTATTTTCTTCCACTGGCTGGAAAATGCAATCACTTCCTTTGTGTGCTGTGAAATAACTGAGCAGGTGCAAAGTCTAGTGTCGCTATATATACAGGCATGTGTGCAGTTATTATTAGCATGATGCAATTTACTGCCTTGGAAGTGTTCATCATGGCACCTCACTAGAGGCTTAAATGCTGTACCCCCCCCCCCCCCCCCCCCCCCCCGTTTGGGTTTGCATTGTGATAAAGGGCTTCATGCAGTCTAGATGTTAGGGTTCAAGCTTTTATTTAGCTATTACTACAGCTGACTATGTTCATCTTTGAGATGCCACATGGTATTCTTTTTTTTTAATCAGAAAGGTTTTTATTTTGCATAAAAAAAAACAAACAAATACAGATAGCATACAGATACTTGTACATAACATATACAAATTTCGAAATTCTCACAAAGCATGTTATGGGAACATTTATCAGCTACCTAAAATTATTGTAAGACAGTTCCGATTATATCCTATCAGGAATATCACCTATCGTGCTCTTATCTTTTAGTTATAATATGTCTAACATGTAATATAATTCGCAAGGAGTATGACTCCAAATAAGGTACAAATTTAATCAAATACAAGCTATAATAATGTTACCCTTGTATGCTGAAAGCTCTAATGATCTCTGATCATCTTAGAGTGTAAAAATAGCAAACCCGTTGTTCATCTAACAGTGATATCAAAATCAACTCTACTGCATTATAATTCCGACAACCTTGACTTGATTCGTTATGTTTAGTTCAATATAGTATTCATCGGTAAAGTAAAGAAATAAAATAGAGGAGAAAGACAGGAGAAATAGAGAAAAGGAGAAAGAGAAAAAGAAAGATAGGAACAAAGCAGAGTAAAACCTTGCCATGCAGTACCTCATCATATATACTGTTATATATCCCACAGGGGCTGTCTCTTTTTATACTCCACACTTCCTTGCATGCGTATAATTTCTATACAGTAGTCAAGTCTACATCAACCCAAGAGTAACTTATCTTTAATTAATTGGTGCGGGGCCAAACCAGGAACGTCTAACCATGCCTGCCATATGGAGAGGAATTTTTGTGGAGCCTTCCTACGTTGGTAGGTTATTTTTTCTCTTATTAGGAGCCTGTTCACGCTGTCTATCCATTGCACTCTTGTGGGAACTCTCGGGGTAATCCACCACTGGGCAATTAGTTTCTTCGCTATGTATAGTAAACGAATAAGCGCTATACGTGTAGGTGGGGGTGCTAACTCTTCATCTATTCCCCCCAGTACACATACCACTGGAGTTCTCTCAAGAGGTATCATATATACTTCTGAAATCGTGTCCAGTACTTCCTTCCAATATCTGAATAGCTTGGGGCATTTCCAGATCATGTGGAGTAAATTTCCATGATCCCGTTCACATTTCGGGCACAGGGGTGAGTCCCTAATTCCCCATTTATAGAGTTGAAGGGGGGTTCTGTACGCCCTATGTAGAAGGTAAAGATGTGAAAGTTTCTGTGACGTAGAAATTGATACCAGGGGGGCATTCATAAGGCATATCTCCCAAGTGTCTCCATCTATTGCTCCTATATCCTCCTCCCACCGCTGCCTGCATGGTAGTCTAGAGGGGTCTTGTATTCGTGCTATAAGTGTATTATAGCATCTAGATATCATGCCCTTTTTAACTTCATCCATAAATACATCCTGTATAATCGGATGTTCTGTTGGTTGGATCCTGACAGTTCTATTCTGGGTTTGTAAGGCATGTCGCAGTTGGAGGTATTTATAAAAATTATTATGTGGGATCCCAAACTCTGTTTGGATCTGCTGGAATGATTTGAGAGTGTTATCTTGGTATAATTGTGAGATATATTTGATGCCTGCGTCCTCCCAGCTCTTGAAGCCTTTTAGTTTTTGTATTTCTTTCAGTTGTCTATTTCGCCAGAGAGGCGTGCTGGACAGAAAGCCCGTGATGCCTATTAGTTTTTTGACATAGGCCCAAAGTGAAATCAATAATTTAACCGTAGGAGCTTCCGGGTCTAAGTGCAGGAATCCCGCCTCCAAATTTGTCAGTGCTGAATAGTTATTGTCTTCTAGTATTACAAGTTTACGAATCGGGTCTTTCGGGTCCAGCAAGCCCCATCCTCCTAGTTGTTGTAGCTGGGAAGCGAGATAATACATCCTGGGGTGAAGGACTGCAAGTCCCCCCTCCTCTTTGCCATATTGTAATGTTGATAGTTTTATCCTCGCTATTTTTTTTCTCCATATGAGCTCTCTGAATTGGGTCTCTATTCTATCGAACCATTTTTTAGATATCCATACCGGGGAATTGTTAAAAATATAAAGCAGTTGTGGTGCCCAGACCATTTTAATAAGGTTAATTCTACCAACGACAGACAGGGGTAGTTTACACCAGGCCCTGCTTTTTTCACGGAATTTAGTTAATAAGGGTGTTAGGTTCTGTTCAACATAAGTGGTTGGGTTAGGGGTCACCTGGATCCCCAGGTAGCGGAATGAGCTTACTTGTTGTATCATCTCTGCACCTAATGGTAATGGAGTGTTCAGGGGGTCAAGCGGCATCAGCACTGACTTGTCCCAGTTAATGGAGAAGCCCGATAATTCCCCAAAGTCCTTAATGAGGGACATGACTGTTTGTAATGAATCTTTTGTGTCTCCTAAGTAGAGCAGGGTATCATCTGCGTACATGGACACTACGTCTTTATTCATACCTCTTTGGAATCCCGCTATTCTAGAGTCTCCTCTAATTTTTGCTCCCAGAGGTTCCAGGGCCAAGGCAAACAGCAGGGGCGACAATGGGCACCCCTGTCTGGTGCCTCTAAATAAAGGAAAAGGTTCTGAAAGTTCCCCATTAATCCGTATCCTGGCTGTGGGCGCAGCATACAAAAGCTGTACCCATCGAATAAAGGTATCTCCCAGTCCCATGTTTTGTAGTGTTTTCCACAGATAAGGCCACTCGACACTGTCGAAGGCCTTAGCTGCGTCCAGCGAGAAAATTGCTCTATTGCCTGTGTTGTCCACTGGGAGCTGTAAGTTCAGGAATAGTCTTCTTATATTTTGGGCCGTGGATCTCGTGGGGATGAACCCGGATTGGTCCCTATGTACTATTTTATGAATTACCTTGGCCAATCTGTTTGCTAACATCCGGGCCAGCAACTTGATATCGGATGTGAGCAATGAAATGGGTCTATAAGATCCCGGGGAATTCGCATCTTTACCCGGTTTTAAAATAACAATAATGATCGCCTCATTCATTGAGCTTGGCAGTGAACCCTCCTTTAATGCCTCATTGTAAACTTTCAGTAGTGTGGGGAGCATGGAATCAGCGTAGCGTTTGTATATCTCTGAAGGGAGGCCATCTATACCTGGTGCTTTATTGTTTTTAGTTTGAGATAGGGCGATATCCAGTTCTTCTGCAGTTAAAGGGGCATTAAGCATGACCCTATCTTCTATTGGCAGACTGGGGAGTTCACAGCTACCTAAGAAGTCTGTTATTGCACTGTCAGTGGGTGTAACTTTAGAAATATAGAGATCAGCATAGAAATCACCAAAGACCGTCAGGATATCAAGAGTAGAGCATTTCAGAGCGCCCTGTGCGTCACAGATGGCGGAGATGAGAGAGGTCGATTGTTGAGACCGCGCCATTACTGCAAGCATATGACCAGTCGTCTCCCCCTCCTCAAAATGTGATTGTTGCAAAAAAAAGCGTTTGTTCTCCGCCAGCTGCAACGCCAGTTGCCCAGACATTGTCTGTGCACTCAACCATGCCCTCTTATTGTCTCCTGTGGGGTTATTAATATAATCGTTTTCAGTCTCAGTGACTCTATTTCGTACCAATAGTTCCCAAGCCTTGGTGTCAGTTTTAATCCGTGATATTGTTTTGATAAGTTGTCCTCTCAAAAAGGCCTTTGCTGCATCCCAGACCACCCCCAGTCCAGCCGTACCAATATTATCCTGTAGAAACAGTGTAAGTGCCCTGGCTAGAGGGTCTGGTTCGGCAAACAGCGAGAGCCAAAAGGGATTGAGTTTCCACATTGGCCGTCTGTATCTATTTGGTAATGAAATGGTTACCCAAAGTGCCGAGTGGTCAGATATATGCCTGTCTGCATAGCCAGATTCCTCTATTAAATGTAGCATCTTGTCATTCCCAAGGCCCAAATCTATTCTGGATAACCCGTCATGTGAGGCTGAGTGGCAGGAGTATTTTTTATCGTTTGGGTGTCTGGATCTCCAAACATCTATTAGCCCTGTTTCTTCAAGTATTCTGGCAAAGGGGGTGCTACCTTTCACCTGAGATATGCCAGCAGTAGGTACAGGAAATTTATCTTTGAGAGGATTTAAGAAATTATTGTAGTCCCCCATTGCCAGTAAGGGTACTTCTGGGTATTGGGCCATAAAACCTGCTAGGTGCCTGATAACCTCTGAGTTATAAGGTGGGGGTATATAGATGCTAGCAAGAATACATTTGAGGCCTGTAATTGAGCATAGAAGAAAGACATATCTGCCAGCCGGGTCAATGCGTTTTCTAATGCAATTGAATTGAGTATCTTTTCTGAACAATATACTTGCTCCCCTTGAGTAAGTGGAGTGGGTTGCATAAAACTGGTTAGTATACAATCGTGGACTGAGGCTGGGGGGAGGGTCCGCAGAGAAATGGGTCTCCTGTAGGCAGACTACCCCCGCATTCAGCGACTTGAGATGTCTAAGGACCGCCCCTTTTTTTACTGGATTTCCCAGTCCTCTGACATTCCAAGTCACAATGGACAATTTAGCCATCCCCATCTTGTTTCAGGAGTATTGACCAGGCCGGCATAATTCTCATCAGACCTCCCAGGTCATACCATAACATATTATCTGGAAGGGGGGATAGGCCCCCTTTCCCCAAATCATGCTTGATTTCTCCTTTCAGAGAACATGTAGGTATTTGTAGACATGAAATCATGTTGCAAGGCAAAGAGAAATACATTATTAGGGTAGTATATAGGTACAGAAGACAGTAAATTGTTGGCTTAATGCATGTTACTCTGCATGGCAAGAATCTAAAGGTCAGCAGTTCACGCAGCCACTTGGCTGCAGTGTTAACTTTTCCCACACAACAGGTGTGGGGGGGGTAAAAGCCTTGAAAACTCCTAGTTAACCAGTAGGTTAGTTCCCGTAGGGGTTTCACAGCTACGGTAGGCACGTATTGCTTCATTAATTGCAGACAAAAATGTGGAAAAAAAGGGGCAAAAGAAACAAAAAAAACGTGGGGAGGAGGGTAAGACAAACAAACAGTTCTCCTCGACCGCCTGAACATCGAATATGAGAGTAGGAACTGTCCTCCTTAGATAACAATTGTTTTGAATCTTAAGGCCCAGGGATCTATCCCAGCAAAAATAGACCGGGTCTTGCCAGGTTTTTGCATATCTAGGACTTATCTCTTAAGCAGGGACATCTCTTTGTGGTCTGGCAGCTTTAAGGGCTCTATCCTCACGATCTAGCCATTGAGCCGCCATGTCCGGGCGTTCAAAGAAGCGGGTTTCTCCGAGTGCGACTACCCTAAGGCGGGCAGGATATAGCATCGCATATGGCAAGTTAAGGTCTCTTAATCTTCGTTTGACATCCATAAACTTTGCTCGCTGCTTCTGGAGTTCAGCCGAAAAATCCGGAAACAGGGAGATTTTGGAGTTTTCAATAGACAGCTTACTTCCCATGGTTCTGGCTTTAGCAAGGATGGCATCTCTGTCTTTGTAGTTTAAGAGCTTAAACAGAAAAGCACGAGGGTGATTGCCAGGGGGTAGTGGACGAGATGGCACTCTATGCGCTCTCTCCACCGCAAATAGCGGAGAGAATGCTTCTTTTCCAAATGTAGTGAGGAGCCATTGTTCGATGAAGGTGACAGGGTCTTTACCCTCTATCCTTTCTGGGAATCCTAAGGCGCGGACATTGTTGCGGCGCATGCGATTTTCCAAATCATCTAAACGCGCTGCATGCTGATCTGCAAGATGGCAGTTATACTTTAAATCTCTCTGCATGGGTACTAAATCATCTTCAATTACACTGACCCTGCTCTCCACTGCAGCTGTGCGCTCTCTCAGCTTTTGCATGTCCTGTCTCACAAAGGATATCTCAGCTTTAACACCCTTCACTTCATCAGTCAGGGTTGAGATGGATCTGTTACATATAGTCACTCTAGAGAGAATGTCTCTGAGAGTGGGTTCAGCATTATCCAGGGGCATACTTGGTGTCTGAGTGCCCTGATAGGAATGTGATACTGTACTCACTGCGGCCCAGTCAGAAGGGGATCCAGCGCCATCCTCCAGTGGAATAGTATTATCCATCTCCAGCTGGCTTCCTTCTCCTTCACTGAGGTCAGATGTGGGTGATGGTAGTTCTTTTGATGATTTATTGCCAAACAGGAGTTTCTGGGCTGCCTCCTTATATTTTTCCTTTTGAGATCGCTGTGGCAGAGCACCATCTTGGGCCTGTGCTGCGGGCTGGCCTCCACCATTCTTGTCCCGTTTTGGCATGTTTTTCAGCTGCAAATCGGTCGGATGAATGGGTCTGCTGAGGCCCAGATGGCGTGCGGTTCCGATTGGAGGTATCAGCGGGCTGGATGAGTGATCCAAAGGATGATTACCAGGATTTTCGGCGGAGCTGAGGAGAAGTGTGTCCTGCTACATGCTCTGCCTGGCCACGCCCCCCCACATGGTATTCTTTACTCTATGGCTTGCACTCTTGTATTCTGTTCTACGTGCATCTTGCTGATTGTGGTGGCTTTGTTTATTTCCACTTTAAAATTTCTTCTTATTTTTAACAATACATGTATATATTAAGCAGAGGTATTTCCCAGGTGCCTTCCCTTTTTGCATTTCCCATGCATTTAAAAGGCAACTCCTAGCCAATAAAACAAAAAATAATTTAGCATATACAATTTCTTCACAGGCCATGCTTTAATTTATTTTTATTAAAGGAGTTGTAAAGTCTCGAGGTTTTTCACCTTAAAGCATTCTATGCCTTAAGGTGAATAACCTTCTGTGCTGCAGCAGCCCTTCAGAGCCCCCCTTTTACTTTCCTGAGCCTGATCATTCTAACGTCGAGGACGAGCACAGAAGCTCCAGCCGCTCTCTCAGGTTCTCATTGGATAGATTGATAGTAGCAGGAGCCATTGGCTCCTGCTGCTGTCAATCAAATCCAGTGACATGGGATGCAGGGGGCAGGGCCGAGTCCTGCAGTCTGTGTCAACGGACGCAGCAGCAGGACTCGGAGTGTCCCTGCATGAGTGCCCCCATGGAAAGCGGCTCTCCGAGGGGGCATTCGAGAAGAGGAGGAGCCAGAAGCACCACCGGGGGACCCCAGAAAACCCTTGCACAGAGGAGGTAAGTATGACATGTTTGTGTTAGCTGAGTATTGAAATTGTGTGCTGCACTTGGAAGCTTGTTGTATGCAGAGAATACTTTACTTTCATGGAGGATTAGCAAAGGATGTCTTACACAGCATTAGGAAACATGACACATGACACAGGAAACAGGAATATACAAGTACATTCACTTAACATGGACAGAACATCCTGTTATTACTTTATTATAGAATAACACACTATAACACTGCATTGCCACATGCTGGTTAGAAAGGTATACTGCATATATATATATTGTCAGTTTATATAAGCGACTTTACATTACATACTGTTGTTCATTTCAAACAGTTTGTTATTTAAAAAAAAAAAAAAAAAACCTTTACAATCCCTTTAAAATGTACCTATCTTTTTCTGTAGCCGCTGTCATTTTCTGTAAAATTCAATGCAATAAGGCAACCTGGAGGCCTTCTGTGCAAAGGTGTTTCCTGCTTGTGTGATTGATTCACTGATTTTCCCAGAAGTCTGTGCTAAGATACAAATCAGATTTTAGGCATCCGCTGTAACAGAAATGCCATTTTTAGTGGGATACTCCCTGAGGGTTAAAGTGGTATTAAACTTAAAATGAAAATGTAACGTATTGCAGCTCACCAATCATTAGATGCGGTGGCTGCATTTGTTTTATTTTTTTAGATTAGGTTTTCTTGCTCAGCTATAGCATCTCTACAGTAGTCAAAACCAAAAATGTAATATATTGCTGTTTACCAGCCATTAGATGGGATGGCTGTATTAGTTTTCTTTCTTTAGGCTTTGCTCCTCTCTGTTTTCACCTGGTTGATCTGACCAGTAACACACCTCCTGTATTAAAGTGCCTCCACTCTAGGAGTGTTAGATGTACAAGCAGATTTAGATACACTAACAAATTGAAGTCAAAAGTCTCACAAACAGTTACAGCAGCAGTTTTTCCCTTTTGGGATAAAGGTTTTACATAAATAAAAGCTGATCATTGTAAGCAACCCTGTCATTGTTAACTAGTTTTGTCTCAACACTCTGTTTCTTTTTTTCAACCTGACTGACTAAGACCCCTTTCACACTGAGGCTAAAAATAGCGCCTGTAAAGCGCCTGAAAACTTTCACACTGCGGCGCTGTGCTTGCGGGACCGGAAAAAAAGTCCTGCAAGCAGCATCTCTGGGGCGGTTTGGGAGCACTGTATACAGCGCTTCTACACCTCCTCTGCCCACTGGAATGAATGGGCAGTGCTTCCGAAGCGCCACAATACGGGCGCTTTTAACCATTTCTGCTAGTGGGGGTAAAAGCGCCCGCTAGCGACCGAAATAGCGCAGCTAAAAGACAGTAGAGTGCTGCTAAAACTAGCAGCGCTTTACCGCTAACGGACCCGCCATCCCAGTGTGAAAGTAGTCTAACTAATAATGTAACTGTTACATCTGCAGGACAGCTTGTTCTGTTGAAAAATAGACTTACTGGCTGGAACACCAGATAAATAAAGGAAAATTATTGCAGCTATCACATCTAAGAATTGGTAAGCTGCAATATAATAAAGGTTTTCTTTTGGGTTTAACACTGCTTCAAATACTTCTAAAGGGATGCAGAGGTGACTATAATGAACCAGAATAAATATATGCTGTGTGTTGCCTCGAATCATGTACTAAACTCCAAAATATGTGTTCTTGAACTATAAATAGCAACAACAAATATACAGTATATAACATGTGATATAAAATATACCAATACATAAAAAATTGTCCACACAGAACATATATAAATGAGCACTCATACGTCCACGATTCCCTACTGGAAGGTGATATTCAGTGATCAGTGCTGTCTTGAAATGTTACATCCAAGCACAAACCTACAATACCAGTGCTAAAGTACAAAAAATATCATACATGTGACTGCAAATATATACAATATAAAAATGGTGATATAGTAAAAAGAAACTGCCATATATCTAAAAATGTCCACTATTTAACCACTTCAATACAGGGCATTTTCGACCCCTTGCTGCCCAGGCCAATTTTCAGTTTTCAGCGCTGTAACATTTTGAATGACAATTTTGTGGTCATGCAACAATGTACAGATATGAAATTCTTATCATTTTTTTCCCCACAAATAGAGCTTTCTTTTGGTGGTATTTGATCACCTCTGCGGTTTTTATTTCTTGCGCTATAAACAAAAGAAGAGTGACAAGTTTGAAAAAAACACAATATTTTTTACTTTTTGCTATAATAAATATCCCAATTAAAAAAAAAAAAAAAAAATGTTTCCTCAGTTTAGGCCAATATGTATTCTTCTACATATTTTTGGTAAAAAAAATCGCAATAAGCGTATATTGATTGGTTTGCACAAAAGTTATAGCGTCTACAATCTAGGGGATAGATTAATGTCATTTTTATTATTATTTTTTTTTACTAGTAATGGCGGCGATCAGCGATTTTTATCGTGACTATGACATTGCGGCGGACATATCGGACAATTTTGACACTATTTTGGGACCACTGACAGTTATACAGCGATCAGTGCTATAAAAATGCACTGATTACTGTATAAATGTCACTGGCAGAGAAGGGGTTAACACTAGGGGGCGATCAAGGGGTTAAATGTGTTACCTAGGGAGTGATTCTAACTGTAGAGAGAGGGGATTCACAAGGGGAGGAGTTCCTCTGTTTGCAGGAGTTCCTCTGTACTGGGAACATGCCATCGGTCTCCTCACCTGACAGGACGTGGATCTGTGTGTTTACACACACAGATCCACGGTCCTGCTCTGTTATCGGGCAACCGCGGGTGGCTGGTGGACATTGCAGCCGCCGGGCACGCGCATCGGCTCCTGAGTGAAGCGGCGCATGCACGCCCCCTAGACGACCGGGAAGCCGAGAATGTCATATGACGCCCGCCCAGGATGGGAGATCCCTCCTGCGGACGTCGTTTGACTATGGCTGGAATGGGAAGTGGTTAAACCACAGTCCATGCAATGGTGTTCATGCTGCATAATTAACACTCCCCACACGTAATTAATAGTGATAAATTATGCAGCGCGAACACCATTTCATGAACTGTGGTTTAAACAGTGGACATTATTAGATATATGGCAGTTTCTTTTTACTATATCTAAGTTCCCACTGACATCAATAATCTTTTCATCTTTAAAGGGGTCATTCTTCGCAATGTCCACAATGTAAAGAGTGTAGCACTGTCCCCGTAGGGCTTGCTGTGTGTTGACTTCTTGGGCCTCCCTCTGATTACCTGCAGCCAGATGCTAGGGGTTTTCACTTATCCCCCCTTACTCCAACTTGCTCGTTACTCAAAAACAGTCCAGGGTATTTGTGGTTTTGATATTTATTTGGAGCTTGGATGGGAGAGGGGATGAGTTGGATACTCCAACTTGAACTATTCACAGTAGATAAGGACAACTCTCACTTGGCCTTACTAGAAGATTTGTGGAAGCAGACACACTGCTTTAACCATACTGCCACATGTTTGGAAGAGTTAAGTCTTCTTACTCTCTCTAGCAGCAGACTTGATGCAACTACTATCTTCAGGACCCTCTCTAGCATCCCCTTGACTGACACCTGTCCACTGACTCTTGTAGCTGAAGGAGTGGCCCTCACAGGACAGGCCCAAAGACACAGATCTGTACTCACTGTAGGCAGAATCAGATCCTTGCTGGTGTCCCCTTTCCAGTCAGCTCTGCAGGACCTCTGGGTTCAGCTCCTCTCTGACTTCAGGCCCTTAGGTCGACTACCCAAGGCCGCATGGCAACTTCTACAGAGGAGGGGCAGGCTCCCCCATCCCTCCGGGACCCCGCTCCCCAGCTGAAAGGCCTCAAGCATATGTGCATTTAAACAGTATCCCAGCATGCAATGCAGCACTTTCCTCTGCCAATAGCATGGGTTGTAACAATTCCTGTGCCCTCACTTATCAGGTCCCCTCCCACTGTCCAGTATGCCTCCCTATTGGACCAGTGTGAGACATTCAGACAAGCAGAGCTGCACTTGAGCACAATGAGCAGAAGTAACCAATAGATCCTGCTTCCTGGTAGGCAGAGAGCACTTTAAGTTTACCTGACCATCTTCCTGGTAAGCAGAAAGACCAAAAACTATACTCTCTTCTAGCACCTACCTAGGAGGGTGCTACAGAGCATTCTTCCCAATGACCATCACACTAATGTATCATGAGTTAGAGATATAGTAATTTTTAACAGGTGTTCCCTGAGACCGGAAAGGTATTTCAAGGGTTCCTCTGTGTTAAAGAGGTTGAGAAAGGCTGTCTAAAAGGTAAAGCAATGAGTTTCAAATGGAGAGAAGTCCCTGTTACCATGCCATCTTTTTGAGAAATTCATAACACTCCTTCAGGGTCTATTCCCTTGCTGAGCTGGGTCGGTAAGGGTTGGAAAATTAGTAGAAAGGGCATTACTCAGTGCAGATCGGACAGAGCACTGCCATTTTAGGAATGAGGTGCATTGCATACTTAGCTGGAGGCCTAAGTTTTCCAATATAGTGGTCGTTGGGTCTATACAAGTGGAAATAGATAGTATGTATCCCTCAAAACAGTTCTAGGAGGTATAGGGGTACCATCATCCTCCCCCACTACAGGTTTCCCCTCCTCCTCCCTATTTTTGCTCCTCTCCCCCCCCCCCCCCTTTTTCTTTCCCTTTATCCTCCCTTATGCTCTTTCCCCTCCCCTACCCTTTCTTCCCTCCCCTCCGCTTTTCCCTCGAAAAACTCCCCTCCTCCCATGTTTTCCCTTTCCCCTCCTTTCCTTCCCCTTTTTCCCCCCCTCACCTCCCCATCTCTTGCTCCCCCCCCCCGCCCATTTCCCTTCTTCCCTTTTCTCTCCCTTCCCTCCCCTCTTTCCCAACTTCTTCCCCTTCTCTCCCTCCCTACTTTTTTGGCCTTTGTATATTTACTTTCTATATTTCAGTGAGTTATATTACACCCAGGTATGAGCTAGTCATGGAATACAATTTTCTATTCTGAATGATCCAAAGATACGTGTGCTTGTGGCTACCTCCCGTGTCCGCCGTGGGGGAGTACCCTCTGGTGCCCTTACTGCTGCTGCTGTCATTGGGGGGGTGCAGTCCACACCCGGGTGACACCCGCCGGAGGGGTGACACCATTCCAAGGGTGCCCTGGCTCCCTGTGGCAGTTTTTTTTCCAACCAGAACACCTTTCGGCGCCGCAGCCGCGCCTGGCCTACTGTGCTTTTCTCCTCCTAACTTAGTACTGCACTGCTGAGCCTGGAACTGTCACACATCTATTCTCTGCCCGTTACACCTGGCCCTGAGCTGGTGTAACAGGCAGGGGGGCGATGGATTCCAATGGGGGAGTCCTCTGCTGCCCAAACCCAAGGTGAGCTACTGTGATAAATGGGGGGATGAGTTGGTGGAGCCACCCAGAGTTGGTGTGCTAACAAAGGGGGGGGGGGGGGGTTGCTGCTGAACAAAGCAATATTTTATATATATATAGTAGCTAAGCTGCCCACCCTGAGCTGGTCTGTTAAGGGGGTATATATACACATACATATATATATATACATAGTAGCTAAGCTGCCCACCCTGAGCTGGTCTGCTAAGGAGGGGGGGGGGGTTGCTGCTGGACACAGCTATATGATATATAGTAGCTGAGCTGCCCCCCTGAGCTGGTCTGATAACGGGGGGTGCTGCTGGACACAGCTATAATATATATATATTTATAGTAGCCCATGAGTTGGTCTGATAAGGGGGGGAGACACCATGGTTTTCCACACCAGGTGACACCAAACCTAGTGACGCCACTGTATTGAAGTGTGTCTGTGTAGTGCATCTGTGCAGTGTTACTGCAGTATATTGAAGTGTGTCAGTTTAGTGTGTCCGTGCAGTTTTACTGCAGTATATTGAAGTGTGTCAATGTAGTGCATCCGTGCAGTTTTACTGCAGTATATGGTAGTGTGTTGGTGCAGTTTTACTGCAGTATATGTTAGTGCATTGGTGCACTTTTACCGCAGTATATTGTAGTGCGCCAGTGCAGTTTTACTGCAGTATATTGAAGTGACATCTCTGTCAGCGGCAGTCTTTAAGTTAAAGTGCACCAAACCCCACTTTCCATTGATTAAAGCACATCCAATTACATATTTCCCCCTCTCATCATATCTGGGAGGCCATCAAGGAGAGGGGCAGACGTTCCCATGCCACTGTGAGGGGGCCAGCAGCATCTGTGTCCACAGTCAATGGTGGACGTGGTCCATTCTCAGGCAGGATACCATTTTCTCTGTTTAGTGGTGCCTGTGCTATCCAGCCACAGTTTGCAGAGGAGGTGGTGGACTGGCTTACTAAACCATCCTCTTCTTCCTCATCCTCTAATACCCAAGCAGAGACTAGTGCGCAGTCCACCACAGCTGCCAGAGCGGATTATTCTGCCTCCTTGTCCACAGCTACTCCTGCCATAGCCCCAGCATCATGCATGGAGGAGTCAGCTGAGTGATTTGAACACAGCGTTTAGAGACTTGCTTCTTGATGATGTACAGGCATTACTGGATTCTGATGTTGGTTCTGACTCTGAGGTTGAGGAAGGTAGGAACATGAGCCTACAGAGAGGGGAGAACACTGATAAACAACAAATTGGCAGTCATGTTCCCCAAGCCGCAGCGTATTGCCAAGTTGGCTTCAGTGATGATGAGGATGGAGTTGATGATGATGATGATGTAGCAGTACCCCCGTGAGGGCTGCTGATTGACTCTATACCCCACTGGCTACCCTGACTCTGCAGATCCTCTCTTACGTCTGACACCTTGGGTTCCATTCTGTAATAGGATGTTATCAATGAGAAACTCACACAATGACACTGAACCACTCAGAAAGTTTACTAAAGTGAATAATAAACACAATGAACAATGTGAATAAACACAAACAATAAATGACAGTTAATAACAATCAGTTTAGATATGAAAACTGTGGATTTAATAATCACAGTAGAAAGTATATGTAGACAGGTGAACAATGGGACAAGTGTTCTATATTCTCCAAAACCTATATTAAACACCTTCCCACTGAGGCCTCAATATACACACTGAATTTGCAGAATGTGCTGTACCACAATGGCAGGTTCCCAGTCATTATTTCTTTACACGTAAGGTCATTCCAGCTCTGTACCATCACGTGGAAGGCAATGTTATGGAATCGTTGGGCAAGGCAGTCAGCTGCAAGGTACACCTTACTGCTTACTCGTGGTCCAGCAAACATGGTCAGGGATGATATATTTAGTTCACAGCACACTTTGCTTGCAACTAGGAAGGATGCAGGATGGCTCAGTGCTCGAGCATGTTTTGCCCTCACGTCTCCATACAGCTGGTGGTGATGATGCGAGATTTGTCAGCTCCACCCTCTCCTCCTTCTCTATGCTCTCCTCTGCTGAATTGTCTTATGAACCACCAGTACCCCCTAAGCGTTCAAGGGGCTATTTGATGAGCCAGGCTAAAAGATGCCATGCAGTGCTTCAGCTGGTCTGTGTAGGGGAGCAGAGATTATTTCAGCTCTGTAAGGGCAGGCCCAGGGGCAGTTGACACCATGAAAGCTTGAGCCAATAATGGTGGTGTACAATAATGGCACTAATCTGCCTATCAACGGGGAAAGTTGACACATGTGCCATGCCTAGCACATGTCCTCAATTTGGTGGTGCAGTGTTTGTTAAACAGGTACTCAGGTTTGCAAGATCTTCAGTCCAGCAGTCCAGAAGAGTCTGTAGCCGTTCTAGACAGTCATACAAAGCCAGTGTTCCATTGGCTGAAATTCAGCTGGAATTCTACCTGCCCACTAGCTGGAACTCAATTTTGGCAATGCTGCAGTGGCTGCACATGCAATAGAGGGCCATCAACAAGTACCTGTGTGAGTATGGCACAACGGCAGGCTCACGGCCACTCAGCTTTTTTCCCCCCATGCCAATGGTTGCTGATAAAGGATGCATGCACTGTACTGTCACCATTTGAGAAGGCGACAAGGATGGTGAGCTGTGACAATGCATGCATGACACAATCCCTGTTTTGTTCCTGCTGGAGCAGACTCTGCTTGGCATTATGGATAGGGCACTCGAGGCAGAGCAACCGGAGGAAGAGGAGGACTTCCTTTCCTCTTAAGGCCCGCTTAATGCAGACATCATTCTTGCGACGCCACAGAACACACAAGAGGATGGAGGGGGAGGTCATGGCAGTTTTGGAGACATTGAAGCAGAGGAAGACATACGTCAAATCTTAAGAGATGGTTTTCTGTCCCCAGAACTCTTGGGAGTAGTACAAATGGCTGGGAGGAGGCAGTTCCAGATACTGTAATCCTCAGTGACCACGGGGACTCTGCTTTTCATGCCTCCGCAAACTTGCAGTGCATGGGCTCCCTTATTCCACAAAGCCTGAGAAAAGATCCGAAAATTTGTGGCATCAAGAAGAAGGATCATTATTGGTTGGCAACCCTCCTTGACCACCATTACAAGGGGAATGTTTCGGAACTCATCCCGTCCCAACATAGGGAGCAGAGGATGAAATATCTTAAAGACAACTTAAAGAGAAGTTTATGTAATGCCTTTCCAGACTAGTTTTGAGGCTTCTGTTTCAAAGGAGGAGCGGTGGAGAAGGGGGTCGCCTCAGTGATGCTTTAAAAAAAAAATGTAGTTCTTGGCGCCCAGGGCTGTCAGCTTCCACATCCCATTGGCAGCGTCTGCATCATTTGATGGGAAAAAACAATAAAGTCAGACAGCGCTCAGTAGCTCAGTTATGTGTGGGCTCTGAAGTATGTCCACAGTCAATAAACCGTTAAAAACTTGTGTTTTATTCATCAATAAAAAAGAAAATTGTACAGTTGCAAACATTACCAGGCTGTGGACCTGGGCACTGATAGGTCATTGTATCCACTGGCAAGGAAAATAGCATGGGGAGGCGCCAGCCACCATGTCCCCAGAGATGGATTGGGTTGCAGTATGATCCAAGCCGGGCTCAGCCGACACAAGTAGGTGACATCACTCGAGCAGCTGGGCGGAAGCAATGAAGCTACTTTTAAAAGGTACTCTGCATCCGCAGCATATTAACTCACATTTCAATGGCAAATAAACAGCGCTTATGATATTTTTTCCTTTTTTTTCTTTGCACTATCCAATATAAATACAAAATGGGAGGATTCTAATTCACCATCATTAAGCCTCAGAATTTCAGGGCAGAGTCTCGCAGCCCCATTAAATTGTTTGATTCAGTATGTGGAATGGGTAGGATGGTGGTTGTGAAACCTCACTGTATTATTGCTGGTTGTTATGCTTTGTCTGTTCCTACTCGCTCTCCCTACACCTAATGAAGCCAAAATACGTTTTGTTTGGAAGGTATGTAAATTTTTTAAGAAATGATAATAAAGAATATTTAAGAAAAAAAAAAAAATTGTTTGATTGAAGTAATCAGCAAAAGCATCTATGTTGGATGGTTTCCTCTGAACATACAAAGAACATTTGTTTGATATATAAGGATTGAGACATATCAACCTTTTTTTGCTGGTATTATTTCTATATTTTACCTGGATGTTCTTTATGAAAGCAGCTATGGATTTTTTTTATTTTAATTTCTAATTTTGATTGTAGATCACATATTACATATTATTTCTTACTATATTATATGCTTGAATATATCTTATTAGGAAGTTAATTATTAGCGCACTTATATATTTTAAAATAAGTTTTATTGTAGTGGCAATCAGAGGACTTTTTCACATAAGAGCAGCTTTAATTATTTGGATATTTCCTAATTTTTCACCTACATTCTATAGGTTGTAGATTGTTGGTATATTATCTACTTATATCCCAGTCCCCGATATTTGCACAATTTTTCACTTTTTATTTATATTTTTATTCACAATATTTTATTCACAATATTTATATACCAGTTCTCATAATTTTCAGCTTACATATCAGCGCTTTAGTACACCTAAATAAGATAATGATAAAACCCTCCCTCGCCTCGACCATATTTTCTATCGGGTTGTTATTATGATTTATTGTCTTTATCACAGGTGGTAGTAATGATATCCTCCCAATGAAGCAGTCGTCACCGCTAAACATGCTATAATCAAGAAATAATGACATCTTGTGCCCTTGGTATCAACTGTTGATACTATAATACCAGCATTACAAATTTTGAAAAATATATGTTTTTTAAATTATTGTTTTTATTCATGTATATGGATATGTGTCCTATTTTAACCAATTTTTTACAAATAAAATGTAAATTATGTTATCATGTTTTTGTTACTTCCTGGGTACTGATATAATCGATTCTCTCTCTTGGGACATAGTAGGGGTGGCCCCTAGCCTTCCAAATACAAGTGGAAATAGAATGTTTTTAGATTAAAGCACCCCAAACACGTAATACCGAAGGCACAAAAAAGGAAAGATCAGAGGGCTGTCGCTGGGAGTGAGGTGAAATCCACAGGAGAGAGGACAATAACGCATACCTCCCAACTGTCCCTGATTCGCCGGGACCATCCCGGAAATTGGTCCTAGTCCCAGCGAATCAGGGCTAAGTCCTGGAATGCCCGTGGCGTGTGTGAGTTGTCTTGGTCAACGCACGTGAGCAACACTTGTATGGCAGCCACATCTCTCCCCTCTAACTCTGACACAGAGACAGTGCAGAGCGGAGTGCACTGAACCTGCCCCTCTTCCTCCTGCTGTGATGTTTTCCTGTACACAGAGGAGGAGGGGGGAGGGACAACACTCTGCCTGAATGGCATTGGATAGCAGAAGATCGGACAAGTTAAAATGCAGGTAACCCTTGCGCTGCTGGCACATCATCGCTGCAAGGGATAATTTTTAAGTTCAGTTGGACTTTAACAGCATTTTACATTTTAGGAGAGTGCTGAGGAGTTTGGCTTTCAGGTTATGTTGTACCAGTGTTCAAATTTGCCAAGTGGTAGAGTTGTCGCTGCGTGAAGACTGGCCCATGCATGTCCCAAATCTCCAGCAATAGATTGTATTTTATTTCTGTATAATGTATCATGTCTGCAGTTTCTGACCATATCCTGTATCATGCCCACAGTCTCTGACCATATTCTGTATTATATCTGCAGTCTCTGACCATCTCTTGTATCATGTCTGCAGTTTCTGACCATATTCTGTATTATATCTGCAGTCTCTGACCATCTCTTGTATCATGTCTGCAGTCTCTGACCATCGCTTGTATCATGTCCACAGTCTCTGACCATCTCCTGTAGTATGTCTGCAGTCTCTGACCATCTCCTGTATCATGTCTGCATTTTCTGACCATCTCCTGTATCATGTATGCAGTCTCTGACCATCTCTTGTATCATGTATAGAGTCTCTGACCATCTCTTGCATCATGTCCACAGCCTCTGAACATCTCTTGTATAATATCTGAAGTCTCTGACTATCTCCTGTATCATTCCCACAGTCTCTGACCATCTCTTGTATCATGTCCGCAGTCTCTGACCATCTCCTCTAGTATGTCTGCAGTCTCTGACCATCTCCTGTATCATGTTGCATTTTCTGACCATCTCCTGTATCATGTCTGCAGTCTCTGACATCTCTTGTATCCTGCCTGCAGTCCCTGACCATCTCCTGTATCATGTCTGCAGTCTCTGACCATCTTCTGTATCATGCCTGCCATTTCTGACCATCTCCTGAAGTGTATCTGCAGTCTCTGACCATCTCCTGTATCATCTGTGCAGTCTCTGGCCATCTTCTGTATTATGTCCATACCTCTGCTGTGCAGTCCCTGAATATTTTAATTAAGTTCTTTAAGTTAGGCTCTGACAAAGCAATCAAAGCATATTTTATAGGTACAAGGAAGCACAGGTTTCGTTTAACCACATCATTCAAGCCCCTCCCACTTCTAGGCGCTTGACCACGTCCACAATTTACCACAACGTAAGTCTTTTCACTCCTCCAGTGTCCCTCATTCTGAAGTTCAAAAGTTGGGAGGTATGCAATAAGCTAGGTGATGTAATATGGAGACCCACAGTTTATGGCTACTTTGGTGGATCCAGTCTAAGGTGTGAGCAAGGAGTGCGGATTGGTGGTACATCTCAACGTAGGGTAATCCCAATCCCCCAGTAGCCCTTGTTAGCAGAAGCAGTAGTAAAGCCTGAAGTTACTGCACACATTGGTTTATCTGGAATAGAAATGTCCTATTTTCTTGTATTTATGACACCATGTATTTTTTGCAGGGCATACAGCATGGGTTGCAGTTTGCTGTGTTGAACCTCAGCTGAAACAGGAATAGTTTTCTGCATTGCAGGTCTTTTGTGTACCTGGGCCTGAGTAAGTGCTGTATGGAAGGCAGATTTGGAATTCACAGCCTGTATGGTAACAGTAGTCTCTTGACCATAGCTCCCAACTGTCCCTGAGTTCAAGGAACTGTCCCTGATTTGGAACAAAGTCCATCTGTCCCTCATTCCTCCTCATTTGTCCCTCATTTTGGTCTGATGAAAGTAGTTGTATATAAAATGTATTATTTATCTATCAAAAAGTGTTTCCCAGTGCTAAACCTTTCACCCAATCTCTAAATTGCTGCATTTGTAATTACTAAAAGCCAATATAAAGGAATAGTAGTGGTAAAAAGCACTTGTGGGTTTAACCAATCCATTTTTATTGTACAATTCTCCTTTAAGGGGGGCGTGTCCTATGCCTACATACCTTTGCTAATACAGTAAAACCTTGGTTTGAGAGTAACTTGGTTTGAGAGCGCAAGACAAGCAAAATGTTTTGATAAATTTTGCCTTGATATACAAGTGATGTCTTGATATAAGAGTAGCGTCATGTCACAGCTGAGTATAAAAAAGAAGAGAGAAGCCTCTAAGTGTAGCAATATGGTTACATTTAATGAAGGTACAACATTTAGCAACTTATTGCTACACTTAGAGGTGCCTCTCTTCTCTTTTATACCCTGTAAAAAAAATGCTTTGATATACAAGTGCTTTGGATTACAAGCATGTTTCTGGAACGAATTATGCTAACCAAGGTTTTACTGTAGGTGTCCCTCATTCCCATTTCAGAAAGTTGAAAGGTTTGGCTTGACTGAGGGTTTTTGTCTCAGCCATACCAGTTTCACTTTGGCCTGAAATTGTAATAGTCCTTGCTAAAGGTAAATCATGTTCCAACATCTTTCTTTAATGTGAGCAAACTGTACCGTAAATATGCCATTATGCTGTCCACGTTGCCGGAATTTATATTGTTCTGCAAACACATTTACCTTAGACACGAGGTATATAATAAGTGTCATAATAAGAGTATAGAAAATATGCTGTCCTTCTACTCTCAGGCAGTGGGCTCTCTTTCTAGTGGTAGGAATGTCTTCTTGATTAGCAGCAAAAATGTAATTCTCACATATCTGCATCGATGCAATAAAAGACACAGCAGGCTGCTGAAGAGACAGAAAAGCAATCCTCATCACTAGTCTTGTTGTGTCTTGCAGTCTGGGAGCATAGTTGAAGGACCCTTTATTAATAAGTTCAGGCTTACATATTACATGTGTAGGCTTCTGAGTATTGTGATAAGAACTGGAAATGAAGAACTAAAGCTAACATGAATAGAGTGTCCAAAGTATTTCTACAAGTAACCCCTATACACACCCCCCCCCCCGCCCCCCGGAGGCAAATGGTAACATGCAGGGTATGCTAAGAGTTGATATTCAATTCTAAGGGAGAAATAGGGTTGCACCTTTTCTTCAAGCCAATCCTGAACTCTCTGAATAATGGTGGACTGAAACCTGGACACATGTCTCAAAACCCCAGACAGGTGGAAACCCTAGGGAGGAATCCTTGCCTAGTAGCTTGGGATTGTGAATTGTTCAGCACAATTCACTTCAAGTAATCAATGCTATTTTCTATGTTTAATCTACAGTCCAGAGTGGAAAAGAACTTGCAGATAATCTAGATTATAAATGCTGTGTGTGTGAATGCGCTGCTCCCATCTAAATACGCTTATATCCTATCCATAAAGTGCAAACTTATTTCATATACAACATGGATCCATATAGAATCATTACATTAAAAAATAAATTATATCAAAAATTATATCAAAAAAATCCAAAAATTCAACAGTTCAATGATGTGTGTCACATTTGTGGCAAAGTCTCCCAGTAATGTATTCAAATCTTCTATCAATTGCCGTGATTGGCGTGCTCTTGTGCTAATTCAATGTACTAGTGACTTAGTGCTCCACCACCACCTGTGAGATTGGCCACTCACCAGATGTTTCTTTAAAACTACACCTTTGGTTCATTCATAGGGATAACCACTCCACTCAAAGGGAACTTCTTCAACAGTTATGATTGGACCTTAATGTTCCTCATAAAACATGAATAAAACGATCATCGCGCAATACCGTTTAAACTGTTTATTGTAAAAAACAAATAAAAACTGTGCACTCACATTTATATGTGCCCTTGAGCCGGCACCAAGCTATTCCAACAGTTAGGGACGGGTAGGTATAGCAGTCTACTGTATGCTGTGCGACCTCCGTTCCTCCCCTCGTACCCGTTCGCGTCCTCACCAACCACGTTCGTACTTGATCACGTGGGTGTATATCTCCCAGCAGCCTCTACGCGTTTCGCAATTTGCGTCATCAGGAAGCTTCCTGATGACGCAAATTGCGAAACGCGTAGAGGCTGCTGGGAGTTATACACCCACGTGATCAAGTACGAACGTGGTTGGTGAGGACGCGAACGGGTACGAGGGGAGGAACGGAGGTCGCACAGCATACAGTAGACTGCTATACCTACCCGTCCCTAACTGTTGGAATAGCTTGGTGCCGGCTCAAGGGCACATATAAATGTGAGTGCACAGTTTTTATTTGTTTTTTACAATAAACAGTTTAAACGGTATTGCGCGATGATCGTTTTATTCATGTTTTATGAGGAACATTAAGGTCCAATCATAACTGTTGAAGAAGTTCCCTTTGAGTGGAGTGGTTATCCCTATGAATGAACCAAAGGTGTAGTTTTAAAGAAACATCTGGTGAGTGGCCAATCTCACAGGTGGTGGTGGAGCACTAAGTCACTAGTACATTGAATTAGCACAAGAGCACGCCAATCACGGCAATTGATAGAAGATTTGAATACATTACTGGGAGACTTTGCCACAAATGTGACACACATCATTGAACTGTTGAATTTTTGGATTTTTTTGATATAATTTTTGATATAATTTATTTTTTAATGTAATGATTCTATATGGATCCATGTTGTATATGAAATAAGTTTGCACTTTATGGATAGGATATAAGCGTATTTAGATGGGAGCAGCGCATTCACACACACAGCATTTGTAATCTATTTCTATGAGAAGTTTTTTGGATGCAGCAGCTAAGGCAATCACTATTAAAGTAATCGGTAGATATTGGTTTTGCGCCGGTGACACACACATACTAATCTAGATTATAGTTTGCTTCAATACTAGCACTCCAGTGTTAGTATTCTTTTACAGCGATAATCACAAGTATCTTCAAGGAAATCCGCCAGCTTTACCCGGGACCCCCATCCTGTTTCAGCCAGGAGAGACAACCATCCACTATGGGAATCCACCCTGTTTCCATTTCCTTACAGAAGGAAATTTAAAGCCGCGTACACATGGGCGGGCTTTTCGACTGGACTGGTCCGACGGACTTTCAACGGACTTTTGACAGACTTCCGACGGACTTTTTAACGAACGGGACTTGCCTACACAAGATCACACCAAAGTCCGACGGATGATGTACACCAGACTGAGATGATGTACACCAGACTGAGATAAGGAAGTTGATAGCCAGTAGCCAATAGCTGCCCTAGCGTTGGTTTTTGTCCGTCGGACTAGCATACAGACGAGCGGATTTCTGGGTCCGGCGGAGTTATGACGTAAAGATTTGAAGCATGTTCCAAATCTAAATCTGTCAGATTTTGGACTGGAAAAGTCCGTTGAAGGTCCGATGAAGCCCACACACGATCGGATTGTCCGCCGGACTCGGTCTGTTGGATCAGTCCAGTCAAAGTCCGACCGTGTGTACGTTGCATAAGATCTCTTCACACTTATGCCCTGTACACACGGTCGGATTTTCCGATGCAAAATGTGTGATAGGACCTTGTTGTCGGAAATTCTGACTGTGTGTAGGCTCCATCACACATTTTCCATCGGATTTTCCGACACACAAAGTTTGAGAGCAGGATATAATATTTTCCGACAACAAAATCCGTTGTCGGAAATTCCGATCGTGTGTACACAAATCCGACGGACAAAGTGCCACGCATGCTCAGAATAGGGATGAGCCGAACACCCCCCTGTTCGGTTCGCACCAGAACATGCGAACAGGAAAAAAGTTCGTTCGAACATGCGAACACCGTTAATGTCTATGGGACACGAACATGTGTCCCACCTGAAGGGTCTGGTATGGAATTTAGGGGGAACCCCACGTCATTTTTTTTTTTTAATTTTGGCCGGGGTTCCCCTTAATATCCATATCAGACTTGAAGGGCCTGGTATGGAATTTAGGGGGACTCCCACGTCATTTTTTTTTTTTAATTTTGGTTCGGGGTTCCCCTTTGGGGAATTCCCATGCCGTTTTTATCAATGAACTTCTATGTGTATTGTCGGCAATGCAATAGCCGCGGGTAGTTTTAAATGAGTTTTTTCCTTCAAAATGTCATTTTGCTGTCAGACTGTTCTAAACACAGGAAACATGTGCCCCTTTACAGGCATACTATAGACACCCCCCAGGTACGAAATTTAAAGGGATATTACACTTTTATTGTTTGACTTTAAGCATTATTAAAATCACTGCTCCTGAAAAAACGGCCGTTTTTAAAACTTTTTTTTGCATTGATCCATGTCCCCTGGGGCAGGACCTGGGTCCCCAAACACTTTTTATGACAATAACTTGCATATTAGCCTTTAAAATTAGCACTTTTGATTTCTCCCATAGACTTTTAAAGGGTGTTCCGCGGCATTCGAATTTGCCGCGAACACCCCAAATTGTTCGCTGTTCGGCGAACTTGCGAACAGCCAATGTTCGAGTCGAACATGAGTTTGACTCGAACTCGAAGCTCATCCCTAGCTCAGAATAAATAAAGAGATGAAAGCTATTGGCCACTGCCCCGTTTATAGTCCCGACGTACGTGTTTTACGTCACTACGTTTATAGCGATCAGATTTTCCAACAACTTTATGTGACCGTGTGTATGCAAGACAAGTTTGAGCCAACATCCGTCGGAAAAAATCCTAGGATTTTGTTGTCGGAATGTCCAAACCGTGTGTACGGGGCATTAGATTTCTCTAGGAAGGCAAAGCCAGGATCCATTACATACAGGCCTCTTCAGGCAGACAGGCCTAAAAGAGCCTGGGAAAAAAATGTATAAACACACACACTGGGTTAGTGATAAACACGTAATACAAGTAAGCATAAATGGTGGTTTAAACAGAATTAAACACACAGCAGGCAAGTTGGGACATAGGCTAAGAAATAGGATAAGAGAACTATACCCAAGTATAAAAAAGTAAAGTATAAAAAAGTACACACCTAAGACATACAAACCTAAAGATAGATACACACTGTATCATTTTCTGTAGATTTTTTCCTTCAGATTAACCAAAACCATATAATATGAGGTCAAACAAGAGTTTCAATTTGTATGCAATCAGGCAGGCCCTTACACTAAATGGTTTTAGTATATCTAAAGGAAATCAGACAGCAAAAGTTGTATAGTGTATATGGGGGTCTAAGTCTCAAGTTTTCCCTTTATTACAGGGAAAACCCAATATTTGGGCCTTCACACAACAGGTCACCAGTGAAATTCAACTAACTTATCGGGTGGGTATGACCTCATCCAATCATACTCCAGCACAACGGGAGGCAGTGTGTACTTTGTGTACAGCATTTACTCATTAAGCCCCGTATGAGCAGATGGTCATGGACCTCCTAAGTAACCGAGATTGATACAAGATTGGTACAAGAGAGTGTCTGAGGGCTTTGTTAAACGTATGATCCTACTATATCGAAATTTAATTGGTACAGCCTACAACAACAATCTAATATACAAAAAACATTGGAGTTCCTGAATGTTAAATTTCCAAAAATTCCCACAATATATGCATTACCTAAAATTCACAAAAATCCAACACATCCCCGGGATGACCTATAGTGTCCGACAGAGGATGTTTAACAGAACAAGCGAGTCAACTGGTAGACGATTACCTTCATCCTCATGTGAGGGCACTAACATTTTACATTCAGGACACCATGGATCTCCTCAGGGCGCTTGATGGCAAACATGTCCCTGAGGCAGCATGGCTTGTGGCTGTAGATGTGAAGGCCCTCTACAACTCAATTTCCCATGACATGGGGGTTGTGGAGGGCTTCCTTTCAGAACGTGACAACTGGACCCTATAATGGCTTCATTCTGGAGTTGCTGCATTTTATTTTGACTAACAATGGTTTTTCTTTTTGGACGCTCCCACTACCTCCAGGTGCAGGGTGTGGCGATGGGGAAGAAATGTGCCCCATTGTAAGCAAAACTGTACCTGGGGGGGTGGGAGCGTGACCTCTTCTTCAGCAAAGATTTACATGAAATGTTTAACAAGGTATTGATATTCCCGAGATTAATCAATTATATCTTTTTGATATGGACTGGATCTCTGGAGGAAGTATATACTTTCATGGAAATGTTGAAAATTAACAACTTTAACTTAAAATTCACCATGAACTGTCACCAACAATCACAAAATGTTCTTGATATCCAAATTTTCCAATGATATCCAATTCTGAAGGCAATCTGGGTTCCTCACTTTTCTCCCACCCTCCTCTGGGAACTCAATCTTACATGCAGCAGTTCCCATCCACCATATTTAAAAACTAGCATCCCTTACAGCCAATATCTTAGGCTGAGAAGAAATTGCAGCAGGAATGAGGATTTTGAAAGGGAGGCAAAGGCACTTCAGGTGCGACTAGCAGAAAGAGGCTACAGAAAGAAATGCCTCAAAAGGGCCTATGGCCGGGCCAAAAACCAGGATAGAACCAGACTGATCCAAAATAAATGATCTAAACCATCTAGCATTAATGTAAGAATGAACACTCGCTTTTCTGGTCAGCAAAAGCAGATACGTCAAATTATGCAAAAATATATATAATAACTGCTATCAGTGGATGATACCATATCTAAATACGTTAATACCTACCCTGAAATCACTTTTAGAAGGTCAACGTCGCTTAAGGATAGTCTAGTACATAGTCATTACTTAACTACAATGACAACCAAAAACAAATTAAAAGGCACTACTCTATGTGGTGGATGCAACTTTTGTGGCTTCATTCTGGAAGCCCAACAGATTGCCCTACCAAATGGATGCATTTATCGACCCCACTATGTTTTATTTTAACGTAAGAGAAAGTGATCTAGGGATTATAAACTAAAGACTTCCCAGATCAACTTCTCCTGTTGGTAAATGTGCATGCGTTTAGATGTATTCAGAGTATCTAATCTGCTGCTGGATGCAAGGGTTTCTATTTTTTTCTAAATGCAGTGAATCTGAATGCATCTTAATGCGTTATACCTTTAAAATAATTAATAGGCATTTATTTGTGTTTAGAAATGTCTTATAAACATATATACAGTGAAGGAAAAAAGTATTTGATTCCCTGCTGATTTTGTACATTTGCCCACTGACAAAGAAATGATCAGTCTATAGTTTTAATGGTAGGTTTATTTTAACAGAGAGACAGAATAACAACAAAAAAATCGCATTTCAAAAAAGTTATAAAATAATTTGCATTTTAATGAGTGAAATGTGACCCCTTCACAAAACATGACTTAGTACTTGGTGGCAAAACCCTTGTTGGCAATCACAGAGGTCAGACGTTTCTTGTAGTTGGGCACCAGGTTTGCACACATCTCAGGAGGGATTTTGTCCCACTGCTCTTTGCAGATCCTCTCCAAGTCATTAAGGTTTCAAAGCTGAAATTTGGTAACTCAAACCTTCAGCTCCCTCCACATATTTTCTATGGGATTAAGGTCTGGAGACTGGCTAAGCCACTCCAGGACCTTAATCTGCTTCTTCTTGAGCTACTCCTTTGCTGCCTTGGCCTTGTGTTTTGGGTTATTGTCATGCTGGAATACCCATCCACAACCCATTTTCAATGCCCTGACTGACGGAAGGAGGTTCTCACCCAAGATTTGATGGTACATGGCCCTGTCCATCGTCCCTTTGATGTGGTGAAGTTGTCCTGTCCCCTTAGCATAAAAACACCACCAAAGCATGATGTTTCCACCTCCATGTTTGACGGTGGGGATAGTGTTCTTTTGGTCATAGGCAGCATTCCTCCTCCGCTAAACATGGTGAGTTGAGTTGATGCCAAAGAGCTCCATTTTGGTCTCATCTGACCCAGGGCCGATCCTAGGTGCCAGAGAGGTGGGGGCGCTGAAGCACCAGAGTGCTCCCCTCCCTCTTCCTCCATCTCTCCGTGTCCCGAGGTGGCTCTCTCCGCAGGTCACCGTTGCCGCTGTGTTTTTCGCTGCTCAAGCCCGTCCCCCCTCCCTCCTCCTGTCAGAGAAGGAGAGCAGCCGCCAGAGATCAGAGCGGCTGGTCTCTGTGTGGAGAGACCAGCCGCGCAGTGACGTCGCGGGGGGGGGCGGTCCATGCCTGACACATGTTCTCCTCCTCTGTCTCTCACTCCCACCCAAGCCTGTCTCGATCTGCTGTCCTCCTGGGCGGCGAGGCTGCACATTGTCCTCTCCTCTTTAGCTGCTGCCCGGGTGTTTTTATGTACCATAATGGGGGGGTTTGTCCTGGGAGGTCTCTACTAATAGAGGGGGGTTTGTCCTGGGGGGTCTGTAGTAATGGAGGGGGAGGGGTTTGTCTTGGGGGGGTCTGTACTAATGGACGGGGGGTTTGTCCTGGGGGGTCTGTACTAATGGAGGGGGGTTTGTCCTGGGGGTCTGTACTAATGGAGTGGGGGTTTGTCCTGGGGGGGTTGTACTAATGGAGGGGGGTTTGTACTAATGGAGAGGGTTTGTCCTGGGGGGTTTGTACTAAAGGAGGGGGGGTTTGTCGGGGGGGTCTGTACTAATGGAGGGGGAGTTTGACCTGGGGGCGTCTGTACTAATGGAGGGGGGTTTGTCCTGGGGGTCTGTACTAATGGAGGGGGGTTTGTCCTGGGGGTCTGTACTAACGGAGGGGGGGTTTGTCCTGGGGGGGGTCTGTACTAATGGAGGGGGGTTGTCCTGGTGGAGGGGTCTGTACTGATGGTGGGGGGGTTTGTCCTGGGGGGTCTGTACTAATGGAGGGGGTTTGTCCTGGGGGGGTCTGTACTAATCGAGGGGGGTGTTGTCCTGGGGGGTCTGTACTAATGAAGAGGAGTTTGTCCTGGGGGTCTGTACTAATGGAAGGGGGGGTTTTCCTGGGGGGGTCTGTACTAATGGAGGGGGGTTTGTCCTGGGGGATTTGTACTAATGGAGTGGGGGTTTGTCCTGGGGGGGTTGTACTAATGGAGGGGGGTTTGTACTAATGGAGGGGGTTTGTCCTGGGGGGGCTGTACTAAAGGAGGGGGGTTTGTCGGGGGGGGTCTGTACTAATGGAGGGGGGGGTTTGACCTGGGGGCGTCTGTACTAATGGAGGGGGGTTTGTCCTGGGGGGGTTTGTACTAATAGAGGGGGGTTTGTCCTGGGGGGTCTGTACTAATGGAGGGGTGTTTGTCCTGGGGGTCTGTACTAATGGAGGGGGGGTTTGTCCTGGGGGTCTGTACTAACGGAGGGGGGGTTTGTCCTGGGGGGGTCTGTACTAATGGACGGGGGTTGTCCTGGTGGAGGGGTCTGTACTGATGGTGGGGGTGTTTGTCCTGGGGGGTCTGTACTAATGGAGGGGGTTTGTCCTGGGGGGGTCTGTACTAATCGAGGGGGGGTTTGTCCTCGGGGGGTCTGTACTAATGGAGGGGGGTTTGTCCTGGGGGGTCTGTACTAATGGAGGGGGGTTTGTCCTGGAAGGGATCTGTACTAATGGAGGGGGGTTTGTCCTGGTGGGGGTCTGTACTAATGGGGGGGTGGTTTGTCCTGAGGGGTCTATACTGATGAAGGGGGTCTGTAGTGAGGGAGGGGTTTATACTTAGTGCGGGGTCTGCACTGACGAAGGGGGGTCTAAACTTAGTGGAGGGGCGTCTCTACTGAGGGGCGACTATAGTTGGTGGAAGGGGG
The DNA here is from genome assembly GCF_042186555.1 of Aquarana catesbeiana. Classification (NCBI taxonomy): domain Eukaryota; kingdom Metazoa; phylum Chordata; class Amphibia; order Anura; family Ranidae; genus Aquarana; species Aquarana catesbeiana. The sequence continues at coordinate 155,465,830 of NC_133335.1, forward strand.
GTGACACCATGTTATACCGCACCTGGTGACACCAACCCTAGTGACGCCACTGCAGCTGCGGACTCTTCTTTCCCCCCTCCCCCTCCCTCTCCTCCTCACGTGCACTGCTGTACCAGCAGCACTGGCCAGCACAGCCTCCCACTATGTTTCTTCCCCTGCCTTCATATCAGCCAGGGAATAAATAGAATAGAAAAAGGAGCAGAGAAGAGGATTGTGGGACATGTAGTCCCGAGGACTGGTAGCCCCACTGTAACATGGAAACTGCAGCCCACACAGCATGCTCAGCTGAATGCGAGAGAGAGAGAGCCAGGGGCCTGGGAAAGCTTTCAGGGAAGTGCACACAGGACGCCAGAGGGAGAGGACAGTGCTGAGAGAACACCATCAGAGAGAGAACCCCACTGCCCTGCGCCACCAGAGGGAAAGCCACACAGCCTAGTGCCATCCCTGGTGGAGAAAGGAATGGAGTCATTGCCAGAATACACCTGGGTGCTACCTAGCGAAGTCGCCATGGGCAATTCAGAGTGAGCTGACACCTGATCAGAGGAATCATTGCTGTATCGCTGGGTCAGGTGAGAGGGCCGATCGGCCATTATCTATTGACGTCCATAGGAACTGCAGTCTCTGACCATCTCCTGTATTATATCTGCAGTCTCTGACCATCTCCTGTATTATATCTGCAGTCTCTGAACATCTCTTGTATCATGTCTGCAGTCTCTAACCATCTCTTGTATCATGTCTGCAGTCTCTAACCATCTCTTGTATCATGTCTGCAGTCTCTGACCATCTCCTGTACTATGATTGCAGTCTCTGACTGTCTCTTATATCATGTCTACAGTCTCTGACCATCTCCTGTATTATGTCTGCAGTTTCTGACCATCTCCTCTACTATGATTGCAGTCTCTGACCATCTCTTGTATTATGTCTACAGTCTCTGACGTCTCTTGTTTCATGTCTACAGTCTCTGACCGTCTCTTGTATCATGTCTGCAGTCTCTGACCATCTCCTGTAGTATGTATGCAGTCTCTGACCATCTCCTGTATTATGTCTGCAGTCTCTGACCATCTCCTGTATTGTGTCTGCAGTCTCTGACCATCTCCTGTACCATGTCTGCAGTCTCTGACCATCTCCTGTACTATGTCTGCAGTCTCTGACCATCTCTTGTATCATGTCTGCAGTCTCTGACCATCTCCTGTATTATGTCTGCAGTCTCTGACCGTCTCTTGTATCATGTCTGCAGTCTTTGACCGTATCCTGTATTATGTCTGGGCGGTCTTTCTAATAGACAGCTCTCTGTGTGTGCATCAGAGACTCCCCTCCAGGTCCCATTAGTGTACTCTCTTCCTGTATTTTCTTTATTGTTAAGAGATCATGGAAAGATCCCAAGGTAACAAAGACTTCTTAGGGGAGCATCTCTGTGTTTGAGTCGTTGCCAAAGGAACATTTGTAAAGGGGAGGAGTTGGTAAGATGACCACGCCCATGTGGGGGCCCCAGAAATATTTCTGCACCCAGGCGTCTGTGACCCTAGGATCGGCCCTGATCTGACCACAACACTTTCTCCCAGTTCTCCTCTGAATCATTCAGATGTTCATTAGCAAACTTTAGACGGGCCTGTACATGTGCTTTCTTAAACAGGGGGACCTTGCGGGCGCTGCAGGATTTCAGTTCTTCATGGCGTAGTGTGTTACCAATTGTTTTCTTGGTGACTATGGTCCCAGCTGCCTTGAGATCATTCACAAGATTCTCCCGTGTAGTTCTGGGTTGATTCCTCACCTTTTCTCATGATCATTGAAACTCCAGAGGTGAGATTTTGCATGGAGCCCCAGACCGAAGAAGAATGACAGTTATTTTGTGTTTCTTCCATTTGCGAAGAATCACACCAAATGTCACCCTCTCACCAAGTTGCTTGGCGATGGTCTTGTAGCCCATTACAGCCTTGTGCAGGTCTACAATCTTGTCCCTGACATCCTTGGACAGCTCTTTGATCTTGACCATGGTGGAGAGATTGGAATCTGATTGAATGATTGCTTCTGTGGACAGGTGTCTTTTATACAGGTAACAAGCTGAGATTAAGAGAGTGCTCCTAATCTCAGCTCATTACCTGTGTAGAAGACACCCGGGAGCCAGAAATCTTGCTGATTTCTGGGGGTCAAATACTTATTTCACACATTTAAATGCAAATCAATGTATAACTTTTTTGAAATGCATTTTTCTGAATATTTTTCTGTCTCTCACTGTTAAAATAAACCTACCATTAAAATTATAGATTGATCATTTCTTTGTCAGTGGGCAAACGTACAAAATCAGGAGGGGATCAAATATTTTTTTCCCTCACTGCAAAAAAAGATAGACATCAAATAAATGTTAATCAATAAAATCAATATTAACCATGATGATAACAATAATCAATAAAAAAATGGAATAAATGTTAATGAATACCAATTCTAATAATGATAATAAACCATGAAAATCAAATAAAAAAATAAATCAAATAGAAAGATTGTATTGAAAACAAAACAGCAAATAAACATCCCTATTTATGTTGTGTTTTTTGAAACATTTCTCAACAGCCAACCACAATCCAGCAGCTTTCGACAGACTTTATCCCTCCCGTGGGGGGTTGCACACGTTGCAAAATTCGGAGCAGGCAAAATCACGCCATGTACGTGATTTTGCCTACACGTGCCGCCCAGCCACATGTACTGTAGCTGGTCGGCAAGTGGATAAAATATTGCTGTCTAGCTGTTTTTATTTTTATCATGCTCTCAAGTATCTTCCCAACTATAGACGTTAAACTAACTGGCCTCTAGTTACTTGGTAATAGACATGTGCAATTCATTTTGGTCTGAATATAAATTCGGACACATTTTTGGTTATTCGGAGATTCAGATGTATCCGAATCTCCAAATAAAATAGTTACGAATTTTGTTGAAATTCGTTTAATTTCAGGCAGGAGGCGGAGCCTAGCGGAGCAGACATGCATTGTTAGAGCTCCACACCGCTGAGGAGAGAAGAGAAGGACAAAGCGGAGCCTGCAGACTCAAAAGGTATCCATTTGAACCTTTTTGCCCCTGGGAACAAACTGTGAAAGTTTGGGCAGGAAATATGGTACTGGGAGGAAACCGTGGCAGAAATAAAAATCACCTCACAAAGAGCTCACAGGCACTCACTGCAGCTGAAGCAGCTCCAGTCACCTCACAAGATACAGCATCAGGGCGCTCTCACAGACAGTAAATGTCACAGCAAGACTCTCCATTTGAGTCAGATACAGAACAAATCCTCTCACAAACTTCTCCACAAGCCTCCTCAGCATCCCCAGTAATATTATTACAATTTGAAAAGATGCTTCATAAGGCTTTAAAACAAACCTCAGACCAAATAACAAAAAGCCTAACCAAAGAAATAAGAGAGCTGGGAAACCGCACCGCAGCCTTAGAAATAAAAATGGATGAAATTGAAATAACAACCCAAGAAAATATAACAGAATTGGAACAATTAAAAAAAGAGAATTTAATACTTCAAACTAAGCTCGAAGATTACGAAAATAGAGCCAGACGTTCAAACTTGCGCATAAGGGGAATACCTGAAACTGTGACAGACCTGCAATCTACTATTACTGCTCTATTACAAGAACTAAAGCCAGATATCCCTATTGAACGTTTAGAACTGGACAGAGTACACAGAGCCCTCACAGCCAAAAAGAAAGATGGACCCCCACGTGATATAATCACAAAATTTCATTATTACAGAATGAAAGAACAAATACTAATTGCTGCAAGAGAAAAAAAGGAACTTAATTTTCAAGGACACAATTATCAAATTTTTGCTGACCTATCCCAACTTACTATTACTAAAAGACGATCCATGAAACCCCAACTAATGGAACTGCAACGCCACAACATTATGTATCAATGGGGCTTCCCCTTTTCAGTCAGATTTAACTACCAAGGTACAATTTACAGAAGCAGATCAGCAGATGAACTACAACAAACCCTTTTAAAATTAAATCTGACAGAACCCACAAGCAGCAACACTCCCACACGCAGAAGAATGGCATCATCTTCACCTTCAGGCAGCACCCAGAAAATTTCAGAACAAAATGGGAATCATCATTCTCACAAAAGAGGCCGTTATGCCACATCATCCATGGACCAAGAAGATTCAATGGACTGACATCCTAATTCCTGATATCTCTTCATTTATTATACTAAGAGATGGTTCTCTATAAAAAACCTGTATTTATAACTGAATGTAACTGCATTCTGATAGTCACACACTGTGTGGGATCATGTTACATTCCAGTTATATTTCTTATTACTTCTGATTCATATAGCCTTAGAATATATAAGTGAAATAAGGAAATTCTTGTTCAGTTATATATTATCAGGTAATAACAATAGATTTATTACTTTTTAGGACAAATATGTTCAATAATCCAGAAGTAATGGAAGCTTTTTCTTTCTTAAAACAAATATATTATTACCTAACTAGTTCCTAGAATTATGTTTTTGTTTATTCTAATCTGAAGCAATACAACCTCAATTTTATGAGTTAACATATCTAAACAGTTACATATGAATAAAATATGTAATTGTTTACTCTAAAAGGGTTAAAATCCCAAAATAATTCAAACTATCTTCATCAATACCAAAGTTATTAACAGTACCTTTCTAACTGAATTATTTAGCCTAGGGCAAGACTAACCATATACAACCACCCTGGAATAAATAATTTCAACAAAAACTATATTCTGCACTCCAATTAATGAAACATCATTTTGATGTCTTTTGACATAGCACTTCTCTCCTGTAAGCGGAAGATCCGTGTACCCCCATTAGCCCTCCTCATTCTCCCAACCATATTATGTGGAGTGTGACGAAGGCACTTATTCCCCAGAGAGAGATATTTATTCTCTTTCACGGGTAAATTGTGATTACTTGCAAAAAATAATTTATACAATGTATCATCTAATCTCATATGTTTTTTGTTTACTCTTTACTCCAGAATTCACTGGTTTCTTTTCTATCTATTCATCTCTTCAGTCCACACAGGTTGATCTGCGCAGTCAGCTCTGCATAACAAAAAGTAAGTCAAAACTATTTGATCTATTGCCATGGCACCACTGAATATACTTTCCCTGAATGTTCAGGGAATAAATGTCCCTCAAAAAAGGACCAAAGCCTTCCGTACTTTCCATAACAAGAAGGCTCACATAGTATGCCTCCAAGAAACACACTTCACCAAAGATTCTACTCCAAAATATATTTCTCCTTTTTATCAACAAATTTACATGGCTTCTGCCTGTACCAAGCAAAGGGGAACTCTAATTGCATTTCACCGATCCACACCATTCACCTTATCATCAGAAATTAAAGACCCAGAAGGTAGATACCTGATACTCATGGGTTATATAATGGATACAGCAATCACGGTGATTTCCTACTACGCTCCTAACAAACAACCTACACCATTCCTCTCACATATATTACAAGTGATTAATACACACAAAATAGGAACAGTGATAATGTGTGGGGATTCGAACCAGGTCCTCCTCCCATTTCTAGATAAATCACCTTTTACACCATCCAAAATAACCTCTAGATTACCTTTTTCTCAACTTCTTTCCAAATACAATCTGGTAGATTCATGGAGAGAAAGTAACCCAATGAAAAAGAAATTCACTTATTTCTCGCACCCTCATCAAACCTTCACCAGAATAGATCATATTTTTCTAACAATAGGAATGATACCAGAAATTATTGCATCAGATATAATTCCGATTCCGTGGTCTGACCATAATGCAGTATACACTACTATAGCCTCAGCCATACCAAAAGCGCATGACCCAACGTGGTACTTACCGGACATAATGCTCAAACACCCACTACATCAGATGGCCATTGAACAAGCTTTAAAGGAATACATATCAATTAATAATACAACAGACATCTCCCCAATAACACTGTGGGAAGCTCATAAGCCTGTCTTGCGTGGTACAATACAAAGACAAATGGCACTATTTAAACGGGAACGCAAAAATCTAGCAAAAAACTAGAACTCAATTTTAATGCAGCCTACATATCATTTCAAGATAATCCATCTCAGAGTACAAAATCTCATCTGGAAAAATCTAGATTGGAATACGATCTATTTCTCACCGAGTCAGTTGATAAATCCCTCAAACGCTCCAAACACAATTTCTACATGAATACAAACAAACCAGGTACATATTTGGCTCGGGCATTAAATTCAACTAACAAATCTTTCAAACCAATACGTTTGAAATTATCAAAAAATGTTTACACTTGTAATCCAGTTAAAATAGTCCATAAATTTCACTCACATCTCGCAACTTTATACAAGACAAACAATGAATTTAATCCTACAGAGGCTGAATCCTTCTTCTCAAAAATAACCTTACCTGAGTTATCTCAGAATCAAAAAAGCAGTTTGGATGAGCCTATAACTATAGATGAAGTTGCTAACGCCATAAAAGACCTAAAACTTAACAAAAGACCAGGCCCAGACGGCTACTCGGCTTTATACTATAAAACATTCTCAGAAATACTCTCTCCCATTCTCACTGAAACTTTTAACAAACTTCTAGATGGACATTCTTTTCGGCAAGAAACACTAATGGCAATTGTTTGTATGATCCCAAAACCCCTTTCTGATGATACTTCCTGTGTGAATTATCGGCCTATTTCTCTGTTAAACCTCGATATTAAATTATTAGCAAAAATAATAGCAAAACGCCTCAATAGCATTATAGGAAAATTAATACATAGAGATCAAGTAGGCTTCATGCCAAATAGACAGGCAGGCGATAATATACGCAGGGCAGTGTTATTGGCACATATTGCTAAAAAACGGAAAATCCCTTTATGTTTTCTATCTCTCGATATTAAGAGGGCATTTGACACAGTATCCTGGCAATATATGCAATATTCATTACAAAAATGGGGTTTTGGACCCCACTTTTTAACATGGATCAAAGCATTATATAATAAACCCAAAGCCTATATAAAATATGCTGGATACAAATCTGAAGCCTTTAATATCGAAAGAGGTACCCGACAGGGTTGCCCATTATCTCCCTTATTATTTGCCCTTATACTCGAACCCATGGCCCAATACATCAGAACAAACCAAACTATAACTGGCATTGAAGTAGGAGGTATTACACACAAATTATGTATATTTGCAGACGATATATTACTTTTTCTATCATCACCACAGGTCTCTGGTCCTAACTTAATACCAGCTCTTGATGGATTTGCAGCCCTATCCGGCCTTATGATTAATCCTAAGAAATGCCTAGTGCTTAATATTTCACTCACAAACATGGAATTGATCCCGGCTAGGGCTGCACTCCCATTCACATGGGCAGAAAAATCAATCCCATATCTTGGAATTCATTTAACAGCATCTCATTCTGACTTATTCTCAACCAATTATCCTCCTGTATTAAGACAGATCACAAATCTAATAAAACAATGGTCACAACTTCCTTTATCCTGGATGGGGAAGATTAATGCAATCAAAATGACTATTCTACCCAAATTGCTTTATCTATTCAGAGTCCTCCCTATTCCAATTCCTTCCTATTTTTTGAGAATAGTACAAAAAAGAGCAACTTCGTTTATATGGGGCTCTTCTAAACCACGTATACCTATACACACACTACATCATCCCAAAAATAAAGGAGGCCTGGGATACCCTAATTTTACTAACTACTACAGAGCAGCACATTTGGCCAGTCTGTCAAAATACCATGCAAAACAGGAAATCCCATTATGGGTATTTATAGAGGCTTCAGAAAATGACCCTCTATTAATATCAAATTTATTATGGCTTGATCCTAAAGACCGCTTTAAAATTCATAATCCCATAACTAAACACTTCTTATCTCTCTGGGATAAACTAAAAACCAAATATCAGTTACAATCTCCACACAATCCTCTCCTTTCTTTTATCAGAAATCCGGCCTTTTATCCGGCATGGATCTACCCAAATTCTTTTAAAGCTTGGACAACATCAGGCATTCAGACACTAAATGACTTCATAGCATCTAAATCATTTCCTTCATTCCTATCGCTTAGAGAAAAATATGATCTACCAAACTCTGAGATATTTAGATATCTCCAAATCAAAAATTTCTATACACCATTCCTAAAGGGGGATACACCATTATCCCAATTATCCATTTTTGAATCAATCTGTACAAAAGATCCATTTGCTAAAGGTACAATTTCATCACTTTATAATCAATTATATGGAGTAGCAAATCTTAATAGACCCTCTTACGTTCAGAGGTGGGAGGAGGACCTGGGACGAACTTTAGAAGACACGGACTGGTCTAACATATGGCTCACATCTAAGTCATCTTCACCCAACATCTTAGCACTGGAGACAAATTATAAAGTCCTAACTCGCTGGTACCTTGTACCCGCTAGAGTGGCAAAATATTCACCTAATACCTCAGCTCTTTGTTTTCGAGGATGCCCAGAAATAGGCACATATTTACACATATGGTGGACGTGCCCAGTAATCCAAACCTTCTGGAAGGAAGTCTTCGTGATTGCATCTAAAATATTTTAAAAAATAATACAACCAGATCCATATTTAACTTTACTTAATCTAAAACCGGAATGGTTAACACTCTCTCAATTCAAACTAATGATCCAACTAATAACGGCTGCAAAACAAACAGTGGCCAAGGCATGGAAATCTCGTACATTGGTACTAGCAGAAACAATTCACAGAATGAATAATACAATGTCCCATGCTAAGATGGTAGCCATCGATCAAAATCAAATTCCAAAATTTGAAAAACTTTGGCATCCTTGGATAAAACAACAGTTCCTGTCAAACTTCAATGACTCTGTCCTGTTGCCATGGTAACAGATTAAATGACTTACAGAGACACCCATTCTAAGGCTTCAAAGAGAACTAAAAAGAATAATAAACTGACGAGCGGGACAACCTTGTGGACCATACCTCTACCTTTCAACCCTTTTTCTTCTTTCTCTTTCCTTTTCTCCACCTTACGATTAAAGCTCATTATCAGAATTTATTTGACCTATATACACTCTACTTGTAAACAATATGTATAGTAGGTATAAATCATTTAAATACCTACAAAAGTAACTAAGGAAATTATATATATCTTTAATTTAGGTTTACGTGAACCCAATGTTTAATATTTGAAATTTCATGATATTTACCTATATAAACCCTACTGTAAAACAATGAGCTTACTTTATAGATCCTTGTAAACTTACTTTATGTATCTTTATAACATTGTATACTCAATAAACTTCTTTTGACAAGGAAATTCGTTTAATTTCGTTTTGTACGTTCGTTTTCTAACGAATTCTAAATTTTTGGAACAATTCATATTTGGATCAGTCCAAAAATGATCAATCCAATCCGAATTCTGTGTGAAGAATAGTTGGTTGTTAAGCAGTGGGCCTTTACAACCGAAGACTCATCAGCTGTCAGCGGGCTTCCCCGAATACTCATCAGCTGACAGATGAATGTAAACAAAAGAATGGCGGCAATGAAAAATGCAGGAGAAAAACGGCATGGAGTCCCCCCAATCCATAGCTAGTCACATAGGAAATGTTTCCTATTCTTACCTCATTTTCTATGAGTCATCAAGAATACCTATGTTTTAACATCATCCCGTTTCCACTATTTCCTGTCATTTTTGGTATGCCCTAGATATATTTGGTCCTCAGGAGAAATTTTCGGCCCCTCTGACTACTTTCACCAGTTCTGAATAATTAATGCTGAGAGCCTTCTCTGTATGGGGGGAAAAAAAAGAATATACCCCTCATGTACCACAACTACCTTTATGTTTTCCACACTGCATCTATGACTGGCCAATTGGGCTTTTACTTGGTGCAGAGATTCCATTCAGCTAGATCTACCTCTTAACTGAGTTTGAACAGGCCACTCTTGAAACACCCCATGTCCTTCATCTGGAAGAAGACGCATAGGAGATAGGTGCAATTCTTTTTTCTCACAGACATTGAGGGCGTCAGAGAAATGTTATGACATCAGTGACACAGAATTCAGTGACACAGAATTGCTGGCAATTAAAGCTGCCTTGGAGGTGTGGTACTATTTGTTGGAAAGAACAGCACATCCTCTCCTCCTTCTCATTGACTATATGTATATAGTGTACCTGAGATCTGCCAAGTACCTAGAGATGAACACATGGAGACAGGAATCAGATACCATTGAATTCAATTGGGTCAGATTTGGTACTCAAACTCAAACTTTAGTCATCTTCTGCAAACCTGCCTCGAAACCAGTCTCAGTATAACAGTGATATAAGTGGGAAGGAGACCACGGAACCGGAGAGAGGGATATCGATCGTTCAGGATTCCGGCTACTAGATCTACACACACATGCCCATTACCACTGCAGGGGTTGGGCGTTCCGGTGAGTGAGGGCACAAGTGGGGGTTCAACAAAAGACGGATAACATCAGTCACAGCAAACCTGTCTGGGATCACTTGGATGCACACACCATTTGTACACAGGGATTTTTTCCACACTCATAGGACAATTTTTATTGGATGATTTCCATTGGAGGATTTGGTTGCACACAATATTATTACATAGCTTTTTCTTGATTGCATATTTTCACGAAACAATTCATCAAATTTGAACATTTTTTGTTTGTCTTGCATTTATTTTGTCGTTTTTATATTTTTTTTTATTTTTCCAGCCAACACCAGAGGATTTCTAGCTGCCGTTTTTTGGTGTCACATTGTTCTGAACATTTATTATTGGGATTTTTAACGTGGATATAATCGGTGTTTTATGTTTCAGTTTCACTTATACCAGTTTTTTATTTCACTTTATATATTTTTTGGTGATTTGCATATTTAACATCTTATATGGCACATACATTGTAAAGGGTTTTTAGCACTTTTACAGGATTTTTCACTAAGTTTGTTGATGCACCTTGATGCACACATCTTTTATTTTGAGTTTTTAAAAACAATTTTTTTGTGAACAGCGCCAATTCCCCTATTAGAATATTTTATCATAGATATACAGTCAGGTCCATAAATATTGGAACATCGACACAATTCTAATCTTTTTGGCTCTATACACCACCACAATGGATTTTTAAATGAAACAAACAAGATGTGCTTTAACTGCAGACGTTCAGCTTTAATTTGAGGGTATTTACATCCAAATCAGGTGAACGGTGTAGGAATTACAACAGTTTGTATATGCGCCTCCCACTTTTTAAGGGACCAAAAGTAATGGCACAATTGGCTGCTCAGCTGTTCCATGGCCAGGTGTGTGTTATTCCCTCATTATCCCATTTACAAGGAGCAGATAAAAGGTCCAGAGTTCATTTCAAGTGTGCTGTTTGCATTTGGAATCTGTTGCTGTCAACTCTCAATATGAGATCCAAAGAGCTGTCACTATCATGAAGCAAGCCATCATTAGGCTGGAAAAACAAAACAAACTCATCAGAGAGATAGCAAAAACATTAGGTGTGGCCAAATCAACTGTTTGGAACATCCTTAAAAAGAAAGAACGCATCGGTGAGCTCAGCAACACCAAAAGACCCGGAAGACCACGGAAAACAACTGTGGTGGATGACCGAAGAATTCTTTCTCTGGTGAAGAAAACACCCTTCACAGCAGTTGGCCAGATCAAGAACACTCTCCAGGGGGTAGGTGTATGTGTGTCAAAGTCAACAATCAAGAGAAGACTTCAACAGAGTAAATACAGAGAGTTCACCACAAGATGTAAACCATTGGTGAGCCTCAAAAACAGGAAGGCCAGATTAGAGTTTGCCCAACAACATCTAAAAAAGCCTTCACAGTTCTGGAACAACATCCTATGGACAGATGAGACCAAGATCAACTTGTACCAGAGTGATGGGAAGAGAAGAGTATGGAGAAGGAAAAGGAACTGTTCATGATCCAAAGCGTACCACCTCATCAGTGAAGCATGGTGGTGGTAGTGTCATGGCGTGGGCACGTATGGCTGCCAATGGAACCGGTTCTCTTGTATTTATTGATGATGTGACTGCTGACAAAAGGAGCAGGATGAATTCTGAAGTGTTTCGGGCAATATTATCTGCTCATATTCAGCAAAATGCTTCAGAACTCATTGGACAGCACTTCACAGTGCAGATGGACAATGACCCGAAGCATATTGCGAAAGCAACCAAAGAGTTTTTTAAGGGAAAGAAGTGGAATGTTATGCAATGGCCAAGTCAATCACCAGACCTGAATACGATTGAGCATGCATTTCACTTGCTGAAGACAAAACTGAAGGGAAAATGCCCCAAGAACAAGCAGGAACTGAAGACAGTTTCAGTAGAGGCCTGACAGAGCATCACCAGGGATGAAACCCAGCGTCTGGTGATGTCTATGCATTCCAGACTTCAGGCTGTAATTGATTGCAAAGGATTTGCAACCATGTATTAAAAAGTGAAAGTTTGATGGATGATTATTAATCTGTCCCATTACTTTTGGTCCCTTAAAAAGTGGGAGGCACATATACAAACTGTCGTAATTCCTACACCGATCACCTGATTTGGATGTAAATACCCTCACATTAAAGCTGAAAGTCTGCAGTTATAGAACATCTTGTTTGTTTCATTTTAAATCCATGGTGGTGGTGTATAGAGCCAAAAAGATTAGAATTGTGTCGATGTCCCAATATTTATGGACCTGACTGTATTTCGGTGACATCTCTACTTCTACCACTGAAAGTAATCTGGGAGATGCTTGAACATTAGCAGTGACATCACAGGCACAACATGACATCATGGAGAAAAAAAGAGGTGGAGGAACCCAAGGAGTTCTATAGGGGAGTAAAAGAGCAATCAGCGGTTTCCTCTTTAGGTAGGAAAAATCTTTATTAGTGACAAAAAATTTAATGAATAATCGGTAGTCAGCAGGCTACAGGGACAATAAAACATTAAAATTACAACGTTGTCACTAGCACAGACACACTTTACTGATGTAAGGCTATGAAGGATCATAACTACATGGAGATATAACATCAAGAATTAAACAGCAGAATAGGCTTTGGATCAGGTGAGGACAGTTGGCAGGGAACTGAGGTCACGTCAGCATCAGAATGGCCATACACTCACACTCTATGTACCACAATCTATCAAGCCAACATACAGTATCTCACAAAAGTGAGTACACCCCTCCCAATTTGGATATTTTCACTTAGGGGTGTACTCACTTTTGTTGCCAGCGGTTTAGACATTAATGGCTGTGTGTTGAGTTATTTTGAGGTTGCAGCAAATTTACACTGTTATACAAGCTGTACACTCACTACTTTACATTGTAGCAAAGTGTCATTTCTTCATTGTTGTCACATGAAAAGATATAATAAAATATTTACAAAAATGGGAGGGGTGTACTTACTTTTGTGAGATACTGTATAACTCCAGTGTATGGGTTATAAACACGCCCTTTTATAACACCCTTGCCCATCCTACAGGAACTTTACCTTTGATAACAGGAGTCTATTTAGGCCATCTCCTCCTACGGAGCGATTATAGATGCCTGAAGTGTTATCAGCATAGAGTTAATCTCTGCCCATCACTCTTCCCATATAGTGCACCTGTGAAGGAACCCGCTCTATCCAGAAAAGAGCTCGATTGAGCCATAGGACGACAGGTGACCCGCCGGTAGCCTCGCATCACTTAAGGCTTCCACCTGTACACAGGAGATACATACGTCCACTGCACACGCAGTCTAAAGTCTCACGGACCAAAAGGAGATGACACAAGAACTGACTGCTCTCAGCGCAGAGGACTCCTGCACCTCACTCACCTGTAGCCAGTTACTCTATTCCTGGTTCACACAGTTCTCACTTCTTCATCCGCTACTGTATCCTCGATCCACTAAGCGTGAGTAACACCTTATACCCTCCGTGACGGTGAGCCACCATCAGAAAGGGGATATCCCTGATCCCTTCCCATGGAGCGGATTACGGCTGATTTTTGAAGGACCCTGGATTCAATAGCCATTCCTTCCATTGCCTTCCATGTGTACATGGTCTGATGCCAGTATAGACTTCCATAATTACTATCAAGGGACTGCTTGTCAGGGCTGGGCTCAGCCCTTCCTTCTCAGAGCAGGACGCTCAGCTTTTGGTTAATTGCCAGCTCCAATCTTTTCCACCGTGACTCACCTGATAATGATATCCTGTTCGTCAGTCCTGCTGGTTACTTAAGCTGTTCAGTTCAGTTCCTCTCTGTCTTCGCCTTGGTCAACACATCCAGAGACTCTCTCCTGTGTACCTCTTGAAGACTTGCTTGGCTGACGTCCCTTCTGGTTCCTGATCCTGCTTGTTGTTCCACTATACTGATTCTCCAGTTTCCTGATTTACTGGCCTGTCCTGAATATGCTGATCTCTGGCTTCCTGATGTCCTGGCTTGTCTGACTATCCGTTCCGTTTACCGAACTCTGGCTATGATTTGACTAAGTTGCTCTGTTTACCTTTTACTATCATTATTATTAAACAAGTGTGATTTTAACTGCACTTCTTCTGTCTCGGTCTGATTCATGGTTTCTGACACTGCTCCATTTTCTATATACAATCACTGTAATCCTTATGGAGGAGGTTTATGTGTTTATAACCCATACATTGCAGTTATATGTTGGCTTGATGGATCGTGTCATTTTAATGTTTAATTGTCCATGTAGCCTGCTGACTACCTATTTCATTACATTTTTTGTCACTAATAAAGATTTTTGCTATCTAAAGAGAAAACCACTGATTGCTCTTTCACTCCCCCACAGAACTCCTTTTGTTCCTCCCCCCCTTTTTTCTCCATTCCATAACTGTGTGTTCAGGGGTGTTATAAAAGGGCGCCACCAGGCTGGTGAGTCGGTACCCCTTTTGTACTGGGTTGGACACTCACCCAGTTCATATGTCCTATGAGACAATCTGTAAATCCCCCCCTTTTCCACAAAATGGCATCATCCCATCACACCTGCAATATTTCAACAAATTTCCTGACAAAGACAGTGTGTTGGTATCACCATGGTGTATGAAGAATATTTTTATTTCAATACTTAAACCATTCATGTACACTACACCTCTTGGAAATTTGTAAAATCACACAGTATATGGCATATCTAGGAGCTACTCGCATTGTGTACTGAACAAAATTTTGTTGTGTCATACCCTTCAAATAAAATGTAATAACATTATTGTCATTGTTTGTTTAGAATTTTTATTTTAAGCACCAATTCATGCCACTATTATGAAATAATCAGCAACGAAATAATATTTCCATTGGTGCCTTTTATTTCTGACACTTTTGCAGCTAGTAAGCTACAATGAGACTGGACAAGGCAGATGGTCAGCTTTGCTCTGTGCACAGTAGAGTACATGCTGTTCATTTAAAATTCATATGTTTCAGCAATAAAAGAGATGTGCTGGCAACTCAGCTGCTGGACACTTTACAGTAGTGAACATGACCATGCCCAAAAAAATATTATTACATTGAAAGTTAATCTGGACAGTGTCACTTCAACAATTTGATACATGTGCAAGCTTTTTTTGTAGGTGATATGTTTCATTTATAGGACCAATAAACCTAAACCCAAGCTTGTTTATTATAAATGGCTAATAATAAAAATATTAAAAAATAAGATATGAATTTTTAGTATTCTGTTGATGGACACTTCAAATAAACCCTTAATACTTTTCCCTGGCCTTACATCAGATAGTAGAGTGCATTATGCTATTCAGCAAATGCAATTATGTGAAATACCTCCAATTCTGATGGGTATGCATATTGTAATCTGTATGGAGAACTTATCTAAACCTATCAATGAATTAATAGGCACTTTTACCTACATAATGGTGAATTATTGTATGAATATATTAAATACTACTTTAGATGAGATAACTTGAGTTTAGGTTTATTGACCCTTGGTAGTTCCTTTACAGGAACATATATCATTATAGGGAACATGGTCCTTCCCCCAGTAAAGGCCACATAGAATTCCAGGTGCTGCTACATGTTAGGGTCTTGTTGGCAGATGGAGCCCTTACTGACATTAGCAGGCTCCATCAATGTAGGACACAAGGACAGGGGAGATTGCGTGCTGGATACCAAGATGTTCACAAACTGGTCATTGTTACACCGTCTCTTCTGGGTTAATTGAGCTCGTTTTCCCATGGTGAGGATGCCTGCAGCTTGGTTCCCTGAGCCTTGGAGCAACCTTTGAAGCCGTGTCTGTAGAGTCTGAAAGCTGCTCTTCCTTTTCCCCAAGGTTAGAATCCCAGCAGCATGGTTACCTGATCCACGTAGGAGGTCATACAATCTACAGGAGCAGGTCTTCTGTCTACAGCAGTCTGGTGCACTGTCTGAGGTCAACGCTAGTGAGCAAAGAAGAGCCAGGATCAGCACACAGCAAGTCTTCTTCACCTGTAAAAATCAACACTGATATAAGTATATTCAGTGGAAAAATTTGACACAATTACTTGAGCAGTGTTAAAGAGGTGATGAACTGTGGAAGCTTTGCCCAGTAAAAGGTAGGCAGTGGACTAGTGACCGTTATTGGTTATGGTTTTCTTACAGCTGATCTTTTCCCCATTATTGACTTACCCTACCTTCTTCCGTGCTGTGTTTCTGTATGAAAGTGGTCATATTAGTAAAGGCAGGGCTTTGCTTCCTCTTGTCAGAGACTCCAGCAAAAAGAACAGTGAGCAGCACAGTGACATTACCAAACCCCCCCCCCCCCCCAAATCTCCCGAGACTAGCAATTATAGACACTACATGGTTACATAGTTAGTCTGGTTGAAAAACGACACAAGTCCATCTAGTTCAAACAATAAAACATTATTTCCCTTGATCTCATACTGCAAATTTACAGCTTTGAGGCTGCAGGCACAAAACATGCCTACACATCCTCACATACCAGGATGTGCACTGCTAATTTTCACGTGGAATTCAAAACCAAAGGTTACATTCTCAGGGTACTACTGATGCACAACTAACATGTTCCCTGTAAGCCCCCTTTCAAACAGATGAACCGATTGGGTCCGCCTGTCAGTTTTTAGGTGGACCTGATCGAAACCATCCACTGCTCCTTAATGGAGTGGTGGGTGTCAAAGGACATATGTCCGTTGACACCCGCCAACATCCAATCCAACCAATCCAATCCTATCTGCCAAAAACTGACAGATGGGGATCCATTCCCCATCCATCTAGCAGATCAGATCAGATGGCTGTCCTGTGTCAATGCACAGGCGGTCCGTTTACATCTAACTGCCCATAGAGGACAAACCCTCCGCCTACTCAGCTGGGATCAGTGGAAAGATTCTCCGCTGACCAAGTGGACTTATGGCGCAGTCTGTCTCATGTGAAAGGGGCTTAATCTTTATTTTTTTAATTTAGGTCTGCTTTTAGGCCGAACTGCAGGCAATGGTTTTTACAAATAGTTGTAAGCCACGTCAAACCCTAAGTTTATGCGTTTAAGAAAAATTTACAAAACAAAAAATTCAGCACAAAGGACGGTGTGACAAACCCAACCAGGACAGGGGCTTTTGTAGAGGACTAGGGGCAAGCCTCCTACCCACTGATTATGGCCCATGGAGAGAGCAGATCATTCTCCAATGATGGACAACAATGCGATGAATGCTGAGAGCAAGGCTTGGATTAATTCTTTGAAAAAGGACAATAAAGTTTCCCTTCTGAAGTGGATGGAAAGAGGTAATGTTGATCTTGTACAGGTTAATGGGCAGAGGGATATGGTGGCCCTCCTATAGACTGGGTTGGAATCAAAAATATCAACAATATCCCTCAAGAGATCTATGAAGATAAGTTAATTTCACCTTTTCAGGCTACTGGAACATTGTATAAGTTTGTCTCCTAGACTGTTGTAGACTGTTGCCGGATAGTCTGAGGTGGGGTGGGATCACTGTTTGTTATGCATTTTTTGTTAAGTAGGTCTCACTCATTGTGTGCCTCCTAGGTGTAAACTCCCATTGTTAATTGAGTTAATTGAGTCACCTATTATTTCCGTCTGGCTAATTTGGCTAACTCTAGGAGGTTCCTATGAAAGCGATTAGCCTTGTGTCAACTTTTGCTCGTTATCTAACCATTGTGTGATGTTTTGGGTAATATTTGGTTTTATTGTTCATGAAGTGACTGACCTACTTTTGAAGTGTATAAAAACCTGTATTTCTGTTCAATAAACAGTCATTCGTTTTGTTTTACCTCAACATCTTGTCTGTGTACTATGCTTGGGGTATTAGGGATGGTATTAGCTCTCTGTGTACTGGAAGGGTTTGAAGAGCATGAGGCACTGTTTGGTGGAAGCACTCAAGTGAGGTGGAAAGCAGTTCCCTCACAGACGTCACTTACATAAAAAAGGAAATGTCCCTTGTGTTTGTGCTAGCTGTCCTAGTTGAAATCTGAAGTTCTCTGCCCACCTCTTAACCCCCCACAGCCATGATCTTCCAGTGCTGTAGAAGTTAAGGAGGAACTGGAGTCTGCTCACATAATTTGTAATAAAAACATCTTTACCATTCTGTAGCTTCCCTCCAACCACTTTGCATATTAGTTTATACCTGTATATACTGTGATTCTATACTTGCCAAATATGCTGCATAAATCTCCCACCAAGTCTGGTTGCAGCCATTTTAACTGTTCACTTCCTGGATTTACGCAGACACAGAGAGGCGCACTTCCAGCTCTGTTGCCCTCATTGGCCCTCTTATGACTCACCCCCCCTGGCAAACTCTCACGAGAGAGAGAAAGCATGTGCATGATATCATAAGTCTAGGCTAATGATCAGACAAGAAATAGGAAGTGGGCTGCATAAGGTATTTACTGGCAGAAAAAAAAAATTCTATCCAAGTTAAAACAACAAGGGCCATGGATTTAATAAATGGAAAGTTGAAGAAATTTCTAAAGGTCCGCTTTAAAATCAACCTGTCATAAGCACTTGTCAAGAATTTGGACTATGCCTGCCCTTTCGTCCCCCCTTCTCCATTCTTAGAAGCTGTACTATGGCTTCCATGAATGAAAAATGTTTAATGAATGGAGGAGGCAGACCTTTCATTCATCCATCCTTCCTCCAATTATAGATTGCTTTTCATTCTTGGTAGCTTCTATGAATGGAGGAGGGAGGTGGAAATGGCGGTCATCAACACAAAAGACACTTCTCATTAAAAGAAAGTAAGGTCCCTTTTTGCTTCTTTTTAAATATTACTTAAACGTAGGCTTTAAAGCGTTTGTTACCCAATGCTTCATATTCCGGATATGTGCCTGCTGTACCATGTACTTGTTTGAGAAAGTATCCTGTTCTTTTTGTATTGCTTCCTTTATGTGACATCCCTGGTGTTCCTGCTTGTTCAAGTGCTTTCCTATTAACAACTGACCACACAAAGCAGGAGAGCACACCATGGTCAGTTCTCTAGCTATGCTGGTAACTCAGTGTACTCCAAAGATCATACTTGTCCTGATATGTCCCTGCTGCACAGCCATTCATTGGCAAGATTGGTGAGCTGCTGCTTCCCCCCTCCCCCAGCTCTTATGCAGCTGAGAACAGAGGGAATGTGATCACTTATAAAAAGGGGAAAAAAGGTATTTATATATTTTTTTTACATCTATACATTTATAGATCTTTATCTCTATGGTAAAGGTTTTGCCTTTCATTTCTATTTTAAACTGAATGGGTTGTTTTACAAGGTGATCGTTTACAATCACTATAAATAAGCCTTTGCTATACTTCTGGCTAGGGATGAGCCGAACACTCCCTGGTTCAGTTTGCACCAGAATATGCAAACAGGAAAAAATTTGTGCGAACATGCGAATACCGTTCTTATTATATGCAAGTTATTGCAAGCTATTGCCATAAAAAGTGACTGGGGACCCGGGTACTGCCCATCCATGGGGACAAGGGCCTCATCCCCACAACCCTTGCTCGGTGGTTGTGGGGGTCTGCGGATGGGGGGCTCATCGGAATCTGGAAGCCCCCTTTAACAAAGGAGCCTCCAGATCCCGCCCCCTTATATGAATGGGTATTGGGTACATTGTACCCCTACCCATTCACCAAATAAAATGTCAGAGTAAAAAACACAAAAAACTGTTTTTGACAAATCCTTCTTCAATCACGGCGCCGACGGACCCAAAAAATAGAAAAAAAAAAAAACTCTGCCACAATGGGAGGCGTCACGCCCACTGCTGTCTTTTCACGGTGACAGCTGTTATAAAGGCAAGGGCGGGGCCACCGTTGATGTATTCGGATGACCCACCCTCTGATGGCACATGCCGTCAGAAGGGGTGGGGTCACTGCGCCTTGATTGAAGAAGGGTGGACATCGCGGGTCACTTTTTTTTTCTTTTTTAATAAAGGAATTGTCAAAAACTGTCTTTTGTGGTTTTTACTTTTTGACAATTTTTTGGGGTGAATATAAAGAGATTTCCAAGTTCAAATTACCAACCAGCCAGCGACCAACAGAATTGACCTGTCTAACAATATGCGTTAAGAACAGGGGTTTAGTTGCACACATTTACAAATATATGCGTAAACTGCAGGCCCCGCCAAGGCACCCTGTTTCCTGCAGTCCCTATCTACTGAAAGTCTCCATCTTGGAAGCACATGCATTTATAATATATAGGTAGGGGATAGGTGAGCCTGGAAGGAGCCACCCCTCCTTAAAGGTACAGGGTCACACTGAACACCCAGCACATAGCACTATGGCAGCAAGGGCGTCAGTGCATTTCCTGACCAATATATATATATATATATTCAACAACTGACCTGTCAGGTTGCTTGCTCGGATAAGGGTCTGGTATGGATTTTGGGGGGACCCCCACACCATTTTTTTTTTATTCTGGCCTGAAGGGCCTGGTATGGATTGGGGGGGGACCCCCACGCCATTGTTTATTTAAATTTTGGCACAGGGTTCCCCTTAACCACTTCAATACACTGTGTTATATATAGTACACTGCCTGCACTGACTGAATATTGAGTCTACACTGAATATCTAGTCTACACTAAATGTAGAGTATATATATATATATATATATATATATACACATACATATACACACACACTCACACATATATATACAGGGCATTTTTTCAGCGGGGGGAACGCAGTTCCGGCACCTCCAGCACTGAATGTATGTAATGGCAAGGGGTGCTGGGTGAGCTGGAGGGTCTATTGTTGCTGGAGCTGATCTATTTTTGAGTGGCGGTCTATTGTTGCTGGTGGGTCAATTATTGCTAGAAGGGATCTACTATTGATGGAGGGGATCTATTGTTGCTGGCTGCTGGAAAGTCTATTGATGCTGGCTGCTGGGAGATCTCTTGTTGCTGCTGGGTGGTATTTTGTTGTGGGGTCCATTGTTGCTGGGGGGGTCTATTGTTTCTGAGTGAATCTATTGTTGCTGGGGGGGTCTATTGTTTCTGAGTGAATCTATTGTTGCTGGGGGGGTCTATTGCTGCTGGCTGTGGGGAATCTATTTTACTACTTTTCTTGCTATCATTAACAAATTTCATACAAATTACTTTCCACCACACCATTATACTTGGCTCTGTACTCTCTAAAAGGGGCAGTACTGAGAGGTGGGCAGGAGATGAAACCAAGCAATGGTGCTCAGAGGTGAGTAGGGGGCAGAGATAAGAAGTGACTCAGAAGGGTGCAGTTCCTGCACCTATTCTCTGAGAAAAGAAAGCCCTGTGTATATATATATATATATATATATATATATATATATATATATATATATATATATATATATATATATATATATATATTAGACTGTATATATATATATATATATATATATTAAATACACTGCCTGCATGCCACTAACTAACCTGCCTGCCTAATCTAGCTCAATCTATCTCCATCCACACACTATACATGGCCGCTATGTAAACAGTTTTTTGGCCAATTATAGCTCTTACAGCAGAGCATGCTGTGATTGGCCAAAGCATGCAGGTCAGGTGTATGCTTTGGCCAATCTTTAGACGTCAATGCACTGCAATCTCTCGATGAACGCCCATATGTTCGGTTAGTTTGCAAGCTTACGTTCGAATCGAATCACAGGCTCATCCCTACTTCTGGCTGTGCACTGTTGTTTATCCTCCCCTTGCCTTGTTCACATGATGCTTTCTTCTCAGAAAACCATTCACAAAATCCAAAGAGTTCTGTGAATAGGCAAGTGGAGAGAGGGGCTGACGAATAACACTGTGGCTTTCCTGTATGAGAGCTGTAAATCTCATAGCCTCTTTTTCTATACTTCTGGCCTCAATGAAGGTGTAAATATTACAGAAATGACAAGCATACCTAAAGTGGCATACACCCCCTAAGACTTGCATTTACAAAATTAAAGGAGAAGTATGGCCTAAGCTATTTTGGCTATATTTCTCCTGTAGGTCACAGGAGTGCGGTTCAATCTGCACTCCTGTGACCTATTTTCAGCAGTGGGCTTTAGCTGGTCTGGGCTCAGGAAAGAACTTAACTTTACAGTCGGGATCCACCCAGATGCTGAATTGGATCCAGATTGGATCGATGCTGCATCCACCTAGGTGAGTATAAATATATTTTTTCTGAAACCTGAACTTCTCTTTTTACATAGTTACATAGTTAGTCTGGTTGAAAAAAAGACACAAGTCCATCTAGTTCAAACAATAAAAGGGAAAATTTTTTTTACAATCCTATATACACAATCTTATACCCACAGTTGATCCAGAGGAACTGCAACTGCAAAAAAAAAAAAAAACAGCAAAGCATGAACCAATTTGCTTAAGCAGGGGAAAAAATCCTTCCTGATCCTTCCTGATCCCCAAGATCAACTTTACCTATATACAGTGGGGACAGAAAGTATTCAGACCCCCTTAAATTTTTCACTCTTTGTTATATTGCAGCCATTTGCTAAAATCATTTAAGTTCATTTTTTTTCCTCATTAATATACACAGCACCCCATATTGACAGAAAAACACAGAATTGTTGACATTTTTGCAGATTTATTAAAAAAGAAAAACTGAAATATCACATGGTCCTAAGTATTCAGACCCTTTGCTGTGACACTCATATATTTAACTCAGGTGCTGTCCATTTCTTCTGATCATCCTTGAGATGGTTCTACACCTTCATTTGAGTCCAGCTGTGTTTGATTATACTGATTATATATCTATATATACTATATAAGAACTTACAGCTCACAGTGCATGTAAGAGCAAATGAGAATCATGAGGTCAAAGGCACTGCCTGAAGAGCTCAGAGACAGAATTGTGGCAAGGCACAGATCTGACCAAGGTTACAAAAAACACTTAAGGTTCCCAAGAGCACAGTGGCCTCCATAATGCTTAAATGGAAGACGTTTGGGATGACCAGAACCCTTCCTAGAGCTGGCCGTCTGGCCAAACTGAGCTATCGGGGGAGAAGAGCCTTGGTGAGAGAGGTAAAGGAGAACCCAAAGATCACTGTGGCTGAGCTCCAGAGATGCAGTCGGAAGATGGGAGAAAGTTGTAGAGAGTCAACCATCACTGCAGCCCTCCACCAGTCGGGCTTTATGGCAGAGTGGCCCGACGGAAGCCTCTCCTCAGTGCAAGACACATGAAAGCCCGCATGGAGTTTGCTAAAAAACATCTGAAGGACTCCAAGATGGTGAGAAATAAGATTCTTTGGTCTGATGAGAGGAAGATAGAACTTTTTGGCCTTAATTCTAAGCAGTATGTGTAGAGAAAACCAGGCACTGCTCATCACCTGTCCAATACAGTCCCAACAGTGAAGCACGGTGGTGGCAGCATCATGCTGTGGGGGTGTTTTTCAGCTGTAGGGACAGGACATCTGGTTGCAATTGAGGGAAAGATGAATGTGGCCAAGTATGGGGATATCCTAGACGAAAACCTTCTCCAGAGTGCTCAGGACCTCAAACTGGGCCGAAGGTTTACCTTCCAACAAAACAATGACCCTAAGCACACAGCTAAAATAACGAAGGAGTGACTGTTCTTGAATGGCCCAGCCAGAGCCCTGACTTAAACCCAATTGAGCATCTCTGGAGAGACCTAAAAATGGCTGTCCACCAACGTTTACCATCCAACTTGACAGAACTGGAGAGGATCTGCAAGGAGGAATGGCAGAGGATCCCCAAATCCAGGTGTGAAAAACTTGTTGCATCTTTCCCAAAAAAGACTCATGGCTGTATTAGATCAAAAGGGTGCTTCTACTAAATACTGAGCAAAGGGTCTGAATACTTAGGACCATGTGATATTTCAGTTTTTCTTTTTTAATAAGTCTGCAAAAATGTCAATTCTGTGTTTTTCTGCCAATATGGGGTGCTGTGTGTACATTAACCACTTGACATCCGCGCTATGGCAGAATGATGGCCACAGCACGGACCTGAATTCCCGGGAGGCTGTCATATGACAGCCTCCCCTGTGCACGCGCCCTGCAGGGCGCACGCAGAGTGCGCTGTTATCACCAAGTCACTGAGACTCGGGTGATCACCAATCCAAGTAAGGGGCCGGTCCTGACCCTTTACCCTGTGATCAGCTGTCAGCCAATGACAGCTGATCACATGATGTAAACAAAAGATCTGTAATCGTTCTATTTTTCTACTCACGCTGATAGCTGAGTGCCACCTATCAATGCCCACAAGTGCCACCTATCAATGCCCGCAAGTGCCAGCTATCAATGCTCACCAGTAGTGCCAATCAGTGCCACCCAGCAGTGCTGCCTATCAGTGTAAGTGATCAGTGCCCATCACTACCACCCACCAGTGCCCATCACTGCCGCCTATCAGTGCCCATCAGTGCCGCCTCATCAGCATACATCAATGAAGGAGAAAAATTACCTGTTTTAAATTTTTTATAACAAAATATAAAAATATATATATATTTTTTTTAAATTCAGTCTTTTTACATCTTTTTAACAAAAAATAATAACCGCAGAGGTGATCAAATACCACCAAAAGAAAGCTCTATTTGTGGGGAAAAAAATGATAAAAATTTAATTTGGTTACAGTGTTGTATGACCGCGCAAATGTCATTCAAAGTGCATCAGCGCTGAAAGCTGAAAATTGGTCTGGATAGGAGGGGGGTTTAAGTGCCCAGTAAGCAAGTGGTTAATGAGGAACATAAAAAAAAAAGATATAAAAAGACATAAAAAGTGCCCCCTTGTCCTCCGTGAGTTATTCACCTTAAAGTGAATAACTCAACACCAAGTTCACTATATGGACCACTTATGTATTTGATCATGTTGATCATATCCTCCCTTAATTGCCTCTTCTCAAGAGAGAACAAATTTAGTTCCTCTAATCTTTCCTCATAGCTGAGCTCTTCCATGCCTCTTATCAGTTTGGTTGCCCTTCTTTGCACTTTCTCCAGTTCCCTGATATCTTTTTTGAAAACTGGCGCCCAAAACTGAACTGCATAATCCAGTTGAGGTCTTACTAATGATTTGTACAGGGGCAAAATGATATCTCTCTCTGTGGAGTCCATACCTCTCTTAATACAGGAAAGGACTTTGCTTGCTTTGGAAACCACTGCTTGGCATTACATGTTATTATTAAGCTTATGATCTACCAAAATCCCCAGATCCTTCTCCACCACGGATTCCCACAGTTGTACTCCCCCCTAGTACCGTGCCCTGAAAAAGTATTCACACCCCTTGAAATTTTCCTAATTTTGTCATGTTACAACCAAAAAATGCAAATGTATTTTATTGGGATTTTATGTGATAGACCAATACAAAGTAGCACATAATTTTGGAGTAGAAGGAAATTATAAATGTTTTCAACATTTTTTACAAATAAATATCTGAAAAGTGTGGCATGCATTTGTATTCAGCCCTCTTTACTCTGATACCCCTAACTAAAATCTAATGGAACCAATTGCCTTCAAAAGTCCACCTGTGAGTGGTTTAATCTCAGTATACAGTGGACATAAAAAGTCTACACACCCCTGTTAAAATATCAGGTTTCTCTGATGTAAAAAATATGAGACAAACAAAAATCATTTCAAAACTTTTTCCACCTTTAATGTGACCTATAAACTGTACAACTCAATTAAAATGTAAACTGAAATCTTTTAGCGGGGGAGTAAAAATAAAAAATAAAAATATTGTGGTTGCATAAGTGTGCACACCCTCTTATAACTGGGGAAGTAGCTGTGTTCAGAATCAAACAATCACATTCAAGCTCATGTTAAATAGGAGTCAGTACACACCTGCCATCATTTAAAGTGTCTCTGATTAACCGTAAATAAAGTTCAGCTGTTCCAGTAGGTCTTTCCTGACATTTTCTTAGTCGCATCCTACAGCAAAAGCCAAGGTCCGCAGAGACCTTCCAAATCATCAGAGGTATCTCAATGTTAAAAGGTATCAGTCAGGAGAAGGGTACAAAAGAATTTCCAAGGCATTATATATACACTGAAACGCAGTGAAGACAGTCATCATTAAGTGGAGAAAATATGGCACAACAGTGACATTACCAAAAACTGGACGTCCCGCCAAAATTGATGACAACACAAGAAAAAAGCTAGTCAAGGAGGCTGCCAAGAGGCCTACAGCAACATTAAAGAAGCTGCAGGAATATCTGGCAAGTACTGGTGGTGTGGTACATGTGACAACATCCCGTATTCTTCATATGTCAGGGCTATGGGGTAGAGTGGCAAGACAGAATCCTTTTCTTATGAAGAAAAACATCCAAGCCCCGCTACATTTTTTAAAAAGATATGTTTGGTGCAAAAACAACACTGCATATCACCAAAAGAACACCATACCCACCGTGAAGCATGGTGGTGGCAGCATCATGCTTTGGGGCTCTTTTTCTTCAGCTGGAATAGGGGCCTTAATCAAGGTAGAGGGAATTATAAACAGTTTCAAATACCAGTCAATATTGGCACAAAACCTTCAGGCTTCTGCTAGAAAGCTGAACATGAAGAGGAACTTCATCTTTCAGCATGACAACGACCCAAAGCATACATCTAAATCAACAAAGCAATGGCTTCACAAGAAGAAGAATAATGTTTTGTAGACATGTGCATTCGTTTTTGTCCTAATGCATTTTCGTCCAAATTTTGGGTATTTTCGTTACTGTTTTAATAAACGATAACGAACGTGCAAAATCTGCGACAACAGTTCGATATAGATAGGAGATTCGACATGACGCTGGCAATAGCGATCTTTGTCCATCGAACCTGTGGTCGAATGTGCCTAACCTTAGCTCTATTAGTCCAAGATTATTCTACATAGAGAGAAAAGATTCCACATAGAGAGAAAGCACCCCCAACCCCCCATTATCAGACTCAGGGGGCAGCTCAGCTATTATGTACAGTATATTTTTATATATATGTGTAGTGGGTGTCTCACAATATAACCCGCAAATCTCGCCAAAGTGGGCCAGTAGGGATGAGCTTCGTGTTCGAGTCGAACCCATGTTCGACTCGAAAATTGTCTGTTCGCCCATACGCCGAATTGCGAACGATATGGGCCGTGCGCGCCAAATTCATGTGGCACGTCACGGCCCATAATTCACTGCGGCATCGCAGTGCATTGCTGGCTGATGATTGGCCAAGCATGCACTATGACCCGCATGCTTGGCCAATCACAGCGCCGTCTGAACAGAGAGCCGTAATTGGCCAAAGCCAAGGAGGCTTTGGCCAATTATGGATCAGGGGATTTAGCACACGCCCCACACTATATAAGGCCGCCTGCACGGCGGTCCTGTGTAGTGTGTGTTCCGGCGTTCATAGATAGAGAGAGAGAGAGACAGACAGTGTCATTTGATTTGAGTTAGATAGATTAGGCAGAACAGTCAGTCAGTTAGCTGCACTTACAGTGTATTGTGTATATATATGCATCCCAGGTGTTGCATATATATATATATATATACACTGTATTCAGTTTAGCTAGATCCGTTCCTGTTATCTTCTTACTGACAGGCAGGCTTGTCTTGTTACAGTATTTACTGAAGTTACTGAAGAAAATTGCTGGTGTTCTTTTGATCCTATTAGTACCACAGTCAGGCAGCTAGACTATTTACAGTTAGTGCAGTGCGTCCTGCTCACAGTGTTCAGCTAAAACTACAAGTTAGTGGGGTACGTCCACCTCACAGTGTTCCACTAAACCTACAAGTTAGTGCGGTGCGTCCTGCTCACAGTGTTCAGCTAAAACTACAAGTTAGTGCTGTGCGTCCTGCTCACAGTGTTCAGCTAAACCTACAAGTTAGTGTAGTGAGACCTCTGCACAGTGTTCATCTAAAGCTACAAGTTAGTGCGGTGCGTCCACCTCACAGTGTTCAGCTAAAACTACAAGTTAGTGCGGTGCGTCCACCTCACAGTGTTCAGCTAAACCTACAAGTTAGTGCGGTGCGTCCTGCTCACAGTGTTCAGCTAAAACTACAAGTTAGTGTGGTGCGTCCTCCTCACAGTGTCCAGCTAAACCTACAAGTTATTTTTTTGCGAGCTCTGCACAGTGTTCAGCTAAAGCTACCTTTAGAAGGTTGGTGGTGTTTTCCTGATCCTATCACTACCGCAGGCAGCTAAAAAAGCTACAAGTTAGTTTTTTGCGAGCTCTGCACAGTGTTCAGCTAAAGCTACCTGTAGAAGGTTGGTGGTGTTCTCATACTACAGGCAGGCAGTTGATTTTGCTAGCTGCAGTATCAGTACATATATATATATATATATATATATATATATATATATATATATATATATATATATATATATATATATCGCAGCTTAGTGCAGCTACAGGCCATTAGTATGTCTGGAAGGCCAAGAAGGAGAGGCAGACAGTCACAAGCCAATAAGAGAGGGCAAGCAGGCTCTGTGTCTAGTGCTGGTCATGGAGACGGTGCATCCTCATCAGCACGTGGCCGTGGGACACGCTTGGCCTTTTTTTCGGCAGCTGGCCGTGTTGAGCCGCAACATGCAGAAGACTTGGTCGAGTGGATGACCAAGCCATCCTCATCCTCCTCATCCTCTCTCACCCATGCCCAGGGTACTTTGTCTGGCAAAGCAGCGGCCTCTTCCCTTGGCTCAATGTCATCAGTGACTCCTTCCCTAGCCCCACCATGTCCTCCTGAGGATTCCCTCAAACTGTTTGACCACAGTGTTGGGTACATGCTCCAGGAGGATGCCCAGCGTTTGGAAGGCTCTGATGATGATACTGAGCTCAATGAAGGCAGTAACGTGAGCACGGACAGAGGGGGTGCCCAAGAAGGACAGTAATCTGGCAGTCATGCTCCCCCTGCTGCTGCATACTGCCAGGTTTGCTCCAGTGATGAGGAGGGAGGGGATGATGAGGTCACTGACTCAATGTGGGTGCCTGATAAGAGAGAGGAGGAGGAGGAGGCGGCACATCACCAATGAGGCAGGATGCCCTCCAGGGGCCAGCCTAAGGGCAGCACCTTGACTGCATCACACCCCAAAGCTCCACATGTGCAGGGCGCTGCAGTCTCTGCGAGTTATTCAAAAAGTTCTTTGGTGTGGGCCTTTTTTAAGACGAGTGCATCAGATTGCACCGCTGCTATTTGCAACATATGTCTCAAGCGTATCTCGCGTGGCCAAAACATCTCCAGCTTGGGCACCACATGCTTGACCAGACATATGTTGGACTGCCATGCAGTTCATTGGCAAGCGTATCTAAAAGACCCACACCAAAGAACAAAGAGGACCTCTCCTTGCTCCTCATCAGCTGAGATCTCCAACCCCACTATACCTTCAGTCCTCTCTGAGACCTGCACTGAGAGGAATGAAGGTGTAGAATTAGGTGTGTCACAGCCAAGTACTTGTGGGCAATCTGCTTTTGGTACATGTCACAACCTAATTAACATGACCTAATTTACTACAAAATGTACCCAGACCAGATGACAGTCTTGTGGGCACCGAGCTTCACACATTAATACAATTAACAATACAAACAACAATCTCCCCCCTCCTCAGCCTAGACCATTCGTCTATTAGCCAGGGCTGGTGGCTAATGTGATCAGCTCTCTCAATTAACATAAACACATGTTGATAACACCAGCATCTCCTCACAGGATGTGTCCCAGCAGAATGAATCAGTCTTATCAGCAGGGGGCTGCTGGAGGAATCCCCCCTCCCTCTTCAGGGACACAAATATACAGTAAGGAGTCCCCATACAATATATACATGACTGCGTCCGATTAATACAGTTCAGACTGGATTTCTCATTCACCTCAAATGCTAGGGCCCATAATCGGTGGGCAACAGGCTTGCACACAGTCCTCTCCAACAGCCTCCGCTCTGGCCATGCCCGTGACATTTCTCCCCTTTCGGCAGGAGACTAACACAGGAGGAGACCCCAGACGGGTTGACTCCGAAGTTAGTAAACAGCTCCAGTCCTCTACTGCCTGTACCCACACAGTACCCCAAACAAATTATCCCAAACAGTGCATTACTCACCCAGCCATCCTCTGCCTCTCTCAGAGAACATATCTGCCGCTGGAGAGAAGACAGGGTGACTGGGCTCACTCTGTCATGCTGTTGGGGATCTGGGCCCACTGCCCAGCATCCCTGGGGTATACAGGTGGAGACTGAAGTTCCATCCACCTTCACAGGAAATCCATCCTCTGTTAGTTGAGGGCAGAGTCCAGCAGTCCTCGGCCCTGTTGCCAGCCCTTCTGCTGGAAACCCCACACCATCTGTTCCGGCTAACTGTTGGAGAGGGAGGCCGACTGCCCCGCCTCCCTGGAACTCTGTAGTTGTTGCCGGTGCTGGGCAGAGGTTGGTAGCACTCTGCCCTGTTGCCAGCACTTCTGTTGGGGACTCCGCATCCTCTGCTCCGGCTAACTGTTGGGGCAGGCAGCTGGCTTCCTCCACTCCCAAACTGTGTAGCTGCCATTGGGGAGGTGAGCCGGCTGCTTCCTTTTCCATTCCCTCATCTGGCTGCTGGGACGACATGTCGATGGTACTGTCTCCCAGGTACATGGATCTTTGCTGGGGAGGAAAGCCCACTTCCTCCACCCTGGCCAACTGTTGGGGAGGGACAACACACACCTCCTCTCCCTTCTCCCCCTGTATCTGCTGCTGGGAAGTGATTGCCATCTTCTCACCCTGAGCCTCCACAATTGCTGCAGGTGTGGGGCAGAGGTCTTGGACCCTCTGTCCGGTTGCCAGCACTTCTGCTGGGGGTTTGCTAGGTGGTTCCTCCTCTACAGAAATGTCTATTAAATCCCCAGTCTCTGGAAGTGGTAAAAGTGTGGGACAGAGGTCTTGGACCCTCTGTTCAGTTACCAGATCTTCAGCTGGAGAAGTTTGTTTTAACTCCATAGATGCTGCTGGCAGAAAATCACATGTCCCTGTCAGTGTTGTGGGAGAAAGGCCGACTACCTCTTCTCTCAGGAAGGCCGAAGCCACTGTTGGTGCTGGGCAGAACACAGTGAACTTTGGCCCTGATAGCAGCTCTTCTGCTGGAGGCTCATCAGGTTGTTCTTCCTCAGCAGAAAAGTCTATCAAATCCCATGTCTCTGCAACTGATGTCGGGGAATAGGGGTTCACCATCTCCTGTCCATGGAACCCAGAAGATGTTATCATTTCTGGACAGAGGTTAGCAGAGCTCTGCCCTGTTGTCAGCACTTCAGGTTTGGGGACGGCAATCTCCGGATTTTCCACTGCCGATTCTCTGGCATGCTGCTGAACTTGTTCTAGCAGTTTCCTGTATGCCCTTTCCAGATGCTGCTCCTTCCTTAGCAAATGGTCCAGATCAGGTTTGAGCTATGAGACCCCTGCAAGACCGAGCATAGACTCTCTATAGTCTCTCATGTCCTCAAGGTCAGGTTCCCCTTCATCGCCAAACATAAAAAGATCTGTAAGGTTCTCCCACAGCAATCCAGGGCCGCCAAAGTCATATCCCTCCGGAGAGCATTCTGTTGTCTCCCCTAAATATCCCTCCTCTGCGTGCCATTGCAGAGCCCGATATCGATTGTCCAGCTCTATCTCCTGCTGGACCAACCTGTCCAACTCAGTCACCCATTGCTCCTGGGGCTGCTCTCCCAGGAATGCCATCCGCAATGCCCGTTGGTCACTGGCCCGTTGCTCTTGGGTTGGAAAGCACTTGCCCTGTTTTATACCAGCGAGACGGAGGGCTGCAATCCAGAGCTCCACCCGAATCAGCTGCCTGAGCTCCAGGTATTCATCCTCAGACACAGTCCTGGTGTACGTTGAAAGGATGATCCGCAGCAGCCCCGGGAATTCTGATGCCAGGTCCATATCTCCGCTGGGGTGACTGAAGTCTGCTATGCTGATCTTGGATCCAGTTGGAGGTTTGGATGTCCCAGACTTCAGACTTCAGGAAGCTTTCCCGCTGCTTGCCACCAATGTCACGGATCCTATCCCACACTCCGCTTGAGTGCTTCCGTCATATACCGCTTAATAAGTTCTGGAACACGAGTCCAATGGATCTGGCTATAGGAACCCCAAGAACTAGACAACACCAGTCTTGGAGTACATCAGAACTGCCTTTTATTTTGAGATCTCACAGACCTTTATACAGCAGGGATGACTCAAAGCTAACCTAATTAACATGACCTAATTTACTACAAAATGTACCCAGACCAGATGACAGTCTTGTGGGCACCGAGCTTCACACATTAATACAATTAACAATACAAACAACAATCTCCCCCCTCCTCAGCCTAGACCATTCGTCTATTAGCCAGGGCTGGTGGCTAATGTGATCAGCTCTCTCAATTAACATAAACACATGTTGATAACACCAGCATCTCCTCACAGGATGTGTCCCAGCAGAATGAATCAGTCTTATCAGCAGGGGGCTGCTGGAGGAATCCCCCCTCCCTCTTCAGGGACACAAATATACAGTAAGGAGTCCCCATACAATATATACATGACTGAGTCCGATTAATACAGTTCAGACTGGATTTCTCATTCACCTCAAATGCTAGGGCCCATAATCGGTGGGCAACAGGCTTGCACACAGTCCTCTCCAACAGCCTCCGCTCTGGCCATGCCCGTGACAGTACACCGACGTCAGATTGTACCAGGCAAATTTCCCTGCCCCAGCTGCTGCACCGCCGAAAGAAGTTTGCTCCCAGCCATCCACATGCCCAGCGGTTGAATGCTAGCTTGGCAAAATTGCTAGCACTTCAACTGCTGCCATTTCAGTTGGTAGACTCTGCCCCCTTCCGTGAGTTTGTGGAATGTGCGGTTCCTCAGTGGCAGGTACCCAAACGCCACTTTTTCTCACGGAAGGCGATTCCGGCTCTCTACCGGCATGTGGAAGGCAATGTCCATGCCTCGCTGGACAGGGCAGTCAGCGGTAAGGTGCATATTACCGCTGACTCATGGTCCAGCAGGCATGGACAGGGATGTTACCTAAGTTTCACGGCGCATTGGGTGACTCTGCTGGCAGCTGGGAAGGATGCAGGACAAGGTGCAGTAGTGTTGGAGGTTGTTCCGCCACCACGCCTCCAAAATGCTAATGATTGTGACACACCTCTCTCCTCCACCCCCTCCTCTTCTTCTTCCTCCATGGCCTCTTCCTGTGCTTTGTCCTTGGAACCAGCGGTGCTCCGTAGCCGTTCACCAGGGACAAATGACCCATGTGCCCTGTTTGGCTCACGTCCTTAACTTGGTGGTGCAGCGGTTCTTGGGCAGGTACCCGGGCTAACAGGATGTCGTGAGGCAGGCCAGGAAAGTCTGTGTGCATTTCCGCCGGTCATATAATGCCAGTGCTCGACTGACGGACCTCCAAAAGGAGTTTAACCTGCCCAAGAACTGCCTGACATGCCCACCAGGTGGAACTCAACGTTGGCCATGCTGCAGCGGCTGCACACGCAGCAGAGGGCCATCAATGAGTACCTGTGCAACTATGGCACCAGGACAGGGTCAGGGGAGCTTGTTTTTTTTTCCCCACACCAGTGGGCCATGATCAGGGATGCATGCACTGTCCTGTCACCATTTGAGGAGGCCACGAGGATGGTGAGCAGTGACAGTGCATGCATCAGTGACACTGTCCCCCTTGTCCACCTGTTGGAGCACACGCTGCATGGAATAATGGACAGGGCACTTGAGGCAGAACAGAGGCAGGAAGAGGAGGACTTCCTTAGCTCTCAAGGCCCCCTTTATCCAGACAGTGTTCCTGCGTGCCCGCCGATCACACAGGAAGAGGAGGAGGAGGAGGAGGAGGAGGAAGATTATGTCAGTATGGAGGTGGAGCCTGGCACTCAGCATCAGCAGCAGTCTTTAAAGGATCAGTCCCAAGAAACACATGGACTTGTACGTGGCTGGGAGGAGGTGGCTGCAGACCATGTCATCCTTAGTGACCCAGAGGACTCCGGACCGAATGCCTCAGCAAACCTACGCTGCATGGCCTCCCTGATCCTGCAAAGCCTGCGTAAGGATCCTCGTATTTGTGGTATCAAGGAGAAGGACCAATACTGGCTGGCAACCCTCCTTGATCCACGTTACAAGGGTAAGGTTGCGGACCTTATCTTGCCATCGCAGAGGGAGCAGAGGATGAAACATCTTCGGGAGGCCTTGCAGAAAGGTCTGTGCAACGCGTTCCCAGAGACTGGGAGGTTACAAACTCCTGTTTCTGGACAATGTGTTGCTGAGGCTTCGGTCAGTCAAAGAAGGAGCGGTGGAGAAGGTGGCCGTCTGACCGATGCGTTCAGACAATTTTTTGGTCCGCAGCCCCAAGGTATGATCGGTTCCAGCAACCATCACCATCACCATGGTGCAGGAATACCTAGGGGCAAGATCTGACTTGCACACCTTTCCCACCGAAAATCCTCTGGGTTACAGGGTCTTGAGGATGGATCACTGGCCAGAGCTTGCACAGTATGCAATTGAAATACTGGCCTGTCCTGCATCCAGCATTCTTTCGAAACGCACATTCAGTGCTGCTGGAGGCTTTGTAACCGATCACAGGGTGCGTCTGTCCACCGACTCGGTCGATCGACTGACCTTCATAAAAATGAATCAGTCTTGGATCACCACCAGCTACCAAGCACCTGATGCTGATGTAACCGAATAATTTTTTTTGAAATCTCAGATCTCTTCAAAGACTGCCTATGCTGATGCTGAGTGACTATCCCTGAGTAATTACCCTCTTCCTCCTCAATCATCACGCTGATAGCTTGTAAGAAAATTTTTGGTTCTGGGCGCCACCACCAGTGCCTAAGGCCCAATTTTGCAGCCCCTGTTTAACAGGGGCGTGTAATTACAATTTTTGATGCAATACTTTGCAGCAGGGCTCGTTTCTGCGTTACAACTAGAGTATCTGTGAGGGGTTGCAGTGTTGTGGCACCAGCACCAGTGCCTAAGGCCCAATTTTTCAGCCCCTGTTTAACAGGGGCATGTAATTACAATTTTTGATGCAATACTTTGCAGCAGGGCTCATTTCTGCGTTCCAACTAGAGTATCTGTGAGAGGTTGCAGTGTTGTGGCACCAGCACCAGTGCCTAAGGCCCAATTTTTCAGCCCCTGTTTAACAGGGGCCTGTAATTACAATTTTTGATGCAATACTTTGCAGCAGGGCTCATTTCTGCGTTCCAACTAGAGTATCTGTGAGGGGTTGCAGTGTTGTGGCACCACCAAAGGCCCAATTTTTCTGCCCTTGTTCAACAGGGGCATGTAATTACAATTCTTGATCTAATATTTCACAGCAGGGCCCATTTCTGCACCCACCAAGAGCGAGTGAGGACTTACAGTGTTGTGGCACCAGCACCACCACCACCAAAGGCACAATTTTTCTGCCCTTTTTCAACAGGGGCATGTAATTACAATTCTTGATCTAATATTTCACAGCAGGGCCCTGTGAGGGCTTACAGTGTTGTGGCCACAACAACACCTAAGGCCCAAATTTCTGCTGAGTATATAGGGCAGGCCCCTACTTTCAAACATCTAACTTACAAACGACTCCTACTTGCAAACGGAAGGAGACAACAGGAAGTGAGATGAAATCTACCCCTAGGAAGGGAAATTCTCTCCTGTAAGAGTTAATATGGGAAAAACATTTTTCCTTTCCACTGATGCTTTCCAATCCTTGTTCCACAAAAAACCCCAAATTTTCAAACAACATTTGTCATTGGGACAAAAAGTGAGGTGAAATCTTCTGAAGAGGAGGAAAGACAGCAAAACAAATGTCACAGGGGTGATAACCCTTCCCTATGTTTTCCAAAAAGCTTAAAAAAGATTTTTTGGCTGGAGCTAAACACGTTAAAAATGTACCCGTTCAAAATGACAAACAGATTCTACTTAACAACAAACCTACAGTCCCTGTCTTGTTTGCACCGCCTGTATACTGCTGTTCAGAGTATATAGGGCTTGGTGGCCCCACACCTTTCCTTATTTTAATTTGGGTGCGGGGTTCCCCTTAATATCCA
This sequence comes from Aquarana catesbeiana, assembly GCF_042186555.1. Lineage (NCBI taxonomy): Eukaryota > Metazoa > Chordata > Amphibia > Anura > Ranidae > Aquarana > Aquarana catesbeiana. The sequence goes on from NC_133335.1 coordinate 155,502,188, forward strand.
TACAAGACCCAAAGGGCCTGGTAATGGACTGGGGGGGTACCCATGCCATTTGTCTCACTGATTTTCATCCATATTGCCAGGACCCGACATTACATTAAACCCGCAAGCAGTTTTAAATGAGATTTTTTCCTTTAAAAATGACATTTTGTGCAGGGACTGTTCTAAACACGGGAAACACGCGCCACTATACAGGCATACAATAGACACCCCCCAGGTACGATATTTAAAGGAATATTTCACTTTTTTTTTTTACTTTAAGCATCATTAAAATCACTGCTCCCGAAAAAACGGCCGTTTTTAAAAGTTTTTTTTGCATCAATACAAGTCCCCTGGGGTAGGACCCGGGTCCCCAAACCCTTTTTAGGACAATACCATGCAAATTAGCCTTTAAAATGAGCACTTTTGATTTCAAACGTTCGAGTCCCATAGACGTCAATGGGGTTCTAACGTTCGTGCGAATTTTCGGTCCGTTCGCAGGTTCTGGTACGAACCGAACCGGGGGGGGGTGTTCGGCTCATCCCTATTGGCCAGAACAATCTACACAGGCTTTCCAGCCCTCAGTTAGGGAGAAAAGTTGCCTGTCATGTCTGGGCTTTTTCCACCCCCCCTCCTCCTCCCTCCTGTTTTCACTAACTTAGTGAGTGTAATATGAGCTGACACACACAGCTCTGGATTGAGTGGACTCTATTGTGCTTCTAATGGCTGGAAGAGGAAAACAACAGCCAATGGAAGAGCAGCTATGGATTCTGGGACATGAAGTTCTCACACAAAACGGCCCCATAGATTGGAATACAGAGAGAACTACATACCCCACGATTCTTTGCAGGGAGGAAAGTAAAGGACTCCATTTGTGTCCTGAGGGAAAAGTTTGGTCAGTCATGAGGGAGTGAAGAGGCCAGGCCTGAGGGAGAGGTTCTGGCTCTTAGATGATTTCCCTGTGCGATTCAGGCCTCCGCCGCGAGTTGGGGCCTCCTGCCTGAGAAAGGGGGACCCCCGGTGGATATCGAGGTGCATCTCCATCAGTGGTGAATCATCCCAGCGTAAGGGGACCGGCCTGCCGCCATTATACAGAGAAAAGATACAGAGACAGATTTTGGATGGAGTCTAACAGCCAGCTGAGATCCACAGTGGTGGGGACACAAGTCAACGCTGCAGTATAATCTGGCTAGCTGAAGAAAAACTGCAATTTGAGGAATATTTATCACTTTATTCTTTTACAAGCTCTGCTGCTCTGCATTGGAGAATTGCTCTGAACTACAACCCAGGGGGAGCCATTTAGTGGAATATAGTTGGAACTTGCATTGTATTACTGTATTCACTGTTGTGCATTCTTTCTTTGTGTATTGGTCTGTGTGCTGAGGCCTGAGTGGGAAGGTATTCAATACATGTGTTAAAAGTATTGAAGATCTGTCTCCTTGTGCACCAGTTCACATATACCTTTTCAGTTTGTCATCAGGTTACAAGTACATATGTATGTGCACTGCATAATATTTTTGTCAATCATACATTGTGTCCATTCATATACTTGACTGTGTTTATTCTTTATTCTTTTGCCTCAGTAAAAATACCTGAGTAGTTCATTGATTTGTGTGTGAGTCTATTTACTACCACAGCTGATGAAGTAACGGAACCCAGAGCTTTGGTAAATATACTTCATGGTTTATCATTACTGTGTTTTCTCTCTATTGCCGGGTTCCACACTAAGACCCCTTTCACACTGGGACGGTTTGCAGGCGTTATTGCGCTAAAAATACCGCCTGCAAACCGACCCAAAACAGCCGCTACTGTTTGTTCAGTGTGAAAGCCCGAGGACTTTCACACTGAAGCGGTGCGCTGGCACGAGAAGAAAAAAACTCCTGCAAGCCACATCTTTGGAGCGGTGAAGGAGCGGTGTATTCACCACTCCTAAACTGCTCCTGCCCATTGAAATCAATGGGGCAGCGCGGCTATAGCCGCACTATGCGAGCGGTTTTAACCCTTTTTCGGCCGCTAGCTGGGGTTAAAACCGCACCGCTAACGGCCGAATACAGCCACAAAAATGACGGTAAAACAGCGCTAAAAATAGCGCTGTTTTACCGCCGACGCCCCCACCGCCCCAGTGTGAAAGGGGCCTAATATTACCAAGCAGGTGTGCCAGAGGGGTTGAGACCATTCTTGGGGTTGAGAGGCAGAGTACATTAAGCGGCTCCTAAGGGGGTAGTGCTATATATATATATATATATATATATATATATATAAAATATAGGGTGGGCAGCTCAGCTACTATATATATATAAAATATAGCTGTGTTCAGCAGCAACCCCCCCTGTTAGCACACCAACTCTGGGTGGCTCCACCAACCCACACCGCCCCTTATCACAGCAGCTCACTTCGAGTTTGGGCAGCAGAGGACACCCCCATTGCAGTCCATCACCCCCCTGCCCGTTACACCAGTTCAGGGTTCAGCAGTGCAGTACTGAATAAGGAGGAGGAAAGCACAGCAGGCCAGGCATGGTGGCGGCGCCGAAGTAGGGTTCCAGCTGGAAAAAAAAACTGCCACAGGGAGCCAGGATCACCCTTGGCATAGTGTGACACGGGTGCGGACCGCACCCCCTAGCAATGCCACTGGGCATAACTGCAAACCTACCAAGACATGGCTGTCCACCTAAACTGACAGGCTGGGCAAGGAGAGCATTCATCAAAGTCCAGTTCTGGGCACCAGTCCTCAGGAAGAATATGCTGGAACTGGAGAGAGTCCAGAGAAGGGCAACATAACTAAAGGGACTAGAGGACTTTAGTTATGAGGAAAGGTTACTAACACTGAACTGGTTCTCTCTGGAGAGGAGATGCTTGAGAGGGGATATGATTTCAATGTACAAATACCGTACTGGTGACCCCACAATAGGGATAAAACTTTTCTGTGAAAGGAAGTTTAACAAGACTCGTGGCCACTCCTTAAAATTAGAAGAAAAAAGGTTTAACCTTAAACTGCGTAGAGGGTTCTTTACTGTAAGAGCGGTTAGAATGTGGAATTCTCTTCCACAGGCAGTGGTTTCAGTGGGAGGCATCAATAATTTCAAAAAACTATTAGATAAGCACCTGAACAACCACAACATACAGGGATATACAATGTAATGGTGACAAAAAAATCACACACATAGGTTGGACTTGTGTCTTTTTTCAACCTCGCCTACTATGTAACTACAAAGTATTGACTCAGGGGGGCTGAATACAAATGCATGCCACACTTTTCACATATTTATTTCTAAAAAAAATTGAAAACAATTTATCATTTTCCTTTCACTTCACAATTGTGTGCCACTTTGTGTTGGTCTATCACATAAAATCCCAATAAAATACATTTACATTTTTGGTTATAACATGGCAAAATGTGGAAAATTCCAAGGGGTATGAATACTTTAGGCACTGTATGTATGTATGATGCATGCATATTCTTTACATTTATAAAAATTAAACCTCATTTGGCACACAGTTGCCCAATTAAACAGTGCATTGAGGTCGGCTTGTAAATTGGAGACATCCTGTAAGGACGTTATTCCACTGCATAGCTTGGTGTCATCTGCAAACACTGAAATGGTACTTTTAATCCGAAACTCTATATCATTTATAAAGATATTAAAAAGTAAGGATCTCAACAATGAACCTTGGAGTACACCACTGATAACCTTAGACCATTCAGCGTATGAATAATTTACCACTACCAGTGGTGTATTTAGGTTTTGTGCTGTCCTAGGCCTGACTAAACTCGTGCACCCCCTAATTTAAATATGACCCACCCCTTCCTTTCAAGGCCAAACCCCTTCCTGTTTATGACCCGCCCTATCATCTTTGTGGGATGCCCCCCCTTCCCAGTTATTGTTTCCCCCTCCACTGTAAACAATACACAGACCTCAGAACAGCAGAGCGGCTCTTGCAGTTCACTCATGTCCCTCCTCTGTGGCTCCTCCTCCCCATGGCTGTGTACACAAGAACATTGGAGCTGAGGAGGGGAATCCTCAGTGAGCTGTGCGTGCCTGTCAATGGGAAGAGAGGTGTCGGCTGCCACAGAAACGTGATCGCTGTGTGTGGGAACCCGGGCCACAGATGTCTTGAGTGGCCACGCTAGCATGCCCCTGTCAGGCCAGTTCCCGGAGCTCAGTGCCAGAACTTGTTGTGGCACTGGGCTCCGGGATTCAGCCTGAGTGCCCTAATAGTTGGTTCAGCCCCGGTTGGGACCTGAGCCCCCTACATTAGTATGGACTGTGCCCTCCTGATGGTGGCCCTGTGTGGAGCTGGGACTCAGGGGAGGGGGCTTTTTTGCCCCCCCTATAAAGTGCCGCCCTAGGCCTGGGCCTTGCCGGCCTAGGCCAGGATACAGCGCTGACCACTACTCTCTGAATACAGCCTTTTAGCCAGGTTTTTATCCATTTACAAATGGATTTTTCTAAGCCTGCAGACCAGTGGTTCTCAACCTGGGGGTTGGGACCCCCTCGGGGGTCAAATGATGATTTGCCAGGGGTCACTGAATCCTTGGCTGTTCCTGAAGCTTGCACCGCTCTCCCAGTCTTTTTGCGGCCGCCCAGCAGGGCTGTTCCTGGAGCCTGTGGTCACCCACTCAGCCTCTTCGCAGCCGCCCATTCAGTTCACAGCAGAGACTAGAGGTCAGCTGACTGGTAAGGAATGTGAAGTGGGAGGGGCTGGAGAAGACCCTATCTCCTGATTTCCGCATAGGTGTCACTGCTACAAGACATTACAAAGTCGGAGACACAGTGAGTAACTCTACCTGTGATTATAGTTGCCATTAAAAGTCCACACTACAGTTTTCAGATCAGCAGATGACCTTGATCAAGAGCACCTAAGTTGGCTGATCAGAACTTCCCCCAGCACTTCCACTGATCCCACCCCCCACCAGTACTGCCACTCATCCCATTCCCCCACCAAGGAGTAAGAGAAGGAATAAAAATAGAGAATACGTGGAAGGGAGAGGAAAAGAGGGGGAGGAACAAAGAAAAAGGGAGAGAAAGCATAAGAGAAAGAACATGAAAAATGGCTAGAGAGAGGGATAGGGAAAAAAACAAGAAATTAGGACAGAGAGAAATAAAAGGGAAAGAAAGGAGAACAAAGAGAAGGAGTGGTAAATCCTAAAATGTACCATAAGGGGGTTTTAATACTGTATGAGTGGAAGGGACTCAGGGAGCGCTAAATGTCTGTTGGTTAGGGGCGCAAATTATTTGTCTTGCCCTGGGTGCTGACAACCCACGCTATGAAAATAATTTTACTGTTAGGGGTCCCCACAACTTGGGAAATTTTATCAAGGGGTCACGGCACTAGAAAGGTTGAGAACCATGGCTGTAGACTTTACCTTACATATTAGCTGTGTGTGGGGAACTGTGTGAAACATTTTTGCAAAATCCAAGTATACCACGTCCACATCCTTTGTCTAAGGTTTTACTTACCTCCTCATAAAAAGAAATCAGATTTGTTGTTTTAAAAAAAATGTCTAAAGTCCAGCTTTAAATAAGTTAGTCTTCATTAAATGGTATGTAGTACTTAATTATTATCTGTAGATGGCTCCATAGCCTTTAGCTACAGCAAGTCCTGAGACCAAGAGATAATTAAAACAGCAGCACAAATATACGACTGTGTTGTCTTGGAATTGGCTTACAAAGGACCAATATAACGGTCTGTCTAATAAATTTCAAGTTATACCCAGGGCCGGATTAACATAGGGGCTGGTGGAGCTGCAGCTCCAGGCCCCTCCCTCAATATAGGCCCATGGCAGTGGCTTATCGATATCTGTGTGCCTGAAGGAAGAAGAGCCCTCCGTGCACACATGGAGGAGACAAGTGTCAGTGCAGCCAAGTCCTGTCTCTGTCGATGCCTGTCTCCTATCACAGGATCTGTTCACTCACACAGATCCTCAGTGTCTGGGAGCTGTCTGGGGGAGGGGCGCTGATGTTCTCCTAACCAGCAGAAGCCCGGGAGGAAGGACATCTCCCATGCTGTTATGATAAGGTCAGTACATTTGTTAGGAAGATGTTGTGTAATTATTGTGCTAGGGGACAGACTGCTGCTCCCCCATGTAATGTGCTCTCTTGTGCCCACCATGTAATGTGCTGTCCCATGCAGTGCCCCCTATGTAATGTGCTGTGTCCAGTATGTCATGTGCTGTACATTGCAGTGCTCACTATGTAATGTGCAGTGCCCACCATGTGCATTGCATTGCCCTTCATGTGATGTGCAGTGCCCCCTATGTCGTACTGTGCCTTGCAGTGCCCACCATGTAATGTGCAGTGCCCACCATGTCATGTGATGTGCCGTGCAGTGCCCATCATGTCATGCACTGTGCCCGCCATGTAATGTGCAGTGCCCACCATGTCATGTGCAATGCCCACCATGTCATGGGCTGTGCCATTCAGTGCCCCCCATGTAATGTGCAATGCCCACCATGTCATGTGCTGTGCCTTGCAGTGATCCCACCATGTAATGTGCAGTGCCCACCATGTAATGCGCTGTGCCATGCAGTGCCCACCATGTCATGTGCAGTTCCCACCATGTCATGTGCTGTGCCCACCCTGCCATGTGTTGTGCCCAGCATGCAGTGTGTTGTGCCCACTGTGTAATGTACTGTGCTGTTCAGCAGTGCCCACCATGTCATGTGCAGTTTCTAACATGTAATGTGCAGTTGCATTGCCCACCATGAAATCTGCTATGCCATGCAGTGCCCACCATGTAATGTGTTGTGCCCACCATGTAATGTGCTGTCCCATGCAGTGCCCCCCATGTAATGTGCTGTGTCCAGTATGTCATATTCTGTACATTGCAGTGCCCTCCATGTAATTTGAAGTGCCCACCATGTCATGTGATGTGCCATGCAGTGCCCACCATGTCATGCACTGTGCCCGCCATGTAATGTGCAGTGCCCACCATGTCATGTGATGTACCATCCAGTGCCCACCATGTCATGTGCAATGCCCACCATGTCATGGGCTGTGCCATTCAGTGCCCCCCCATGTAATGTGCAGTGCCCACCATGTCATGTGCTGTGCCTTGCAATGCCCGCTATGTAATTTGCAGTGTCCACCATGTCATGTGCTGTGCCATGCAGTGATCCCACCATGTAATGTGCAGTGCCCACCATGTAATGCGCTGTGCCATGCAGTGCCCACCATGTCATGTGCAGTTCCCACCATGCCATGTGCTGTGCCCACCCTGCCATGTGTTGTGCCCAGCATGCAGTGTGTTGTGCCCACTGTGTAATGTACTGTGCTGTTCAGCAGTGCCCACCATGTCATGTGCAGTTCCTAACATGTAATGTGCAGTTGCATTGCCCACCATGAAATCTGCTATGCCATGCAGTGCCCACCATGTAATGTGCTGTCCCATGCAGTGCCCCCCATGTAATGTGCTGTGTCCAGTATGTCATATGCTGTACATTGCAGTGCCCTCCATGTAATGTGCAGTTCCCACCATGTCATGTGCTGTACATTGCAGTGCTCACTATGTAATGTGCAGTGCCCACCATGTCATGTGCTGTGCATTGCATTGCCCTTCATGTGATGTGCAGTGCCCCCTATGTCGTGCTGTGCCTTGCAGTGCCCACCATGTAATTTGAAGTGCCCACCATGTCATGTGATGTGCCATGCAGTGCCCACCATGTCATGCACTGTGCCCGCCATGTAATGTGCAGTGCCCACCATGTCATGTGATGTGCCATCCAGTGCCCACCATGTCATGTGCAATGCCCACCATGTCATGGGCTGTGCCATTCAGTGCCCCCTATGTAATGTGCAGTGCCCACCATGTCATGTGCTGTGCCTTGCAATGCCCGCTATGTAATTTGCAGTGTCCACAATGTCATGTGCTGTGCCATGCAGTGATCCCACCATGTAATGTGCAGTGCCCACCATGTAATGCGCTGTGCCATGCAGTGCCCACCATGTCATGTGCAGTTCCCACCATGTCATGTGCTGTGCCCACCCTGCCATGTGTTGTGCCCAGCATGTAGTGTGTTGTGTCCACTGTGTAATGTACTGTGCTGTTCAGCAGTGCCCACTATGTCATGTGCAGTTCCTAACATGTAATGTGCAGTTGCATTGCCCACCATGAAATCTGCTATGCCATGCAGTGCCCACCATGTAATGTGCTGTGCCCACCATGTAATGCGCTGTGCCCACCACGTCATGTGCTGTGCCATGCAGTGCCCACCATGTAATGCGCTGTACCCACCATGTAATGTACTGTGCCATGCAGTGCCCACCATGTAATGCGCTGTACCCACCATGTAATGTGCTGTGCCATGCAGTGCCCACCATGTCATGTGCAGTGCCCACCATGTAAATTGCTGTGCAGTGTCCACCATGTCATGTGCTGTGTTGTGCCCACTATGTCATGTGCTGTGTTATGCTCACCATGTCATGTGCTGCACCATGCAGTGCCTACCATCTAATGTGCTGTACTCACCATGTAATGTGCTGTACATTGTCCACCATGGCATGTGCCGTGCAGTACCCACAATGGAATGGGTTGTGTGGGGCTCACCATGTCATGTGCTGTGTCCACTATTTAATGGGCTGTGCTCACAATGTAATGTGCTGTGTCATGCAGTGCCCAATGGAATGTGGTGTGCAGGGCTCACCATGTCATGTGTGGTGTCCACCATTTAATGTGCTGTGCTCCCAATGTAATGTGCTGTGCTGTGTCGTGCAGTGCCCACCATGTCATGTGGTGTCATGCAGTACCCACCTTGTCATGTGCTGTGCAGTGCCCACCATGCCATGTGCAGTGCCCACCATATAATATGCTGTGTGCCCACCATATAATGTGCTGTTCAGTGCCCACTTGTAATGTGCAGTGCCCACCATGTAATGTGCTCAGCTGTGCCCGCGATGTCATGTGCTGTGCCCATCATATAAGGTCCTGTGCCCACCGTGTGCATGTGCTGTGTTGTGCCCACCATGCAATGTTCTGTGTTGTGCAGTACCAACCATGTCATGTGCTGTGCCCACCATATAATGAACTGTGCCTACCTTGTAATGTGCTGTATTAGGCAGTGCCAACTGTGTAATGTGCTGTGCCCACCATGTAATGTACTGTGCTTTGCTTACCATTAAATGTGCTGGATCCATGTATCCACCATGTAATGTGTTGTGCCAACCATGTAATGTACTGTGCTATTCCCCCCCCCCCGTGTTATGTACTATGCTGTGCCTTCCACAGACTCACCCCCTCACTCTCACCCCCCTCTCTCTTTCACCCCCCTCACCCCCTCTCTCTCTCATCCCCTCTCTTTCACCCTGTTCTCTCTCTCACCCCCTTCACCCCTTACCACCCTCTCTCTCTTTCACCCTCTCTCTATTCCCCTTTTTCTCACCCCCTCTCTCGTCCCCTCTCTCTCTCACCCCCTCTCTCTTGTCCCCTCTCTCTCTCACCCCCTTTCTCTCTCTTTCCCCCTCCCTCTCATCCCCTCTCTTTCAACCCCCCATCTCGCTATCACCCCCCCCTCTCTCTCTCTCTCTCTCTCTCTCTCTCTCTCTCTCTCTTAACCACTCTCTCACACCCCAATCTCTCTTTTTAATTTAAATTTAACAAAAATTGTTTGCGTTTTCATTTTATTTATTTCCATAAAAAGGCCCACCAAAATCCTTAGCACCAGGCCCATGTTGCACTTAATCTGGCCCTGGTTATACCATATTATTTTTGAACAGTCGAAAAGTAGGAGCGCTAACATTTTGTAGTGTATTTGCTGAGTAAACGATGATATAAAAATGTGATACCAGTTAAGCATGTAAGATGTTCTAAAAGAATAAAAGTCACAATCAAAAGCACTTCCATTGATGTAAAACTGGTATGTAAGTTTTCATAATAACCAGGATTACTTGTGTCAGTAGCAGTTGGAGGTAAGTCTATGACTGTAATAATAGGTGATTATATTAAACTGAATGCAAAACTTTTTTTCCCCCATTTTGGATAGAGTAAGGAAAGGCTTATTTCCTTACTCTTTTGTGTCATCTGTGTCCCATTTGGGGATCCTATACGAAAGCCACAACAGGAAATGAACGTAAATCCCTCAAAAGTGAGAAAAATTCTTGGTTGTCACCAGAAACAGTGGCCCTATTCAAAGATTTCCTCTCTATTACTATGCTGGTGACCACTCAAAATGTGGGATTTGCTTTAACTTTCAGTAATAATGGTAAACAGAACAAATGGAGAGGGTGTCCCTAACAGGCGAACCTGTTTATTGTAATGGAGTTTATATACATCTCTTGTTATTTTAGTTAACCCTGCCGATTCTGGTCTGGGATTCTGTAGCAAGGCTCAGTAATTATAGTAACTATAGTATAAGCTAGAGCCAGGTTAGGCATCCGATGGACACCTCTGGAAGTTAAAGATCCAGTTGCATGTAAGGTTAGAAACTACTAGGGACAAAGTGCAGAGAAGATGGGCTGACTCTGAATTCCAGAGTTCCAGTGCCACGCCATAGTTTCTATATGTGAGAAGCTGTGTTTCAAGCTGGTTGGGCAACAGGATGAAGAGATTTCCTCATCAAAGCTGATCTTCACTTCAGGTCTCCAACACAAAGATGGACACTGCATCCTGATCATTCTCAGGGGCTCCTGCAACTAAACTTTCCTGCAACATTCATCTAGAGCAGTGGTTCTCAACCTGGGGGTCGGAACCCCCTCAGGGGTCGAATGGTGAATTGCCAGAGGTGACCGAATCCTGGGCTGTTCCTGATGCCTGCACCACTCTCCCAGTCTTTTTGCGGCCACCCAGCATGGCTGTCCCTGGAGCCTGTGGCCACCTAGCTGGGCTGATCCTTGAGCCCGAGGCTGCCCACTTAGCCTCTTCGCAGCTGCCCAATTAATTCAAGGCATAGCTGGGGGGCAGAGACTAGAGGTCAGCTGACTGGTGAGGAATGTTAAGTGGGAGGGGCTGGAGGAGACTCTATCTCTTGATTTCGGCGTAGGTGTCACTGCTACGAGACATCATAAAGTCGGAGCCACAGTGAAGCCGGAGACACAGTGAGTAACACTACCTGTGATCATAAATCAGGTAGTAAAAGTCCCCACTACAGTTCTCAGATCAGCAGATGACCTTGATCAAGAGCACCTAAGCTGGCTGATCAGAACTCCCCCCAGCATTGCCACTCATCCCATTCCCCCCACCCCCACCAAGGAGTAAGAGAAGTACAAAAAATAGAGAATACACGGAAGGGAGAGGAAAAGAGGGTGAGGAACAAAGAAAAAGGAAGAGAAAGAACAAGAAAAAACGGCTAGAGAGAGGGATGGGGGAAAAAAACAAGAAATTTAGGATAGAAACAGATAAAAGGGAAAGAAAGGAGAACAAAGAGAGAGAGTGGCACATGCTAAAATGTACCATAAGGGGGTTTTAATACTGTACGAGTGGAAGAGACTCAGGGAGCGCTAAATGTCCATGGGTTAAGGGCGCAAATTACTTGTCTTGCCTTGGGTGCTGACAACCCAGGCTACGAAAATAATTTTACTGTTAGGGGTTCCCACAACTTGGGAAATTTTATCAAGGGGTCACGGCACTAGAAAGGTTGAGAACCACTGATCTAGAGGTCAGGGCCGGTACAAGGCAGGGGCGGAAGGGGCACGTGCCCTGGGCGCTACCATTTGCCATAGGAGGGGGGGCGCAGCCTGCAGGTGAAGTTCTGCAACGGCCGCTGCCCGCCAGTGTGTATTACAACAAGTAACCTATGCCCAGCGGCACTGTACAAGTTGTGTGTGCCGAATTTGTGCGCTCCTGCATCCTCCCTTCCCTCAGCACAGCTTCACTGTTTCCTTTACTGTTTCAGTTTACTCCCCCTACGGAGGAGTCCCATAGTCCCTGCCAGCGGCGTGACGTCACGTCACTCACGGCCGAAGGGAGAGGTGGGAGGACTCAGAGGAGCGCAGGGAGCTGTGTCGGCCCCGGCGCGCTGTGACCTGGAGGAGTCAAGGAGCTGCTGCCTGGCTGGCTTGAGTCTAGCTGTATTCTGAAGGAAGCTAGATTTGGATTGCAGTGTGTGGCAGGCAGTGTCCGAACTTGTGTAAAAGTAAGCGCTAAACAAACATTAATAAATGGCTTGATTGGGGGAGGGGAGGAGGCTGAGGGGAGGTTAATGACCACCACTGCTTTTTAATTTCTGCTGTATGTTATAGCCTGTAACAGATGGGGAAGTGTACAGTGTGTGCACCCTCTCCTGCATGGATTTTGGCTGGAAGAGGAGAGCTGCCTTGTGGACTGTGGAAGTGTGCTGTGCGTGTGGTGTAATGTGAAGTCCAGGTTGGCATAGCTGTATGACGGGTGTCCCACACAGGCACTAGTCCGTGTGCGGTCCTTGCAATGTCCACTGCCACCACTGACTTTTTTTTGTAAGGTTTTTTTTTTAACCACTTCAGCCCCGGAAGAATTTACCCCCTTCCTGACCAGAGCACTTTTTGCGATTTGGCACTGCGTTGCTTTAACTGACAATTGTGCGGTCGTGTGACGTGGCTCCCCAACAAGATTGACGTCCTTTTTTTCCCACAAATAGAGCTTTCTTTTGGTGGTATTTGATCGCCTCTGCGGTTTTTATTTTTTGCGCTATAAATAAAAATAGAGCGACAATTTTGAAAAAAACGCATTATTTTTTACTTTTTGCAAAATTAAATATCCCCAAAAATATATAAAAAAACAATTTTTTTCCTCAGTTTAGGCCGATATGTATTCTTCTACATATTTTTTGGTAAAAAAAAAATCGCAATTTCGGTTTGCGCAAAAGTTATAGCGTTTACAAAATAGGGGATAGGTTTATGGCATTTTTATTAATAATTTTTTTTTTTTTTAAATGGCGGCGATCAGCGATTTTTATTGTGACTGCGACATTATGGCGGACACATCGGACATTTTTGACACATTTTTGGGACCATTGTCATTTATACAGCGATCAGTGCTATAAAAATGCACTGATTCCTGTGTAAATGACACTGGCAGTGAAGGGGTTAACCACTAGGTGGCAGTGTAGGGGTTAAGTGTGTCCTAGGGGCGTGTTTCTAACTGTGGGGGGGGTGGCTACATGTTACACGTCCCTGATCTCTGCTCCGAAGACAGGGAGCTGTAATCAGTGACACTTGCCACTAGGCAGAACGGGGAGATGCTGTTTACATTAGCATCTCCCCGTTCTTCCTCCCCGTGTGGCGATCGCGGGTATCCCCGCGGCGATCGAGTCCGCGGGACCCGCGACCTGACTCACGGAGCTTGCCGCGGGCGCGCACGCCCGTTGGCCGCCTCTTAACCTCCCTGGCGGTATGATTATTTCGGATTTTAGGTGCTGAAAGCGGTACAATTATTTTGCATGGAAATTTGGCGTTTTATATTGTAGGTCTGTAAATCTTAACAATAACACACTTAAATCTGTCCAAACAAGAGTCTAGTAGATATCCCGGGTATGATAAAGTTTGAAACACAAAAACATAAATTATAATATAATAAAAAAAAAATAATAATTAAAAAAAATAAAAATAAATAGTAATAAAATAAATTTCCACACGATTCACTATCGCTCAATTCTGCAAGTGTTCTAATTTACTATCGCTGTTTTCTAGCTGGTCTAAAGCCATTTTTGACGTAAAGGGACACTTTTTGGTTGCTATGGACAATCTCCAGTTTCCAGGCAGAAAGAACAGTATATGCAATATAAAACTGCATGCAGGGCATGGGCCAGAGCACTGGGGACAAATGGGATGTGAAATGTAAGATTACAGTACTGTATGTGTTATGCTTTTTACATTTTTTTGAATTTGCCGCCAGGCTCCGCCCCCGTGCGTCGCGCCGCTCGCAGGGAACGGAGCCTGGCACGGAGAGGCTTCGGAGGAGGACGGAGCCCTCGGACACTGCGGGTGACATCGCAGGATCCCGGGGACAAGGTAAGTAAAGCCGCCCCAGGATCCTGCAATGCGATCCCGAGTGTGGCTCGGGGTTACTGCTAATGGTACTGAATTTTAACCCCGAGCCACACTCGGGAATACCGCCAGGGAGACTACAGGGCAACGTACAGGTACGTGGTTTTGCCTGTACGAGCCCTTCTGCTGCAGTATATCTGCGTGAGGCGGTCGGCAAGCGGTTAAAATGGGGTGGCGGGTCCATTAGTGGTAAAGCGTCGCCAGTTTTAGCTGCGCTTTACTACTATTTAAGTGGTACTTTTTGACCGCTAGCAGGGAACTTTTAATCCCCAAGAAAGGGTTAAAAGCGGCCATGTTGCTAGCCGGAGGTGGCTGAGGGGGGGTTAATTACAATGGTATAAAAATACATATAATTAAAATGTGTGAGTGAACTGTTTCCATCGCATTAAACCTAATTGAACTTGTATTGTTAAGTATATTCTTGTTTTGAAACAACATTGATTCTTTATTAAAAACGGGGGGGGGGGGGGGGCGCAGTTTGCCATCTTCGCCCTGGGCACCAATTGGCCTTGTCCCAGCACTGCTAGAGGTACTGTACATAGGTGGAGCATTGTCACTCAGGCAGTGTAGTAGTGGCTGGGGGCCTTCTCACTGGGCAGCACATACAGCCAGGGTTTGTTGGAATTGTCAGTGCCTTCAAAGACCCTAGGCATGGTTAGGAGCAATAACTGTTCTGTTAGTACATTGAATGTATTTTATGCATTGACTGCATCATTCTCTAATATTGTATGTCATTCTGTTTTGTTAAATGAAGGGGCCACTATTGCCATTTTATACTCCAAAACTAAGATTTTGTTGATTGGTTATGTTTTTATTGGGGGTTATGAGGTCAGGGGTAATTGAGCCTTGGTATTCTGCAAGTCCCTCAGTCATGTGTCTACTTCTTTTGCCTTGGAGTCTCACCACAACACTTTGTGCAATGTGACCCTAGAGAGAATGACACTTTTTAGAACTGGCTATATTGGTAGATAAGTTGTAAGTAAAACAGAGATAATGCGCATTCCCCTTTTCCAATCAACAGTGTTTGTGCCTTCCGAATGGCCACTCAGGTGCCAAGCACTGCTTCATGGGAAGAAGGTCACATACTTCCTCATACCCTAGAATATACAGAATTTCAAAGGGCTTAAGCAAGCAGAACAGCAGGCAGCATGGGGAAGGTAGGTAGCAGCAGGAGAGGATATCTAGTTAAAATGCACCTGAACTCCAAACATGAAAATTGACTATGTTATAGGGGAAAAAAAGAAGTGTTAATTGTGTGTAAGCAGCAGCCAGAAAATTTTGTTTGAAATTCCTCCTAAAAAAAAAATTTGCAGTGCACTTCCATTCCTGGTACAGAAGTGTGGCTAGGCATGTGGCTTAATGACACTGACACTGATAACGCTCCCTGAAATCAGGAGCGGTGATCTGTGATGTGTCACTCACAGCCCCCCCCCCTACAGTTAGAATCACTCCCTAGGACACACTTAACCCCTACCGCGCCACCCAGTGGTTAACCCCTACACTGCCAGTGACATTTTTATTTATTTTTTGTATTAATGCCATTGGTCCCAAAAATGTATCAAAATTGTCCGATGTGATCGCCGCCATTACTAGTAAAAAAAAAAATTATCAATAAAAATGCCATAAAACTATCTCCTATTTTGTAGACGCTATAACTTTTGCGCAAACCAATCAAAAAATGCTAATTGCGGGTTTTTTACCAAAAATAGGTAGAATACATATTGGCCTAAACTGAGGAAAAAAAATGGGGGTTTTTTTATATATATTTTTGGGGATATTTATTATAGCAAAAAGTAAAAAATAATGCGTTTTCTTCAAAATTGTCGCTTTTTTTTGTTTACAGCGCAAAAAATAAAAACCGCAGAGGTGATCAAATACCACCAAAAAAAATAAACAAATCTAAAAATAGCTAATGCGCACAACCTCAATGATCAAATGAGCTGAAAAGGAGCTGCATACATAAAAAAGTGTACTCACATAACTCAAGGAAAATAAAAATATATATATGTGGCGCTCACTCACCCTATCAAGAATAAAACAAATACCTACAGTGCTAATCAAACTGCAATAGATATATCACAAACTACAGTGAAAAAGTAATACACAGCAATAAAACCCATCATAAATGTGATGAAGTGCAATAACACTAAAAAGGAAGAATTGCTGAAGCACAATATAAAGTGAAAAAAACTACTTGTAAAATATAATTATAAATATTCAAAATTCCAATATAATGAAGCATATAACTAATAAAGTGCAGAAAAATATATAATGTGACAATGTGCATAAGAGAAACCGTGACACACTGACACACTGATGTGTGTAATAAATATCCCAAATGAACAATAATAATCATAAAATATTGATAAATAATCCAATGATTAGTGCAAGTTCCAAAAAGTGTGACTCCCAATAACAGCAAAATCCGATCTTTTTAAAGATGAACGCAGATAGAGATAGAAGTGCAAAAGACAGTTTCTGTGATGAAATGTGTCCCGAATCACAGGAAGTGGTCAGATTATACTCCGGAGTGCGATATCTGTTTCCCCCAGCCCAGACAGAAGAACAGAAAGAAGGGAAGAGAAGAAACCGGAAGGACAGAGGGACCAAGGCAGGGAGGAACGTCAGAGAAGAACCCTAAGAAGATCAACAGAGAGAAAGAATGGAAAAAACGAAAAACGAGAAGAGGTTGTTGAGCAGGGATCAAAAAACAAAAGGAAAAGGGGATAGTAGGAGAAGGAATTATATAAGTGGGGTTGAATTAACATGAGAAGAAATAAAAGTGCTAGACAAAGGATTAAAATTCGCCCCAAAAAAGAATCTCAATAAATTCAACACCTATGTTGATATTAATAAATTCATTAGAAGTCTCAATATCAAAAAATATATGCTCAGCAATCCAGGAGAAGGAAGGGGAAGAAATGTACCAGACACCAATGGCATTGTGTTCAGTAATCTTCGTAACAAATCTCTCTTTGATCCACCTATGGGGACAGATGGACATATTGAAGTTTTTAAAAAAATGATTTTAAAGGACGTACAGGATTTAACAATAAAAAAGATATTTGACCCAGGAGACCTCAAAAGTGGTATAAAAAAACTAGAAGCAAGAAAAGATATCGTGATAAGACAAGCGGATAAATGAGGTGCTATAGTCATCCAATATAAAGTTGACTATAATGAAGAACTAAATCAACAACTAAATGATGTTGAAACTTACCAGATATTACCAAGTAATCCTACATCAAGATACAAGAAAGATTTGGCTAAAGTTATTCAGAAGGGATTTGAAAAAGGCCTATTGAATAAAAAAAGTTTTATATTTACAGCCAAAAACATGTAAGGTACCTGTCATTTATACATTACCCAAGAGCCACAAGGATAAATTGAAACCCCCGGGTAGGCCCATAGTAAATGGGATCAACTCGGTTGGTGCGCATATTAGAGAATACATTGATTGGTTTTTGCAACCTGTGGTAAAGAAAACCAGATCGTATCTGAGTGATACGAAACATCTTATCCAACTCCTAAATGACATCACCCTGATGGATGGACTTATATATCTGGCCACGGCCGATGTTGCATCCCTTTATACAATTATCAATCACGATGAAGCTATCCAAGCGACTAAATGGGCTCTCAGAAGTCTAAGCAATCTGAAATGTAAACAAAGGAGGTTCCTCCTAGACAGTTTGAATTACAGCCTAGATTCAAATTATTTTTGGCACAATAATAATTATTATAAGCAAATCTGTGGTATTGCCATGGGCGCAAAATATGCGCCCAGTGTTGCCAATTTGTATATGTCAGAATGGGAAGAGGAAACATTATACAACAATATACCACACCAGCTTATATTATTCAAACGGTATATAGATGACATAATTATAATTTGGAACGGAAATAGAGAGAGCCTCATAGATTTTTGTTTTTACCTTAATACTAACTAACTAAATATAAAACTCACTTGGGAAATAACTGATAATAAAATCAATTTTTTAGATCTAGTAATAGAAAAAGAAGGGAGTAGACTAACGACCCATACGCACTTTAAAACGGTTGACAGGAACAGCTATCTGCCTCTGGATAGCTGTCATCACTCCTTATGGTTAGATAACATACCAAAGGGTCAGCTAACCAGACTAAGGAGGAATTGTACCACAAAAGAAAGGTTCTTTGAACAAGCAAAAAAGATTGGAGAGAGAGATTTGTTCAAAAAGGATATCGAGCTGAGTTCATCGAAGAAAAAATACAGAATGTTGCATCACTGGATAGAGAAAAATTGATACAAGACAATATGAAGGATACAGCGAATCGGGATAGTGTACCCATTATTATGGATTTTAATATCCAATATAAGCAAATTGAGAGAATTTTTTAAAAATATTGGGAAATTATTAGAACAGATCGTCATTTGGGGACTATCCTTCCGGAAAGACCTAAATTTGTTTAAAGAAGAGCTCCTATGCTGAGGGACCGTTTGGTAAAAAATGTCCTGAACCCCCCGGTTAAAAGAAAGTTCTCATTTTTTGAGGGTAAGGGGTATTTTCCGTGTAAAAGCAGTTATGCCTGTCGACACACAAAAGAAAGTAAGAAAAAGAAATCCAACTTTACCTCAACTGTGACATCAAAAAATTATATGATAGAAGATTTTATATCGTGCCGTAGTGAAGGTGCAGTGTACCTGTTGGAGTGCCCTTGCCAACTTCAGTATATCTGCAGAACGAAGAGACCACTGTGGAAGAGGTTGAGGGAACACGTGCAGAATATTAAAAAAAAGTTATTATTATGCAAAATATCACAATAGTGATCCCTCATCATTAAAAGTGTGTGCAATAGAAAAATATAAACCCCATTGGAGGGGTGATAATAAAGTTATTAAGATCAGTCAAGCTGAGTCTAGAGTGATATACAAATTACGTACTTTATTGCCACTAGGACATAATATGGAGTTCGATCTTAATTGTTTTATTTCCAATTTTTAATTTTTTATTTTATTTTTTACCTGGTAATGATTGTCTCTTGGTGGAAGATTAGGATTAGTCCAACATGTTTTAGGATTATATGGTATTATTTACCACCTGTCCTGATTTGATTGTCTTCTATTACCATAGTATTGGTCTGGTTCAGGTTATCATTTATTTTGATCCTTATTGTATTTTATGATATATTGGAGGTCCTCTGTCTGAGTCTTTTGAATGCTATTATGTCTCATCCCTATTAGATGTCAGTGGGGTGGGTGTAGGAGATTTGACTTCATCCTCTCTAGTTCCCCCCTAGCTATATCTTGTGTTTATTGTGTGTCACTCATTAGATGTAACTAGTGAGTTGTGAATTATGCGATATTTATACTTACATGAATTTTTTCTTTACGTTCTCATCACTAGATGGCGTTCCTACTAGATGTACTTTATATATATTTGTTCCACTAGATGGCACTAATATATTTTAATTATGGGCTGTTTTTATTCCTCTACCACTAGATGGCGCCCGTATATTTTACTGTTATATTTATATTATCCAATATGCTACAGTTTTTTATTGTTTTCTATTTTAATATATTAGGGATTCATTATTTATGTTATATTTTGAGGCTTAGATTGCCTCTATTTAATAGATCCTACCTTTAGGCTTATCCGCTGCTGTCATGGCGGCAGATGTGATTACATAGTTAAAAGCTTTATCTGATGCCTGGATTGCTATTGTTTAGGATGATCTCATTATTCACCCTCGGTTGTCTTCGGCAACAGATGGGAATATATAGTTTTCATTTGTATTTAGTATATATGTCATATCAGATACCTTAATTCATCATTTAGGAAGATTTTATCTGTTTTGTTTACCCGCTGTTGTCATGACAGTGGATGGGACTATATAAGCTGGCTTGTCTACACCTGACTCCTTGACCCTTTGAGAAAGTCATGTGGTGGTGACGCAACGCGTCAGGGGGGGGAGCCAGGTGCCGCAGCTTCCTGGGTACGGCCGAACCCGGAAGCATCTCATTCATTTGCTGCTATTTTTTTACTTTCATGTAAGTTACTATTTGTTTTTATTGCAATTAAATTTTTTAAATACTACACTATGGAGCCCATTTTTTCTATCACCTTATATCCGATGGCATATATTGAAAGTGGAAGAGTCTGATTGCGAACCAGATATCGAGTGTCCCCGTGCGCTGCAATTATCACCAGATCCTGTGTGGAGTGCTTCACCCATTGGCTCATGCTTGATTCGGCCCATTGGGGACCGCTACTGCAGGTGAGAGGCTGGGGGAAACAGATATCGCACTCCGGAGTATAATCTGACCACTTCCTGTGATTCGGGACACATTTCATCACAGAAACTGTCTTTTGCACTTCTATCTCTATCTGCATTCATCTTTAAAAAGATCGGATTTTGCTGTTATTGGGATCACACTTTTTGGAACTTGCATTATCATTGGATTATTTATCAATATTTTATGATTATTATTGTCATTTGGGATATTTATTACACACATCAGTGTGTCAGTGTGTCACGGTTTCTCTTATGCACATTGTCACTTTATATATTTTTCTGCACTTTATTAGTTATATGCTTCATTATATTGGAATTTTGAATATTTATTATTATACTTTACGAGTAGTTTTTTTCACTTTATATTGTACGTCAGCAATTCTTCGTTTTTAGTGTTATTGCACTTCATCACATCTATGATGGTTTTTATTGCTGTGTATTACTTTTTCACTGTAGTTTGTGATATATCTATTGCAGTTTGATTATCACTGTAGGTATTTGTTTTATTCTTGATAGAGTGAGTGAGCGCCACATGTATATATTTTTATTTTTAAATACCACCAAAAGAAAGCTCTATTTGTGGTAAAAAAAAAGGACGTCAATTTTTTTTGGGAGCCACGTTGCACGACCGCGCAATTGTCAGTTAAAACGACACAGTGCTGAATCGCAAAAAGTGCTCTGGTCAGGAAGGGGGCAAATTCTTCCGGGGCTGAAGTGTTTAACTCTCTTGAGAAAACAAACATGCCAATGCTCTTGCCTAATAGATAGTTCATGTGTTAGTTGTTTTTAAATGTTGAAATGAGTTGCACAAGTATTTGGTATAAAGAAATAAAATCAGTTAACAGCATGCAATCAACAGCATTAAGCTGTACATTGTTGTCTGCAGTTGCTAGCTGTGTCCACCATTGATTCAGGGAAGTGGGGTCTCGGGAAAATAGCTGGGATTTTCTATGGGCTGAAAGCTCAGTTGGTACTTTATTCTTCCAAATACAGCATCAAAAAAACAAAACAAAAAAAAAAACATGAATACTGAATTATGGCAGTTCCTACATGTTTTATTCTGGAGTTCTTTACATGTTCTTTGAAAATACTAATTCTGACTATACAAAATATTAAGGAGAGAGATTCTATATCCCTATATGCCCACATTCTAAAATATTATCCAGAAAACAACATTTAGAATAGCACAGGACTTTCAAGGGCATATAGGAAATGTCACCACAAGAACAATATTGTAAAACCTATAATCTTTATTGTACAAAAAATATTTTTTTAACAAATGTTACGCCACATCCAATATGATTAATATAAGGTTCTCAATATTTTTTACATGAATACATAGCACGAAACAACATTCCACATGTCCACTGAAGGTGTTTTGAAAAATCCTACATCTTCAACAGGATCATATGCAGATGAGATCCATGCATTAGAACCCAATCATTAAAAACATGGAATGTAAGCATGTATTGAAGTGTGGTTAAAAAAAGGCCTTTATATCCAGGAGGGGATCATGGAGAAACAGCAGATGACCCTAGGAAACTCCATTATTCTACAAGGGAAGCCCAAAGGAAGGTAGTTCTTAACCATTTGCTTACTGAGCACTTAAACCCCCCTCCTGCCCAGACCAATTTTCAGCTTTCAGCGCTGATGCAATTTGAATGACAATTGCGCGGTCATACAACACTGTACCCAAATGAAATTTTTATCATTTTTTCCCACAAATAGAGCTTTCTTTTGGTGGTATTTGATTACCTCTGCAGTTTTTATTTTTTGTTTAAAAAAATTTAAAACACCAAATTTTACATTTTTTTTTTTTTTTTTTTTTTTTTTTATATTTTGTTATAAAAATTTTAAAACAGGTAATTTTTCTCCTTCATTGATGTATGCTGATGAGGCGGCACTGATGGGCACCGATAGGTGGAAGTGATGGGCATTGATGGGTGGCAGTGATGGGCACTGATGGGTGGCAATAATAGGCACTGATCGGTTACACTGATAGGCAGCACTGCTAGGTGGCACTGATTGGCACCACTGGTGGGCATTGATGGCACTTGTGGGCATTGATAGGTGGCACTCATGGGCATTGATAGGTGGCACTGTGGGCACTGTCAGGTGGCAGTGGCAGGTGGCACAGATGAGGCATAATTGCCTCTTCCTCTTGGGGAACGATGTCCCTTGCAGATGAGCTGGTGAATGGCTAACCGATTTCCAAGCTTTTGTTTACGTCATGTGATCAGCTGTCATTGGCTGACAGCTGATCACATGGTAAGGGGCCGGGACCGGCACCTTACTCGGACCGGTGATCACACCAGTCTCAGTGACTCGGTGATCACAGTGCGCTCCACAGGGCGTGCGCAGGGCGCTTGCACAGGGGAGGCCGTCATATCACAGCCTCCTGGAAATTCTGGTCCGTGCTGTGGCCGTCATTCGGCTATAGCGCGGATGCCAAGAGGTTAAACCAGAATGGATCCACAGGGGAAGACTGTAAAAGGTCCCAGGGTATCATCAATCTGTAATTTCACATGATGTTCCAGCCTGCATGTCCAGGGACTGGAGATTGCTCCTTTGGGCATGCCTTCTGTAATGGAGTTTCCTCTGATCATCTGCTGTTTCCTTATGTTCCCTTCCTGGTAATGAAGTCTTATTTCAACCACTCTTCAATAGATGTTTACATTCCATGTTTTTAACATGATTGCACGGATCCTATCCACCTATGCTCCTGATGAAGTTGTAGAGTTGTAGGATTATTCTAAACACGTTCACCTGACATGTGTTTCATGTTATGTAATCATGTAGAAAATCTTGAGAACCCTATATTAATTATATTGGATATGGCGTTACATGTTTTTTAAAAAATTTTTTTGTACAATAAACTTTATAGGTTTTACAATTTTGTTGTTGTGGTGCCATTTCCTATATGCCTTTGAAAGTCCTGTGCTACTCTATATGTTGCTTTGTGGAAAATTCTGACAATCCCTGGCCATGTTTTAGGGCAATACAAGAAGTTTGTATAAACAATAATCAGCTTCACAATAGAAAACTGGGCACTGTTTTTTTGCTGTAGTCTCTCTGAGAAGGAGGGAGCAGTTTGCACGATCCAAAGTGGTCACTAGGGGGCACACAGCTGTAATGTTTAGCCCACCCTATAAATAGTAGGACAGAGGGGGATTTTTTTGTGGAGGGTCCCCTCAACAGTTGCATGTGTATTGGAAAGACATGCACTATTTAAAACAGGAGGGTGCTGATATGTACTAATAAAGGATAAGTTCACCCTTGTAACATATTACATGTTACACCTATATTTGGTGACAGCGGGCAGGGGATCATCTCCCCGCACCTGCTGTTCCAATTTAAAAACAGCATGGCTGTGCGGGACTCTGCCCACTTGGCTGCATCATTTATTCCTAGAGTTCTGTGAATGAACTTCAAGTACCATCAGCTTGAAGTTCTCCATAAACTACAAGGGCGCTGGTAAGCAGATATGGGCAGATGGCTGAAATGAGCGAAGAGATCTGGATGCCGGACAGGATAACAAGTGCCTTTATTGTAAAAAGCTGGATCACAGAGTGTACAGGACACTACAGTAGGAATGTACAGAGCTCAGCTGACGCGTTTCGCTGTGCTTTTCTTTCACTAGGCAGATTGATAGCAGCGGGAGGATCAGGGCTGCTCTGTGCAAAACCATTGCACAGGTCAGGTCAGTATAAAATGTTGTCATTTTATATATATATATATATATATATATATATATATATATATTGTATACAGTATCTCACAAAATTGAGTACACCCCTCACATTTTTGTAAATATTTTATTATATTTTTTCATGTGACAACACTGAAGAAATGAAACTTTGCTACAATGTAAAGTAGTGATTGTACAGCTTGTATAACAGTGTAAATTTGCTGTCCATATTGTCAATATTTTGTGTGGCCAACTTCATTTTCCAGCACTGCCTTAACCCTCTTGGGCATGGAGTTCACCAGAGCTTCACAGGTTGCCACTGGAATCCTCTTCTACTCCTCTATGATGACATCCCAGAGCTGATGGATGTTAGAGACCTTGCGCTCCTCCACCTTCCATTTGAGAAAACCCAACAGATGCTCAATAGGTTTTAGGTCTGGAGACATACTTGGCCAGTCCATCATATTTACCCTCAGCTTCTTAAGCAAGGCAGAGGTCATCTTGGAGGTGTGTTTGGAGTCGTTATCATGTTGGAATATTGCCCTGCGGCCCAGTCTCCAAAGGGAGGGGATCACGCTCTGCTTCAGCATGTCACAGTACATGTTGGCATTCATGGTTCCCTCAATGAACTGTAGCTTCCCATTGCCCGCAGCAATCATGCAGCCCCAGACCATGACACTCCCACCACCATGCTTGAATGTAGGCAAGAGACACTTGTCTTTGTACTCCTCACCTATTTGCCGCCACACACGCTTGACACCATCTGAACCAAATAAGTTTATCTTGGTCTCATCAGACCCCAGGACATGGATCCAGTAATCCATGTCCTTAGTCTGCTTGTCTTCAGCAAACTATTTGCAGACTTTTTTGTGCATCATCTTTAGAAGAGGCTTCCTTCTGGGATGACAGCCATGCAGATTAATTTGATGCAGTGTGCAGCGTATGGTTTGAGCACTGACAGGCTGACCCCCCACCCCTTCAACCCCTGCAGCAATGCTGGCAGCACTCATACATTCTATTTCCCAAAGACAACCTCTGGATATGACACTGAGCACGAGCACACAACTTCTTTGGTCGACCATGGCGAGGCCTGTTCTGAGTGGAACCTGTCCTGTTAAACCGCTGTATGGTCTTGGCCACCATTCTGTAGCTCAGTTTCAGGGTCTTGGCAATCTTCTTATAGCCTAGGCCATCTTTATGTAGAGCAACAATTCTGTTGCTCAACTGTTCTGAGTGGAACCTGTCCTGTTAAACCGCTGTATGGTCTTGGCCACCATTCTGTAGCTCAGTTTCAGGGTCTTGGCAATCTTCTTATAGCCTAGGCCATCTTTATGTAGAGCAACAATTCTTTTTTTTCAGATCCTCAGAGAGTTCTTTGCCATGAGGCGCCATGTTGAACTTTCAGTGACGAGTATGAGAAAGTGAGAGTGATAACACCAAATTTAACACACCTGCTCCCCATTCACACCCAAGACCTTGTAACACTAAAGAGTCACATGACACTGGGGATGGAAAATGGCTAATTGGGCCCAATTTGGACATTTTCACTTTTGTTGCCAGCGGTTTAGACATTAATGGCTGTGTGTTGCGTTATTTTGAAGGGACAGCATATTTACACTGTTATACAAGCTGTATACTCATTACTTTACATTGTAGCAAAGTGTAGTTTCTTCAGTGTTGTCACATGAAAAGATATAATAAAATATTTACAAAAATGTGAGGGGTGTACTCACTTTTGTGAAATAATGTATATATATATATATATATATGTTTACTCAGAAAGTCCCTGAGTAAGAAACTGCGTCTAAAGACCTGAGTAATGTTGAGTATCTGCGTGTAAAGATGCATAAGCGTATAGAGTAAAATTCTTCTTCATTACCAGTGTTGTAATATACTCATTTATACTCACTTAAACATTCTCACTGGGGTGGTTTTCAGGCACTTTAGCGCTGGAAATAGCCTCTGCTAAGCGCCTGGAAACTGTCTCTCATTCATTCCAGTGTGCCTTTTCACATTGGGGCGGTGCACTTGCGGGACGGGAAAAAAGTCCTGCAAGCAGCATCTTTGGGGCAGGTTAGGAGCGCTGTATACAGCAAAAGTGCAGTTAAAACAAGCAGCGCTTTACTACGAACATGCCTGCTGCCCCACTGTGAAAGGGGTCTTATAAATGCGTAAACACACATATTCACGTAAACGACTGCACTCAAATGTAACATTTTCTATTTTTGTTTTACAGCTTTGCATTCATCGCTATAATACTGATCTTTGTGTGCATTGTTCTATAGAAAATAATGCATCTAATCTCAAATCGGTAAAAAAACGTGGCATTTTTTTACTCCCATGTGCAAGAGGCCATAGGGAATATGGAACTGCATAGGGGAATTTGGGGAAAATCTTCCCGAAGATGAACTTATACTTTAAGGAAAATGCACTTCATGCAATAAGACATGAGTTTCGATTTTTGCTTATTAGAAATATATAATGGAGTACTTAAGGACTCCCAAGACATTGTTTAACCACTTAAAGACCAGCCTCATTTTGGATTTTAGGTGTTTACATGTTTAAAACAGTTTTTTTTGCTAGAAAATTACTTAGAACCCCCAAACATTATATATGGGTTTTTTTCTAACACCCTAGAGAATAAAATGGCAGTCGTTGCAATACTTTTTTTTGCACCGTATTTGCACAGCGATCTTATAAGCACACTTTTTTTGGAAAAAATTAACTTTTTGAATAAAAAAATAAGACAACAGTAAAGTTAGCCCAATTTTTTTTTATATTGTGAAATATAATGTTACGCCAAGTAAATTGATACCCAACATGTCACACTTGAAAATTGCGCCCGCTCGTGGAATGGCGTCAAACTTTTACCCTCAAAAATCTCCATAGGCGAGGTTTAAAAAATTCTACAGGTTGCATGTTTTGTGTTACAGACACGGGCTCATCGGGACGGGTGGTTTTTAAACATTTTTTTTTTTAATTTTTATTATTTATTTTACATTATTTTATTTATTTTTACACTGTTTAAAAAAAAAAATTGTGTCACTTTTATTCCTATTACAAGGAATGTAAACATCCCTTGTAATAGAAAAAAGCATGACAGGACCTCTTAAATATATGATCTGGGGTCAAAAAGACCTCAGATCTCATATTTACACTAAAATGCAATGAAAAAAAAAAAAAAAAAGTCATCTAAAAAAATGACATTGAAAAAAATATGCCTTTAAGAGGCGTGGGCGGAAGTGACGTTTTGATGTCGCTTCCGCCCAGCAGTGTCATGAAGACGAGTGGGCGCCATCTTAGCCTCACTCGTCTCCAGGCACAGCACGGAGTAGAACGCGATCGCCTCCGCTGCTACCGACGGCTCCGGTAAGAGGCAGAGGGCACCGGATCGTGGTGGGAGGGGGGGCCCCTCTCCCACCACCGATAAGTTATCTTGCGGCGAATCCGCCGCAGGGACCACTTTTATCAGAAAGCCGGCCGCCGCGCGAAAATGGGGATACTGGGGTTATGGCAGCTAGCTGCTGCCATAACAACGATATCCACCGTCAAAGTTTGGATGTACATCGGCGTGCGGCGGTCCGGAAGTGGTTAAAGTGGAGGTCCACCCTAAAAAAAAAATACATAAACACGCTTCTTAACCACTTCCCGACCGGCGCACGCCGATGTACGTAAGCAGAATGGCACGGCTGGGCAAATGGGCGTACCTGTAAGTCCCATTTGAATTCCCCGCTGTGGCATTGCGTGCGCGCCGCCGGCGGCACGCGTTGGCCGGGAGCTCCGTGAGTCGGGACGCGATCGCCCCGCGATCGCCTCACGGAGAGGACAAATGGGGAGATGCTGATGTAAACAAGCATCTCCCCATTCTGCCTAGTGACAGTCTCACTGATCTCTGCTCCCTGTCATCGGAGCAGAGATCAGTGATGTGTTACAGCTAGCCCATCCCCCCAACAGTTAGAAAACACTCCCTAGTACTGACTTAACCTCTCCCCGCCCCCTAGTGGTTAACCCCTTCACTGGCAGTGTCATTTACACAGGAATCAGTGCATTTTTATAGCACTGATTGCTGTATAAATGACAATGGTCCCAAAAATGTGTCAAAAATGTCCGATGTGTCTGCCATAATGTTACAGTCACAATAAAAATTGCTGATCGCCGCCATTACTAGTAAAAAAAAAAATTATTAATAAAAATGCCATAAAACTATCCCCTATTTTGTAAACGCTATAACTTTTGCGCAAATCAATCAATAATCGCTTATTGCGATTTTTTTTACCAAAAATATATAGAAGACTACGTATCGGCCTAAACTGAGAAAAAATGTATTATAGCAAAAAGTAAAAAATAATGCGTTTTTTTCAAAATTGTCGCTATTTTTTTGTTTATAGCGCAAAAAATAAAAACCACAGAGGTGATCAAATACCACTAAAAAAAAGCTCTATCTGTGGGAAAAAAAGGACGTCAATTTTGTTTGGGAGCCACGTCGCACGACCGCGCAATTGTCATTTAAAGTGACGCAGTGCTCTGGTCAGGAAGGGGGTAAATTCTTCCGGGGCTGAAGCGGTTAAAATACATTAAAAAACATTTGAAAAAAAAAAATTTTTACTTACCAGAAATGGCTGTTGCTAGGCAGATCATCCTAATCTGCCAGTTCCTACTCCGCGGTTCTCGTCCTCCCTCGCGTTGTCTCCTGGGAGATGGGGCGCAATGTCTTCTGGGACATGTGTGTGTCCCAGTAGACAGGCGTCCATTCACAAAGCGCCGTGAGACTCGCGCATGTGCAGTAGGAAACGGGCAAGGCGCAAGGCTCCACTGCCTGCTTCCCTTCGTTAGGATGGCGGCGCCAGCACCCGATTCAGTGGACGGATCGGCCTCGCAGGTAAGTGCCCTTTTTAAAAGTCAGCAGCTACAGTGTTTGTAGTTGCTGACTTAAAGGACCTCCCCTTTAAGGCCATAGATGTAACGTGTTTATCTAATGGTATGTACACAGAATGGTGATAATTTACTAGCAGATTCATATTCACTCTAAAGTTTAAGTTAAATTATCAAGTGAGTGCAGTGAACACAGGTCAGGGTGAAAATTAACCTTTTAGTAAAATCTGAGGATCATACATGTGAGATACATTGATGTGGTCCAAAATGCCAACTGCTCTGCAGATAGTTACATAATTAGGCAGGTTCAAAAAACTCCAGCTATTTTGACAAGTAGAAAAAAATAAATAGAAAGCCTCCATATACAGAACCCCATGTCAGTGTTTCTCAGCTGGGGTGCCGTTTGGGTTCCCCCAGAGTGCCTCACTGGACTTAGTTTAAGATTAGTGTCATGAGTTGCCATAGAGTGAGCAGACCAGTCACCAGCACCATAACAAACAATAATTTTCTACTGACAGGAAGCATAGTGTAATTCGCTGCTATGGCCAGCCTGCCCACACCATGGCAATACATGATTCTGACCCAGGGAAAGTGACATGCATGACCGCCCCCAACATTCAAGAGAGGATGTAAGTCTGCCTCCTGCAAACCTGCTCCACCTACTGCCCTCTTCCATGCTGATAGGAGTCAAATGGTAGGGTTCCGATGTGAAGAGGAAACTATGTGAAGGGGGGACTATGTGACTGGGGTCTCTGTGATAGAGGGTCTGTGATGGGAGGCAGACTGTGGTTGGGGAGACTTTGTGATTGTGGAGTTCCTTGATAAAGGGGACTCTGTAGAACTGGGAAGACTCTGTGGTTATAATGTGATGAGGGAGCTCACATGTATAGAGGGGCCTCTAATGTATAGGGGGACTGTGATGTGAAGGGGGGACCTCTGGCCCAATGGATGGCCTCTGTTGTGGGAGGAGAATTCTGTTGTGAAGGGGGACTCTGATGTGGGGGGGGGGGGCGCTTCTGATGTCAAGTTAATTTCATCAAAGCAGTTGTGTGCCTCATCTTAGGCTCATGTTTGCCATTGAAGTAACATTTATGATTTTTTACATGTAAAGTGATTGTAAGCGATCACCTTGTAAAACAAACCATACAGTTTCAAATAGAAATGAAAGGCAAAACATTTTTGTATAGATATAAAAAAATATATAAATACCTTTTTTTCTAAGTGATCACTTTCCCTCTGTTCTCAGCTGCATAAGAGCTGAGGGGAGGAGAAGCAGCAGCACACTGAGCTCGCCAGTGAATGGCTGTGCAGCAGGGGCGTGTCAGGACAATTCTTATCATTGAAGGAGAACAGGTTGTGTTCCCAGCATAGCTAGAGAACTGACCAAGCTGAATTCTCCTGCTTAGTGTAGTCATTTTTTAATAGGAAAGCAGAGGGACTGGCAGGATCACCAGGGATTTCACACAAAGGAAGCAATACAAAGAGAACAGGATACTTTCTCATACAAGTACATGGTACAACAGGCACATATCAGGAATGTGAAGTGTTGGGGTAACAAACGCTTTAGGGCTCAGGTGCCTAATTTTTAAAGGGTGCAGAGACTGGAAAAAGGTCAAGAAACCTTTCCCTGTACCCACAGTTGATCCAAAGGAAAGCAAAAAACCCCTAAAGCATGATCCAATTTGCTTCAGTGGGGGAAAATTAAACTTATTCCTGATCCCTCAGGTGGCAACCAGATATTCCCTGGATCAACTACCTCCGGTGTTATTACCCATAAATGTTAGAATGCAGTTACATTTTCTGCATAAAGGAATGCATCAAGCACTTTTTTTAAACAATCTACTGAGCTGGTTAGAGCTAGTTCTTAAAGGAAGCCTATTCTACAAATCTAAATCTTGATAGATCACAAAGGCAATGTGTTTTGAGGGCAGTGTGGGAAACAGGCATGGAGCAAGTCTGTCCCACAACACGTTTGGTGTGAACCAGCCCTAAAGCAAGACAGAATAGTAATTGTGGCATGTACAGTTTTGGACACTTTGTTCGCAAGGTTTCTTTTTCCTTTAAAAGCGATTTTATTTTTTTATTTAGTAATCCTTTAAAAATAAATTACCGATCCTTATAAAATCTGATGCTACAAACTTTGGACTGTTACTCAACAACCAAGAGCAACTAGGAAAGGATCTGAAAGGGAAGCTAATTGATATTTATGAAGTAGGTAAAAACTATAAAATGCTTCAAGTTTGCAATTTACACTTTCTGTCATTTCAATGGAAATTGTGAAACTCAGGACGAGATCTATTTTAGAACAGTGGTTCCCAATCACTGGACCCCATCCTGGAGCTCGGCCTCAGTGTCCGCCCTGCCACACTGCAGCTTTCTGTATGTTCTAGCAGGTTCTGCTGTCGTACCACGTATGGAATGGAAAAGCCCAACAGCTATAATAGTCTGTGGCTCATATAACAGAGAAATGCTTGTATGCTGGCTGTAAAGGCAAACCCTTCAATGGCTGTGAAAGACCTGCAAGAAGGTTTGTCTGACACAGGAGTAGTCTTGCAGCATTCCATGGTGCAGCATTGCTTGTACCTGTATTTGCAACCTCATAACAAACCTCAACATCGGAGGTAGCTGCAGCATCTAGACAAGCCAGAGACTTTTTGCAAACAAGTGCTGTGCGATAATTAAGTAAAATTGAACACTTTGCTGGGTACAAAACGTATGTACAAGCTGTGATCAGTCTACAATGGGGTGTTATTGATTACTAGGGTTACATAGGTTGAGAAAAGTCCATCTAGTTCGACCAATGAGAAAAAAACAAGTAAATAGAAAACCGCCATATACAGAACGCAATACCCACAGTTAATCCAGAGGAAGGCAAAAAAAAACCAGCAAAAGCATGAACCAATTTCCTCCATCAGTGGACAATAATTCCTTCACAATCCCCCAGAAGTCAATCAGATCTGGATCAACAATCTCTGCTGTTATTACCAATATCTAGTATCTAGTTATGTTTTTTCATTTTTTTTAAACAATCTACTGAGCTGGGCAGAGCTAGTTCTTGAGGGAGTCTATTCCACATTTTCACAGCTCTTACTGGGTTTAAACGTTTGCACATGTCACAACTACTATTTTCTTCTACTTTAGAAAGTTTGTAAAATAAAAATCTACCGTACATTATCATTTAAACCCCATGGGTTTTTTTTTTTCGTTTTTTTTTTGCAATTTTTTTATATTTTGTTGTTTTTTGTTTTTGATTTTTGGGAAGTTTTCTTGTGTACTCTTGTGAAAACCTAATAAACATATCTTTAAAAAAAAACATTAAAAATATATTGTTTTGTACTGCACAAGTTGTGTGGTTGTTGTTTACTAGTACTTTTGACTTACAAAATAAACTAAATGTGTAATTTGGCCAGGGGTGCCTAAGCTTTAACATACAACTGTGTGCATATATTTATGTAGTATATAAATAGTATATAAACAGAAGAATACATAAATAAGTAATGCACAGTTTAAAAATTAAAATTTTGTAAAATATATATATATATATATATATATATTTACAAGATAAGTGCTCAGTATCTTTATATCTTAAGTAATCTTATTATGCCCCGTTATGTGACATACTGCACAGCAAGCAAGGACTATAGGAATGGTATGCTTACTACACGACAACAGTCATGAAAGGAAAATATAGAAGCAGACTCTAATATTGTGTAATATAAATTAAGTGATTTACCTTGTTGCTAAGAAATTCCATCTCCTTATTGGAAGCCTGTAGCAATTGCAACAGGTTGTGTACTTACTTCTCTGATGCTTCTGCCTAGAGAAGAACAAGGCACCTCATTATATAGATGGTGTTGTCTGTCTTTGCGCTTTAAGGACAGTGGTGCTTGATCTGTTTTTTTTTTTTTTTCTATTTTGCAGTTCTGTCTAGAGGAGGTATAAAAAAAGGATACCATTTACAGATCTCCTAAGAATAGATGGTGGACAATGGGAAGGGTTGCCTATAATTACATGGATATAATTTGGCCACAGATCATCTCCAGGATACTTGAAGAACATCTTATAGAACAAGATGCACTTTTATTGTGAGGATCTGTTATTAGACATTTTCTCAGTGTAACCAGGATTTAACAAGGATTTGATGGCATATGGAATGCAGAAGGTTTTAAGACACTCTCATTTGGGGTGGATATAAAGTCCTAATGATTACACAAGATTTTTTCACCTATTTTGTGAGTTTTTTACATTTTTTTTATTAAAAGTCTCTTTTGTCATATTGACCACACTAGTGGACGTACGGATATGACAACCTATTACACTAATGAGTCTCGTTCCTGGAATCTTGATTACAAGAGCAAGCTTCCCTGGGCAACAGTTGAATTGTCCTAACCAAATACCAGCAGACCCAATCTTAGTTCATCCGTCATACTCGCCTTAGATGACGTTGGAATGCTTCTGTAGCCATTATATGAGACTATACAATGGTAACTGTGAGGAAATGTTAGTTTACCTTTGTACTCTTTTCTGCAGAAAGAAGGCTTGTACCTTTAAACTTAGCCTATAATTGCAGGAGTAATATGGTTGTTAGGTGCAACAGAAATCAGTATCGTGTCCTGAATTTTCAATGCACATGCCAATGTTTCCTATGGCCACTAACCAGAATCTCCATCATTTTCCATTTTCAGTACAGGAGACTGATCGTCCACATTGGCCCTACAAGCTGGAATAGCTTTGGCCTTTTCAAAAAGTTTTTTCATTCCAGTTAGCTGCTAGCGACTGCTTTCCAATTTCTACAACTTATCCGTGGTGTGTCCTCTTGAATCCCTTATCTCCATTACCATTTAGGTCTGTCTTTGGGATATAGGCCCAAATAATAGAATGCTCTTGGCAGGATTATTTGATTTTTTTTCATTCCATTTTTAATGCTGTTGTGAATTTATATAACAGCAATGTTACCAAACAACTAACAGATCTCCTAGTTAGTTCTGAAACCCCAGTTTTCTGCTTTAGATTCTGCACAATACATTTTCAAGACTTCCTTCTTGAAGCAATTATGACATACTTCATCATGTTATGAGAGCACCCAGGTTTCAGTTTCATAGCCTGTCTGTACCTTTCATCACCATGATGTAACAGATTTTAGATTTTCTACACTGTTTTGCCACAAATAAAAGCTGTTATTCGGAGTGCGGCCACTCAGCTGCTTTCTTCAATTTTCTACACCATTGCAGAGCCTGCACCTGAAGTTGTGAGTGGGGAGGGCGGTTATTAAGGACACCAACACGCTTGGAGCGGCATCGCTACCTTATATTTCAGTTTCATATGTTAGCACTGGCCGGATCAGAGTCTTCTAGCAAAGAACCTTGGTTTTTCTTTGTTGATACCTATGTGGGTAAGGGGATGTTGTAACCTTCCCTTCCAGCAAGAATCAAAACAAATGTAAATGTAGCTCTTATTTAGAGCCACCAGATGATTAACACTCGCTACATTTAATAAGTTGCCTTCGTTAGAATGCTCAGCGCACTTTTATGTTAGTGTAGCGCTACCCCTGTAAAAGCTGCTGAATAGTATAGTATAGGATCTCTGTGTCTATTCCGACTTTCAGTACACTTTGACCCTTAAATCACTGTGGGGGTCATTTACTAACGTTCCCAGCAAGTATGGGCGCTCTACATTTAATAGCGCCCAATTAAAGTCAATTAAGACTTCAACTGGGTGGACATGCAAATGGAAAGCGAGCAATTGCAGGTGAACATGCCTGTCCCACGGGCATATGCGGGAATTTTTTAAGTCAATGGGGTTCAAACCTGCAAAATCCAAAGTCCTCATTGAAGGCTTGCATGCAAATTATTGGTAATTTAAAGTGTATGGGAACCCGGTACTGCCCTAGGGGACATGCATCAATGCAAAGAAAAGTTTTTGAAACAATCGTTTTTAAAGGAGCAATGATTTTAATGATGATTAAAGTGAAACAATAAAAAAATGAAATATTCCTTTAACTATCGTGCCTGGGGGGGCCCTTAGTCTGCCTGAGAAGTGGCGCATATGTGCGGTTTGTAGAACATGCTGCAGAAATAATGACATTTTTAAAGGAAAAAATGTAATTTAAACTTGCTCGCAGCTGTAATGTATTGCTGGCTCCCAGCAATATAGATAAACAAGTGAAAAAAAAATATGGCGTGGGGTCCCCCCCCCCAGTACATACCAGGCCTTTCAGCAAAATTCCGCCAAAATTCCCCAAAAAAATGACGTGGGGTCCCCCCCAAAATCCATACCAGACCCTTATCTAAGCAAGCAGCCTGGAGGTCAGGAAAGGGGGGGAGAGTGCCCCCCCTCCTGAACTATACCAGGCCGCATGCCCTCAACATGGGGAGGGTGCTTTGGGGACCACCCCAAAGCACCTTGTCTCCATGTTGATGTTGGACAAGGGCCTCTTCCCGACAACCCTGGCCGGTGGTTGACGGGGTATGCGGGAGGGGGACTTATTGGAATCTGGAAACCCCCTTTAACAAGGGGCCACCAGATCCCGCCCCCCCATGTGAATGGGTGTCGGGTACATCGTACCCCTACCCATTCACCCCAAAAAGCAGTGAAATGTAAAAAGAAAACAAGAGACAGTTTTTGACAAGTCCTTTATTGTAAAATGGCTCTGAGCTGTCTTCTCCCCGAGCCATCTTCTCCTGCCGCTGTCTCTCCCGCCGCAGTCTCTCCCAGTGCCGTCTCTCCCGCCACAGTCCTCTGCCGCTGCTGTGTTCTTCCTCATTGCCGGTTACCAGCTAAATAAAGAAAGAAAAAGGCTCTTCTTCTGTGGCTGTCTTTCTCTGTTGTGTTGTCGCCCGCTGTCGGGCATCTCTTATCTAGCCATGGGGCATGGCCATCCGATGACGTCACTCGGAGAGCCCACCCCTTGTGATCGGCGGCGAGGAAGAACACAGCAGTGGGAGAAGACGGTGGCAGGAAAAGATGGTGGTGGGAGAGACGGCACTGGGAAAGACTACAGCAGGAGAAGATGGTGGCGGAAGAGAGAGCACAGGGAGAGACTGCGGCGGGTGAGACAGCGGCAAGAGAAGATGGCTCGGGGAGAAAACAGCTCAGAGCTATTTTACATTTTACATTTCATTTTTGGGGTGAATGGGTAGGGGTGCGATGATTTTGGGGGGACCCCATGCCAATTTTTTTTACAATTTTGGCGTGGAGTTCCCCTTAAAGTCTATGCCAGACCCAATTGCCTAGTCAACAAAATAATTACTAGCCCTGAAATTCAGCTTTGGAGTAAGGATTTTTTCTTGGGTGGGTTTCTTCCTCCTCCCCCCCATTACACTTTCTAATCAAGGACTTGCATGTGTGCACAACCAAATACATTTGTATGCAAATAGATTTAATACAGATTTGAAGGGGTATGAATAGTTTGCACTTAAAAAATATGTTTGAGTCTGCAAAAGTCAAACATAAAGCAAAAAATAATCAACTTTTTATTTCAACATTAGTATAAACATTTGTTACATTAATGTAATTAAAATAAAAAATAAAAATAAAAGTCATAGAAATGATGCTCCAGCATTTTACAATATAGTTAGAAGGGCCCTGCTCAAAAGAGCTTACATACATGTAGTTACATACATAGTAGAGGAGGTTGAAAAATGACACAAGTCCATCAAGTCCAACCTATGTGTGTGATTATATGTCAGTATTACTTTTTCTATCACTGTATATTATGGTTGTTCAGATGCTTATCTAATAGTTTTTTTTTTAAACTATCGATGCCCCCCTGCTGAGACCACCACCTGTGGAAGGGAATTCTACATCCTTGCTGCTCTTATATTAAAGAACCCTCTATGTAGTTTTTGGTTAAACCTCTTTTCTTCTAATTTTCATAAGTGGCCATGTGTATTTTGCTGAGTGGCCACGTGTCTAACAATCTACAAGGGTAGGACACTAAAAATTAGACACATTAAACAAATCACATTAGAAAAGCAGGGACCAGCAGCGAAGAGCTGCATCCCCTTATTCTGGAAGCAGACAAAGCCACCGTCGGTAGCCGTCTGGTTGAAGAAAGTAGCAGAAATTAATCAAACGGACTTGGTGGCCTAAGTGAGAAATTTTCCAAAAAAACTGTTTAATTGGCACTAATTTGCCTACTCCGAGGAGTTTGGGGAGCTGGTGGCTTAGCTTCCCCGAGGTGTGACGACTCTGGAGGCTCCCCAGACGGAGTTGGGGTGATTGGTCGGTGGTATTATCTCTCCCCCCAGTCCCCTGAAGCTTGGTGTTATTCCCTTCAGAGAGGTGAGCATCTTTTATTACACTGTGATGTATGTACCATTGATTATGTTTTGGAAATGTTTATTTTTTTTTTTATACATACCATTGTGGTAGTCTCTGTATTTCCGCATGCTCTTCCTTGTTAGATAAAGAATAAAAAAAAAAAAGAACAGCAGGGATACAAATCAAGCCAATAACAACCATGACAAACAAAACATCTCCGTGATAGTCTACCCATTTCTCAGTTTAAAAGGGTAATGCGTATCTGCTCTGATGAAAGTGAGAGGAATATACAACTAGAGGCCATGTATGGGAAATTCATTGAGCGAGGGTATCCCATTATGACACTTGACAAAGCGCTTAGCAGAGCCACTTCAATTTTGGTTAAAACTAATAAAACAGCCGATAGGCCTTTGTTCATACATGGTTCTAACCAGGAATCAGATCGTATTAAGCTGGGGACCACATGCAACATTATCATTTTGAGAGCTGAAGGTACGTTGACCGCAAGTTTTAAGAATCCACCATTACTAGTCCGTAAACAAAGCAGGTCCTTGTGCGACATATTGGTACAGGCAGACCTGAGGTCTAAATATGTTAAGCCAAAGGTTAGAATCTCACAAAAAAGCAGTTGTTACTGATGTTATAATTGTAACGTTTGGAACTCTATGATATGTGGTGAACATTTCACCCACCCACATAATGGCAGACAATATCGCATACAAGGATATATGAATTGCAACACAGAGTGTTGTGTCTACATTTTTAAAAGATGGTTCCAGAAACATAGGAGTGATATAGCATAGAGCTGGAGAGAACCCTGAATGGTGAAGCCCCTGATTTAAACAAACCTGTAGCAATACACTTTTTCTCTAAGAAGCATCAAATACACAAATTATGGGGCATTGTTATTGAACAATTATCACGACCAGTGAGGGGGGGAGACCGTGATCATCTCCTCCTTCGCCATGAGGCATACTGGACATATACCTTGGGCACAGTCCAGCCAGGGGGCCTTATTACCACTCTATCCTATCTGTGTTTTCTTGAAGACAGATAATTTGGATTGTGATGTTGCTTATGGTTGTAATGTATCAACAATTTTAATCTTTTATTCTATACTTTATCTGCGCGTCTATTTTGCAGCTTCTTTGTCTATCATGGCAGCTGGCACAGGGAATTTTTTTCTTTTTTTTTACATTTCTCATTTCTCATTTTTTATTTTATTTTATTCTATTCTATTCTATTCTATTTTATTTTATTTTATTTTATTTTATTTTATTTTATTTTTTCTATATCTATTTTTATTTAAATTTTTGTTTTGGTTTTTGTTTCCTTCTTATAACTTTATATATTTTTCTTTTCATTTTTCTCTTTTCCTTTATTTTCATATTTTATTTCAATTTTCGGCTTTTTTTCACTTTCCATATCTTCGAGGTGCAGTTGCCATGACTCACTTTCACACTTTTATTTTTTTATTTTTTTCTCTTAGCCCCAGTGTGCTCCCTGTCTAATTGCAGACCGCCACCGTCTGCATTGACGTATTGATGCCCAAGGGCGCATGTGAATAGTGTCTCGCCGGATTGGAGTAGAAAGGTATGCCCCTAATGGTCACCTAGCAAGGGTAGTAAGCGGCCAGGTGGAAGTACACAATCAAGGAAAGGAACAGACACGTTTGATGAGGCTGCAGTTGCGGGTTAGTTCTCTGTGCAAATAGGATTCATTTTAGTATGAACACAATACTAGTACACTGATCCACTCTGGCCAAAAGTGGTTATGACAGCCTGATGGCTGTTTTATGTAACTAGGAAGCAAACACGCAGGTTTATGGATGGGATATGATGTCATTGGATGTCAGGGGGCGGGCTGGGGGTTATTTCCTCTTTGCACTGATTGGTAAATGGTTCTTTAACAACTTCAGCTCCAGAAGGATTTACCCCCTTCCTGGCCAGAGCACTTTTTGCGATACGGCACTGTCGCTTTAACTGACAATTCTGCGTTTGTGCAACATTGCACCCAAACAAAATTGACGTCCCTTTTTTCCCACAAATAGAGCTTTCTTTTGGTGGTATTTGATCACCTCTGCTGTTTTTATTTTTTGCGCTATAAACAAAAAAAGAGCGACAATTTTGAAAAAAAAGTTATATTTTTTACTTTCTGCTATAATAAATATCCCCCAAAAATATATTAAAAAAATATTTTTTTCCTCAGTTTAGGCCGATATGTATTCTTCTACATATTTTTGGTAAATAAAATCGCAATAAGCATATATTAATTGGTTTGCGCAAAAGTTATAGCGTTTACAAAATAGGGGATAGATTTATGGGATTTTTATTATTAATTTTTTTAAATTAGTAATGGCGGCGATCTGCGATTTTTATCGGGGCTGCGACATTATGACGGACACATCGGACACTTTTGACACTATTTTGGGACCATTGTCATTTATACAGCGATCAGTGCTATAAAAATGCACGGTCACGGAATTACGCGGTGGGCGCACACGCCCCACCGGCGGCAAGAGCGTGCCCACAGTGCTGCGCTTTAAAGGGTACGTACCTGTATGCCCATTTGCCCAGCCATGCCATTGTGCTGACGTATATGGCCGTGCGATGGTTGGCATGTGGTTAAATAGTGGACTGTTTGTATCACAATTTGTCACATGCCCGATGAAGGGGTCATGCGTGGCTCCGAAACGTTGCTTCTATTTCTTTTTTTGATACTATGTGATTAAAGTTTTGGACCTAATTTTGGAGATCCTGGTGTGCTGGTGACACTTCCTTCTCATAGATAACTAACATGTCATGCTTCAAAATTGCACACGCTCGTGGAATGGTGCCAAACTTCGGTACTTAAAAATCCCCATAGGTGACGCTTTAACATTTTTTACAGGTTACATGTTTTGAGTTACAGAGGAGGTCTAGTGCTAGAATTATTGCTCTCGCCCTAATGTTCGCGACGATACCTCACATGTGTGGTTTGAACGTCGTTTACATATGTGGGCGTGACTTACGTATGCATTCGCTTCTGTAAGCATGCGGAGACAGGGGCGCTTTAACCGCTTCAGCCCCATTTGCCCCCTTAATGACCAGGCCATTTTTTGCGATACGTCACTGCGTAGCTTTAACTGACAATTTTGCGGCCGTGCGACGTGGTACCCAAACAAAATTGACGTCTTTTTTCCCCACAAATAGAGCTTTCTTTTGGTGTATTTGATCACCTCTGCGTTTGCGCTATAAACATAAAAAGAGTGAGAATTTTGAAAGAAAAACAATATCTTTTAGTTTTTGCTATAATAAATATCCCCCATATTTAAAAAAAAAAAATGAATTTCTTCATCAGTTTAGGCCGATATATATTCTTCTATATATTTTTGGTAAAAAAAATGCAACCCTAGCTGTAGTTAAGGAAGAGGAGGGGAAGGAAGATAGCAATTCTGAGGAATCACAGTACCCTAATGCCCTTATGAATGTCCTGCAGGGGGATCTTAGATCTTCTGCCGGCAATGTCAGGGCCCTATTTTTAACTCGGAGGCACTGGAGCGATAATGCTAATGGTTCTGTTAGTAGAGAGGTATCTAGTATAGAGAATGTATAGTATTCCACTGGGCAGAGTTCTGCTCTCAGAATACTATTAGTATAACTGTGTTTGCTCTCAGAGTGATGTGATATGACTGGGCGTACGTCCCTCTTATCCTTAGATGTGACCGTAGTCCTGCTGAGACTCCTCCGGTGCTGGTGGTGATGGTCTCTGTTTAGCTGAAGACATACACTGTTGTATGACCTCTGCACGACTGGAGTACTGCTGCTGAGGAAGGGAAAGTGTAACTGAGGGCCTTCCCCTCCCGAAGACGCTGGTACATCCTGATGTGTATACTGCTGTCCTGCTCTGCCAAGAGAGTGAATCCGCCAACAGCGATTACTTATAAGGCTTCCTGACCCTCCTTCTGCCACAAGCAGTGGCGGCTGGTTTTCAAAATTTTTGTGGGGGCGCAAACAAACTGAAAAATTCTGGAAAAAAAAAACATCAATTGCATCCTCACTGTACCATCAAACGCAGCCACTGTGCCCATCAAATGCATCCACTGTGCCTATCAAATGCATCCACTGTGCCCATCAAACGCAGCCACTGTGCCATCAAAAGCAGCCACTGTGCCCATTAATTGCCGCCACTGTGCCCATCAAACGTAGTCACTGTGCCCATCAAACGCTGCCACTGTGCCAGCAACTGCTTCCACTGGCCCATCAAATGCTGCCACTGGTCCCATCAAATGCTGCCACTGTGCCCCCTCCTGCTCGCCGTCTACCCGGCCCTTACCCTGTCTCGGTGGGGCAGCGGGTGACGGCTGCGAGCGGTGTCCTCCATGCTCCGCTCCTCCATGTCCTTGATGTCTTCTCCCGCCCTCTCCTCCCGTCCTCTCCTATGATTGAACACCTGATAGGCGTCCAATCACAGCGCCTGTTGTTTCAGCCAATCAGGTGACGGGTACCAGACCCAAACACTGATTGGCAGAGAGGCGGTTCAGTGTTAGGAAAGCGAATATTCATTCACTTTTCTAACACACCTGGGTGAACTGCGAGTGCCAAGCATAGCGCTCGCAGGTCACCTTTTTTGACGCCTATTAGAGCCTATGGCTCTAATCGGGTGCTTCAAAAACTACCCCCGCCACTGTAAGAAGGGGCTGGGTGCTTGAATGGGGGTGGCAGCGGCGGCCATAGATTCATACAATGCATGAATCTAGCCATTTGTCATATGGGGGTGGCTGAAGAGAGGGGTATGGACGCACCGCCACTGGCCACAAGGGTTCCTGGAATGTGCACACAGGGCTTCCTTCGGAGTTGCAGTTTAATCAGGCCATACTACAGTGTTAGAAGGTGGTTTCAGTTCTACAAATCCCATAATCCTCTGCTTCTTATTCAGTGGTTACCCTCCCTTTAGTGACAAAGAAAGGACACTAGAATATTACAGCAAAGTGAAAGTCACTGGACACAGTAGTGTCTTCTCTCCTCCGTACCTGCTTAACCCAGTGCTTGGCTACATTAGAAAACAGTTTTCTCTATCATCTTTTGAGGGACATAGCTTGATAATTAAAACACAGGTTTATACGGCTGTTTATGGGAGAAATGGACACTAGGCACTTAAAAACTGTGCTGCTTCCTGTTCATTTTTTTTTCTATCAATATCTGCTGGTACATTCATGTCAGATATATGAAATCCTGGAAGTCTCTCCAATCAACCAACTAACACAGGTTTTCCCAGTACTTTTGTACTGGTGTTCTCTTTGCAATAAGGGCATATTTTCCAGTTAACTTAGTACACTAGTGGTCCTGCTGTTGGCAGTGACTACTCGTTCTTGTTCTAGGTCAAAGGACTCGACTTTAGATCTGGCCATTATGCCTGGGATTCCTTATGAAGTTATGGGGTCCAGAGCTGAGGCAGTTTTCCTTCCCTCCTCTCTGAAGCTTCAGTGTTGAGAGTGCTTAGAAGAAGTTGTGATGGGGTCAGGGAAGGAAATAAGACGACTTATCTCAGCAACACCAAGTCTCTGTGACAATCCAAGTGATACAAGCCTGGGGATACATTTGCTATAGCATGCAGGTCCACCCTCACTAATTCCAGAGGTGACAGGATGCTTGATGGTTTTCAAAGGCATTGGGAAGCTTACGCGCCTAATAAATGGTTGCTAGAGGCAGTACCAAAGGCTACTAAAAGATTTGAACCTTTGTCCTCAACCGTATTTCTTTGATTCGTATCTTCCCCTGCCTCAGCATCATAGGACAGTCTCCTTTTTCTGTTCCTTTTCCAGTTAGAGCAAACTCCACTAGAGCAGTGAGTACATCTTGGGCTTTTTGTCATCTGGCTCGTGTTCTGTGCGACTGCGGCCTAGTCCTTTGTACACTCTGTATGTCTTATATGGTTATTGTATCTGCTTCAACAGATAATGGTTTAGGTCAAAACGTTCCGCAGGTGGCTGTTTAATTCTCTTGGTTTCCTTTTTGCCTTAGTTTTCTCTTGTTTATCTGTGATTGGTGAGCTCTCCCCTCCATTTAGACTATTTTTGACATCCCTACGTTGCTTAATTATCATCAAGCTGTGTCCCTCATTGGCTCTGAGCAAAGGATATTATAATTTTAATTACACCTACAGCAATATTACCCATAGCCTACCAATTAAAGCTGAATTATATGTAAGGGTTTGAGTGCATAATTACACTGGTACAACTTGTAAGTATGCATATGCAATACCTGTAGGATCCCTGTGCAAGCTCACTTTAGTAGCCACCTCTACTACAGAGATCACTGCTGTCTTCCCAGGATCAATACCGAGCGCTGCCCTACTACGTGGAAACCAAAGGGGTCATTCAGCATGCGCACAATTCACAGAATGTTTTGCATTTTTCTCAATTAATACAAGGCGTTCTCTGATTGGACGATGTGGAGATCATGGCATCCCTGCCCCTCCTCTCCACCTCAGAGAATGTTTTGTATTCATTCAGAAAAATTTCCAAGTGAGTGACCCTCTGTGGTTACTATGCAGCAGGGCAGTCGCTTGGCATGGGACCTAAAAGACAGTGGTGCTCACTGTAATAGCAGTGACTACTACAGTGAATTCTAGCTTCCACAGGAATCACACAGGTATTTCATATGCATAGTTCCATAACAACGATTCAGCTTTAAGCCTCCTAAGCTGTTGTGATAAATTGGTAGCCAAAATCAAGTTGACTACAAGTTTTAAAATGTAACTTTTCCCTATTATTTTACAACATCAGCATTTTGACTGCTGTGTCGCTACTCATTTCGAGCTGTCAGTAAACACATTTTCATAAAAGATACAGTAGGCAGCAAAGAGTTGTGTTATGTGCTTGTTAAACTGAGATGTGATTGTGCAGATATATCAGTAAAAGCTGAATAGACTAGGAAGGTGTGAAAACATACAGAAGTGAAAATAATATGAAGGTGTGAGCAATGAATTGGTGTGGCTAACATCAGAAGCCTCAAACTAGAAGACACAAACCAAGAGCAGCTGCAATTTGCTAGAATAAATCTGAAAAAAGCTGTATTGCAGGGAAAATATAACTAACTAAAATAGGGACATTTTCCCCCAAGATTGTTTTTTGAATTTTATAGTTTCCATCTATGCAATTTTTAAAAATCTATATCCTGTTTAGCTGATAAGTACTTTATTATTTGCAACTCATCCCTTCATTCCTAATTACCAAATATACATTCATGTGAAAAGTTAAGTACACTCCATGGAAATTGTTGACTTTTTCAACAAAATTAAACACTGGGTCTTTATTAAAGCAGTGCTTACAGATAAAGGTGATATAAAAAAAAACGCAATTTCAATCAGTTAAACAAAACAAAAACAATATCAATAGATGGTAATGGTGTACTGTGGAAATCACAAGTACACCCTTGGTATCAAAAACTGGTATTGTCCCCTGTAGCAGATATGACTTCTTATAGACATTTTGTATAACTGCCACACCAGTCGCTGACACTGAATATTTACAGTATCTCACTAAAGTGAGTACACCCCTCACATTTTTGTAAATATTTTATTATATCCTTTCATGTGACAACACGGAAGAAATGACACTTTGCTACAATTTAAAGTAGTTAAAGAACAGCTTGTATAACAGTGTCGTTTGCTGTCCCCTCAAAATAACTCAACACACAGCCATTAATTTCTAAACCGCTGGCAACAAAAGTGAGTACACCCCTAAGTGAAAATGTCCAAATTGGGCCCAATTAGCCATTTTCCCTCCCCAGTGTCATGTGACTCTTTAGTGTTACAAGGTCTCAAGTGTAAATGGGGAGCAGGTGTGTTAAATTTGGTGTTGTCGCTCTCACTCTCTCATACTGGTCACTGGAAGCTCAACATGGCACCTCATGCC
Organism: Aquarana catesbeiana; assembly: GCF_042186555.1. Taxonomy (NCBI): domain Eukaryota; kingdom Metazoa; phylum Chordata; class Amphibia; order Anura; family Ranidae; genus Aquarana; species Aquarana catesbeiana. The sequence goes on from NC_133335.1 coordinate 155,547,111, forward strand.
AAAGAACTCTCTGAGCATCTGAAAAAAAGAACGGTTGCTCTACATAAAATTGGCCTAGGCTATAAGAAGATTTTCAAGACCCTGAAACTCAGCTGCAGCACGGTGGCCAAGACCAAACAGCTGTTTAACAGGACAGGCCTCACCATGGTCGACCAAAGAAGTCAAGTCCACGTGTTCAGCGTCATATCCAGAGGTTGTCTTTGGGAAATGGACATATGAGTGCTGCCAGCATTGCTGCAGGGGTTGAAGGGGTGGGGGGTCAGCCTGTCAGTACTCAGACCATACGCCGCACACTGCATTAAATTGGTCTGCATGGCTGTCATCCCAGAAGGAAGCCTCTTCTAAAGATAATGCACAAGAAAGCCTGCAAACAGTTTGCTAAAGACAAGCAGACTAAGGACATTGATTACTGGAACCATGTCCTGTGGTCTGATGAGACCAAGATAAACTTATTTGGTTCAGACGGTGTGAAGTGTGTGTGGCGACAACCAAGTGAGGAGTACAAAGACAAGTGTGCCTTGCCTACAGTCAAGCATGGTGGTAGGAGTGTCATGGTCTGGGGCTGTATGAGTGCTGCCGGCACTGGGGAGCTACAGTTCATTGAGGGATCCGTGAATGCCAACATGTACTGTGACATACTGAAGCAGAGCATGATTCCCTCCCGTCTCCCGTCAGAGACTGGGCAGCAGGGCAGTATTCCAACATGATAACGACCACAAACGCACCTCCACGATGACCACTGCCTTGCTAAAAAGCTGAGGGTAAAAGTGATGGACTGGCCAAGCATGTCTCCAGACCTAAACCCTATTGAGCATCTGTGGGGCATCCTCAAATGGAAGGATTAGGAGCGCAAGGTCTCTAACATTCACCAGCTCCATGATGTCGTCATGGAGGAGTGGAAGAGGACTCCAGTGGTAACCTGTGAAGCTCTGGTGAACTCCATGCCCAAGAGGGTTTAGGCAGTGCTGGAAAATGATGGTGGCCACACAAAATAATGACACTTTGGGCCCAATTTGGACATTTTCACTTAGGGGTGTACTCACTTCTGTTACCGGCGGTTTACACATGAAAGGCTGTGTGTTGAGTTATTTTGAAGGGACAGCAAATTTACACTGTTATACAAGCTGTACACTCACTACTTTACATTGTAGCAAAGTATAATTTCTATATATAATAAAATATTTACAAAAATGTGAGGGGTGTACTCACTTTTGTGAGTTACTGTAAACAAATCTCCATGCAAAATTCCTTCAGCTGCAAAATATTGTGGGCTTTCTGCCTTTTTCAAAATCCCTCTACAAAATTTAAATGAGAATCGAATTAGGATCTTGGTTAGGACAGTCCAGTAGCCCTCATTTTTGAGCCATTCGTTCATGGATTTGCTAGTGTGCTTCGGCTTGGTATCACATTGAAAGACTTCTTTCTATTTCATCTTCAACTTTGGCTTCACATTCTCATCTATCACATTTTGGTATGATGCAGAATTTATTGCTGACTTAATAACTGCAAACTATCCAATCCTAAACCAGAACATTTCCGACACCATGCCTCCCAGTTATGCAATTTTTTTTTCCCCTGAAATACTGTCATTAGTTTTCTGTAAACATGTCTACTGTTACTCTGACCAAAAAAAAAAAATTGATAATACTTATTGATAAGTATTCAGTATATTCTAAAGGCCTGGTCTTTGCCTTTATGCTCAATGGCAAGCTGTAATCTTGTTATAAAGGTTTTTGAACCACAAAGACCTTTTCTTAAAGCGGATGTGCACTCCTGATTTTTTTTTTTTTTAATGGTTAAAAATTCCCATCTTTCTAATGTCACACTCACTTTTAGTGTTCTTTTCCTCCATCCATGTCTGTTTTTCTTTAAAATCGTAACTTATATAAATAATATACTGCAGTTTTCATCTTGCTTGTGGGCATTTGAAGCCCACAAGCAATCACTTCCTGGTTCCAGTACAGTAGATATACCAGCATTCCTTGCTGGTTCCCACGCATGCTCAGTGGTAACTGCGCCGAGCAGCGTAAACATCTTTGTTGCCATCACAATGGGTGGCGTCTTAGGAAGTTCCTGCCCCCGTTGTGATGCAATGCTCTCTCAGATCGAAATCCCGCGAAAATTTCACGGCGGCTCTCCGCACTGACTCCTGGGATGAATGACACGAGATTCCAGGAGACAGTGCGACGAGGACAGGAAATGATGTGAATACCCGCAAAATACCCGCCCACAGCCACAGGGACATAACACAGGCAACATAAACTGGGCCACATATCTTAAGGTACGAGCCAAAAAAAAAAAAAAAGGTCCATTGAGCACTCTGTCCTATATTTATAAACCAGTGAGCTTAACTTGCAAAATTGTGTGAAGATCCACTTTAAAGTGATACTAAACACACACTGTTTAATTTACACTGTCCATTCTATTTCTGTATATGGATGATGGCACTGTAATTATTTTATTGAAAAAAAAATCTAAGTACCTTTTTCCTAATTAATATACAGCTGTCACATGACCCAGCTCTTTTCTTGCCTGTATACAGGGAAATCTAAGCAGAAGGAGATTCTAGTCCTTTGCTGCTGGTCACATAAAAAAGCAGCCTTTTGAATACAGAGTAAAAAAATCTGAATAAACTGTTTAAATGTTCATACAACTATATCTTTAAAATAAAATCTGTATTATGTTTTCGCAATAACATAGTGTGGGTGGATTTCTGCCAGGCTGTGCCATGCCTCTCCGGCCTGTGTCATCAATCTAAAGGTAACATCCCCCTTCATTGTGGTAAGCTGGTTAGTGGAGGAGGAGGGAGGGAGTGGGCTGTCATTTACCACTGTGTATACGCCCACATGTATGATTCTATAGTCACATGGGCTACTCAGGTGTGATAGGAAGGAAATGCTAAGCATAGGAACTCACTGAAAATGTGAGCATGTGTAGAGCTGCCAACACTGCTCTGCAAAATCCCTAGTTGCATTGAGGACTTGAACAGAAAAGGGAGACAGAGAACAGCGGGATGAACCAGATTTTTTTGCAGAGTACAGAAAATGAATATCATAGTGCCTGAGTGAGTATGAACAGCATGTAACACAGTATTTATTGATATTTTGTTTATGATGTGGGTTTAACCACTTAAGCCCCAGATCTAGGGTTGCCACCTCATCCCTTTAAACCTGAACACATATGAATTACACAGGTTCTGAGGCTAATTTAATGCAGATAAGGCACCAAGTGAGTGTAATTACCATCTTAATCAGCCACAGAACCTGTGTAATCCATATGTGTTCGGGTTTAAAGGGATGAGGTGGCAACTCTACCCGGACCATTTGGCTGCCTAAAGACAAGAGGACTTTTTAGAGTTTGGCACTGCGCTGCTTTAACTGGTAATTGTGCCGTCATGCAATGTTGTGCCCAAACAAAATTTGCGCCCTTTTTCCTATAAATAGAGCTTTCTTTTGATGGTATTTAATTACCTCTGTGATTTTTATTTTTTGCAATATAAACGAAAAAAGACTGAAAATTTTGAAAAAAAATTATATTTTCTCCCCTCCCTCTCTCTCTCCCCCCCCATTACCCTCTTTCTCTTCCTTTCTCTCTCTCCTTTTTTGTGACAGTCACATTTGTCTGCAGTTTGGTCTTCAGGGAGGTGTACAAGTTCATGTTTTGTTCAAGTGCCAGATAATCGTGGAAAAGCTGTATACCATTAAACGCAGCCACTGTACCCATTAAACGCTGCCATTGTACCCATCAAACACAGCCACTGTACCCATAAATTGCCGCCACTGTGCCCATTAAACGCAGCCACTGTGCCATCAAACGCAGCCACTGTGCCATCAAGTGCAGCCACTGTACCCATAAATTGCCGCCACTGTGCCCATTAAACGCAGCCACTGTTCCATCAAGCGCAGCCACTTTACCCATTAAACGCAGCCACTGTGCCATCAAACGCAGCCACTGTGCCATCAAACGCAGCCACTGTACCCATAAATTGCTGCCACTGTGCCCATTAAACGCAGCCACTGTGCCCATAAATTACCGCCACTGTGCCATCAAACACAGCCACTGTACCCATAAATTGCCACCACTGTGCCAAACGCAGCCACTGTACCCATAAATTGCCGCCACTGTGCCAAACGCAGCCACTGTACCCATAAATTGCCACCACTGTGCCAAACGCAGCCACTGTACCCATAAATTGCCGCCACTGTGCCCATTAAATGCAGCCACTGTGCCCATAAATTACCGCCACTGTACCATCAAACGCAGCCACTGTACCCATAAGTTGCCGCCACTGTGCCCATTAAACGCAGCCACTGTGCCAATAAATTACCGCCACTGTGCCATCAAGTGCCGCCACTGTGCCCATAAATTGCCGCCACTGTGCCCATAAATTGCCGCCACTGTGCCCATAAATTGCCGCCACTGTGCCCATTAAACGCAGCCACTGTGCCCATTAAACGCAGCCACTGTGCCCATAAATTACCGCCACTGTACCATCAATTGCAGCCACTGTACCCATCAATTGCAGCCACTGTGCCCGTCAAACGCAGCCACTGTACCCATAAATTGCCGCCACTGTGCCCATTAAACGCAGCCACTGTGCCCATAAATTACCGCCACTGTACCATCAAACGCAGCCACTGTACCCATCAATTGCAGCCACTGTGCCCATTAAACGCAGCCACTGTGCCCATAAAACGCAGCCACTGTGCCCATAAAACGCAGCCACTGTGCCCATAAAACGCAGCCACTGTACCCATAAAACGCAGCCACTGTGCCCATAAAACGCAGCCACTGTACCCATCAATTGCAGCCAAATGTGCTTTAAAATGCATGGTTTTCCATTTTATGAACAAGAAAATAATGACGTTATGCTGTTGGGCTGGTATAATAATGCTATGGGGCTGGTATGACATTTTTTCCAGGGCTGGTGTTCATTCCCAGTCCGGCCCTGGACATTCACCCCAAAATACATTCTGCTGCTTCTCCTGAGTACAGGAATACCACGTGTGTGGAACTTTTTGGGAGCCTAGCCGCGTACGGGACCCCGAAAACCAAGCACCACCTTCAGGATTTCTAAGGGTGTAAATTTTTGATTTCACTCCTCAGTACCTATCACAGTTTTGAAGGCCATAAAATGCCAAGATGGCACAACCCCCCCCCCCAAATGACCCCATTTTAGAAAGTAGACACCCCAAGCTATTTGCTGAGAGGCATGGTGAGTATTTTGCAGCTCTCATTTGTTTTTGAAAATGAAGAAAGAAAAATGTATATTTTTTCTTTTTTCAATTTTCAAAACTTTGTGACAAACAGCGAGATCTGCCAAATACTCACCATACCTCTCAGCAAATAGCTTGGGGTGTCTACTTTCCAAAATGGGGTCATTTGGGGGGGTTCGTGCCACCTGGGCATTTATGGCCTCCGAAACTGTGATAGGCAGTGAGGAATGAAACTAAAAATTTACGCCCTTAGAAAGCCTGAAGACGGTGCTTGGTTTTCGGGGGCCCGTACGCGGCTAGGCTCCCAAAAAGTCTCACACGTGTGATATCCCCGTATTCAGGAGAAGCAACAGAATGTATTTTGGGGTGTAATGTCACATATGCCCATGGCATGTTTGAGCAATATATCATTTAGTGACAACTTTGCACAAAAAAAAATTTTTCTTTTTCCTGCAACTTGTGTCAAAATATAAAATATTCCATGGACTCAACATGCCTCTCAGCAAATAGCGTGGGGTGTCTACTTTCCAAAATTAGGTAATTTGGGGGGGGGTTTTGAACTGTCCTGGCATTTTATGCACAACATTTAGAAGCTTATGTCACATATCACCCACTCTTCTAACCACTTGAAGACAAAGCCCTTTCTGACACTTTTTGTTTACATGAAAATATATTTTTTTTGCAAGAAAATTACTTTGAACCCCCAAACATATATTTTTTAAAGCAAAGGCCCTACAGATTAAAATGGTGGGTGTTTCATTTTTTTTTTTTTTCACACAGTATTTGCGCAGCGATTTTTCAAACGCATTTCTTTTGGAAAAAAAACTCCCTTTTTTTATTTTAATGCACTAAAACACACTATATTGCCCAAAAGTTTGATGAAATAAAAAAGATGATCTTAGGCCGAGCACATGGATACCAAACACGACATGCTTTAAAATTGTGCACAAACGTGCAGCGGCGACAAAATACATACGTTTTTTAAAAGCCTTTACAGGTTACCACTTTCAATTTACAGAGGAGGTCTACTGCTAAAATTACTGCACTCGATCTGACCTTCGCAGTGATGCCTCACATGCATGGTGCAATTGCTGTTTACATATGAAGCCAGACCGACGCTTGCGTTCACCTTTGCGCGAGAGCAGGGGGGGACAGGGGTGCTTTTTTTTTTTTTTTTTTTTTAATTTTTTTGCTATTTTATTTTTAAACTGTTTGTTTCATTTTTTATTTTTTTTAAATAATTTGTATTATCTCAGGGAATGTAAATATCCCCTATGATAGCAATAGGTAGGCATGTACTCTTTTTTGAAAAAATTAGACCCTAGATCTCTCCTCTGTCCTCAAAGCATCTGACCACACCAAGATCGGTGTGATAAAATGCTTTCCCAATGGCGCTGTTACATCTGGGAAATCTAAATCATGAAGTGTTTGTAGCTTCTGGTTTCTTAGGCCATAGAGATGATTGGAGCCATTCTGGTCTCTGATCAGCTCTATGGTCAGCTGGTGGAACCACCGGCTGCATTCTTAGGTTCCCTGTTGGGACAGGAGAGCCAGAGAAAACCATGGAAGATGGTGGGGGGGGGGGGGACATTCCCTCCCACTGCTTGTAACGCAGCAGTCTAGAGGCTAACTAGCCACTAGGATTGCTTTTACATGAAAGCCGACCGTGGCTGAAAAGAATGATACCAAGATGATACCTAAACCCCCAGGCATCATTCATAACCACTCAAGGTCCAGCGACGTACTGGCACGTCCCTGGTCCTTGTTGGGCATATATTGTAATCTTTTTTTGTCATGCAGCCTGTGGGCTGAACGAAAAAAAGAGATTGATCGGTGGGTATGCCCACCATTAGAATACTTCCCTTCATCCACCCACTTCTAATGATGGGCATACATGCACCATTTTGTTTTTAACTGTGGTGGTGAAATCACCTCCTACATCGCTGGAGTCATGGCTTTATGTATCGTGGGAGCAAATGCTGTTGCTGTCAAGATAAATAAATCCGCGCTGCAACTGAATGGCGTACCTGCTAAGCAAATGATGGTTAACAATAAAACAAAGTAACATTGCAGTATAACAGTAATGCCCCGTACACACGGTTGGACATTGATCGGACATTCCGACAACAAAATCTTAGGATTTTTTCCAACGGATGTTGGCTCAAACTTGCATACACACGGTCACACAAAGTTGTCGGAAAATCCGATCGTTCTGAACGCGGTGACGTAAAACTCGTACGCCGGGACTATAAACGGGGCAGTAGCCAATAGCTTTCATCTCTTTATTTATTCTGAGCATGCGTGGCACTTTGTGCATCGGATTTGTGTACACACGATCGGAAATTCCGACAACGGATTTTGTTGTCGGAAAATTTTATAGCCTGCTCTCAAACTTTGTGTGTATTGGAAAATCCGATGGAAAATGTGTGATGGAGCCTACACACGGTTGGAATTTCCAACAACAAGGTCCTATCACACATTTTCCGTCGGAAAATCCGACCGTGTGTACGGGGCATTAGACATACCATACCTGCAAAGCAAATACAAAAAAAAAAAAAATAGTAAAAGATAAAACATTTTTTAACGCAATCTGTGCCTAAAACATATATATGCCGAAGAATGCAGGCATCCACCCCAATAGTTAGGAGCAAAATCACCTCCTACAGTGCTGGAGTCATGGCTTTATGTATCGTGGGAGCAAACGTTGTTGCTGTCAAGATGAATAAATCCGCGCTGCAGCTGAATGGCGGGATTGTCAGGACAGGAGGGATAATAATAGCGGGTGACACGCCTATATCCGCGCTTGCTACAGACACGACATCTTCTTTGGGGGGCTCATTGGGTAGGGTACTCGGAAGGACATACGGAAAATGCCTCTCATGCAGCCGACTTACAGCATTTGGATCAGGAAGGTGAGGTGGAGCACCGTCTGGAAACAGAAGGGCTCTGATGATCTCTTCCTGGAATTTAAGGAAGGATCCAGACCCTCCTGAAGCTCTGTATAGCACATGAGGGTTCAGCAAAGCAAATTGAAATAAGTATACAGACTTTTTGTATCAGCATCTGGCCTTACGGGCAACTAGGTACGGTGCCAAAAACTGATCGTTGAGGTCCACCCGTCCCATATTTTGGTTTATATATGTGGACACAGAGGGGTTTCTTCAAAACACTAGTCGCCGTAGGAATTTGGACCGTCGTGTCTGCTTGAAGGGAGGACAGAACAAAGACATTCTCATTATGCCTCCACTTCACAGAGAGCAGGTTATTACACTTCAAGCAGGCTCTCTCCCCCAGCCTAAGACGGGAATCTACAAGCCTCTGGCGTAAGCCCCAGCAATTAGATCGCACAGTGCCACATGTGCCAATCTGATGATCAAACAAGTGACTAAAAAGTGTCACGCTTGTAATTGTCCACATACAAATGGTACCCCTTTCCGAATAAGGGTGACACCAAGTCCCACACAATCTTGCCAGCGCTCCCTATGTAATCTGGGCAGTTGGGCAGCTCTACATGATCTCTTCCCTCGTAAACCATAAAACTATATGTATAGCCTGTGGCCCTGTCATAGAGCTTATACATCTTGACCCCGTATCTGGCATACTTGCTGGGAAGATACTGTTTGAAAGACAAGCGGCCAGAAAACTCAGTCAGGGACTCATCAAAGCAGACAACTTGACAGGGAGTAAACAAGGCTGCAAAACGTTCGTTGAAGTGGTTTACTAGGGGGCGAATTTTGTAGAGCCGATCGTATCCAGGGTCTCCACGAGGATGACAGAGTTCATTGTTGTTGAAGTGCATGAACCACAAGATCTGCTCGTATCGTGCCCTGGTCATGGAGGCAGAGAACATGGGCATATGGTGAATTGGGTCAGTGAACCAATATGACCGCAACGTACTCATTTTAACTATGCCCATGTTGAGGGATAGGCCCAGAAAGGTCTTGAATTTGGAAACTGTAATTGGTTTCCAATCTCTAGCAAGGGAGGACTGGGGATTAGAGGCGATGAATTGACCAGCATACAAATTACTTTGGTCCACAATTGATCTATAGAGATCATCCGTGAAAAACAGTGAATAAAAATCAAGTGACATAAAATAAACTGTTTCCACCTGAATTCCGGGTTGGCCAGTGAATGGGGGAAGTATGGGTGCTGCAGAAGTGGTGGGCTCCCAATTAGGATTGGCAAATTCTGCAGGAAGGACACTATGGGCACGACGGGCCTGTCTTTGTCTTCTTGGTGGCAGCGGGACACTACTTGTGCTTGCCATCTTGCAAGCTTGAACTGCACTTATGGGACTCGCCACGTCACCACATGATACTGCAGTGCTGGATGTAAAACCAGGGTGTACTAGGCCGCTGGTGCTTGCCAATTCACCAGAAGGATGAGCGGCACTAGTACTTCTCTGCTCCATACGAGAGCCCTGCGGTTCTTGCACCTCAACAACAGCAGAAGAAGAATGGGGTCTGGTACGCCTGACCTTGGCAGGGACCACAACTCCTTCATCAGAGCTATCTGTCATGGAGCCGCTGTGGTCTACAGGATCGTATTCTGAGCCTGAATCTGACAGATGAGTGACTTCTTCTTCACTACCTGTCATGCTCAGAAACGTCTAGGCCTCTTCACTAGTGTACCTTCAATTTGCCATTTTGGGCTCTAAATTTACTGGTACAGTAGTGAGACTCGCAGGTAAAAAAACTCCTAGGCTGTAAGCAACTGTATCAAACGCTACCAAAAAAACTGTTAGCGATCGCAGGGATCAGGCCTGACTCTGAGAATGCTACAGTTATGTGTTAAGTGTTTTGTAAGTGACAGTGATCAATCGATACTGCACTTGGGTGGGCTGGGCGGAGGGGCAAAATGCAGGTGCTAGCAGGTATCTGGGCTGATCCCACTAACACTGCGTTTTTGGGAACCCTAAACTGCTGGGGACGCTAGTATAGATCTGATCAGATCAGATCTTGATCCGTTCAGACACTATACCACTAAGGGAGGTGTATGCTGCGTGCGGTGGGTGTTAGCGGTACTGTCACTAATCTGACGTTGCCTGGGGTGACGCAGACCATAACTGACCCTAAAACCTAACTGATATCACTTGCCGGACGATCAGGGGGTTAAACCTTTATTGGGTAATAAATGGCTGGTATAAAAAACAAACTAACTAACCAGCGTCACCCGTAACACTTATATGGTGATCACTGGTGAAAAGGTTAACTAGGGGGCAATCAGGGGGTTAAAACCTTTATTAGGTAGTATATGGGGGTACCTGACGCTATAAAAAGCTGACGGTGAACCTAAATAACTGGCTACCTAGCGTCACCCGCGACACTTATACGGTGATCACTCGTGACAGCGGGTCAAAGGGTTAACTAGGAAGCAATCAGGGGGTTAAAACCTTTATTAGGTAGTATATGGGGGTACCTGACGCTATAAAAAGCTGACGGTGAACTTAAATAACAGGCTAACTAGCGTCACCCATGACACCAATACGGCGCTCAGAAAAATGATTGATTAGTGACACTGGTGACAGGGGGTGAAAGGGTTAACTGGGGGCGATCAAGGGGTTAAAACTTTATTAGGGGGGGTTAGGGGGGTACCCTAGACCTAAGGGGGCCTACCACTAATTAACACTTATAACGGTCACACAATGACACCAATGCAGTGATCAGTAAAAAAATGAAAACTGCTATTGGTGTCACTGTGACAGGGGGTGCAGGGGGGGGGGGGGTGATTGTGGGGTGATTTGTGTGCTTATGTGTACTGGTGTTAGTGTGCTGTTGGTGCAAACTCACATTCAGGGCCGATCCTAGGGTCACAGACGCCTGGGTGCAGAAATATTTCTGGCGCCCCCACATGGGCGTGGTCATCTTACCGACTCCTCCCCTTTTACAAATGATTCTATGGCAACAATTTAAATACAGAGCTGCTCCCCTAAGAAGTCTTTGTTACCCTGAAATCCTCCCATGATCTCTTAACAATAAAGAAAATGCAGGAAGAGAGAACACTAATGAGACCTGGAGGGGGGTCTCTCTGATGCCCACAGAGAGTGCTTCTGTTAGAAAGAGTCCCCAGACATAATACAGGATATGGTCAGAGACTGCAGACATGATACAAGAGACGGTCAGAGACTGCAGACATGGTACAGAAGCTGGTCAGAGATTGCAGACATGATACAGGAGATGGTCAGAGACTGCAGACATGGTACAGGAGAGGATCAGAGACTGCAGACATGGTGCAGGAGAGGATCAGAGACTGCAGACATGGTGCAGGAGAGGATCAGAGACTGCAGACATGGTGCAGGAGAGGATCAGAGACTGCAGACATGGTGCAGGAGAGGATCAGAGACTGCAGACATGGTGCAGGAGAGGATCAGAGACTGCAGACATGGTGCAGGAGAGGATCAGAGACTGCAGACATGGTGCAGGAGAGGATCAGAGACTGCAGACATGGTGCAGGAGAGGATCAGAGACTGCAGACATGGTGCAGGAGAGGATCAGAGACTGCAGACATGGTGCAGGAGAGGATCAGAGACTGCAGACATGATAGAAGAGACAGTCAGAGACTGCAGACATGATACAAGAGAAGGTCGGAGACTGAAGACATGATACAGGAGATGGTCAGAGACTGCAGACATGATACAGGACATGGTCAGAGACTGCAGATATAATACAGGAGATGGTCAGAGACTGCAATTCCTATGGACGTTAGTAGATAATGGCCGATCGGCCCTCTCACCTGACCCAGCGATGGTTCCTCTGATCAGGAGTCAGCTCACTCTGAATTGCCCGTGGCGACTGGGTAGCACCCAGATCTGTATTCTGGCAGTGACTCCATTCCTTTCTCCGCCAGGGATGGCGCTAGGCTGTGTGTCTTTCCCTCTGGTGGCGCAGAGCAGTGGGGTTTCCTCTCTGATGGTGTTCCCTCAGCACTGTCCTCTCCCTCTGGAGTCCTGGGTGTACTTCCCTGAAAGCTTTCCCGGGCGCTCTCTCTCTCTCTCTCCCATTCAGCTGAGCATGCTGTGTGGGCTGCAGTTTCCGTGTTACAGTGGGGCTGCCAGTCCTCGGGACTACATGTCCCACAATCCTCTTCTCTGCTCCTTTTTCTATTCTATTTTTTCCCTGGCTGATATGAAGGCGGGGGAAGAAACATAGTGGGAGGCTCTGTGCTGGCCAGCGCCGCTCACTAGTATAGCAGTGCACATGCGGAGGAGAGGGAGGGGAAGGGGCGAAAGAAGAGCCCGCAGCTGCAGTGACGTCACTAGGGTTGGTGTCACCAGGTGCGGTATAACATGGTGTCACCCCCCTTCCACCAACTTTAGTCGCCCCTCAGTACAGACCCCCTCCACTGAGTATAGACCCCCCTTCGTCAGTGCAGGCCCCCCACTAAGTATAAACTCCTCTCTCAGTACAGACCCCCCCTTCATCAGTATAGACCCCCCAGGACAAACCACCCCCCCTCCATTAGTAGACCCCCACCAGGACAACCCCCTCTCCATTAGTACAGACCCCCCACAGCACAAACCCCCCCTTCATTAGTACAGACCTCCCAGGACAACCCCCCCTCCATTAGTACAGACCCCCAGGACAACCCCCCCTCCATTAGTACAGACCCCCCACCAGGACAAATCCCCCTCAATTAGTACAGACCCCCCGGACAAATCCCCTCTCCATTAGTACAGACCCCCCCCAGGAGAAACCCCCCTCTATTAGTACAGACCCCCCAGGAGAAACCCCCCTCTATTAGTACAGACCCCCCCAGGAGAAATCCCCCCTCCATTAGTACAGACCCCCCCAGGAGAAATCCCCCCTCCATTAGTACAGACCCCCCAGGACAACCCCCCCTCCATTAGTACAGACCCCCCAGGACAACCCCCCCTCCATTAGTACAGACCCCCAGGACAACCCCCCCTCCATTAGTACAGACCCCCCACCAGGAGAAACCCCCCTCTATTAGTACAGACCCCCCCAGGAGAAATCCCCCCTTCATTAGTACAGACCTCCCAGGACAACCCCCCCTCCATTAGTACAGACCCCCAGGACAACCCCCCCTCCATTAGTACAGACCCCCCACCAGGACAAACCCCCCTCCATTAGTACAGACCCCCCCCAGGACAAATCCCCCCTCCATTAGTACAGACCCCCCCAGGACAAATCCCCCTCAATTAGTACAGACCCCCCGGACAAATCCCCTCTCCATTAGTACAGACCCCCCCCAGGAGAAACCCCCCTCTATTAGTACAGACCCCCCAGGACAAACCCCCCCTCCATTAGTACAGACCCCCCAGGACACCCCCCCTCCATTAGTACAGACCCTCCTCCATTAGTACAGACCCCCCAGGAGAAACCCCCCTCTATTAGTACAGACCCCCCAGGAGAAACCCCCCTCTATTAGTACAGACCCCCCCAGGAGAAATCCCCCCCTCCATTAGTACAGACCCCCCAGGACAACCCCCCCTCCATTAGTACAGACCCCCAGGACAACCCCCCCTCCATTAGTACAGACCCCCCCAGGAGAAATCCCCCCTTCATTAGTACAGATCTCCCAGGACAACCCCCCCTCCATTAATACAGACCCCCAGGACAACCCCCCTCCATTAGTACAGACCCCCCACCAGGACAAACCCCCCTCCATTAGTACAGACCCCCCCCCAGGACAAATCGCCCCTCCATTAGTACAGACCCCCCCCAGGACAAATCCCCCTCAATTAGTACAGACCCCCCGGACAAATCCCCTCTCCATTAGTACAGACCCCCCCCCAGGACAAACCCCCCCCTCCATTAGTACAGACCCCCCAGGACACCCCCCCTCCATTAGTACAGACCCCCATCCATTAGTACAGACCCCCCAGGAGAAACCCCCCTCTATTAGTACAGACCCCCCAGGAGAAACCCCCCTCTATTAGTACAGACCCCCCCAGGAGAAATCCCCCCTCCATTAGTACAGACCCCCCAGGACAAATCCCCCCTCCATTAGTACAGACCCCCCCAGGACAAATACCCTCTCCATTAATACAGACCCCCCAGGATAAATCCCCCATTCATTAGTACAGACCCCCCAGGAGAACCCCCCTTCATTAGTACAGACCCCCCAGGACAATCCCCCCCTCCATTAGTACAGACCCCCAGGACAAATCCTTCCATTAGTACAGACCTCCCAGGACAAACCCCTCCCCCCCATTAGTACAGACACCCCCAGGACAACTCCCCCCCCATTAGTACAGACACCCCCAGGACAACTCCCCCCCCATTAGTACAGACACCCCCAGGACAACTCCCCCCCCATTAGTACAGACACCCCCAGGACAACCCCCCCATTAGTACAGACACCCCCAGGACAACCCCCCCATTAGTACAGACCCCCCAGGACAAACCCCTCCCCTCCATTAGTACAGACCCCCCAGGACAAACCCCTCCCCTCCATTAGTACAGACCCCCCAGGACAAACCCCTCCCCTCCATTAGTACAGACCCCCCAGGACAAACCCCTCCCCTCCATTAGTACAGACCCCCAGGGACAAACCTCCCTCTATCAGTACAGACCCCCCAGGACAACCCCCCCCATTAGTACAGACCCCCAGGGACAAACCTCCCTCTATCAGTACAGACCCCCCCAGGACAACCCCCCATTAGTACAGACCCCCAGGGACAAACCTCCCTCTATCAGTACAGACCCCCCAGGACAACCCCCCATTAGTACAGACCCCCCCAGGACAACCCCCCCATTAGTACAGACCCCCAGGGACAAACCTCCCTCTATCAGTACAGACACATTATTAACACCAGGGCGGCAGCTAGAGAGGACAGTGTGCAGCCGTGACGCCCGGGTGAAGAGCAGATCGAGGCAGCCAGGCAGCAGCTTAGGCGGGAGTGAGAGACAGAGCAGAGGAGAGTGGAGAGAACCTGTGTCAGGCTGCAGGCACGGGCTGCCCCCCCCTCCCCAGCGAAGTCACTGCACGGCTGGTCTCTCTCAACACAGAGACCAGCCGCTCCGATCTCCGGCGGCTGCTCTCCTCTGACAGGAGGAGGGAGGGGGGACAGGCTCTAGCAATGTTCCGCTACGCGGCGGTGACCTGCTGCGGACAGAGCTACTTCTGCACACGGAGGGGAGGAGGGAGGGGAGCACTCTGGCTCTTCAGCGCCCCCACCTCTCTGGCGCCTGGGTGCACTGCACCCCGTGCACCCGCCTGGGATCGGTCCTGCTCACATTGATGTCTTCTCTCCTTGGGAATGGAACGAAAAGGCTCCACGAGGAGAGATGACATCAATTCCTCTGCTTCTGTTTACAGTTTCAGAAGCAGAGGAAGCTTCCCATTTGTCAGGAGCTATCGTGAGGGGGAGGCCATGTATCAGTGGCCTCCCCCTCAGGACGGATCGCTCCTGCAACGATGCCGACCGCCTCGGGCACCAGGTGTGTTGATTTGGTACTTTTTTATTATAGATGCATGCATTGACACCAACTGCTGCAAAAGCTGAACACCTGAACACCCCAAAATTACATTTTGGGGTTCTTAAAGAATTCCTTTAGCAAACTGCCATCTTTTGGGTTGAATTTGCTGGGCTGGCTATTCTTGGACAAACTAGCAGTTTTTTTTAAATGTATGATATGTATGAAATGTATAATTGTAGATTATTTTCTTTACATCCCTTGCCAGACCCCTAGACATTCACAACTTTCTTTCTCATTGCCTTAAGCTGGCCAAAGATTGATTGAACCTTGGCTGATCCCTGCTGAATCTGTGGGCAGGCTGGTTGTACCCAAGTTGATCCATTGATCGACTTGGGTACAACCAGCCTGTTGTATTTTTATACATATGATTACTACCAGCGACTTTAGCTGCTAGCAATAATCCTGTTCTACTGGCTGGGTAGGCTCCCCACACCTTCCCTTCCCCACTGGCAGAACACAAAAGCGCTGTGAGAGGGAGGAAAAGAAAATCGCTGAATTCCCCCATCAACACAGTCAGTGTTGATGGGGGAATTCAGTGATTTTCTTTTCTTCCACCTGTGGTGGAAGGAAAGAAAATTGCAACATCTATGGCCTGCTTTACAGAGCTCAGTTGATCTTGGCATGATGACACCATGTCTGGCAAAGAAAACACCAGACCCTAGATTGTCCGAGGTTCAAATGCAGTTCCATCTGCATACTCCCAAATGAGGTTTTAATCATAGACACTGAAGCTGGAATACCCAGTTCTAATTTCCTAGTTTTAAAGTGGTAATATATATAGGGGTATAGGTAATACCAAGTCCAAAAAAAATTTATAGGAATGACAAAAGAGATAATAATCAAGAACAGAATAACAGGACTCATGGATGTGTAGGAAACAAACCCTTTTAGTAAAATAGCTAGTGTGCCCAAGTTAGGGAAGAGTCGATGCTAGTGTCTGCAGTCCCTGCTTTTTCCAGGCTCTGCCCCTCTCCCTATGCTGTTATAAAAGGGTGGAGGGCTCTGTTCACACAGTTTGCATGGGAAGAAGACCGAGACAAGCCATAAAGATGTACTCTTCAGCTACTTTACAGAGAGGGCTCTGTTCTAGTTCCAGCTACATTAGAACATAAGCCAGATGTCAGGAACCATGAATCAGACTGAGACGGAAAATGCAGTAAAAATCACACCTTTTAATATAATGGTAAAAATGGTACAGAACAGTAAACATAGTCAGGGATCGGAAGCTATAGTCAATAGACAAGCCAGTAAATCAGGATACAAGAGATCAGCGTAGTCGGTAGCAGCAGAACAGATTAAGGAACGTCAGCCGGGCAAAGTTCTCAACAGGAACACAGCAGAGAATCTCCAGGAAATGTTTGACCAAGGCGAAGGCAGGGAAGGAATGAACAAGGCAGTTTAAATAGCCAGAAGAGGCTGGCTGTAGGTGGGACTGAGGAGCAGGTAATGATAACCAGGTGAGCCACTTTAGGATCAATGATTGCTGACAATTATCTGACAGCTGAGCAGCCTGAGCATGGAGAAGGGTGCTGCCAAAAGCCCAGCCCTGACACCAGAGGCTTGAAGATGTAACTCTTTACAGCCAGCAGCCACCCGGGAGCTCCCTGGGGCTCTCCTGCCACAGCATGGACTTTCACCTTTGCAAGTTATACAAAAAAAAAGGTCACTGCCCCCACCTATAACTGGTCTTCACAGCAAGGAGCACTGGAAGGGTACATGTAAAATAAAACCAAAGAATTTCCAAGCTCAACTTACCAACCAGCCTGCGACCAACCAAATTAACCTGCCTAACAGTATGCGTTAAAAACAGGAGTTTAGTTGCACGCATTTGCAAATACATGCATAAGCTGCAGCCCACGGCAAGGCACCCTGTATCCTGCAGACCCTAACTCTAACTTTGAAGAGTCTCCACAGTGGGAGCACATGTATTCTAATGGATAGATGAAGGGCAGATAACTGGAGGGAGCCCAACCCTCCTTAAAGGCACAGGAGCACACTGAACACCCAGCACATTGCACAATAGCAGCAAAGGTTTTAGTGAGTTGCCTGACCAATATGTCAACAATACAAAAAAAATTTGCTTCCACTGTGGAGACTCTTAAAAGTTAGAGTTAGGGTCTGCAGGATGCCTTGCCATGGCCTACAGCTTATGCATGTATTTGCAAATGCGTGCAACTAAACCCCTGTTTTTAATGCATACTGTTAGACAGGTTGACAGGTTAATTCGGTTGGTCACAGGCTGGTTGGTAAGTTGAGCTTGGAAATTCTTTGGTTTTATTTTACCTTTGCAAGTTATGCCTGGGTAGTCACGCTCTAGAGCAGCAAGTTAGGGATGGATGCATCGAACTGTGTGGACTTTACCTGTTATGCTGCAGAACTTTCAGTAAAGTTTGTTAACTGTTTCCTGAATTCACTAAAGGGGTGCATGAATGTCCAATGGCAGATACACACTACGCTATTTGGGGTCAGTAAAGCACATATGGTGTATGAAGCAGGTCAGTTGTAAGGGGTTAACTCAGCAAGGAAGAGTAAAGCCGTTGCTATGGGTAACCAAGTGCAAGTTCACACAAAGACACAAAGCAGTCCTTAGGTGTGGTACCTGGTAAGGTAACAGGTCCTCCAGTAGCGAGGGGGTCGATGTTCTATCTCCCTCCCTAGCAATCAGTAACCCCTAGCAACCAGATTCCAACCCGCGTAACTAAGATCAATGACCTGGTCACGAAGTATGTGAAGTGGAAGAGTTAATAAGTGCATGCATAAGGTGCACTTAGCAATTATAATTGATTTGTATTTGTTTGATAAAATAAATAAAAATTATTGTTAAAAAAAAAAAAGAGTTAAACAACAATAAAACATTTTTCATAACAGAGCTTCTCTAAAGTTTATGTAGCGGGCACCTACTTTTAAACATTTCTTGTTAGCTTTCTGTTACAGGTAAATTTAGACAGGCTGATGCTATTTGCAGCAGGCCTGTTTGTTTGATTTCCATATTTGAGTGACAGGTGTGTAGCTAGAGTTGCCACCTCTTCCCTTTAAACCCGAACACATATGAATTCTGAGGCAAATTTAATGCAGATAAGGTACCAAGTGAGTTCAATTACCACCTTAATTAGCCTCAGAAGCTGTGTAATTAATATGTGTTATTAATATTAATTAAATATTAATATTAAAGGGATGAGGTGGCAACCCTATGTGTAGCACTCACTCTCGGTGGAGCTGCTGGTTTAAGCGGGCTTGTTACCTTCACTCTCCTTCCCTCTGTTTCACCGGCACCGGGTCTAGGGTTCCGTTGAGTTTACCTCTGGACGACACATGCACCAACACTTGAGTACGTTTTCAATGCTTTATTAAACCATCAACGAAGGAAGTAGCAGGAAAGAGGCAGAAGGGAAACTGCAGAGGAAAACTCAAATACCTTTTTAGTAAGATTCTTGACAAATGTCCTTTGGGGTTGGATATTTCAGTAGAATGCACTCCCTTGGTGGGACACACTCCTTGCACGCCTGGATAGGCCTCTCTCACTAGCCTAGCAGCCAGTACGTAGCACAAACAAAAAGTCTCTGCCACAGACTTGTTTGGGATGAACCCGTACGATCCTCTGCCACAGGATGTATTGGTTTTTTGTGGTGAATGTCAGTCACAGTGCTTGAACCTTTAAGCCAACCCGGAAACACTATGCTGTATAATTACTTTAGGATACGTCCTCCAACCGAGTCACCAGGCCCCTCTCCAGACCAGCACGTTGCATGATCCTTCCATGTCGGGTCCTCCCCTGGGATCTTCTCGGTTGTCCAGCTTCTTCAATCTGGATAGACAGCTCAGGACCATTCCTTGGCCGCTGTGGTAGGCCCCAGACAAGCTTCTGGGCCCCCCCCTGCGCCGCAGCAACGTGGGCCTCCGGAACGGAGGACCACGAGTTAGCTCTCTAACGCATACCTGTCGGCCAGGAGGGCTAGCAGGTAGCTGTAAAACGAACCCCAAAATATGGCGTCTGTCCCATAAATACCCTCGCCCAGAATGCAACTCGGAGGACCACCTCCACCGAGTTGTCTCCGGGACAGAAGAGCATCCATACGCTTATGCCCCGTACACACGGTCGGATTTTCCGATGGAAAATGTGTGATAGGACCTTGTTGTCGGAAATTCTGACCGTGTGTAGGCTCCATCACACATTTTCCATCGGATTTTCTGACACACAAAGTTTGAGAGCAGGCTATAAAATTTTCCGACAACAAAATCCGTTGTCGGAAATTCCGATCGTGTGTACACAAATCCGACGGACAAAGTGCCACGCATGCTCAGAATAAATAAAGAGATGAAAGCTATTGGCCACTGCCCCGTTTATAGTCCCGATGTACGTGTTTTACGTCACCGCGTTTAGAACGATCGGATTTTCCGACAACTTTGTGTGACCGTGTGTATGCAAGACAAGTTTGAGCCAACATCCGTTGGAAAAAATCCTAGGATTTTGTTGTCGGAATGTCCGAACAAAGTCCGACCGTGTGTACGGGGCATTAGACACGTTGCCCTTCCAACACTAGCCAGCGGTAACAGCGACACCCACGGCTCAGTATGGAAACACACGCAACATCAGCCAAGCTGGAACAGAGGCAAATCTAACCTTCCTAACGAACAAATTACTAAATTTACCTATCAGATGGTAGATCGCAAATCTACCAGCGCTACAGGTGGTTTATGTGTTGGTCTCGGCCAATCATTAATTTGCTTGGTAATCCCAGGACTCTCATATAAAAAGGGGGTCACATGGTGCTGGGAAGAGTTCGAGTCCAGTCCTGCTCTGAGGAGCGAGAGAGCCAGCCTGGTTCCCGGAGGGGAAGTTGGAGGGTTTCCCCTCCGGGGAGTCAACGGAGCTTCACCTTAGCGAGAAGGGTGGAGATCCGGTCCTCATGGAGGAACAGACGACATCTTGCCATGTGTAGTCGTGGATGTCGTAGGCTGCCCCTGCGGGGAGGGGAACGGGCCACAAAGAGACAGAGAAAGCTGAGGATCATTGCGGATGAAAGAAACTGGACGATCGATCGTTTTTGAGTGGCACATGGACTATTGATCACGTGAGTGAAAGCCCAAGGGAAAGGTACTACCAGAGACTGAGGGTTGTTGGTGCACAAGTCAGTTAGATGGGCAGTCATGGCCTATAACTTTGAGTTCAGCATTTGAGTTCGGCTAGAAATATCAATAGCCCTTGCTACAGAGTGTAATTATTCATTACTAGTTACAATGCATGTCTTTCTTCTAATTGTCCACTAGATGGCTTTTGTTACTGAATGTAATTATTTACTATTGGTCACAGTGCATGTTTTACCTCTAATTGTCCACTAGATGGCATCCGTTGTAACAGCGGATTATATTTTTTTTTAAATTAGTCTTCACAGCGGGCAATTAGTAGTTTGGGTCTCCTCCACTTTACTAGATAGGCTATGATGAGTCTGCAAGATTACTCATTGTATCCTTTGCCTGTGTAGTCCTAGCCAATAGCGGCGCTTTAAGTGGCGCCATTTGGCTATTTAATGCGCATGCGCGTACGTGATTACGTACCCCTGATGACGTCAGTTGTGACGAAACGGCTGTAGGGTCACAATGTGAACTCGTATCGCGCATGAGCGATCCAATTTTAAACGGCGCTATAGCGTTTTTTTATCTCTGATCGTTTTTCTGCTATTTTTTTACTCTGCATTTGTGCTATGTACAAAGCATTTATTTGGAACCTTTAATAAACCTATTTGGCAAATTTACAATATGAGAATCCCCCACTTTTTTTCTTTAATCCTGCCTGGATTTTCAAGTTACCCTGTCACTTGATTATCTGGAGCGTTATTAGCTGCCACTAAAGACATTCCTGGGAACGAGGAAGGAGGGTTGAGGACCATCAGTGTACACCTTGTTGTGATTCCTTTGGTGATCTACTAAGCCTGTATTGACCCCCCTGAGTAAGGGCAGTCGCAGGCTTTCTGGTAAGCCTCCATTTCCTTACACCTGGTGATGGGAAGCACTCTTCACTTTGAATACTACACAGGGATATGCAATCAAGTTTGGACTCTTCTTGGACTCCTTTATTGTTTTTGAATTATTTTTCACCATTTTTTTCACTATTTTTTTCACCATTTTTTGGTTTGAGAATTTAAATACGTTTCATTGTATGTAGTGTTGATTTTTCTTTATTATATTTCACTTACACTGCATTTTTTTATTGTGTTTATAATTTATTTATTTTTGTCCAGCGCTGCACTGTTTTTATATGCATTTACTGTCTCTTGCCCTTATATCGGGGTTATAGTGTTCAGCGGCAGGTCCTCCATCACGGTAGCATTAATTTGTAAGATTTATTGAGTATATCACATGCACTTAGCGCAAACTTTTTTAATTTTTATTTTTTGAGTTCAGCATTGCCCCGGGATTCCAATCAGTCAAGCGGGAGGAGTTATTCAGATTGGCTCTCCTTTAGCTTAATTTGGAAGTACCATGTCGGTGGGAAGTAGTGGTAAAGAGGTAGCGGTGAAGCTGCAAGCACACATGTAGAGATATGGATCGTTCTTTTAAAGTTATCCAGATGAAGTTATTCAGAGTGACTCTTTATCATATCAAATCTACTTCCATCCTCCCTGCTTGAAGAGATCATTGGAAAATGATTTCTTGACTATCTGCAATTGTACTCAGATTTTCCTGTATGATTCACTGAAAGATGACAAGGTAAGAGAAGAGCATCTCAAAGGAAGTCCTTCTCCCACCCCAGTTTATGTTGATGAATAAAGCATTAGGAAAAAGCATTAAGGACTGTGACTTTTAAATCTATTGGCTGCGAGTGTTGAGTAGTAAACATAATTACAGATATAGCAAATATTCAGCTGCTCCTTCGGGGGTAAGCGCTACATGTGGGGGCGTCGTCCGGGATATCTGTTTCAGGTTTGCCGCTAACCATCTCCCATAGCAAAGAAAACCTGCATTTCAGTGATTGTTGCCAAGATAGCCTGCAGTATAATGCCCCGTACACACGATAAGAATATCGTAAAGAACGTTCTTCCAAATATAATTGTATGCAAGTCTAGAATCGAATCGTCTCCGCGTACACATGTTTAGAATATCGTACGAACGGTCTTCCAAATGTAATCGTATGCGCGTCTAGAATCGAATCACCAGCGTAGTTTATATCCGACAATTCCCGTACGATCAACTCAAACGTCCCCTGTGCGTAGGCACGTTCTGCAGCGTGCTAGCGGAGGTAATGTCAGAAATTGACCTTGTGCAGGCCACGCCTTTGGGTTCGGAGTGGCGAGGAGATCGTAGCATACAAAGACGTGTGTTCGTTCGTGATGATAATATTCCTTATATACGATTGTTCTTTTCTGAAAATGGACATCTACATGGAAGAGCAAACACTGCCACTGGTAATGCTTGGAGTTTTGGCCATCCAAAATGGTTTAAAAAAGAAAAAGAAGAAAAGGAGCACATGGTCAAAACAATGGCTGCAGAACAGAGAAAACTATTCTCATATGACCTTGCTTCGAGAATCACAAGAGAATAATCCAGACGACTTCAGAAACTACCTCAGAATGAACGATGAATGTTTCCAAGCATTGTTGCAGCTGGTGACACCAGTAATAAAAAAAACAAATTACAATTATGCGGCAGCCAATAAGTCCAGAGCAGAGGTTAATCGCAACACTAAGATATCTTGCAACTGGGAGAAGTCTGCAGGACCTAAAATTTTCCACAGGAATTTCACCTCAATCACTGGGGAGAATAATACCAGAAACTTGCAAGTCCATCATCGATGCGCTCCAGAGAAACTATGTCAAGGTAAATTATGTGAAGTTGCCTATATTAACTGACTGATACTTTTGTTATTTAACCACTTCAATACAGTGCATTTTTCACCCCCTTCATGCACAGACCTTTTTTTTTTTTTTTTTAAGAGTTGTCGCAGTTCGAGTGACAATTGCGCGGTCATGCAACACTGTAACCAAATAAAATTGATGTCCTTTCTTTCCCCCAAATAGAGCTTTCTGTTGGTGGTATTTGATCACCTTTACATTTCTTATTTGTTGCACTATAGAAAAAAAAGTTTTTGTAAAAATTAATTGGGATATTTATTATAACAAAATGTAAAACATATTCTTTTTTACTTTTATAAATTGTGGCTCTTCTTTTCTTTAAAGTTGAAATATTTAGGTTAAAAAAAGCGCAATAATCATATATAGATTGGTTTGCGCATGTTTGACATGTTTCTGACCATGCACATTTCTACAGCCATCATTGCTAAAAAATTACAATGATTACTGTGTAAATGTGACTTGCAGGGAAAGGGGTTAACAATTGGGGATGATTGAGGGGTTAATTATGTTTACTAGGGAGTAATTCTACTGTAGGGGACGGGGACTCACAAGGGGAGGAGACCGATCATTGTTTCAGTACTGAGAACACACCATCGGTCTCCTCTCACCTGACAGGACGTGGATCTGTGTGTTTAATCACACACAGATGCACGCTTCTGGTGTGATCATGGCAATTGTGGTTTCCCAGCAGACATTGCGGGCGCCTGGCACGCGCACCGGGTCCCGAGCAACGCGCGCGTGCCCACTAGAAGGCCGTGAATGAGTGTTATATGACATTATATGACACACACCCAGGATGGGAGATCCCTCTTGGGGACATAATATGACAATACTTTGGTAAGGAAGTGGTTAACTGTTGATATAGTAAGTGCAGTAAAAAAAAAAATCTAATAATTTATTAAAACACTATATATATTATTCTTGTTACAGTTTCCAAGCAACCCACCTGAGTGGATGGAAGTTGCTAATAAATTCAAAGAGCTGTGGAATTTCCCCAGTTGTGGAGGAGCCATTGACGGGAAACATGTGCGCATTGTTCCACCACCAAATTCTGGATCCTATTACTTCAATTATAAAGGTTTCTACAGCATCATAATGCTAGCTGTAGTAGATGCCAAATACAACTTTATATATCTGGATATTGGAAAAAATGGTCGGAACTCTGATGGCAGTGTAATCCAGCAGACAGAGTTCTATCACCGTCTCCAGAATGGAACACTTAACCTGCCCACACGTGACGACACTTGTGAAAACATGAACTTTGTGTTTGTGGCGGATGATGCGTTCACATTAAGTGAAAATGTATTAAAACCATTCCCTATGCGTAACCTGACTCCCGACCAAAGGATCTTCAATTCAACTACAGATTATCAAGGGCCCGCAGGGTGGTAGAAAATGCCTTTGGGATCTTGGCCAACAGATTTCGCTTGTTTTTAACAAGCATAAATATGTCCATGCCTAAAATCAACATCATTGTGCTGTGTTGCTGTGTCCTACACAATTACGTCAAAATTCCCCAACATACAGCACCCCATCACCAAGGGATCGTGACACAAGCGGCTTGGGAGAATAAGAAACTATGGAGGTGCTCACACCATTGAGCAGTGGACATCCGAGACTGCCTACATTGAATGCAAGGCAATGCAGATTGGAATATCTGAACTACTTTTCTGGAATTGGGGCAGTGCCCTGGCAGTCCGATATGTAATAAAATATTAAAGAGGCTTAATTTTACATATGAAATACCATATTACAACCCCACATTACAATTTACCCTTTATATTCTTGGATTAAAAAATGATTAAACTTGTGTGAACAATGTAATAGTGATAGCTTCAATTCCTTTCACTATTTGTAATAAAGATGTATTTTCATGTAGGTGTGAATAATGCACAGTTTTACAACCGTTACGTTAAACAATATAATAAATGTTATATTGTTTGTAATGTTAAAAGTGTCTGTGCAGTTTCATTACCCGTTATACCAAGTGAAACATTGCCTGTGGGGGGGGGTGTCAACATTACTTCCTCAGCCACCCTTTAATTATCTGAGACCTCATTCTATCTATTGCCGTTCATGGCTGAACAACCTTTATCCCCTCACTTCTGGGCGTTGCTGTCATTACAATCCCAATCGTTTAATTGCACATGTGTTAATGTAAAAAAGCAAAAAAAAAGGCACAAGTAGAGAATTCAAAATAAGTATGTAAAAAATAGAAAATCAAGTACAAACAATAAAAATTTTTATTGCACTTGAATCAACTATGTTTGTGCACATAAAGGAACAGTAGATCCATGATTCGACAAGGAACTATTTTTTTTTTTTAAAGAGAAACATTATTATTTTTATAGTTTTCTTTTTTCAGGATTTACATATTGTCCTGTAATCATGGACATGCCTAACATTTTTGGTTTTCCTAGGCCTCTATAAGGGGAAGATCTATAACAGGGATATGCAATTAGCGGACCTCCAGCTGTTACACAACTTAAGTCCCATAAGGTATAGCAAGACTATGACAGCTACAATCATGACACCCAGAGGCAGAGGCATGATGGGATTTGTAGTTTTGTAACAGCTGGAGGTCCGCTAATTGCATATCCCTGATCTAGAACATTTCCATTCTTCATATACTTTGTACATATCTATACCAAAATTAAACAATATAAACATATCACCTTAATTTTTATGTGTCCGGATTTAGTTAAAAGAAAGCTGACAAACAAGAGCAAAGGTATTCCACAAAGAACAACTTGGATTGAGATTGCGAGTATACAGTTTTAAGCATATCACAATACAAGCTATTACGTAGCAAACTTGCTTTGCCATTGTCGTCTCGCAAAACAAGTAGGATGCAAGCCTCTGCGCTGTGTAGTACCATGTGGTCAAGAGGAGGGGGGGGGTTGCCGGTGACACTTGGAGCCATTAGGATGAACCTGTAAAGACTCAAGCAAGTGTTTCCAAACGGTTTTAAAATCTATACCGGTGGTCCCCCCCACCCATGACCAAATGATGTACTGTAAAGAACAGAAGTCATTGTGTAACGAATGCTATTCAGTTTTAAAAACTACAAATGTGCATAATCAGTTGCATATGTCAGTTCTTTGGATAACAAGCATTCTACTGGTACGGCTCATGCTCGTAATCCAAGGATACACAGTCTACATTATTTTTAATAACATTTAAATATAAAAAAACAAAACATAAAAAAGTGCCATCACAACTGTATATATTTTTTGTCACAGGCTGATTCAATAAGATTCAGCCCTGACATCTAGCGCAGTTCAATATGCGTCCTCGTGCCAACCATGACTATGTGCCAATGGCCCGCATATTGTACAGCAACGGCGCCCACAGTACTGTGCCGATATTGCGCGTCGGCTCCACAGTTTACAAAAAACAAACAAACATAAAGACGCTCAACAAACACAAACAACGATCTGTAAACCACTGCGAGGAAAAGGAAACATGTCTAATATAACTCTTGCCCAATTTTATCTAAAAGATCAATAACATATTGCAAGCGAGAGATCATTGATGAAGTGTAATCCTTGTCTGTAGGTCCGCGCAGCACTGCATTAATGCAGATAACATATCACCAACTGTAGATGAGTTGAATACTTGTCCTGTAAAAGGTGATAAAATTTGTTTATTATCTTCTGGTGAACTATAAAGGTGTAAAACATGTATTGGTAATGCTGGGTTAAACAACCTAGAGAGGTTGACATCTACCTGAAAAACACAAAAGAATTCAAAGATCACTTGGGCTTTTTACAGTCTACCTTGTTGCTAATGTATGTTTTGTATGTGAGATCTAGGATTTATATCATGTGTGGATAAAAGAAAATATTTTCTTCTCCCCACCTAGGATTGTTTTTAACAGGAGCAGGGCTTGATCAAGCAGCTAAAACAGCATAATATAATATAAGTCTATAAGAATCTATGGCAAGTGCAACATACATGCAGAAAAGCTGCAGATATACCGCACTGCCCTTTTTCTTTCTTCTAGGATCCCCAAAAGGCCTTACTTAAAAATCTCCACTGTAAAATATTGATTAGAACTCCTGCCTGTGTGTCATCATATATTGAAGACAGCAAGTAGAATTGATGTGCATAATATATGCAATGTATATAATAATAATTTTACATAAAATAAATAGTATACATAAACGTGCACAAGAGCCTCATTCAGCAGAAGTGGAGAAGGAGGGATAGTGGCTTGCATACTACGCCACAGCTATGTCTTCTGTAATTGTGGACAGGGTACCTGTCAATGACTATCTGCTCCCCTCTCCTTTGGGACAGGGTATCTGCCAATGCCTATCTCCCAAAGGTGACAAATGTGAAACCGGGGGGGGGGGTGTTGCAGTTCAGCAAACATTCCTCAACTGGGTGCAATAATGTTTGAGGCTCCATAACGCTAAAACCACTTATAGGTTTCACATACGTTTATCAAATAAAGAACTTGGTGAATAATAACTTACGTGAACTTGACGAGCTCAAAAGATCGTCATGATTCTTTGTGGACATTGTATCATCACCATCACTAGGTACATCTTGTATTTCCTGATCGTTTTGAACGAATGTTATCTCATCTGACAAAATAACAACATAAGCTCTATTAATGATAATATTTTTTTTTTTTTTTGCATTTACTTAGCACCTGTAATATAAATGAATTATTCTTTACATTTTGTCAAAACTCAATAATTATGAAATAGCTTCCCTGCTACTATTCATTCTTTACTGTTCTAAATAAAAGAACAATTCTAGCATGAGCTTTTTAGGTTGTGCTTCTATTCTAGGTGACAGGAGTGCAATTCATTATGAACTCCAGTGACCCGTTATCAGCAGAGAGTGGTCTGTAGTATGTTCTCTGCTGAGGTCACTACCATCATTCAGGTTAGCATTTCATTCAGACTTCAAAGTCTGAATCCGCCAGCTGCCTTGATTTATGTCAGTCTCAATGAGATGCTGAAACACTGCCACGGGTGCTCCAATGAGCGCGTAGAAGTGGAGGATTGAGAATTGAGCCATCAGCGGTGTTCTGTGGCTCAGTTCTCAGTGTATAGACGACCGGGGACAGATGAAGCATCAGCCTGATGCTGCATCCACCGAGGTAATAGCTAAAAAAAGAAGAATTAAAAAAAAAGTTTAAAAATAAATAAATAATATAAAAATCCTAAAAAAAATAAAAATAATAATAAAAAGCAATTTAATAGAACATAATTATATATTCATTAGCGATTATGTATTAAAAAAACATAGACATACCTTCTTTGGGTAGATCATGATTTGATGATTCATCTAAGGTCATGTGACCACTGTCTTCCTCTTGGAAGTAGTCTATTTCTTCAGAAATACATGGCCCCTGGCTTGATTGACAAAATACCACATCTTTGTCCATAGTCAGTCTGTTCTTTTTACTAGGATCTGTCCATATTAGAAATGAAAATAGACAAGGTAAATTGAGTTAAATTGTATATTAAAAAAACATTCCATAGCACTTTTATTTGGAACCGTTATTAACAAATGCATTACCTGGTCCAGTTGTCGGTTGATCATGATCTTTAGGACCTTCTCTATGCACTCTTCTGCTTTTTCTTTTCTTTAATAACTTTATTTTCTTTCCTGTCAAACATAATGTAATACATTTTTTTAGATAAATGCAATACAGAAATATACATATTTTTACATAACATACATAATTAACATTTGCAAAATGCCAACGACCTTTGCATAATGATGTTTATTGTAAAAAATTGGTTCCTTACTTTTCTGAATAGTAACTTGAATTTGATTGAACTGCTCATGTTCTCATAGCTTCAAGTCTGACCATCGCTTTCTTATTTGATCCTTGGAACGGTTCACTTCATGTTTCCTTTGTAGGAGTTCAATCACTTTTTGTAGAATAAGATCCTTCCTTGTGTTAGGCCTCTCATAGTTTTTCTTCTTCCCATCGTAGTCATGCTTTTCCAGCATAAACACCATGTCCACCATCTCTGCTCTTGACATGGGACTTGCTTTCTTTACTGCTGGACTCTGCTCTTCTCTGTCCTTCTGCATGGAACTCCCATCATGGCGTTTGTCCGTCTTTTTCAAATATTTTTTGGGACTTTTCTCTACAGCAATGTCCGCCATGCTGCCTCGTGTTCCGTTCGTTGCCTGATGCCGCATTTGGTCACAATGACGTGTACAATGCTCTGCGAATCAGTAGACGGGGTGGAGCTAGGAGCACACGGACAGTCTCTTGCTTGCGTGAATGATCTTCCAGACCCTGCGATCTTCCAGACCCTGTTAACTATTATTTTTGTTTAGGACAGTGTAGTGTAATGACAGATGACTGCATATCATATATATATATATATATATATATATATATAAAAAATATATTCTACACAGTTTTCAGTGATAATACATAATACACACACCAAAGACATATGTTTAAAAATGTATTGCAGGTATGGTAAATAAACACATGCTTTTATTCTAAGTTAATTAAATTAACAATTGCAGCAATGAAGAACTGTCTATTTCATATTTGAATAGATATATCTGACCAAAATGTGAAACAAATGAGGGTGAAAGTGTAACAGAGGAAATTTACTTAGAAATCAGGGACAGTCCCTCTGAATCATGAACAATTGGTAGATATATATGTCCAAGCATGTTATTTTAGAAATGCTGAGCATTTATTTGCTTTTCCTAGGTATGGCGGATAAATTCACCAGGCCTGATTTTCTGATACAATTTATTGATCTGTACAGAGAACTTCCCTGCCTATTGAAAGTTAAATCAAAGGGATACTACGACCGTAACAAAAGGCATGAGGCACTGGAGAAACTGACTGAATTATGCAAAGCTGTTTGCCCGAATCCAACAATGGAATATGTTACGAAGAAAATAGCAAATTTGAGGACTGTATTCAAAAAAGAACTGAATAAAATAAGAGCATCCCAAAAATCTGGTGCAGGTACAGATGAGGTCTATGTACCACGGTTATGGTACTATGAAAGTCTAATGTTTCTTAAAGAAGAGATTGATGCAAGAGCTTCAATTAGTACTCTGCCATCAACCTCTGCAACTTCGCCAGTAACTGATTGTCTCTCCCTGGAACAAGATATTGAAAACTCTGGTGAAGAATTATTGACACAGGTAACTACAATTATGGTTCATGATGAATTTTATCATTTAATGTAGGTGTACAATATTACTAAATTGATCATTTTTATATAACACCCAGGAAAACCCAGAGTCAATTACTACTACCACCGTTTCACCGTGTCCAACACCTGAGGCAAGAGGAAAGAAAAGTTCAGATACTACATCTGCATTTCTAGCGCAGGCAGCTGCTGCATTACAAAGGAAACCGGATGACTCTGATGGCTTTGCTATTGTAGCCAACAAACTTAAGATGATGTCCACTGATCAAAAACAACTGGCCAAGATGTTACTTCTAGAGGTTCTTCACAAAGGTGTAAATGGTAGATTAACCCAGAAGACCCATTTGGAGGAAGAACAAGCTTTTCGACCACCAACACCTTCTGTTCCTCCCATGGTGTCCCAACCATTGCAGCAGCAAGGCACACATTGGCAATATGCTCCTGGGGAAAGGCCACCTTCACAGTGGTCACATGACTACAACTACACACAGCTGTAAATTTAATGTCCCTTCTTGTTGAGCTATTGTTTTGTTTTTGCTCATTACTTGTAATAATCGATACAGTTTAATAAAGTTTTATTTCTTCAATTGTTACTATGGTGTTTATATTTTTTTTATATATTGATGATATGTGAATATCGAACAAATTAAATAAAGCATTACATTATAAAATCATATGTTATTATATTAGGAAACCGGATTAATATATTATATTATAGCCTATAAGTGCCCATCAGTGCTGCATATCAGTGTTTGTTTACTTTGGTTGGTTTTGTTTCCGGTTCATTCGTTGGTTTCCGATCATGCGCACTACTATTCCCGATATTATTATTTTCGTACGATAACCATACCATTGATACCATTATCGTTCGTTGTGTTCACAAACGGAAAAAATTTTCAATCTTGTTCCTTCTATAAATTTCGTGCGACTGGCCTTAATCGGATGCGACAGACGTGTACTAATGATTAGATTATCGAACGATATATCCGAAAGCGGGATTTTTCGTACGATATTCTTATCGTGTGTACGGGGCATAATAGTACCTGCCACCAGGGGTCGCTGGGGAGGACTTTGAAAATATACAGCTACAGTTCCTCACGCGCTGAACCAACAAGTGGGGGGTGAAGCCACGCCCCAGAGGAAAAAGTTTCAGTGTTCAGCGTGCCACGCGTTTGCTATGCAGCTGCTGTCTGATGTGCAGGACCGGGTTCTGGTTGACACTGGTGTTCTGTTGGAGCTAACTGGAGGAATGGCGTTGGGAGTAATTGACGGAGTAGAGAAACTCTGTATGCTATGTCCTGGATGTCGGAGGCCCACAGTTGAAGTCATCGCCTGGGCTTAGTGCGGACATTGCGGTGTCCAGTTAACAAGATTGGGACCCGTCCAACAGGAGGTCAAGTATTATTTTGTTAAAAAATGGGACTTTGTCTGCAGTGGGAATGGGTGATTTGGAAGGCTGGAGAGGGTCATATGTCACCTGCAGCAGCAGTAGAGGAGCTCCCGTCTGATTCGGCTGAATCAGAGCCATCAGGAGATCAGGTAGAATCTACTGAGAAAGCATGTAACTTGGCTGGGGATCCGGGGACTGTTGAAGTTGTTGCCCAGTCTTTGGAGGGAACCCCTGAGAAACCAGTTAGCAGTGAGCCCTTTGATTTGCCTGTCCAGAAGGAGCCTAAACCACAGGAGGAGGATCCCTCAAGTGAGCCGGACAGGGTGAGCGAAGATCGGGTTGTAGATTGGGGATCACCACAGATCTTGCAGAAATACGGATCAATGAGCAATCTATTTGAATGGTCATCCCCTGAAGAGTTTGATTCAAGTGAGGAGGAATGTTTTATTGAGAGTTCAACTTCAGTGGAGCCTTCTGCAGGAGTGTCCAGTACAGTTAAAATTTCAGCACCTCCATTTAATGTGACAAATACCATTGTTCCTAGTAGGCCAGCTACATTTCAGAAATGGGTCAGTACAGCTACTGACACGTGTGTCTTGCCTGGCTGAGGAAGGGCTAAAGATTTACCTAGACTCTCTAGATTCCAGAGAGAGGTCCAGCGAAAGGTGGTTCAAGAATGGGGTTTTGATTATCCATATGTCTCGGAACAAGTTATGGACATTGTGGAAAGTTCCCGGGAATCATGGGAGGATGAACTTTTGTGGGACTACCTTCATGTTCCCAAGCCAAAAAGGACACCTGACAGTGAAGCTTGGGTTCGGTTCAAAGATATTCATTGAGAGTGGAAGCTTGGAAGAGCGATCTACAAGGACAAAGTATTGGTGGTAAAAGCTGGACAAAATACCCGCAGTTACTCTATCTCGGTGAGAGGACCTGGAGATAGTCGAAAGAGGTTGCCTGACCCAAGATATTATTTGTGAGAAGGATTGTATTCACAAGTGTATGTCTTTTACCCAGATTGACTGCAGGATGGTAGATGGGTTAGGGTGGGTGTTCCCCAATTAAACTGTTAAGCAGGAGACTCACATTCATGGTGCCTAACAAGGACAAAGTTAAGTACACTAGGGTGTGCTGTCTCTGCTTGAATCCCTTTGTAGCACAAGTACTTCTTCAAGGACTCTTATTTAAGAGCCATACAGAAAGTTTATTTTGCCAACGGGCAGACGGATTTATTTGCAGAGCATGTCTATTGGGATACGCTTTGCAGGAGTACTGCTGGACTCCTTTTGAGGACGCGATTATCTCAATGGGAACATACATGCCATAAAGAAATGTATATTTGTTCAAATTACCCGGTAGAGGATTATAAACCCCTCTGTGTGGTAAAGTTTGTGTAGTAGTTAGAAATTATTGTGTGTTTTCCTTTAGATATATTGGAGATGTGACGGCTGTCCATTCCACAGAAGAAGGCCTGTGGTAATCAGAGTATTCCTCCCACGGGAGCAGTGCTTTGGTTCCGCTTGTATTGAGTGTTAAATGTAGGGATCTACAGTCAGGCCATGTAAATATTTTCTTTTGTATGTTAATATTGTATACTGTGACAGGTAATGTTAACCCTGTTTAATGTTTATTCCCTTTTCCCCATTCCCATTGATGTAATGAGATGCTCTTTCTTCTTTGAAATTTTAAGGAGTCACTTTGAAATGTATTCCCCACAACTGGGGACAGTTGTGATTCAAGTGGGGGGTGTATGTAGCGGGCACCTACTTTTAAGCAGGTGACCTTTCTTGTTATATAAGGTGTTTTTTATGCAAAATAAATGTGACCAAGTGAACAAAAAACACAGTGGCGCTGAAAAATGTGACTAAATGTTCACTTGGTCACATTTATTTTGCAAAAAAAACACCTTTATATAGCATTTTGATTTTTAAAGTGGCAGCTTTTGAGTAGGGCATTGTATTTCAGTCTGTGGCGCAGTGGTGGTAGGTGAGTCAGAAGGGAGTTATCAGCACTCACATTTACCAACAGTTGACCTTTCTTGTTAGCTTTCTGTTACAGGTAAATTTAGACAGGCTGATGCTATTTGCAGCAGGCCTGTTTGTTTGATTTCCATATTTGAGTGACAGGTTGTTTATGCGTTGGTCTCGGACAATCATTAATTTGCTTGGTAATCCCGGGACTCTCATATAAAAAGGGGTCACATGGTGCCGGTGTTCTGACATATAGTGTCCTCCTATCAGATAGTGTCCGCCCCGTACTGCGCAGGCGCAGCGCCTGCGCAGTACGGAGCAGCAGGAGATGCCGAAAATGTCCGAAGTTGATCAGCTGACCATCAGCTGTACACGGCGCTCGGGCACCTGTTAGCGATGGCTGTGTAAGAGGGCCCCTCGCGGGCTCGCTTCGCTCGCCACGCTTCGGGCACGGCCTCGCTGCGCTCGGCAACTATTTATTCTAACTCTATGTCCACTTGGATAGTAGGGAATGATCCTGGACATAGGGTAAGAATAAATGCGCAGGCGCCGTGTACAGCTGACGATCAGCTGTTGAACTTCGGAGACTTTCGGCGTCTCGTTTGTCCACCGTACTGCGCCTGCGCAGTACAGGGCGGACACTTCTGGATAGGGGACTGTATTCGACAAGACACCGGGAAGAGTTCGAGTCCAGTCCTGCTCTGAGGAGCAAAAGAGCCAGCCTGGTTTCCGGAGGGGAAGTTGGAGGGTTTCCCCTCCGGGGAGCCAATGGAGCTTCACCTTAGCGAGAAGGGTGGAGATCCGGTCCTCATGGAGGAACAGACGACATCTTGCCATGTGTAGTCGTGGATGTCGTAGGCCGCCCCTGCGGGGAGGGGAACGGGCCACAAAGAGATGGAGAAAGCTGAGGATCATTGCGGATGAAGTAGCAACAAAGCGGAAGGAAACTGGGCGATCAGTCGTTTATGAGTGGCACATGGATTATTGATCACGTGAGTGAAAGCCCAAGGGAAAGGTACTACCAGAGACTGAGGGTTGTTAGTGCACAAGTCAGTGAGATGGGTAGTCAGGGCCTATGACTTTGAGTTCAGCATTGCTCCGGGATTCCAATCAGTCAAGCAGGAGGAGTTATTCAGATTGGCTCTCCTTTAGCTTAATTTGGAAGTACCATGTCGGTGGGAAGTAGTGGTAAAGAGGTAGCGGTGAAGCTGCAAGCACACATGTAGAGATATGGATCATTCTTTTAAAGTTATCCAGATGAAGAAGTTATTCAGAGTGACTCTTTAGCAAATCATTCTCTATCAAATCTACTTCCATCGTCCCAGACTGGAGAGATCATTGGAAAATGATTTCTTGACTACCCGCAATTGTACTCAGATTTTCCTGTACAATTCACTGAAAGATAAGGTATCAGAAGAGCATCTCAAAGGAAGTCCTTCTCCCATCCCAGTTTATGTTGATGAATAAAGCAATAAGATCGATGATGTCCTCCTTGTGTGGAATGGTCCAACATCATTACTGCCCACCTTTCTTGATTCACTCAACAATAACGACTTCAATTTGTCGTTTACTATGTCCTGGGATCAGGAATCCATCACCTTCCTGGATGTCACCATCTATAAGGACAGTGATGGATCCCTCAGCACGAGCCTTTTTAGAAAATCCTCCGCAGGCAATTCTATACATCATGCCAGCAGTTTCCACCCCCAATCACTCATTGCCTCCATACCATACAGTCAATACCTTCGCACTAGAAGGAACTGTACCGATGACGCAACCTTCACAAAAGAGGCCAAGATCCTACAAACACGCCTACGGGCGAGGGGATACTCCAACTCATGCCTCAAAAAAGCGTATAAGAGGGTATGTACTAGAACACGTAATGACATACTATACAATCCCTCGACCAAAAAACTCAAACCCAAACCCATTTCCATTATCACAAGATTCTCCAACCAGCATTTGGCCATCAAGAGAGTCATATCTAAATACTGGCACATGCTCACTATTGGCCCCTTTGTACCCCCTACACCCATGTTTACTTACAGACGGGCCGGATCTCTCAGAGACCAGCTCGTCTGCACCGAATTTAAAAGCGGAGGCAGACATGACCCCTGCAAAAACAAGGGCACTTTCCGATGTGGGGGCTGCAATTATTGCAGATATCTCAACACCTCCAAGAACGTTACCTTACCCAATGGTGAACCCTTTAGGCCTAGGCACTATGCCAACTGCAAAACATGTGGGGTAGTATACCTACTCACATGTAAGTGCACATGTTTTTATATTGGGAAGACCATACAGGAGTTCTGGCGCAGGGCCTATAAACACATCACAGCCATGCAAACCCGCAACCCCAATCTACCCCTGGGTCGCCATGTTACAACCGTACATGGGGGCATTTGCCCCAAATTCCACGTTATCATCCTTGACCGTGTACACATGGGTATGCGGGGAGGTGATGCCAACAAAATTCTTCTACAATTAGAACAGAGGTGGATCTTTAGATTGAAAGCCACCCAACCTCCAGGACTCAACACATATATCTCCTTCAGACCCTTTTTGGAGGGTTTCTCGTCAGGAGGCTCAGAATGGGAGCCGGACGAGATCCCCCCCCTAAGACATTCTTCCCCCTCTCCTCCCCCCCCCCCCCCCCGGCCTCATTGGCCAGGTATTTCCTCCACCTCCATGTGTCCTCACGTGCTGTAAATATTGTGTATATATGCATTCCTTTTCAATATGTACATAACTGTATATATGTATATTATATTTGTATATATGTCTTTATGGACATTCAATACATATTCGTGTAGAATTATTTATGCCAAAAGGTCTGTTCCCCCTTTTCCTCCCCCCCCCTCCAAACAATCTTCCAGTGTCTTGGCCCTCTCCCTCACTCCCCCCCTTTCTGTGTTTTCCTCCTGGCAGGATTCCTCACATTCCAGCCACTGGCCTCCCAGCTCGCCCTCTTTCTCCCCTCTATCCCGGGTCGCCCTGGCGGGGCGGCAGTCTGCTCCCCACTCGGTGGAGGGGGGCCGCCTGGTGCGACAGTGTTCGCTACAGGCGGCCCTCTACATACTGGAGGACTCGGATCGAATGTCCGATCCGTGTTCCTCCAATCACTGCGCCGCGGGTCTTCGGCGCGGGTCTCAGCTCCCCGTCCCATGCGACCTACGCCATCACGCCGGGGTCTGACGTCACCGCGGCTCTCGGACACTCCCCAGCCGCGGTCTCCGGGGGACCGGCGCGCGCGCCCCAGGCTCGGGGGGCGTTCCCTTGCCCACCATTGGCTGCACCCGTGACCAATCACGGGTGCAGCCTCACTATTTCTGACGCGGCTCCCTCTCCACCAATCTACGGCTGTCTGCCACACATCGCCGCTTGCCGCTGCTACAACCACCAGGTAATTAGCCTTTCTATGCACTGCCATGGATCGCTCCAGGCAGATGCACCTTTATTCATTTTTGTCTTCCCTCCTCCCTCATTCATGCCTTACCAGTACAGGTTGGACCTCCTGGCCTGGACCCCCTGTTGGAGCACTCATCTCCACTGCTCCCACACTGCCATCACCCCCCTGGGGCACCGCTACCCTCATAGGGAATCGGATGCACACAGTCTGGGACAGCATACAGGACCAGTGCACTTGCTCACCAGGCCGGACCTCAAGAAATACCAAACCCCCCCTCTGGAGACCTGCAGTCTCCTGCCTGCAAGGGCCTTCTTTCGGCCCTCTCCAGGTACTTTTTTTTTTTTTTTTTTCATACCCCACATATCTACTAGCCCTGTCCCACATTGGGGGTATTTTTATAATTCATACCCCCCCGGGACATACCTCCTTACCTGGCGGTAACATTTCCCTCTCGCTCTTTTGACCCTCTACAGGTTGGAGCATACTTAGAATTACTCTTTTCTACGGTGCCTCTGTGGCATCCTCTGCTGGGGAGCTCTCTCTCAGGCCGCCCCCCCGGGTTTTGGGTGTCACGGGCCTGACGTGGACTGGGGGGGCGAACGATCCGTGGAGGTCCAGTGGTGTGTCTTTTTATCCCCCCCAACCAACCATACCCCCCCTTTCTTTTGAGTGCTTCATTGGATACAATGCAGTAATACATGCCCTCCAAGCAACATAATATGGTCAGTACCTTAAATGTTTCTCACCTTGTACAAATTATCATACTCCCATAGTAGTATAGCTACACTATCCTATGATGTTACCGACCTTGTTGTACATACATTACTGTATAGCCTGTTCTTTATTGTCTCTTTAATTTATAGACATACCTCTGTGCTTGCTGATCCCTATCAGACACCCCTGAGGAAGAGTTTATCTCGAAACGCGTCGGGTACTCTCTGGGTGTGTGCTCCATACACACCTGGAGTCCCATGATTGTGGATCTTTTGCATGTTGTATTGCCATGTTTCCATGTTTATAACTTGTATCCTGTACCTTATGCCTCATCTATTGTACCCCCTATTTACCCGTATGCTTACCCCAATAAACACCCAAACTTTTGCAATCATACCTACATCTATTACACTCTTTATTATACTCTATTACTTATGAGTAGGTGTCCCCTTTAAAGTCCCCTAAGAGGATCAAATTTCCATTTCTCCCTGAAAATTTGGGATGTGGGTCCACCCTACTCAATAGACCAACATCGCACCGCCACCCCATAAAGCAATAAGAAAAAACATTAAGGACTGTGACTTTTAAATCTATGGGCTGCGAGGGTTTAGTAGTTAAAGTGAATTACAGATATAGCAAATATTCAGCCGCTCCTTCGGGGGTAAGCGCTACATTTATCTACAGGCAAAAGGTTTTTTTTTTTTTTGTTTTAGATAGAGTGCAGAGGGATTAGAACACCTGCCAGTTTTTATTGCTTTCTGTGCCCCCATTAGGGAGATTCCACCCTCTCTTTTCAGTTTACTATTATCACAGAAACTGAAAGTAAAAGAAAATCCCACATTTTTGGTTTGATACCAGAACAGCAAATATCTTCCATTGGTGACATCCAGGGCTTCCTTTTGGAGGGATTTCTTCTCACTTCCTGTTTTGGCTATGAGACAGAAAGAATCTTCCCTATGGAACACAAGGGACTATAACCCACTCTTAAGTGGGGTACACACTATAAGAAAATCGGGCGAATGTTCATCTGATTTTTCTCGATATTTCACAGCAAAAACGTAAATTAGTACGCAAATTCTCACGAAAACTCTCGTACGACAAAGGCTTTTTTTTTGTTTATTGTTTTTTGATCATGCGTAATCTATCTCTTCTAATTTTTCTTGTACGAAAGTTGTACAAAAATGGTACAAAAGCGAAATTGTTTGTTCTGTTCCTATACAAGAAAAATTTTGGAGTTTGTCCCTTCGGGAATTTTCGTATGAAAATTCGGAATCGGCTGTCGAAAGTTGTGTACACACAATACGAAAATCGTACGAAAATTCTTTGGACGAAAATGTGCGCTCGACTTTTCTTTTAGTGTGTACGAGCCTTTACTCTATCCAAAGTGAAAAAAAAGTTTATCTTTTAGTTCATCTTTAAGGCTCTCACTGAAAAATGAAATGTGACTGGTGGATAAGGGTGGGGCATTTGTGATGTTAGATAAAGGCAACTATGTCGCTTCAGGTCTCTTATGGATTTTAAGGAACCCCCATGCAAAAAAGAGAAGCTTGGGGTCCCCCTTCCCCCCTGAAATCTATACCAGACCCTTATCCGAGCATGTAGCCTGGCTGTCCAGGAAAGAGGATACAAGCATGTGGCTCCCCCCTCCTGGACCATACAAGGCCACAAGCCCTCATCATGGGGGATACATTGGTGTGCGAGCAGGGGACCCATCAGGATTTTGGAACCCCGTTAAAAATAGGGGGCCCCCACATACTGTAAATGAGTAAGAGATACATAGTACAACTACAGTACTCATCCACAAACATTTTTTTCAATAGCAAATAAACACATATACACAGTTTTTGACAAGTCCTTTAATAATAATAATAATAGAATTTTAAAAAAAGTCCCAGGATGTTTATCTACCATTAATCCCATCATCCAGTGATGCAGATCCAGGTCAACCATAATACCCAATGGCTCCTGTCTTGCTAAAAGAAAAAAAACCCTGGAATGTCCAGAGCCATCACTTTACTCCCATTGAAGGATATATCTTCTGGTCCCAGCCACAACAATGTAAGCAAAAGGGTGAGGGGCTCCCAGGTGACCATATATAGACATGATAATTTTTGGTCAATGACGTCACTTGGATCCCTGTGACATTGTTGTGATGTTGAAGCCTGCTAGGGTAAACATCATGTTACATGTTATACCCTAAACAAGGGTGTAACATGAAACATGCCGTGAAAGGTGGATTTAAAGAATAAGTAAAGTAAAAGCATAATGCAAAGTAAAAGCATAATGGGCTAAAATACATCGC
Source organism: Aquarana catesbeiana (assembly GCF_042186555.1). Classification (NCBI taxonomy): domain Eukaryota; kingdom Metazoa; phylum Chordata; class Amphibia; order Anura; family Ranidae; genus Aquarana; species Aquarana catesbeiana. Next base: position 155,587,567 of record NC_133335.1, read on the forward strand.
TTTTTATTTTTTGCGCTATAAACAAAAAAAGACCAACAATTTTGAAAAAACAAAAAAAACAATATTTTTGTACTTTCTGCTATAACACATATCCAATAAAAAAAATGTAAAAAAAACTGATTTCTTCAAAAATGTAGGCCAATATGTATTCTGCTACATGTTTATGGTAAACAAAAAAATTCCAATAATGCCGCGTTCACGCGGTCGGAATTTCCGACAACAAATGTTGGATGGGAGCTTGTTGGCGGAAATTCCGACCGTATGTAGGCTCCATCGGAAATTTTCCATCGGAATTTCCGACAAACAAAATTTTGAGATCTGGATCTCAAATTTTCCGACAACAAAATCCGCTGTTGTAAATTCCGATCGTGTGTACACAATTCCGACGCACAAAGTTCCCAGCATGCTCTGAATCAAGCAGAAGAGCCGCACTGGCTATTGAACTTCAATTTATATTGATGGGTTTGCGCAAAAGTCATAGCATGTATAAACCATAGGATATATACTGGAATTTTTTTTTTTTTTTTTTACTAGTAATGGCAGCGATCAGCAACTTACAGCTAGACTGCGATATTGTGGCGGACATTTGGACACTGACACTTTTTGGGTATCAGTGACACTAATACAGTGATCAGTGCGAAAAATATGCACTGATATGTGCGCATACCTAGTACGTGATCTGGTACAGGAGCGCTGCCTTGCCACCGTATGTGTATGTTATATAGTTGGCAAGTGGTTAACTTTTAGGCAGTGATGTCAGCCCTGCACAGTTCTCCCCTTCTATATTACAAAACTCCTCCCCCCTCTCCTCATCCCTACAACATATGGGGGAGGTGTTCTGTTAAAAATAGTTGTGGACTGCTTAGCACCCAGCAGCTATTGAGACCATAAACACTTTGGTAAAGAGTATGTAATGTACAACATTGTGTAATAGAGTGCAGTGGTCAGGAGTATTTAACATACAACACAGAGTACAGACCTGGTAAAGTTACCCTATATTTAGGGGTCTCCCAGGGAAGTTTGATCTCCCCAAGTCTCTTGCCCTCTGCATTTCACCCAGCACTTTCACCCACCTTCCAATTATCCTGCTGAATTCACCTGTTATTCCCCATCCAGACATCAGATCAATGCAAAGCTAGTGCAGGCATTGGGGAAGCTTTCTATCCTCACTGCTTCTGGTTCTGAACATCATGTCACATAAGACAGACAGAGATCTGGGCATAGATTGTGCAGTGTAAGTAATGCCCATTATAGGGTAGTATAACCTATCATCCTAAGCAGGACCTTTTTGTTAGAGAATAGATGCAAACACTCACACTTGGGTCCCTGGAGGAGACTAATAAAGCAGAGCATGTTGGGCCCTGAACCAAATGGTGGGTATGGCCAAATTGCAGTACCAGCGGGAGGCAGTGCCGGATTAAACTCTGCGGAGGCGCCTAAACAGTAAATGTAATACTGACATATAATCACACACATAGGTTGGACTTGTGTATTTTTTCAATCTCACCTACTATATGTAACTATGTAACAGTTGAAACCCCTTGCAGGTTTTTTGGAGGTGTCTTGTGCATGCGCTCTAGTGGGCTAACATTGGACTGTATTGTGCATGTCAGCCGCTAGATGGACATGTCCATCACTACTGTACATTACACGTACATAGCTTGCACCAATAAGATGAGCTTTTAAGAAACAAAATGTGAACCTGAGTTTTTTACTTTAAGTTGGTATTTGGTACATTACACTAATTCAGTATTTTCTCCTTAGGGTCTTTAATTTAAACTTTCATTTCTTTGAGTTGATTCATTTGTTCTATCTTTTGTAAACTATTTAAGAAAACTTCATTGTAATTTTCTTTCAAGATCAAATCAATATTATTTTGTTCCGTTGTCACGGGGGCTCTTTAACGGCGTGAGGCCCAAAGGCCGCTGCCTACTCTACCTATTTGGTAAGATGGCACTGGTGGGAGGGACCTAAAGGGGCAGGTTGAACAAATGAACTGCGGGGTCTCACTAGGGAGGTGTAGCTCAGGATGCTGGAGTTACTAAACGACCATAGGATATTAGTAGTTCTGTATTCAGGACAAGTGCCAGTTGGAGGTGGTAGTACCAGTGTCAGAATTGCTGGTACTGAGTACTGGTGCGTTTCGGCTGAAAAAAAAGCTGTGAATGTAAGTATCATAGAGGGAAACTATGGGATGCCTTGTTACAATACAACCTCATGTTACTAACAGGACATTCGTTTTATGTACTCATAAATGGGTTATTCTGATTGGCTAGAAATGAGCAATTTTAGAACCGGGGTTCCTACAGATTAGCACATCTAAGTGAATGTATTTAAATGACATAACTCTTCTGCTTAATTGTTATACCTAGTGATAATTTTAGAAGGATAGAGAAAAGTGTTATACAGCAGCTGGTTTCCTTTTTTCACTGTCTGATGTTGAATTTTAACAGTTTCCTGAAAAACAAGAACCTTTTAGGAGTGATAAGAGAGGCCACTTATGGCTGGAAGTGCTGGGTGTCATGCTGACCCTCTGGTTTCATTACACTTCAGTCACTGATCGGTAAAAAGCATGCAGATAAGGACTTCTGACTTTGGCCAATTTTTCTGATGTGCATTCTTGTTACAGTTCACAGATTCAGAAAGCATTAAAGCTAGTGAGTTCGAAAAAGCAGCCATGAAACTAATACTCATATTGGTATCATAATATTGTCAGAAGACAATCAGGATTTCTTTCATGACAGGTGTACTTGAAGACTTTTGGTAACTAGCTAAAGCTGTATGTATTTTATGCTGTTTACATACGTACAGCACCCTGCATACGTACAGGGACCCTGCACACCGTAGGCTTGAATGAATCATTGCTGCTAGGGATGCCGCCTTTTTATGAAGCCAAACCCAATCTCTTTAGCAGCACAGGGCCAATTTATTTCTTCCGTAGTATACATTATTGGATTATAAAAGACCTGGGACACCTTTGGGTGCCCCAAGGAGAGAAGTATCTGCTGCAGCGAACAGTGTGTGTGGCCAAACTGCTCTTGACATCATTGCCCTGCCCCCCAGTAATGCTGAACCGGCAACATATTTGAGCGCGACTATCTCAGTTACTTGGGGAGCCACAGCCCAGTCTGAATAATGTGTCCAGGTTTCAGGCAGACTGAAACCCGGACACATGGTTTAAAACCCGGACTGTCTGGGTGAATCCTGGACAGGTGGCAACCCTAATTCCTCCACAGGTGGTGAATGCCTCTCTCAGGAAGATCCTGCATATTATATGGATATATTTTGGACAAGTCAGTGTGAATGAAACGTAATGAAAAGTTGAGGGGATGTTGGTTAGACATGTGCAGAACAAAAAAAAGTTTAGTTTAGTTTTAGATAGATTTGGTATGTTACTGATTTTGTTTCGTTGATTTGTTTCAGAATTAGTTTAGTTTCCTTTAGTTTATTCATTTTCTAATGAATTCCAAATTTTCAGAACTGTTCAAATTCGGATCGGTTGACAAATGATTGACCTGTCCGAATTCTGTGTGAAGAATAGCTGGTTGTTAAGGAGCAGGCCGGGAAGCCGGCTGCCACGTCCTTAACAACCGATGATTCATCAGCTGTCAGAGGGCTTCCCCGCTGACAGCTGAATGTAAACAGAATAGCCAGCAAATAAAAATTCTAAAAAAAAAAAAAAAAAAAGCGTGGGGTTCCCCCCACCAAAACAACAGTTTTATTTTAGTTTTGGGATAAAGGCTGATCATTGTAAGAAACCCTGTTAGTGGTAAATGGTTTGTCTCATCCCTCTAGCTGCTACATCTGCAGGAGAGCTTGCACTTTTGAAAAACAGACTTTCTGGCTAGATCATCAGGTAAAAGAAAGCCGATAAAGAAAACAAATGCAGCCACCGCTTCTAAGAATTGGTAAGTTGCAAATAATGTTTGCTTTTGCATTTAATACCACTTTAACTGTAAACTCCAACCTGTAAAGGTTATTTAAGGCATCACCTATGAATAATTTTAAGTACTTTCGTTATTTTGCCATTTCATGCATGCATTTTTGAGTCTTGCCATGTTTGCTTTCTATTAATTTGACACAGCCTTGTATTTTATATTGTTTCTCAATATACACTGCTCAAAAAAATTAAAGAAACACTTTTTAATCAGAGTATAGCATCAAGTCAATTAAACTTCTGGCATATTGTTCTGGTCAGATAAGTAGCAGAGGGGGTTGTTAATCAGTTTCAGCTGCTTTGGTGTTAATGAAATTAACAACAAGTGCACGAGATGGGCAACAATGAGACGACCTCCAAAAAAGAGATATGGTTTTACAGGTGGAGGCCACTGAATTTTGTTTTCCCTACTTATCTTTTCTGACTGTTTTTCACTAGTTTTGCATTTGGCTAGGGTCAGTGTGACTACTGGTAGCATGAGAAGATACCTGGACCCTATAGAGCAGGGATATGCAATTAGCGGACCTCCAGCTGTTGCAAAACTACAAGTTCCATCATGCCTCTGCCTCTGGGTTTCATGCTTGTGGCTGTCAGAGTCTTGCTATGCCTCATGGGACTTGTAGTTCTGCAACAGCTGGAGGTCCGCTAATTGCATATCCCTGCTATAGGGGTTGCACAGGCAGTCCAACTCCTCCAGGATGCCATATCAATACGTGCCATTGCCAGAAGGTTAGCTTTGTCTCCCAGCACAGTCTCAAGAGCATGGAGGAGATTCCAGGCAGTTACTCTAGCAGAGCTGGACAGGGCCGTAGAGGGTCCTTAACCCATCAACAGGACCGCTATCTACTCCTTTGCGCAAGAAGGATCAGGATGAGCACTGCCAAAGCCCCACAAAATGACCTCCAGCAGGCCACTGATGTCAATGTCTCTGATCAATGGTCTGAGGTCCCCTAGTGGGCCCTGTGCTCACTGCCCAGCACTGTGGAACTCGATTGGAATTTTCCATTAAAAACCAGAATTGGCAGGTCTACCACTGGCACTCTGTGCTTTTCACAGATGAGAGCAGGTTCACCCTAAGCACACAGATGTGAAAGGATCTGGAGAAGTCATGGAGAACGTTATGCTGCCTGTAACATTGTTCAGCATGATCGGTTTGGTGGTCAGTGATGGTATGGGGAGGCATATCTATAGAGGGACACACAGACCTCTACAGGCTAGACAATGGCACTCTGACTGCCATTAGGTATCAGGATGAAATCCTTGGACCCATTGTCAGACCCTTTGCTGGTGCAGTGGGTCCTGGGTTCCTCCTGGTGCATGACAATGCCTGGCTTCATGTGGAGAGAGTATGCAGCCAGTTCCTGGAGCATGAAGGAATTGATACCATTGAATGGCCCCCACTCTCGCCTGACCTAAATCAAACAGAACACCTCTGGGACATTATGTTTCGGTCCACCCGATGCCACCAGGTTGCACCTCAGTCTCTTCAGGATCTCAGGAAAGCCCTGGTCCAGATCTGGGAGGAAATACCCCAGGACACCATCCATCATCTCATTACAAGCATGCCCTAACGTCAGGCATGCATACAAGCCAGGGCCGGTACAAGGCAGGGGCGGAAGGGGCATGTACCCTGGGTGGTACCATTTACTATAGGAGGGGGGCGCAGCCTGCAGGTGAAGTTCTGCCACTGCCGCTCGCCAGTGTGTACAAGTCACTTAGTCACCTATGTCAGCGCCCAGTGCCACTGTACATATTGTGTGTGCCGAGTGTGTGCGCTCCTGGATCCTCCCTTCCCTCAGCATCACTGTTTACCCCCCCCACGGAGGAGTCTCGTAGTCCCTGCCAGCGGCGTGACGTCACTCACGGCCGGAGGCGAGGTGGGAGGACTCAGAGGAGCTCAGACTTGGCGCGCTGTGACCTAGAGGAGCCGAGGAGCTGCTGCCACCTGCCTGGCTAGCTGGAAGAAAGCTAAGCAGCTAGAAGATTTAGATTGCAGCCAGTGTGACAGACAGTGTGCTACGGTCCGGCCCATAGGTACTCTTTTTTTTTTTTTTTTAACATGACAGACTTGCTGTTCAGTTCACATATTACGCCTCTCCACTTTATGTGCATCTGTTAATGTCAGCAATTTAGGAACAAAACGTTTAATTTCTGTAAATCCAGATGAAGAATATCATATACAACCTGAGACTGCATTAAGATACCCAAAGTATGAAGTGTTTTGTGCTGATACAGCTATTAATCGGAACAAATCTAAAAGAAGACATTTAGAAAACAAAAGTGCAAAGTGTTCAGGGGCTGTGACGGAATGTACAGTACAGTAAAGGACTAACAAATTATACACATTCCCAGCAGAAGCCACATATACAGCCCTCCCATCAGAAGCCATAATGTTGTCTCCCTACCAGACACAGCAATTATATAGACTATAATAACTAAATAACAGATCAACCAGGATTATATCTGATTAACCACTTCGCGTCCGCGCTATAGCCGAAAGACGGCTGCAGCGCGGACGCTATCTGCCGGGCAGCCGTCCCTGGACGTCCTGTTGTTTACTTCCGCGATGCGCACTCCCGCGGGTGTGCATCGGGGAAGTTCTGTGCTGGCCGTGTCCCTCGGACACAGCCAGTCACAGATCGCTGAAAACGACCAATCATAGCGGCCGTTTTCAGCGCGATCGGCGGTGCCAATGAGAGACGATCTCATATGTAAACATATGAGATCATCTCTCATCGCCGGTGTTCTGCAGCTCTCCCTCCTCACACAGAGACCGCGTGTGAGGAGGGAGAGCGAACCGCTACGGCGGTAAGTAAAAAACAAAAAAAACCCAAAAAAAGTGTCCCCACTGCCATCTGTCCCTGCCATCTGTCCCCACTGTCATGTCCCTGCCATCTGTCCCCAGTGCTATCTGTCCCCACTGCCATCTGACATCAGTACAACATAGTTCCATCTGTCATCAGTGCCATCTGTCATCAGTGCCACATAGTGCCATCTGTCATCAGTGCCACATAGTGCCATCTGTCATCAGTGCCACCTGTCAGTGTTGCGTGCCATCTGTCATCAGTGCCATGTATCAGTGCCATCTGTCATCAGTGCCACGTATCAGTGGCATCTGTCATCAGTGTCATCAGTGCCACGTATTAGTGCCATCTGTGATCAGTGCCATGTATTAGTGCCATCTGTCATCAGTGCCACGTGTCAGTGCCACATATTAGTGCCATCTGTCATCAGTGTCACGTGTCATCAGTGCCACATATTAGTGCCACGTATTAGTGCCATCTGTCATCAGTGCCACGTATCAGTGCTATCTGTCATCAGTGCCACGTCAGTGTCACATGTCATTGTCCTGGTGCTCCAGGGCCTTCAAAAGTGTAATAGGTAGTCAACAAGTTAGATGTGTAATTTATGCTCCTAGAACACGTGATGGTTCTCCCTGCATGTTGGGCCTCTCTATGTGGCTAGGCTTTGAAAAAGTCCCACACATGTGGTATTGTAACACTCAGGAGGAGTAGCAGAATGTATTTTGGGGTGTCATTTATGGTATATACATGCCATGTGAGAGAAATTACCTATTACAATGACAATTTTGTGGGGAAAAAAAAAATCTTAATTTTGCAAAGAATTGTGGGAAAAAATGACAACATCAAAAACCTCACCATGCATCTTACTGAATACCTTGGAATGTCTACTTTCAAAAAAGGGGTCATTTGGGGGGTATTTGTACTTTCCTGGCTTGTTTGGGTCGCAAGAAATGAGATAGGCCACCAGTGCATCAAGTGTGATCAATTTTTTATGGTTTGCACCACATCTTGTAGACTCTCTAACTTTCACACGGACCAAATAATATCCACTAATTTGGGTTATTTTTACCAAAGATATGTAGCATTATAAATTGTGGCCGAAATTTATGAAGAAAAATTACTAATTTGCAAAATTTTATCACAGAAACAAAGAAAAATGCGTTTTTTTTTCCCCAAAATTTTCGGTCTTTTTTCATTTATAGCGTAAAAAATAAAAAAACCCAGAGGTGATCAAATACCACCAAAAGAAAGCTCTATTTGTATGAAAAAAAGGACAAAAAATTCATTTGGGTACAGTATTGCATGACTAATTGTCATTCAAAGTGTGACAGCGCTGAAAGCTGAAAATTGGTCTGGGCAGGAGGCAAGTGGTTAAACAAAGTAGTCCATAGTTCAAGAAGATTCTCACATTTTTGCTGTGCCACTTAGCACATGAAGGGAGAAGTGTTTTTTTTTATACTAGAAGACATTTTTTTTGTCATGTAATTTTTTTTAATAAATCTTTATTTTTTTTATAGTTATATAGTTATATAGTAATATATTTTTTTGAAACAACATTGATTCTTTCTTAAAAACGGGGGAGGGGGGGCGCAGTTTGCCATCTTCGCCCTGGGCACCAAATGGCCTTGTCCCAGCACTGATACAAGTCCGTGGGGGCCATACAAAGTATCATTCCGAGTTGCTGCAATGAAATTTCAGCAAAATGGAGTAGCCTACTGCATCATTTTTTCACTTTGATTTTTGGGGTGTCTTTGAATTCAGCCCTCTCTGTAGGTTGATCATTTTCATTTCCATCAAACAATGTGGCATCCTTTCATTCTTAACACGTTACCCAGTCCATATCAGTATAGATATCCCGCATGATATTTTTCCCCATTGAGATCTGATGTTTTCAAAGTGTTCCTTTAATTTTTTTGAGCAGTGTATATAATATTTGGAGGGTATAAGTAATTTTCTAGCAAAAAATTGTGATTCTAATGTATTTGAAAAATACAAAAACTGACCCAGGCGTGAAGTGGTTAAAGTGAAAGGAAAACTTGACTTCAGCTTGAAGCACAAAGTGTACTGACCAGAGGAGAACACTGTTTCACACAAGTCTGTAACTTGTGGTTGGTGACAGCTTAAATATCATAGTATAAGTGCTGTTTACACTTGCTAACCGTCCCCAGATTGGGGAATTTGGGGCTCTTATGATAATTGGGGAGCTCGCTGGCCAATTCTCGGGAACACACGACAGACATGTACTGATCAGCAATAGCTCAAACAGAAAGTGATTAGAAATAAAAAATGTTTTGTTTAAAGTGGTTGTGTACCTTTTTATTTTTACCTACAGGTAAGCCTATAATAAGGCTTACCTGTAGGTAAAATGAATATCTCCTAAACCTGTACGGTTTAGGAGATATTCACTTTGCATGCAGCCGCTGAAGTCAGCGACGCATGCTCTGTGAAGGTTTGGCAGACGCTGCCGGACCATGCTGGAAAGAATACTCCCGCCTCACAGAGCTGCAGCCGCGAACCTGGAAGAAACGATGAGGGCAAAATGTCAGCTCCCTCTGCGTGGACCGGGATGCGATACGGGGACCTCATTCTAAGGTGAGTATTTCATAATGAGCTAGTATGTGGTGCATACTAGCTCATTATGCCTTTGCCTAACAGGGTCTTTTTTTTTTCTGTGTTTTTTTTTTTTTTTCCTTGTGTGGGTATACAACCGCTTTAAGTTGCCACAGAAACAGGAGGTTAGAGGAAATCGTGCAATTCAGACATCTGTTCTGTTGGCCAAAAAATAGATCCTGGAAGTGGGAATATTAATGGTGCCTAAACCCATAAATCAGGGGAGGTGTATCCAACAAAATATACACCACAAAGGATATAATACCTACTATAGGCTACCAAAACAATTTATTAACAATATTAGAGATCATCATAAACCTTCCAGTGAAAATGCCAAAACCGCCAGGGTGTAAATCCTCCCCTCTCACCCCACTCCCTCAGCCCAAATGCTCACCCAACACCTACTCAACCCACTAAAAACCCCTGCACCTCCTCAGATGTTGAAGCTCCAACAGTCCCAACTGACCCACTATGGTGAATGACCACCATCAATTAATCACAATGTAATCACAGTGATTTTCAAAAGGAGGAAAGGGGACTTTATCTAAGGCCAGATGTAGTGAGATACTGTATATATAATACAAGGGGGTTACAACACAGAAAGCATAGCTTATATCTGCATCAAAAAACTGCACAGTGCAGGTCAGTAATTGACCAGTTGCCGACCGCCTCACAACGATATACGTCGGCAGAATGGCACGGGCAGGCAGAATCACGTACCTGTATGTGATCTGCCTCCCGCGGGCGGGGGGTCCGGTCAGACCCCCCCCCCCCCCGGTGCCTGAGGCGGTCGGCATTTGTCCCCTGGCAATCGGAGATGAGGGGGAGGCCATCCATTCGTGCCCACCCTCCCGATCGCTCCCAGCCAATGGGATCATTTCCCTGCCTTTGTATAGTACACGGAGGCAGAGGAAATTGTGTCATCTCTCCTCGGCTCTGTATTTTCCGTTCCGGCGCCGAGGAGAGAAGACTGTAATGTGAGTGCACCAACACACACACACACACAGTAGAACATGCCAGGCACACATTACACCCCCGACCCCCCCCCCCCCCGTCACACTGACACCAAGCAGTTTTTTTTTTCTCTGATTACTGCATTGGTGTCAGTTTGTGACAGTTAATGTGGTAGGGCAGTTAGTATTAGCCCCCTTTAGGTCTAGGATACCCCCCAACCCCCCCCCAATAAAGTTTTAACCCCTTGATCACCCCCCGTCACCAGTGTCGCTAAGCAGTTGTTTTTCTGATCGCTCTATTAGTGTCACTGGTGACGATAGTTAGGGAGGTAAATATTTAGGTTCGCCGTCAGCGTTTTATAGCGTCAGGGACCCCCATATACTACCTAATAAATGTTTTAACCCCTTGATTGCTCCCTAGTTAACCCTTTCACCACTGATCACCGTATAACCATTACGGGTGACGCTGGTTAGTTTGTTTATTTTTTATAGTGTCAGGGCACTCGCCGTTTATTACTGAATAAAGGTTTAGCCCCCTGATCGCCCAGCGGTGATATGCGTCGCCCCAGACAGCATCAGGTTAGCGCCAGTAGCGATAACACCCACGCACGCAGCATACGCCTCCCTTAGTGGCATAGTATCTGAATGGATCAATATCTGATCCGATCAGATCTATACTAGCGTCCCCAGCAGTTTAGGGTTCCCAAAAACGCAGTGTTGGCGGGATCAGCCCAGATACCTGCTAGCACCTGCGTTTTGCCCCTCCGACCGGCCCAGCCCACCCAAGTGCAGTATCGATCGATCACTGTCACTTACAAAACACTAAACGCATAACTGCAGCGTTCGCAGAGTCAGGCCTGATCTCTGCGATCGCTAACAGTTTTTTTGGTAGCATTTTGGTGAACTGGCAAGCACCAGCCCCAGGCAGCGTCAGGTTAGCGCCAGTACCGCTAACACCGACGCACGCACCGTACACCTCCCTTAGTGGTATAGTATCTGAACGGATCAATATCTGATCCGATCAGATCTATACTAGCGTCCCCAGCAGTTTAGGGTTCCCAAAAACGCAGTGTTAGCGGGATCAGCCCAGATACCTGCTAGCACCTGCGTTTTGCCCCTCCGCCCGGCCCAGCCCACCCAAGTGCAGTATCGATCGATCACTGTCACTTACAAAACACTAACACATAACTGCAGCATTCGCCAATCCTAATTGGGAACCCACCACTTCTGCAGCGCCCGTACTTCCTCCATTCACATCCACAACCAAATGCAGTCGGCTGCATGAGAGGCATTTTTTTTTTTGTCCTCTTGAGTACCCCTACCCAACGAACCCCCCCAAAAAACCCCCCCAAAAAAGATGTCGTGTCTGCAGCAAGCGCGGATATAGGTGTGACACCCGCTATTATTGTCCCTCCTGTCCTGACAATCCTGGTCTTTGCATTGGTGAATGTTTTGAACGCTACCATTCACTAGTTGAGTATTAGCGTAGGGTACAGCATTGTACAGACTAGGCACACTTTCACAGGGTCTCCCAAGATGCCATCGCATTTTGAGAGACCCGAACCTGGAACCGGTTACCGTTATAAAAGTTACAGTTACAAAAAAGTGTAAAAAAAAAAACAAAAAACAAAAAAATATATAAAATTAAAAAAAATAGTTGTCGTTTTATTGTTCTCTCTCTATTCTCTCTCTATTGTTCTGCTCTTTTTTACTGTATTCTATTCTGCAATGTTTTATTGTTATTATGTTTTATCAGGTTTGCTTTTCAGGTATGTAATTTTTTATACTTTACCGTTTACTGTGTTTTTTTATTGTTAACCATTTTTTTGTCTTCAGGTACGCCATTCACGACTTTGAGTGGTTATACCAGAATGATGCCTGCAGGTTTAGGTATCATCTTGGTATCATTCTTTTCAGCTAGCGGTCGGCTTTCATGTAAAAGCAATCCTAGCAGCTAATTAGCCTCTAGACTGCTTTTTACAAGCAGTGGGAGGGAATGCCCCCCCCCCCCCACCGTCTTCAGTGTTTTTCTCTGGCTCTCATGTCTCAACAGGGAACCTGAGAATGCAGCCGGTGATTCAGCCAGCTGACCATAGAGCTGATCAGAGACCAGAGTGGCTCCAAACATATCTATGGCCTAAGAAACCGGAAGCTACGAGCATTTCATGACTTAGATTTCGCCGGATGTAAACAGCGCCATTGGGAAATTGGGAAAGCATATTTTCACACCGATCTTGGTGTGGTCAGATGCTTTGAGGGCAGAGGAGAGATCTAGGGTCTAATAGACCCCAATTTTTTCAAAAAAGAGTACCTGTCACTACCTATTGCTATCATAGGGGATATTTACATTCCCTGAGATAACAATAAAAATGATTAAAAAAAAAAAATGAAAGGAACAGTTTAAAAATAAGATAAAAAAGCAAAAAAAAATAATAAAGAAAAAAAAAAAAAAAAAAGAGCACCCCTGTCCCTCCTGCTCTCGCGCTAAGGCGAACGCAAGTGTCAGTCTGGCGTCAAATGTAAACAGCAATTGCACCATGCATGTGAGGTATCACCGTGAAGGTCAGATCGAGGGCAGTAATTTTAGCAGTAAACCTCCTCTGTAAATCTAAAGTGGTAACCTGTAAAGGCTTTTAAAAATGTATTTATTTTGTTGCCACTGCACGTTTGGGCACAATTTTAAAGCATGTCATGTTTGGTATCCATGTACTCGGCCTAAGATCATCTTTTTTATTTCATCAAACATTTGGGCAATATAGTGTGTTTTAGTGCATTAAAATTTTAAAAAGTGTGTTTTTTTCCCCAAAAAATGCGTTTGAAAAATCGCTGCGCAAATACTGTGTGAAAAAAAAAAATAAAACACCCACCATTTTAATCTGTAGGGCATTTGCTTTAAAAAAATATATAATGTTTGGGGGTTCAAAGTAATTTTCTTGCAAAAAAAAATAATTTTTTCATGTAAACAAAAAGTGTCAGAAAGGGCTTTGTCTTCAAGTGGTTAGAAGAGTGAGTGATGTGTGACATAAGCTTCTAAATGTTGTGCATAAAATGCCAGGACAGTTCAACCCCCCCCCCCCCCCCCAAATGACCCCATTTTGGAAAGTAGACACCCCAAGCTATTTGCTGAGAGGCATGTCAAGTCCATGGAATATTTTATATTGTGACACAAGTTGCGGGAAAGAGACAATTTTTTTTTTTTGCACAAAGTTGTCACTAAATGATATATTGCTCAAACATGCCATGGGAATATGTGAAATTACACCCCAAAATACATTCTGTTGCTTTTCCTGAATACGGGGATACCACATGTGAGACTTTTTGGGAGCCTAGCCGCGTACGGGACCCCGAAAACCAAGCACCGCCTTCAGGCTTTCTAAGGGCGTAAATTTTTGATTTCACTCTTCACTGCCTATCACAGTTTCGGAGGCCATGAAATGCCCAGGTGGCACAAAACCCCCCCAAATGACCCTATTTTGGAAAGTAGACACCCCATGCTATTTGCTGAAAGGTATAGTGAGTATTTTGCAGACCTCACTTTTTGTCACAAAGTTTTGAAAATTGAAAAAAAAAAAGTTTTTTCTTGTCTTTCTTCATTTTCAAAAACAAATGAGAGCTGCAAAATACTCACCATGCCTCTCAGCAAATAGCTTGGGGTGTCTACTTTCCAAAATGGGGTCATTTAGGGGGGGGTTGTGCCACCTGGGCATTCCATGGCCTCCGAAACTGTGATAGGCAGTGAAGAGTGAAATCAAAAATTGACACCCTTAGAAATCCTGAAGGCGGTGATTGGATTTCGGGGCCCTGTACGCGGCTAGGCTCCCAAAAAGTCCCACACATGTGGTATCCCCATACTCAGGAGAAGCAGCTAAATGTATTTTGGGGTGCAATTCCACATATGCCCATGGCCTGTGTAAGCAATATATCATTTAGTGACAACTTTGTGCAAAAAAAAAAAAAGTGTCACTTTCCCGCAACTTGTGTCAAAATATAAAATATTCCATGGACTCAACATGCCTCTCAGCAAATAGCTTGGGGTGTCTACTTTCCAAAATGGGGTCATTTGGGGGGGGTTTGTGCCATCTTGGCATTTTATGGCCTTCAAAACTGTGATAGGTAGCGAGGAGTGAAATCTAAAATTTACGCCCTTAGAAATCCTGAAGGCGGTGATTGGTTTTCGGGGCCCCGTACGCGGCTAGGCTCCCAAAAAGTCCCACACATGTGGTATCCCCGTGCTCAGGAGAAGCAGCTAAATGTATTTTGGGGTGCAATTCCACATATGCCCATGGCCTGTGTGAGCAATATATCATTTAGTGACAACTTTTTGTAATTTTTTTTTTTTGTCATTATTCAATCACTTGGGACAAAAAAAAAATAATATTCAATGGGCTCAAAATGCCTCTCAGCAATTTCCTTGGGGTGTCTACTTTCCAAAATGGGGTAATTTGGGGGGGGGGGGTTGTACTGCCCTGCCATTTTAGCACCTCAAGAAATGACATAGGCAGTCATAAACTAAAAGCTGTGTAAATTCCAGAAAATGTACCCTAGTTTGTAGACGCTATAACTTTTGCGCAAACCAATAAATATACGCTTATTCACTTTTTTTTTTACCAAAGACATGTGGCCGAATACATTTTGGCCTTAATGTATGACTAAAATTGAGTTTATTGGATTTTTTTTATAACAAAAAGTAGAAAATATCATTTTTTTTTTCAAAATTTTCGGTCTTTTTCCGTTTTATAGCGCAAAAAATAAAAACCGCAGAGGTGATCAAATACCATCAAAAGAAAGCTCTATTTGTGGGAAGAAAAGAACGCAAATTTTGTTTGGGTACAGCATTGCATGACCGCGCAATTAGTAGTTAAAGCGACGCAGTGCCAAATTGTAAAAAGTGCTCTGGTCAGGAAGGGGGTAAATCCTTCCGGGGCTGAAGTGGTTAAAAGGGCAGGGATGCCTGAAGTTGTTGTATTATTTCTAAACATGTATTGCAATATATACAAACTAATCAACACCTTTTTTTTTTTTTTTTTTTTTTTTTTATAAGCGAGCGCTTACAATATGTATCGGTTAAGAAGTGGTTACACATTTTTAGTATCTCATGTGTTTTATTTATGGAAGCTATTTAGGACCTGAACACAAACATCTCCATTTCTACAGCATTGTTGCTGTATTATTTTTTTGATGAAACTATAAGTTAGGTTTCTGGCTAGGAAAAAAAAACAACCTTGTCAACCGGCTAAAGCATGTCCACACACCGCCGTATAGCTGCACTCCCGCTCGGTGGTGGTGGAAAGAGCCAGGCTAACGGGCTTAGAGCTTACCTCCTGGCGCAGAGTGCGGATTCTGGGAGCACAATTAAAAGAACCCTGGTCCAGGAGGGAAGGAAGTTTGGCTCCCCTGATCAGAGGAGGAGACCGGGGAGGGTCGGATGTGATTCCCCCCCCCCCCCCCCGTACAGGGCCAAGGAGTGTGAGGTTTTGGAAGGGGTATTGCAGCACATGGTAATGGCCAAATACCTCTGAGCCCAAAGCAGAGCTGTACAACCCTGGAAAGGGATCTCCCTGGAGAAGGGAGAGACACCTCAGTTTATGCCGGTGCAACGGAGGGTCCAGAGGGGGAGTGTATTGGAGGGGACCCGGAGGGACGGTTGAACCCCTGGAAGTTGAAAGTCCTGGTACTACAAAACCCAGTAGTGAATCAGCAAAAATCAGCAAAGGACTTATGATGATTTCAGAGACAGCCTCTACAGGGCAGGTGCAGTATGTTAACCCTTTGTATGGTGATCTTAATAATGAACTAAGTGCATCTCAATCAAAGTAAATAGCGGATTGGAATTTAAGAGAACATTTGAGAGTACTTCCTACAAAGAAAGACATTCAGTTACTTATAACTGCTGTTGAATCATCCTGCAAACAGGTGTGGAGGAGTTAAGGGAGGGAATAAGGGCACTGGGACACAGAGTAGAGGAAATGGAGATGGGCCAGGATGATATTAGACAAGGAGTATCTGATATCCAAGATATGACAAAACATCATGAGGAAGTGTTGAATTCTCTGTTAGAGCAAATGGATAATCAAGAAAATAGAGATCGTAGGCAAAATATATGTATAAGGGGCCTGCCTGAAATAAAACAACATTTTGAATTGCTTCCAAAGGTGATCAGTCTGTTCCAGTCAATTCTGGGGCCATCGTGCCCTTGCCCCTACCCCCCCAAAATGCAGAAAAAACAAGAGATGACAATTGTAAACTACATAGATATCCAGTGAAAGAACCCATCATGAAAACAGCCCGTAATAAATCCATGGTTGATTTTAAAGGTGCACAAATAGCCTTATTTCCAGATTTATCATATAGAGCTGTTATGCAACGCAGAGTGATAAAACCCTTGCTGGAAATTCTACAAGCAGCTGATGTAAAATTTTGTTGGGGATACCCCTTTAAGGTTGTAGCAACCCGGAATGGGAAAACAGCAACACTTAAAACGAAAGATGATTTGCAACACTTTACAGAGGTGCTGGAGCTCCCCTGGTGGACTTTCCGGATTGGAGATTGAATAACTACAAATCATCACTACAAAGACCAGAAGGATGGCAACAAGTGCCAGTTAAAGGTCGACGGACAATTGATGTGGATGTGGATAAGACAGGACTATAATCCGGTCATAGAAAGATATGCCTGAATAATGGTGTGAAGTGAAAAAGGCTAAGAGGATGTTTTGGGTGGGGGGAGGTTAATTTTTTCCTCTGTACTCTCTTACTCCCCCACCACCCTCCCTTTATCCTCTATCCCTTTTTTTACCCCCCCTTTATTAATTATTTTTTTATTTATTTTTTAGGGGGGTGTTGTTTTTTTCCCTCTGTCCTCCTGTAGTCCCCCACCAAACCTCCCCCCCCCCAATACTTTTTTTGTTTTGTCCCCTATGGTGGGGGATTGAGGCAATATGCTGAAATACCGAAAAAAATTAAATAAAAAAAAAGATATAAGAATATAAATGGAAGTCCGGGGTTCACGAGGTACTCTGTTCATGTTTTTATTCACCTTTTCCCCAATAGGTCAATCCTGAGACAGGGGGCTTTGTTTTCTGCCAAAAGGCGGAAGGGGGGGCAGGTGGTGCACCTCTGCCTGGACTCACCCTCCCTTTAGGGGTATGTGCCATAGACAGTGGCATAGTAGGTTATGCTTTTTAGATGATTTTGTGTTTTTTTTGTTTTTTTTCCCTCCTCCCTCCTTCTCATCAGACGCATCCAGGGCGAGAGAACTCAAAAGGCTGGGCATAGACACCGATCAGGCATATCAGTTCAATAATAGACTTATGGGAATAATGAGAGAATGGCAGGAAGATTGAAGATTGTATCGTATAATGTAAGAGGGCTTTGTTTGATTGGTAAGAGGGGCCGCCTCTGGCATGAACCACGTCACATGAAGGCAGAGTTTTTTTGCAAGGGGACGCACTTCATGGCAGGGTCAGCCTCTCGTATGCCTCTTTTTCCATATAATCAATGGTTTCATGCACCTTCACCAATTCATAGGGCTAGAGGAGTCACAATAGCTATACACAAACAATGTCCCCTAGTACCCACAGAAATATGAGTAGATCCTGAGAGCCGTTTTCTTTTTGTTAAAGGAAAGATCCAGGGCCAGTGTTATACCCTAGCTACTATATATGCCCCCAATAGGCACACCGTTAAATTCCTATCTAAAACTTTGGATAGCCTGAGGAAGTTTCGAGAAAGTCTATTGGTTATGGGAGGGGATTTTAACATTACCTTGGACCCTAGTCTAGACACCTCTTCAGGAAAACATTTGTATCTCATAAGGCGTTAAGATATGTTAAACAGCGCCTACGCTCTCTGTATTTGGTGGACAGTTGGAGGGTTCTGCATGAGCAAGACAGAGATTTCAGTTATTACTCCAAGATACACAATGTATATTCAAGGATCAATATGTTGATTGATCAATATTATCTGAATTATGTAAATTCATCAACTATCGAGTCAATCACCATGTCAGACCATGCTCCAATAAGTTTAACGATATGTCTGGCATCGATTGGGAGCCTGGAAAGAACATGGCGATTGAATGAATCTATTTTGGATGATAAATAGAAAGTGGAAACCTTGTCATGCACATTAGCCCTATACTTTGAGACCAATATATCAGAGGAGGTATCTGACCAAGTGGTATGGGAAGCCCACAAGGTGGTCATCAGAGGGGAGTTTCAATGGGTTTGCATATTAAAAAAGAGAGACAGAGGGAAATGGTCGTGCTCATAGAGGAAATACATAAACTTGAAATTAAACATAAGGCCCATTTAAAACCTGGGGACATGCAGAGACTGGAGAAACTGTGGACAGACTTAAAGTGATACTAAAGGATCATTTTTAATTTTTTTTAAATAATAAACATGTCATACATACCTCCACTGTGCAGCTCGTTTTGCACAGAGTGGCCCCGAACATCCATTTCTGGGCTTGACGGCTCTTGCGGATACTGACCGCATTAGATAACCCCATTGGAGAAGCGCTCTCCCGAGAGGGTTACCTTGCAGGGGCGCTCCCGAATCCAGCATTCGGCGTCCATAGAGACCGAATGCAGGACTCGGCCCCGCCCCCCCCGCCATTGGATTTTATTGACATCAGCGGGAGCAAATGGCTGCGCTGCTATCAATCTATCCAATCAAGAGCCCGTAACACATGGAGAGAGGGATGGCGGGGACGCGCCAACGGAAATTCGGGGCTCAGGTAAGTAAAATTGGGGGGGGGGGGGCTAAGGAGCAGCTGACTGCAAGGTGTTTTTTCACCTTAATGCATAGGATGCATTAAGGTGAAAAAACATGAGCCTTTACAACTCCTTTAAAACAGCTTCTCGATCGAAAAGTTCAGAATAAACATAGATACTTTGCCCACCAATTCTATAAACAGGGGAATAAGGGTGGGAGACTATTGGCTAGACAACTAAAGAAACAAGATTCACGCCATGTTCACACTATAAAGACAGATGATAAGCAGATAGTGGACTCCCAAGCAATAGCAGCTGAGTTTCATCACCTTTATGCGTCTTTATATAACATAGAGTCAGTTCCTGTGGAGGCGGAGGAGGGTGGACGTTTTGATAGAATTTGGGAATATTTTGAGGCCTCAGGGCTACAGGCCATTACATCTGCGGCCTGTTGGAAATGGAAAAAGCAATCTCCATTGAAGAGCTGGGTGGAGCGATTACGGCTTTGCCATTAGGTAAAAGCCTGGGACCTGATGGTTTCACAAATATGTATTATAAAAAGTTTTCCTCAATCCTGTTGGTTACTCTTTGCAGATACCTTAACTTTATCTCGGTCTCAAACCCACTGCCTCCAGAGGCACTGTTGGCTTATGTGACGGTTCTCCCGAAGGTAGGGAAAGACCCTCAGTGCTGTGCCAGCTACAGACCCATCTCACTCCTTAACTCTGACACTAAGCTCCTAGCTAAAATTCTGGCCCTAAGGTTACAAGAACATATAGTTAAATTGATTCACCCAGATCAAACAGGGTTTATGAAGGGTCGAGAGGCTAGAGATAATACTGTTCGGGCCCTGCATGTATTGCATTGGATGCATAATTGAATTAACCAGACCCCGAGTGTAGTAATTTCAATGGATGCTGAAAAAGCATTCGATAGGGTGGGGTGGGAGTTTATGGTCGGAGTTTTGAGGGAGATGGGTCTGAGAGAGCGGATGATGGGATGGGTAAGGGCACTGTATGCAGACCCTAGAGCAAGGGTTAAAGTTAATGGTAGACTATCAGATTTTGAGATACAGAATGGGACTAGGCAGGGATGCCCACTGCCCCCATTGTTATTTGCTATGGTGCTGCAGCCCTATCCTATGTTATTTGCTATGGTGCTGCAGCCCTTTCTGTGCATGATTAGGGGAAATAGGAAGACTTGTATTGGATCAAGAGAACATAAGATCTCAGCTTATGCAGATGATCTACTGTTGTACCTCTCCACTCCTCAAGAGTGTTTGACGGAACTGATGTTGGAAATAGACAGGTTTGACCTTATATCTAATTTTAAAATAAATATTGAGAAAGTGTTGATGCCGAGCCATGTACCTTTGAGGATGAGGACCACCTTGCAACAATCTTTTCCTTTTGTTTGGCGCCTTGATTCTATATTTTTTTAGGGATCTCTATCTTTTCAGATATAAAGCGCCTATATGATCTAAACTATGGACCCTTGATGGTATCCATAATAAAAGATTTGCAAAAGTGGAGAAGTCATACTCTGACATGGTTTGACAGAGTAAACGCACTTAAAATTAGTGTAATTCCCAGGCTTATTTACATTTTACATACCGTACCCATTGTTCTGTCCCCCAGATGTCTTGCTGATGTTTTATACTGGTTATTTGTACCTGTGTTGTTAAGTTTTTACTATCTCATCTTGTACTGTATATCGTTGTTTATGCAATGTATGCTGTATTGTATGCAATTTTATACTTATTGAGGTCTATTTCTGTTATTTTGTAGTTTCACCTGGCTTGTTCTAATAAAACTGAGATCAAAGAAATATGGTATCTACAGTTATTGGGATAAGGAGGTTTAGCTATCTGCTCCTTGAAACAGAACAGTGAAATTTTTAAGTTGACCTTGGAAAGGAAGATAAGCAGACTTTGGAAGTCTGTACAGCCTGGGGCTACGCAGTATCCATACAGTCGGAAGCCTTAAGGATACAGGCCTGCGGCAGGCGAAGCAAGCAGCCATGCTACACAGAGATGCGCTCTATCAAGCAGCAACGACACTAGAGCGGTCTCTATACAGCAAGACAGCTTCTTCCCCGCAGCCATGTCTCACAGTGGGACATCTTCTTACAAAACACGTTCACGAGCAAGCTCATCTAAGTCATCTGTCGCAAATGCAGCAGCTATCACCCATTCAAAAGTCGAAGCAACAAAAGCCAGGGCCGCATTCGCAGACCAAGAGTTGCAGATGAAAAAAGTAAAGGCCCACCTTGATGCAGAAAAGGTGAGACGAGAGCAAGAGAGAGAGGGAAAGAGTGCGCTTAGAGCAAGAAAGAGTACACATGGAACAAGAGAGAGAGCAAGAAAGAGTACACATGGAACAAGAGAAGGAAAGAATACACCTGGAAGAAGACCTAGCCCAGCAGGAAGCATCTCTGAAATTGCAGCAAGCTATCTTAGAAGCTAACATGGAGAAGCTGGCAGTAGAAAGAGACGCTGCCGCCGCCATTGCAGAAGCAGAAGCTTTAGAAGCAGCCGTCTACGATGAGCCAAGAGTAGGCAGCAACATACCGGGTCTAGAGGAGGACCAACAAGATTATTCGCAACGCACGTCAGATTATGTCTACCAGCACTGGGACCCAAGCAGCATCCCACAACAAGAAATTAAATAAGACGGTTACCAAAGACTCAGAGAATTCAGTGACCTGTGTATGGAGTTACAAGTTGCTAAAGCAGAAGGAGACTTACCTGGCCTTTCCTATCTTGACTCTGCTAGAGGTATTAACTCCTTAGCACAAAAACTTCCTTATGAGTTACACGAAAGATGGATTACTCATGGCTATAACTACAAACGAAAACACAATGTGCCTTTTCCACCCTTTAGTGAGTTTGTGGACTTTGTAGACAGACAAGCAGGAATGAAAGATGACCCCAGCTTCATTTTTCCAGTGTCTTATACCACTTCTTCTGGCCCTAAACAACTCAGCGCTCCAGTAGCAGTGCACAAAACTAACATTTCTTCCCACACATTTGCAGAGTCTCAGCCAGAGGATCAAGACAGTGACCCTACTAAGTTCTGCCCTCTACATAAGATGCCACATCCTCTTCTGAAATGCAGAGCCTTCAGGACAAAGACCATCCAGGATCGCAAAGCTTTCCTCAAAGAGAACAACATCTGTTACAAGTGCTGCTCTTCATCCACACATTTTGTCAAGGACTGTAAGGTCCGTGTCAAATGTACAGAATGTGACAGCACAGAGCACAACACACCTCTACACCCAAGGCCTACTCCAAGAACTTTTCCACCTGTTCATAGCCACAAGGAGCAAGGCGGGGAGACCAAAGACTCTAGTACAGACGTCATAGTAATCACTTCACAGTGTACTGAAGTCTGCAAAGGAAGTACAGGTGGCAGATCCTGCTCTAAAATCTGTCTTGTGAGAGTTTATCCAAAAGGACGCAGGGACAAAGCAGTCAAGCTCTACGTCATCTTGGATGATCAGAGTAACAAGTCACTAGCTAGATCTATGTTTTTTGACATTCTAAACCTTAAAGGCCCCAGCAGTCCTTACTCCCTTAAGACTTGTGCAGGTACAGTGGAAACGGCGGGGAGAAGAGCTGACGGCCTACACATTGAATCTATGGATGGGAAGACATGCCTACCCTTACCGACCATAATAGAGTGCAACCAGATACCAGACAACAGATCAGAGATTCCCACACCAGATGCAGCAGCTCACCAAACTCACTTGAATCACATAGCACATCTCATACTGGAACTAGGTGATCAGGCTCAGATAATCTTACTCCTAGGGAGGGATATCTTGCAAGTCCACAAAGTATGAAAACTGATCAACGGTCCTAAAAATGCCCAAAAACTGGATCTCGGGTGGGTCATTATAGGTGATGTTTGCCTGGGAGGTACACACAAACCTGCATCTGTTAATAACCTGCTTACTAGTACCCTCAAGAACGGTCGTCCTTCTCTTTTCCAACCCTGTTAAAATCACATCCTCATAAATGAACTACCACACAACAACCCTGTACCTCTTCCCTTCCTAAGTCCCCTCTATGACAGTAATACAGTGGGGATCGAATGTTTGGGCACCCCAGGTAAAAATGTGTATTAATGTGCATAACAAAGCCAAGGAAAGATGGAAAAATCTCCAAATGGCATCAAATTACAGATTAGACATTCTTATAATATGTCAAAAAAGTTAGATTTTATTTCCATCATTTACACTTTCAAAATTACAGAAAACAAAAAAATGGCGTCTGCAAAAGTTTGGGCACCCTGCAGAATTTATAGCATGCACTGCCCCCTTTGCAAAGCTGAGACCTACCAGTGTCATGGATTGTTCTCAATCATCGTCTGGGAAGACCAGGTGATGTCAATCTCAAAGGTTTTAAATGGCCAGACTCATCTGACCTTGCCCCAACAATCAGCACCATGGGTTCTTCTAAGCAGTTGTCTAGAAAACTGAAACTGAAAATAGTTGACTCTCACAAAGCTGGAGAAGGCTATAAGAAGATAGCAAAGCGTTTTCAGATGTCAATATCCTCTGTTCGGAATGTAATTAAGAAATAGCAGTCATCAGGAACAGTGGAAGTTAAAGCAAGATCTGGAAGACCAAGAAAAATATCAGACAGAACAGCTCGCAGGATTGGGAGAAAAGCTATTCAAAACCCACGTTTGACTGCACGATCCCTCCAGAAAGATCTGGCAGACACTGGAGTTGTGGTACACTATTCCACTATAAAGAGATACTTGTACAAATATGGTCTTCATTGAAGAGTCATCAGAAGAAAACCTCTTCTACGTCCTCACCACAAAAATCTGCGTTTGAACTTTGCAAATGAACATATAGACAAGCCTGAGGCATTTTGGAAACAAGTTCTGTGGACCGATGAGGTTAAAATAGAACTTTTTGGCCGGAATGAGCAAAGGTACGTTTGGAGAAGAAAGGGCACAGAATTTAAGGAAAAGATCCTCTATCCAACTGTTAGGCATGGGGGTGGATCAATCATGCTTTGGGGTTGTATTGCAGCCAGTGGCACAGGGAACATTTCACGAGTAGCAGGAAAAATGGATTCAATAAAATTTCAGCAAATTTTGGATGGTAACTTGATGCCATCTGTGAAAAAGCTGAAGTTAAAGAGAGGATGGCTTCTACAAATGGATAATGATCCTAAACACACCTCAAAATCCACGGGGGATTACATCAAGAGGCGTAAACTGAAGGTTTTGCCACAGCCTTTACAATCTCCTGACCTCAACATTATTGAAAATCTATGGATAGACTTTAAAAGAGCAGTACATGACAGACAGCCCAGGAATCTCAAAGAACTGGAAGACTTTTGTAAGGAAGAATGGGCAAAGATACCTCAAACAAGAATTGAAAGACTCTTGGCTGGCTAGAAAAAGCGTTTACAAGCTGTGATACTTGCCTAAGGGGGCAGTACAAGATATTAACTCTGCAGGGTGCCCAAACTTTTGCAGATGCCATTTTTTTGTTTTCTGTAATTTTGAAAGTGTAAATGATGAAAATAAAATCTAACTTTTTTTGACATATTATAAGAATGTCTAATCTGTAATTTGATGCCATTTGGAGATTTTTCCATCTTTCCTTGGCTTTGTTATGCACATTAATACACATTTTTACCTGGGGTGCCCAAACTTTCGATCCCCACTGTACCTATGACAATGACCAAAGGGACTTGGGAAGCACAGTGTTCAGGAGAACAAAGGAAGACAACCAGGTAGCAATGTCCATGGAGGATAGGCTCCTCTTAGAAGTTATGGAAAAGAGTTTGGAGAAAGACGGGACTAATAGCTGAGTTGCACCTCTTCCCTTTAGACCACAAAGACGACGTTTGCCTAACAACAGAGAACTATCATATAAACACCTCACTTCCCTAAGACACAATCTTCAAAGGAAACCAGAGATGAAAGAACATTTCTTTTCCTTCATGGAGAAAATATTCCAGAATGGTCATGCTGAGATAGCCCCAAACCTCAAAGACTCAGAGGAATGCTGGTACTTACCTATATTTGGGGTCTATCACCCTAAGAAGCCGGGACAGATTAGAGTGGTGTTCGATTCCAGCACCAAACATGAAGGTGTCTCTCTAAATGATGTCCTTCTCTCTGGCCCTGACCTTAACAACAGACTATTAGGAGTACTTCGCTTTCGCAAAGATTCAGTCGCATTCATGGCAGACATACAACAAATGGTTCTATTGCTTTCTTGTTAAAGAAGAACACCAAAACTTTCTGAGGTTTCTCTGGTTCAGGGACAACAACCCCTTTGGAGACATCACAGAATACCGCATGAGGGTACACTTATTTGGCAACAGTCCTTCCCCTGCAGTTGCTATATAGGGCCTCAGACACTCTGCTAGAGAGGGAGAGTCAGAGTATGGGTCAGATGTCACACAGTTTGTGGACAAGGATTCCTATGTAGACAATTGCTTGAAATCACTACCCACAAATGAAGCTGCAATCAGTCTCCTCAAAAGAACTCAGGCAATGCTTGCTTGTTCCAACTTAAGATTCCACAAGATTGCTTCCAACAGTAGAGAAGTTTTAGAAGCCTTTCCTGTCCAAGATCGTTCTAATGAGTTAAAGGACTTAGATCCGGGGGCGTGGCCGGACGTGATACAGGGAGGATGTGTGAATGCTGTGCTCCGTCCAGGCATATTACATCCATTGCCATCCCTGCCTTATTTTCCCTGGGATAAAGCTCATCCACCGCTGAGACCGACCCCAACCTTCCCCGCTACAGATCCGGCTGGATCTTGCCTGAAACCCGGCTCATCTGAGCCTCTTTAGGCCTCCTGACTGCCCTGGCCTACCAACTACCGTCGCCATATTGAGGCCTACGGTCTGCCCGGAGCCTGACGCTCACCTGTGCTGCGGAGCGGGGGACGATCGGGTCCTTCTCTTGGGACTTTCCGACCGGGACATCCGAACCACCACAGCGAGGAGACTGATACCGGCAACGTAAGAGAGAACCGAGCGGGACCCTCCCTCTCCATCCCGGGTCCTCCCGCAGTCTGACGCCACTCCTGGGCCTATCCACCGGCCATCCTGGACTCTGTGAGTACCTGGGCTGCTGCCCGAGCCTTCTCCTGTCCCTGCTCTGCAGTATCTGGCCCCAAAGTTCCCGTTTTTTGAGCTTTTAGAGCCCCGGTCCGGGCCTGAGGGGGGACCCCCCCCCCGGCCGGTCTCAGCCTTCAGGACAGGCCGCGGCTTCGGCCTAGTCCTGGAGGTCGGCGGCCATCTTGGTGCTCCTAGTACCCCCACAGCAAATTTCCTGCAATTGAATCACCTATTGACTGCCTGTAGACACGATATCCTGCCTCACACCTGCAAACCTTACAGCTGCCACCTCAACTCCCCCTGATTCTTAATGTGACCACCTCCAGACCGGCGTGCAGGGAAGCAGACATGTAAGAGGAGTCCTTTGATCCCCGTCTCTTTAAGAGATGCTCCTACAAAGCTAACAGTCCCCCATTAATCGCAGGAGCAATATCATATCATAACAAGACATCAAACCCTCCCAAACACTGCATGGGGAAGATTGGTTTCCAGAAGGCAATATACAGAGGTTTTATCCCACCGCCATCGTCGCAGACCCCTAATATCATGGAGCACTTCTTATATAAACAAAGATCCCCAACCTCCAGTGAACAACCGAGATCCTCGGACACTGCTGACCCACATTTTCTGCCGGAAGGCATGACCCAAGATGATAACAGATCTCAATCCTCCATGCATTCTCTTCCACCCGATCAACCCGTGGATGTGGTGACAGTAGCTGTTCTAGACACAAAGTTGAACTCATTACTACACGAATTAACCCGCAGCATCGCTAAAGAAGTGAGCAAAATAGTACATGAGTTACGGGGTGAAATCGACCAATTAGGTGAACGCACCAACACACTGGAGAACAAATTTGATGAACTGACCCAATATGTACATGTTCTCGAAGAGGACAATTCCAACCTGAAACATACAGTCTCCCTACTTCAACTCCAACAGGAAGACCTGGAAAATCGTGAAAGATGCCAGAATCTGAGGATAAGGGGAGTCCCTGAGACGGTGAGTGACAAGGAAATACGTCCCTACCTTCTAGGCCTATTTAGCCCCACATATACCGGACATAGACTGGCGTATGGACAGGGCGCATAGATCTCTGGCTCCAAAACCTCCTCCTACTGCCAACCCCAGAGATATTATTGTCCGCTTCCACTTCTACGAGAGCAAAGAGGCCCTCACACTTGCAACACGTAACAAGTCACGGATTGACTATAAACAACACAAAATCCAGATATTTAACGATCTGTCTCCAATCACTCTGGCCAAAAGACGCAGTTTCCGTCCTGTCACTACCCACCTACAAAACCATCAAGTTCCCTACCGCTGGGGATTCCCCTTCCGTCTATCCGTTTCCAAAGATGGTGTTCAACATTCCTTGAGAGATCTTTACGAAAGTGAAGCCTTTATCCGTAACCTAGGTCTTCCCCCACTGCCTGAAGAAGACTCTATACCCCAAGCTCCAAGCCTTAGACCACTTACCACACCAGCCAAAATTTGGACCCCAGTCCAACGAAGATCCCAGAAGAACTCTTCTACCCCACAACGAGCCAATCGTCACAGATATCCAACCTGATGTGACTTATTATTTTTCTGTTTCCTACTTTCTTTTTTCTCAATATTTTTGCTCTTTTTTCCATGGCCAGGAAATATTTACCATGGATATCCCAGTGACCTCATAGTGCTTAGGTCACCTTGTTTGAGAGGTCACACCTCTTATTGATATCTACCTCTATGTCACACACCAGTTTGTCTTAAGATTTATCTACATGTTTATAGTACCATGCCAAACACCCTTGCTTCTCCTGTCTGTTTGTTCTTTTTTGGTTTTATAAAAAACAGAGACGGGGATCTACACACCTCCCCTTCTCCTCTAATAATCCCTGCAGGCTAACATGCCCCCCCTCATGACCCAAGGCTTCTGCCTGGGCAGCCTGAAATTTTTCCTCCAGGCTTTTCAAAAATTATTTTTTCTTTTTTCCTTTTTTAACATTTTTTGTCTTCCAATGCAATTTAGTTCCTAATTTTTTTGTCTCCTTTGGAGTTTCCATATGCAGGTCTTTTTTCTTTTTTTTTCCTTCTGACCTATATATGTTTCTTCAAGGTTGCACTTACATTATTATATCAAATGTAAGAAATGTTTGTTTTCAAATGTTCCTTTTTAAGGATGCTCAGATACATGTTCCCAGTCTTTATACTGCATTAGCTCTCTTTTGTTTAACCGAATATGGCCCTTAAAACCTATTCTTGTAATGTTAAAGGATTAAATTCCATAGGCAAAAGGTGGCAGGCCTTAAAAGAATTTAAATCATCCAAAGCAGAGGTGATTATGGTTCAGGAAACCCATTTCAAGCCCAGTGGCTCCTTCAAGTTCGCCTCTAGACACTTTCCCATAGCATATACTGCCTCTGACCCCTCTGGAAAAGCGGGAGTGGCAATCCTTTTTAAACGCACAAGCCCAATAAAAATACTTTCCTCCTACCTAGACCCTCACGGTAGGTTCATATTCCTGAAGTGTAGTCACCTATCTACCTCTTTTTCCTTAATTAACATTTATGCACCAAATGTAGGACAGATCGGTTTCCTTGAAAAAGTTGTTGAGAAATTACAACCCTTCTCCCAGCCGTTCATGATTATGGGAGGCGACTTCAATGTGTGCATGTCCCCGACCAGGGACAGGAAAACTCTATTTCAAACCACCTCACAATCTTCCTCTAAGAAATTATCAACATCCTTTCGCAAACTAGTTAGATCCCATAATCTATTTGATTCTTGGAGGATAAAACACCCGACCCAAAAACACTATACATTTTACTCTCATCCCCACAAGTCTTATTCTAGACTAGATTACTTCCTTATTACTGGTCCCCTATTGCCCTATGTAGTATCTTCTGAAATAAATCCTATTACCTGGTCGGATCATGCACCTATTGAACTCGAAGTATTACTGGCGAAGCCTTTTACTAAGACCTGCCACTGGCGCCTTAATGAATCCCTACTTAAAAATCCTTTATCTCAAACTCAATTACAGCAGAAATTAACTGAGTTTTTCCAGCTTAATGATGGCTCTGTCCCGGAGATTTCCACCCTGTGGGAGGCCCATAAAGCCTTTTTTAGAGGTGAATGCATAGCTATAAGCTCACGCCTAAAGAAAGATTCTGTACAACTTAAAGAGGATCTTATTACCCAACTGCAAACAGCGGAAAAAAATCTGCTGGCCTCCCCCACGGTGGAAAAATTGAGAAATGTCATCTCAATCCGAGATCGAATCAAGTCTTTCGATATGAATCAAATTTCCAAATCCATGTTATGGGCTAAGCAAAAATTTTACGACTATGCAAACAAACCACATAGGATGCTAGTGAACAAATTAAAACCTCGGCCCCTTCTATCTATACCCGACCACTTGATGCAATCCGATGGCACCCCCACATACTGTCCGAAAACTATGTCAAAGGTCTTTGGTGATTTTTATAAGCAACTTTATAACTGTTTAGGCCCCGATTCACATCCTCAATTCTCGCAATCAGAGTTTGATAAATTTATAAATTCCTTCCCACTACCGAAGATATCTGCTGATCATCTATCCTCTCTTAACGCTCCGATTACTGGAGAGGAAATAGGAGAGGTGATTAAAAATCTTCCAGCCCACAAATCTCCGGGCCCTGACGGTCTCCCTTACATCTACTATAAAACCTTTACACATATTTTAACCCCCTATCTACAATCCCTATTCTCCTCCTTTTTTCAGGGATCCATCCCACATTCACAATTCTTACATGCCAATATAACGGTAATCCCTAAACCAGGTAAGGATCCTGCACTACCCGACAACTACCGCCCAATTGCTTTATTAAACTCAGACTACAAAATCTTCACCAAGATACTAGCCAATAGATTATCCCCACTATTAACGTCCCTGATCCACAGAGACCAAGTGGGATTTGTTCCCTCGAGACATGCTGGAGATAATACAAGAAGAACCATAGATCTGATAGACCTAGTAACTAGAACTAAACGCCCCACTATAGTCCTGAGCTTAGATGCTCAAAAAGCTTTCGATCGGTTAAGCTGGCCCTTCATGTTCGCAGTCTTAACCCGATTTGGATTCTCAGGCCCCTTTATACGAGCCCTACATACCCTATACTCCATCCCCACGTCTCAAGTCCAGCTGTCCTCTTATACCTCGCAACGATTTACTCTCAGTAATGGTACGAGACAAGGCTGCCCTTTGTCGCCCCTATTATTTATATTAAGCCTAGAACCTTTAGCAGCGGCAATCAGATCCCATCCTAATATCAGAGGAATCCCACTACGACATCAGGACTACAAACTTTCTCTTTTCGCAGACGACATTCTGCTAACCATCACACACCTCGAGATTTCATTACCCTTCTTACACGAAACCCTCTCCACATTTGGGTCCTTATCAGGATTTTGTATTAACCAGACCAAAACAGAAACCCTCCCCATCAATATACCCTCAGATATACTCAGCTCCTTACAAAACAAGTTTAAATACAGATGGTGCCAGACTTCACTAAAATATTTAGGAATTCATCTTACTCCTTCATACCACTCTCTTTATCAAGCCAATTTTCCCCCTATGTTCGCAGAAATTGCTAAACTCCTACAACATTGGTCTTCCATCCCAATTTCCCTTCTTGGTAGGATTAACGTTCTCAAAATGTCAGTCTTGCCCAAATTACTGTACCTTTTTGAAACACTTCCAGTACCGGTCCCTATGTCGCAGCTGAGAAGTCTCCAGAGAAAGTGCCTTAACTTTGTTTGGAACAATGCATCCCATAGAATTGCTCAATCGGTAGTCCTTTCTCCTAGAACAAGAGGAGGACTAGCCTCCCCCGATTTTATTAAATATTACTATGCCTCTCATCTTAGAGTACTGGCAACATGGACCTCAAGGAAGGCTGCAAATAGATGGGCCGAAATTGAAATGGGGATTACTGCCCCTGTACATTTATGCTATCTATTATGGCCTTCCTCTCAGAAATTCATACCCCAACTACGGTCTCTGTGTCTCTCCCCGATGCTTTTTACGCTTTCAATCTGGAAAAGGTGCAGGGACAAATTTAATCTATCCTCACCCTGTTCCCCTCTCCAGAATTTCCTTTTTAACCCAGAAATCCCGGACGGATTATCATACCTGCGAACAATTTCGTGGACACACGCGGAGATGTTTCAGCTGCGACATTTAGTTCACCCAGTAACACACAAACTGTTACCTTTCTCAATCCTTAAAGAAAAACACACCCTACCGAAATCTACAGAATACTTTTACCTACAAGTTAAACACTTTTTCCAATCTTGCTTCCCCTCCTTATCCTTAGAAAATCCTACTGCTTTTGAATTGCTATGTACAAATGGTCCTTACGAACCAAACCTAATCTCATCCATATATAAAATACTCCAGACAACACCCCCCTTAAATGACTCCATACACAGATACATGACTAAATGGTCCAAGATGCTAAACAGATCAATTTCACTATTAGATTGGGGTAAAATCTGGGAGTCGGCTTTTAAAGTCTCCAGATGCGTGGCACAAAAGGAGACCGCTATTAAGATAATATTTCTTTGGTACAAAACTCCTGAGTTGCTACATGCCCAAAATGCGTCTCTTTCTGATTTGTGCTGGAGATGTGGGCAGTCCGTAGGTACACATCTTCACATTTTCTGGGATTGTCACGTCCTAAGTGCATATTGGATTGAGATACAAAATATATTGCAATCACTTTTCGCCACGCCTATTCAATTGAATCCCATACATTTCTTACTAGGTCTACCCTTCCCGGATATCCCTAAATCACTACAGAGACTAGGGTCCTTTGTACTTTTGGCAGCAAAAAGAGCCATCCCTAGACTTTGGCTCTCTACCAACGTTCCCACTTTACACCACTCTCTTGCCATTGTTGCAGATATACGTAAAATGGAACATTTAACAGCAAAAATTGAAGGTAAAATTCCCCAATTCGAAAAAATTTGGAAACCTTGGGATGATTCAAAATATTGCTCAGTACCTTCCATTTCTGCTCCTTTTTGATTCCAAATTACATGTCCTCTTGAGCATCCTTGTGTTTTGAACATGTTACTGCGATAGCAATGAAGATACTGTATGGATGTACTTTTTTCTTATTATACATGCCCCAATTCGGGAAGAAGCTGACTTCCACCTATACAGATATCCTCACCATGTTTCTCCTTTTTTTTTTTTTTTTTACAATGTTTGCACTACTTATATTGTGATTGTTTCTATGCAAACTGTCATGACTTTTTGTTATGTTGATATATATTTGTTACAAAAACTTTTTGAAACTTTTTGAAAAATAAAAAATTATAAAAAAAAAAAAAAAAAGGACTTAGATCTAGGCACAGACTCACTTCCCATGCAACGCAGCCTTGGTTTGCTTTGGGACTTAAGATCTGACACGTTTACTTTCCAAGTAAACACAGAAGAAAAACCTTTTACCCGTAGAGGTGTCCTGTCTACCATAAACAGCCTGTATGATCCCTTAGGCTTTGCAGCACCTGTCACCCTCCAGGGCAAAGCACTACTGGGAGACTTAACCTGTGAGTCGCTAGATTGGGACCACCCTCTCCCCACCGACAAGAAGAACCTATGGCTAGAGTGGAAGGACTCACTATCAGCTCTATCCAACCTTAAAATTCCACGACCATATGCTCCTCTGTCATCTGCTGACGTTCAGATGCAAAAACTTTGTGTGTTTTTGGATGCTTCTGTTAAAGCAATTGCTGCTGTAGCTTACCTGAAAACCATAGACACTAAAGGACAATGCCACATAGGGTTTGTAATGGGGAAAGCAAAACTTGCACCACTTCCCGAACACACCATACCCAGGTTAGAACTTTGTGCTGCAGTATTGGCTACAGAGCTAGCCGAACTAATTACAACAGAGACAAACCTAGAAATTCAAAAGGCTGAGTTCTACACAGACAGTAAAGTAGTTCTGGGTTACATCCATAATGAAACAAGGTGTTTCTACGTCTATGTCAATAACAGAGTGTTGAGGATAAGGAGATCCACCCGCCCAGAGCAATGGCATTTTGTGCCTACAGACTGTAATCCTGCAGAGCTACCAGATCTGTAGCGGCTAGCCGTCTTGAAAGTATTCTGTGGTTCACAGGTCCCACCTTTCTACACAATCTAGACTGTAACGCTAAGGACCTCTGCACATTTGATCTGATAGATGCAGATAAGGTTCAGGAAATTCGCCCTCAGGTTTCTACCGCAGTCACAACAACTTCTCTTAACCAGTTTAAAACCCACCGTTTCAGCAGGTTCTCCACCTGGAAGTTACTAGTTAGAGCTATCACTTGCTTAATCCACATAGCTCAGTCCTACAAAAAACAACCATCAACTCATGACAATTGCAGAGGTTGGCACCACTGTAGGAAAGTCTACTCAGCAACTGACCTAGAACTATCTAAAAATTGGTTAATATCTGATGTACAGAGAGAAGTCTTTGCCAAAGAGATTGATTAAACCTGTTCCTAAAGACAGTGTTTTAAAGAAACTTGATCCAATTCTTGATGAAAATGGCATGTTGAGAGTAGGAGGTCGTTTAAAAGAAGGCAAGTTAGAGTTCTCAGAGAAACATCCTTTAGTGATCCCTGGTCACCATCATATTGCCTACTTACTCATTCAACACTACCATGACCAAACTAAACATCAGGGTCGACTGTTTACTGAAGGAGCCTTATGAGCTGCTGGACTGTGGATAGTCGGAGCCAACAGATGTGTGAGTAGGCTCCCCTTCAAGTGCATTATCTGCTGAAAACTTCGTGGAATGTCACAGACACAAAAGATGGCCAATTTATCATCTGACAGACTTGGCATGGATCCACCTTTCACTAATGTTGGACTTGATGTTTTTGGTCCCTGGTCTGTTGCCACCCGGTACACAAAAAGGGGACAGACAAACAGTAAATGCTGGGCAGTCATATTCGTCTGCTTGTCCATCCAAGCTGTCCACATCGAAGTGATTGAGTCGATTGACACGTCAAGTTTCATTAATGCTCTTAGACGTTTCATTGCAATCAGAGGCCCAGTGAAACACATTCGCTCTGACAGAGGGTCTAACTTTGTAGGAGCAGTAAAAGAACTTCAAATTCATTCTAATTTGGACATTCTCAGAGTAGAAAGATACTTGAGTGAACAAGACTGCACATGGATCTTCAATCCACCTCACTCTTCTCACATGGGAGGTGTTTGGGAGAGGATGATAGGCATAGCTCGCAGAATTCTTGATTCTATCTTCCTACAAGTAGGAACTGCATGGCTACGAATGTTTAGTGACATTTATGGCAGAGGTTACAGCTATCATTAACGCCAGACCTTTGACCTCCATTTCAAATGACTCTGAAGATCCAGTAGTCCTCACACCTGCCATGTTACTCACGCAAAAGACTAGTCTTGCCGGTGCTCCAGCTGGAGAGTTTTGTGAGAAGGACCTTTACAAACATCAATGGAGACAAGTATAAACCCTTGCCAATACCTTCTGGAACCGGTGGAGGGAACAATATATATCTACTCTACAAGTAAGGAGAAAGTGGCACACTGAAAAGCCTAATCTTAAACCTGGTGATGTTGTGCTCATGAAAGATTGCCAGACACTAAGGAATATGTGGCCTTTAGGTTTGATCACCAAAGTACTGCATAGCAAGGATAATCTTGTCCGTAAGGTCGAGGTCAAGATCTTTCAACAGAATGAGGCTAAAGTATTCTTGAGACCAGTGACTGAACTTATTCTGTTGCTTTCTACGGAGGACTCTGTTAGTGACATTACTTGATGTCAGGCGGGGAGTGTTCTGTCCACCAGATGTCTTGCTGATGTTTTATACTGGTTATTTGTACCTGTGTTGTTAAATTTACATGCAAAATGTGTAATTTACTTAAGACAATCATATGTGCTGTGCAGGCTCCATCTAGCGTTCGTTTTTGGTATTGCTGCAGTTCTGTTTATTTCTTTTAATGTATGCGTAATTAAGGAAGTTGTCAGCAAGCAGGGAATTCTGGGTAGAATCTTCACAGGAAGTGAAACAGCCATCATTTTGTCAGAAGACATTCAGGAAACAACACATGTATTTCTCTATCTATCGCCATCACCCCTTAGAGAACTTAAAAATTAAGTTTTTACTATACCATCTTGTACTGTATATCATTGTTTATGCAATGTATGCTGTATTGTATGCAATATTATACTTATTGAGGTCTATTTCTGTTATTTTGTAGTTTCACCTGGCTTGTTCTAATAAAACTGAGATCAAAGAAATATGGTATCTACAGTTATTGGGATAAGGAGGTTTAGCTATCTGCTCCTTGAGACAGAACACCCATAACACTCCCACAGATATTCTTTAAACAGATACGAAGGGCTTTTATGATCTTCGTGTGGGGAGATAAACATCCCAGGTTGGAACACGAGATTTTGAGGAGACCAAAATGGGAGGGTGGGGTGGGACTTCCGGATATAGCTTTTATTACAGAGCCATGGCCCTGATTCGTATAATGAACTGGTGCCATGACTCTGCTGGTAAAATTTGGGTGCCCTTGGAGAAAACATTAGCAGGTAGGAACTTGGCTGGAGCCCCCTGGATTCCAGTTTCTTATAGAGGGTTGTCGGAATATGCATCACCATTGACGAAGACAACAATATCCACTTAGGATAGAATGAACAGTAAGGGAAAGTTATCCTATAACACCATTGGAAGGATTTCACTGGTTTTCCCCAGGGGAAGAGAAAGGGAGTTTAGATAGCTGGGGAATGGACAGGAAGGGTAATTGCGCTAGCGTGGCCCCACAGGTTATATTGCTTTTATAGGTGGATTTGGTGTGAATACTGGAAGTTCCAATGGCTGTATGGAAATACCGTCAACTGACAGACTTGTTCAATAAGTGGAAGTACCAGATCAGGCCAGCGAACCCGCTTACTACTTTTGAGAAATGGTGTGTTAACTTATCAGAGTCGGATCATATGTTGTCTCAAATGTATAGACTGGTTCTGAGCGCCCAAAATATGACAACTTCCAATTTCATTTGAGAATGGGTGAGAGAACTGGACTATAATTTTACATCAGAGCAAATTAAAAGGCTAATGGGAGTGGCACACCATACTTAAATAAGTTCCCATATACAGGAAATGTCTTACAAATTCCTGACAAAATGGTATCATACAACGGCCCGATTGGCTCAGATATACCCATCGGCGGATGTTAACTGCTGGAGGGGATGTAACCAAAGGTGTTCATTTCTGCATTTATGGTGGCATTGCCCAAAGATTAAAGTTTTCTGGGAAGAGATAGCCCCTTGGATTAAGAAAATGACACTTAGACCAATAGAATTCTCTCCATTATATTTTCTTTTTCATGGGATGCCATCATCTTCTAGGCTTTATAAGAGAAGCGTTACTCCCCATTTGCTAAATTCAGCCAAAATATTGATACCTAGATTTTGGAAACAGTCTGGATGACCCACTATAATGGATTGGAAAAGGGAGGTAGAAAAAATAATGGAAGTGGAGAGATGGACACATATGATTAAAGACCAAGAGAATAAATTTAAAGGTTCATGGGCAGGATTGCTGTATTACTGCTCAGAAATAGGCGTGGATTAAACCCTTTTGGAGTAATGCTGTGTTATGGATCGGATAGTCTGTGGGATGCATCTGGTGGGGGGGAAGTTGGGGGGTTCCTTTTTTTGTGTTGTTTCTTTTTTCCTCCTCTGGGAGGCACAGTGGAGAGATGACTGATGTCATTAAAGGAAGAGGATAAGTTATAATAATAAATTAGACACGGGATGGGCAACACGTAATGGAATCACATAAAGAAATGATAGGAGGAGAGGTATAAAAAATTAAATAGTAGAGATTATATTGAATTAAAACACTAAATGGGACACAAAAATAGTAATTCAAAATTATACACTTTTTTATTTTTTATTGTATTGTTGGTTGTTTGACACACGTAATAGGGAGCTGTAAAGCCCCCTTCTTAATTAAACTTTGAATAATGTTTTGCACAAATCGAGTCTTGGTTATGGGTAGGTATGAGGGTTTTTTTTTTTACTCTTTCTTTTTCTCTTTTGAAGAGGACATGATCAAGGACCAGGTGTGGTTTCTTGGGGTGGGGGTGTTAGTGTGGTGTATATTAATGAAAATATTTATATTAGGGTTGTCCCGATACCACTTTTTTAGGACCGAGTACAAGTACCGATACTTTTTTTTCAAGTACTCGCCGATACCGATACTTTTTTTTTAATGTCACGTGACAGTGTTTTTTTTTTTTTAACAGTGCTTTCTTTTTTTTCGGGGGGGGGGGGGGAGGAGGGGGTGAACGGTGTATGTGTGTGTTTTTTTTTTTATTTACAATTTTTATTTTTTACAATAATATTTTTTTATTCTTTATTGCAATATGTGTTTTTTTTGTTTGTTTTTTTTTTTAATCAGCCCTGTTGGGGGGCTTTGGTGAGATATCAGGGGTCTTAACAGACCTCTGATATCTCCCCCTTGAGACAGAGAAAGAGACAGAGGATAGAGATTCCCCAGTCCCTTTCTCTGCAGCCTCAGCTGCACTGAAAATGAATGGAGAGAAGACAGCGGCTCCTCTCCATTCATAAACTGACACATCGTAATCACAGGAGATTACAATGTTTCAGTTATGTGAATGGACAGAGTCAGCTGACTGTCCATTCACAAAGGAAGGAGGAGGAGGACAGCAGAACGGAGGGGACAGCAGAGAGGCACAGCAGAACGGAGGGGACAGCAGAGAGGCACAGCAGAACGGAGGGGACAGCGGAGAGGCACAGCAGAACGGAGGGGACAGCGGAGGGGGACAGAGAAGGAGAGGGGAACGGCGGGGGACAGCGGAGGGGGACAGAGGAAAGGAGGGGGCATGGAGGAGGATGCAGTGACAGTCAGCGGTGACCGATCACCGCTGTATGTCGCTAAAGCCGCTGAAAGCCGTGGGGGGAGAATCTTGTAACTCCCCCATGCGCCGATCACAGCTGACTGTCCAGGTATCGGGGGAAGCATTGGGAGCATTTGCCCGAGTACAATACTAGTATCGGTATCGGGACAACCCTAATTTATATAGATGTATTGTGCAATGTGTATTTTTATGTTGTATGTTGGAATTTGTCTTAATAAAGAAAAAGTGATTATAAAAAAAAAACTATAAGTGAGGCTTACTTAGCTGTAACGATAGATAGATAGATAGATAGATAGATAGATAGATAGATAGATAGATAGATAGATAGATAGATAGATAGATAGATAGAAGGAATGTGTGTGGGTCCTTTATTTTATTTTTATTTTTTTCACTTTAATGCCAAAACAAGGGGGCTGACAAGCTCCTTATCTTATAGCACATATGGAGTGACAGGTTCTCCAAGATTCCGTATGTTTTCCTTTCACTCAATTCAAGTAGATCAAGGACTGAAAGTCATTGGTCAGCTATTTACCTGACCACAGCTGACCAAAATGTGATACCTCAGCAGAGCAGAGCATTTCTGGGTTCAGGCACTGCAGATGATATCCCTACCATCCTGGCAGCCTTTTTGGATGACGGAAGCTTACGGGTGTACCTGATATTAAGTTGTAGAAAGCCTGCTATTGCAGTTGTGAATTTATTTACAGCCCATTACGGATGTTTTGTAATATGGTGATGGCAGTAAAACTAATTTTGTCACATGTTTATTTTTGGATCAGATGCTTTCAGAATGGTGAGACATCATGAAATCCTTGTTCACAAGATGAGCACATTCATGCTCAGGTTAGTTCTCCATAACAAACAGACTTAACCTTGGAGCAACTATCCTCTTTCTTCTGCCTAAAGAAACAATATACAATATCTCACAAAAGTGAGTACACCCCTCACATTTTTGTAAATATTTTATTATATCTTTTCATGTAACAACAATGAAATTGCTACAATTGAAAGTAGTGAGTGTACAGCTTGTATAACAGTGTAAATTTGCTGTCCCCTCAACACAGCCATTATTGTCTAAACCGCTGGCAACAAAAGTGAGTACACCCCTAAGTGAAAATGTCCAAATTGGGCCCAAAATATTTTGTGTGGCCACCATTATTTTCCAGCACTGCCTTAACCCTCTTGGGCATGGAGTTCACAAGAGCTTCACAGATTGCCACTGGAGTTCTCTTCCATTCCTCCATGACGACATCACGGAGCTGGTGGATGTTAGAGACCTTGCACTCCCACCACCTTCTGTTTGAGGATGCCCCACAGATGCTCAATAGGGTTTAGGTCTTGAGACATGCTTGGCCAGTCCATCACCTTTACCCTTAGCTTCTTCAGCAAGGCAGAGGAATTTAAGAAAAAGTTGGACAGCCGCACTTCGTTGTAACAACTTTATTGAAGACGATAAAATCCATATGGTTACAGAGACATCAGAGGTATAGGGACAAAAGTGCTAACGCATTTCACACCACTGTAGGGTGCTTAATCATAGCTGCCAGAAGATGGGCTGACTGTCCATATATATGGAGTTAGAGAAAACCAATCAATTAGAAGTACCCCATGGGCATGTCAGTCCAAATTCCGAACCGTATGGGAAACACCTGAGGTAATGCAGGTGATGGGATATTCAATCTAAATTAGACACACAATCCTAATGCAAAACTATCAGGATTCCCATACAGCCCCAAAAAAATACACATAAAACAAAACAAAAGACATTTAAAAATACATAAACATACAGAGGCCAAAACAAAGTCCATATATATATATATAAATGTATATGTATCAATAAAAACATTACAATACAACAATCTTTTTCTTGTATTCGTTCATTGTAACACAGAGTTATCAGAGAAAAATTGCACAATTAACGCTAAAATAGTGTAATGGTATTATAACCATATACCTACAACTATATAACTCTGATACCCCTGTGAACAAAGGACCATGGATAAGACATCTCAATCTCAAGTAAGAGAAAATATTGAACTAAAATCTGCACATGGATAGATGTGTGTGAAAACTCCCTAAATAAGGCAGATGGGGCACGCGAAAATAAAGGAAACCGGGGTCACTACAAAGAACTGGCTGAGAGAGTGGAGTAATTAAAATTGAATAACTATGAAATATCTATACTCAAACTCGGATTTTTAACTAGGGATAAGTATGTATGAAATGGAGAATCTCTGAAAAATCCCTAGAAAAACCTGAAAAGGACTGCACGGGGACACAACATAGCAGGAAGCACATAAAACGGGCAAAGACTGGCAAAAATCAATCAGAAATTTAGAAAAAAATTAAACAAAAAATGAATTGAATAAATTATTCTATTTCACTTTCATTAATCAAAATTAATTCAATTCATTATCATAGTATGTTAATTAGTTTATAAAAAGTTCATAAAAATACAATTATATATTGGATGGTAATTGATATGAATCTAAACTATAATCATACCAAAATTATAACTATAGTACAGGACAAAAATTAAATGTAATTAAACCCACTGAAAGGTTCCCCATATATAATAAATGTCATGTCCAAAAAGGACAAAAAACGAATTGTGAATGGATGTGATTACTCTAGGCTGTTATTATAATATTAGGTAAAGAGATAAAAAAGGGCCAGATGGCCAAAGCTCCGCTAGAAGTATACTTAAAATAAATTGAATCAAAAAATATAATCAAAAAGTAAAAAGCAGCCAGCACCAACAGTCTACAATACAAAACCCAAAATCATAATATAAATGAGTGCAGCGCTAAGATCATTAAATGAGCTAAAAAAAAATTATCAAAAGTAAATGTTGACATAATGAAATGGTGAAAACAAGCTAAAAACAGAAAACTAAGGTGAAGGTATTAACTCCAAAAATATTATTCTGTGTTCTATTAAATAATATAGTGAATATTAAATCACCTGATATTAAACCAATCAAATTAAAATATAAAGTAAATACATCAAATATAGAATAAGTGTATACACATATACAAAGTGAAAATATTAATCCTCAGCCGTGGGTTAATATCCTCCAAATATACATAACTTAGGATAAATAAGTGATGTGAATCTGATAATCATAAGTGAAAACATAAAAAACATATTTGATAAAAATTAAATGAGTCCCATAGATCTTGCAAGAAGGAAAATTAGCCAGTGAAGGTTGCAACCAACAGATGGTGAAAAGAATGATCCTTCCAGTGGAAGGATCCAGTGAAACGGAACACCCAAAGTAAGTATTCTCCTTATCAGCTAAAAAGACCAATAAGTTGGTCTCACCAAGCCCAGGGAATTTGGTCTCCCAAAAACCTATAGGCAGTGACGGCCCGTCCATAGGGGGCCTGGGCGCGCCCCCCCCCCTCCCGTAGTAAAAAAAAAATAAAATAATTTTGAGCGGCCCCTCAGGAAAATTTGTCTCCCATGGAGGCCCTGCACTTTTGGAGATACAACCCCTGGCAAAAATGATGGAATCACCAGTCCCTGAGGATGTTCCTTCAGTTGTTTATTGTAAAAAAAAAGCAGATCACAGACATGGCCAAAAACTAAAGGCATTTCAAATGGCAACTTTCTGGCTTTAAGAAACACTAAAAGAAATCAAGAAAAATAATTGTGGTGGCCAGTAACAGTTAGATTTATAGAACAAGCACAGGGAATAAATTATGGAATCACTCAATTCTGAGGAAAAAATTATGGAATCACCCTGTAAATTTTCATTACAAACACTAATGCCCCGTACACACGGTCGGACTTTGTTCGGACATTCCGACAACAAAATCCTAGGATTTTTTCCGACGGATGTTGGCTCAAACTTGTCTTGCATACACACGGTCACACAAAGTTGTCGGAAAATCCGACCGTTCTAAATGCGGTGACGTTAAACACGTACGTTGGGACTATAAACGGGGCAGTGGCCAATAGCTTTCATCTCTTTATTTATTCTGAGCATGCGTGGCACTTTGTCCGTCGGATTTGTGTACACACGATCGGAATTTCCGACAACGGATTTTGTTGTCGGAAAATTTTATAGCAAGCTCTCAAACTTTGTGTGTCGGAAAATCCGATGGAAAATGTGTGATGGAGCCTACACACGGTCGGAATTTCCGACAACAAGGTCCTATCACACATTTTCCGTCGGAAAATCCGACCTTGTGTACAGGGCATAACACCTGCATCAGATTAAATCCGCTTGTTAGTATGTAGGTAAAGAGGGTAAATCATCACGCAGTGTTGCATAAGATGTTGGTTGTTCACAGTCGGCTGTGTCTAAAACATACAAACAACATGAGAAGGTGGTTAAAGGCAAGCATACTGGTAGACCAAGGAAGACATCAAAGCGTCAAGACAGAAAACTTAAAGCAATATGCCTTGAAAACAGAAAATGTACAACAAAACAAATGAGGAACAAATGGGAGGAAACTGGAGTCAACATCTGTGACCGAACTGTAAGAAACCGCCTAAAGGAAATTGGATTTACATACAGAAAAGCTAAAAGAAAGCCATCTCTAACACCTAAACACAAAAAAACAAGGTTACAATGGGCTAAGGAAAGGCAATCGTGGACTGTGGATGATTGGATGAAAGTCATATTCAGTGATGAATCTCGGATCTGCATTGGGCAAGGTGATGATGCTGGAACTTTTGTTTGGTGACGTTCCAATGAGATTTATGCAGACGACTGTCTGAAGAAAACATGCAAATTTCCACAGTCAAATATGATATGGGGCTGCATGGCAGGTAAAGGCACTGGGGAGATGGCTGTCATTAAATCTTCAATAAATGCACAGGTTTACATTGAAATTTTGGACACTTTTCTTATCCCATATATTGAAAGGATGTTTGGGGATGATGAAATAATTTATCAAGATGATAATGCATCTTGCCATAGAGCAAAAA
The DNA here is from genome assembly GCF_042186555.1 of Aquarana catesbeiana. Classification (NCBI taxonomy): domain Eukaryota; kingdom Metazoa; phylum Chordata; class Amphibia; order Anura; family Ranidae; genus Aquarana; species Aquarana catesbeiana. Next base: position 155,630,585 of record NC_133335.1, read on the forward strand.
CTGTGAAAAAATTCCTCGATGAAAGACACATAAGGTCAATGTCATAGCCTGCAAACAGTCCGGATCTCAATCCAATTGAAAATCTGTGGTGGAAGTTAAAGAAAATGGTCCATGACAAGGCTCCAACCTGCAAACATGAACAGCAATCAGAGAAGGCTGGAGCCAGATTGATGAAGAGTACTGTTTATCACTCATTAAGTCAATGCCTCAGAGATTGCAAGCAGTTATAAAAGCCAGAGGTGGTGCAACAAAGTACTAGTGATGTGTTGGGGTGTTATTTTGTTTGTTTGTTTTTCATGATTCCATAATTTTTTCCTCAGAGTTGAGTGATTCCATAATTTATTCCCTGTGCTTGTTCTATAAATCTAACTATTACTGGCCACCACAATTATTTTTCTTGATTTCTTTTAGTGTTTCTTAAAGCCAGAAAGTTGCCATTTAAAATGCCTTTAGTTTTTGGCCATGTCTGTGATCTGCTTTTTTTCTACAACAATAAACAACTAAAGGAATATCCTCAGGAACTGGTGATTCCATCATTTTTGCCAGGGGTTGTAGTAGTCCCCACCAAACATGAAAAAGTTGTGGGCGAGTAAATATTCCAGACACATAAAATAAATTCTTGACGAGCAAGAGAGAACCGACCTGATTTGGCCAAAAAGAAAGAAACAGCTTGTAGACCTAAAGTGTGTGGGATAGAAGAATAAAGGCTACTGACATCACATGTAATCCATCTATATCCCTGCTTCCATTCAAAATGTTGTAGTTTATTCAGAAGTTGTTTGGTATTCCTGAGAAACCCAGGCAATTCAACCACTAACGGCTGTAATTGCTGGTCTACCCATTGACCCAAACGTTCATTCAGGGAATCGATACCAGTCACTATCGGTCTACCTGTTAAGGGACTTAACCCTTTATGCATTTTTGGGAGGTGATGGAATACAGGCATAACTGGGAATTTGACAATGAACCTGTCTCTCTCTTTGTGAGAAAAAATGCCTATTACTACTGCCCTATTCAATAGGTCCCCAAGTTCTTGTTTAAAGGATGTAGTGGGGTCACCCCTGAGTTTAAGATGGGTTACTGTGTCAGACAATTGGCGTATAGCTTCTCCTTTTTACATAACAGGATCGAGGACCACTACAGATCCCTCTTTATCTACATTCTTTAGCAAGGCAGTGGTCATCTTGTTTTTGGGTCGTTTTCATGTTGGAATACTGCCCTGCGTCCCAGTCTCCAAAGGGAGGGGGGGGAGATCATGCTCTACTTTAGCATGTCACAGTACATGTTGGCATTATGGTTCCCTCAAAAAACTGTAGCTCCCCAGTGGCGGCAGAACTCATGCAGCCCCAGACCATGACACTCCCATCACCGCACTTGACTGTAGGCAAGACACCCTTGTCTTTGTACTCCTCACCTGGATGCCGCTACACACGCTTGACAGCATCTGAACCTCTGCAGCAATGCTGGTAGCACTCATACGTCTATTTCCCAAAGACAACCTCTGGATATGACGCTGATCACGTGCACTCAACCTCTTTGGTTGACCATGGCAAGGCCTGTTCTGAGTGAAACCTGTCCTGTTAAACCGCTGTATGGTTTTGGCCACCGTGCTGCAGCTCAGTTTCAGGGTCATGGCAATTTTCCTTTAGCCTAGGCCATCTTTATGTAGAGCAACAATTCTTTTTTTTAGATCCTCAGAGAGTTTACCATGATGTGCCATGTTTAACTTCCAGTGACCAGTGTGAGAGAGTGAGAGTGAGAACACCAAATTTAACAGACCTGCTCCCCATTCACACCTGAGACCTTGTAACACTAACAAGTCATCGGTTTAGACATTAATGGCCGTGTGTTGAGGTATTTTGAGGGGACAGCAAATTTACACTGTTATACAAGCTGTACACTCACTACTTTACATTGTAGCAAAGTGCCATTTCTTCAGTGTTGCCACATGAAAAGATAGAATAAAATATTTACAAAAATGTGAGGGGTGTACTTACTTTTGTGAGATACTGTATAATATCTAAAAACATACAAAGCTGGTTTTTGTTTCTTCCCCTGCTGGTGCTGCAACATCAGTTTTTATGCCTTTTGTGTCAAAGATGTTTAATATCTATAATTCTATTTATCATTCAGTAAAGCCTCATGCACACTGGACGTTTTTACAGCTGCTGTTTTTGGCTGCAGACTTTTTTTCTACCGTCAATAAACTCTCCGGCATCTTATCCTATGTGTCCATACACACATAGGCTGTTATCAACCATTTTTGGCTAGGAAAAAAACCCCAAAACTAGTGTACAACTGTAAAAATGCTCTAACGTCAGAAAACACCTATGGATCCAGATAAACGCTAAAAAACGCAGCTCACCAGCGTTTAACATTTTTGATCCATTGATAAAAAAAATTTAAAAAAAATGCTAAAAAAAAAGCCAACGCTGAAAAACGCTAAAAAACGTTATTGCAAAAACTTTGAAAAACTTTGAAACACTCATTGCAAAGCTACTGTCATTTTTATAACATTAATACAACGTCCAGTGTGCATGAGGCAGTGTCACCATATGTTAGTAAAACAAAGACCGAGTTCTCAATGCAAAAACACTTCCACCACCATCATGAGATCAGAACAAGTGTCTTTATTCCAGGAGTGTTCTCATACACTACAGAGATAGGGGCATGGGGAAGGTGACCAGAGGTAGCAATACACTCGCCCCCCCCCCCCCCCCCAACCCACTACTTTTGGGAAGGTGCAGACTGAGGGGAAGTGAGGCTGGTTCTGTAATGCACAAAAATAAAGCTGTATGCCTTCATATAGACATCTGCCTGTGAATTCAATCAGTCATCCTTCAAAAGTCCACGGGTTGGCTTTATAGGAAATGTTCCATAGAGGTGTGTCAAGAGATGGAGATAATGGAGGTCCTAACATTTACCCTGTAGTTGTGCGAAAAAACTGGAACACACTGCATGGCATAGTTCTGAAGAGGGCTTTGCCATGCAAGGGGTTAAGTTCTATGATGGCATCAGAATGCATCTTCAAGAGCCAGTGCTCCCCCCACTTTCAGTCTCAGGGATGGGTTCCAGGGCCCCTCGTGGCCTAAATACATCCAGGGAGGGGGAGTGGGAGCTGTCCCGGCTTATCCCACAGGATTGCCCTGCATGGTGGATCTGCCTGACGTGGTCGACAGCTTCATTCTTGGCATGCTTGAGGAGGTCAGCCTGACCCTGTGGGATAACAAAGAATAACAGTGAGACAACTCTGTGTGAAGATTGTAGCAAAGTGATTAAAGAAACCCACAACAAAAAGAGAAAATTACATTTAGGATCATAGACACATCAACTATCTGACAAGCAGCCAGCTTTCTTAATTTTATGTATTTGCAGGAAAATGAATGTAAGCAGCTTAATTAATATACTATCCAGATATCACAAGTTGTTTTTATATTCATTGGCATTTCAACAACTACAGGTGCATCTCATAAAATTAGAATATCATCAAAAAAGTTAATTTATTTCAGTAATTCAAATCAAAAAGTGAAACTCATATTTTATATAGATGCATTACACACAGAGTGATATATTTCAAGCATTTCTTTCTTTTAATTTTGATGATTATGGCTTACAGTTAGTGAAAACCTAAAATTCAGTATCTCAGAAAATTTGAATATTACACAAGACCAATAAAAAAAAAAAAAAAAAAAAAAAAAAGGATTTTTAATACAGAAATGTAGACTTACTAAAAAGTATGTCCATGTACAGTATAGTATGCACTCAATACTTGGTCGGCCGGGGCTCCTTTTGCATGAATTACTGCATCATTACGGTGTAGCATGGAGGCGATCAACCTGTGGCACTGCTGGGATGTTATGGAAGCCCAGGTTGCTTTGATAGCGGCTTTCAGCTCATCTGCATTGTTGACTCTGGTGTTTCATCTTTTCTTGACAATACCCCACTGATTCTCTATGGGGTTTAGGTCAGGCGAGTTTGCTGGCCAGTCAAGCACAGTGATACCATGATCATTAAACCAGGTATTGGTACTTTTGGTAGTGTAAGCAGGTGCCAATACCTGCTGGAAAATGAAATCGGCATCTCCATAAAGCTGGTCAGCAGAAGGAAGCATGAAGCGCTCTAAAATTTCCTGCTAGAGGGCTGCGCTGACTTTGGACTTCATAAAACACAGTGGACCAACACCAGCAGATGACACAGCTCCCCAAATCACCATATACTGTGGAAGATTTTGAATTTCATTTGGAAATCAAGGTTCCAGAGTCTGGAGGAAGAGTGGAGAGGAACATACTCCAAGTTGCATGAGGTCCAGTGCGAAGTTGCCGCATTCTGAGATGACTTGGAGAGCCAAGACATCTGCTGGTGTTGGTCCACTGTGTTTTATCAAGTCCAAAGTCAGCGCAGCCCTCTTTTAGGAAATTCTAGAGAACTCCATGCTTCCCTCTGCTGACCAAAGATGAGATGCTGATTTCATTTTCCAGCAGGACTTGCCACTTGCCCACCCTGCCAAAAGTACCAATACCTGGTTTAATGATCATGATATCACTGTGTTTGATTGGCCAGCCATCTCGTCTGAACAAAACCCTATAGAGAATATGCACTGTACTAATGACACTGGGCAGGAAGGGGTTAACATCTAGGGTAATCAATGGGTTAAATGTGTGCCTAACAAGTGTTTATATGTGTACTGTGTGCTGCTTGCACTGGGGATCTAGTTGTTTTCATTCCCTGCTTAGCAGGAAATGAACAAACCATGAGATCCCCATCACTGAAAACAGCTCTGTGTTGTTTAAATTCACAGAGCTGTGTTCAGGGAAGCTCAGAGCCAATCACCGGGTGCTGGAGGTCAATCAATAGCTGGGACCCGTTGATCGGCATGTGCTGTGACGAATCGCAGCACAGGCACGCCCCCTACCCAGAAATGCAGAATCACGTATATACAGTATCTCACAAAAGACCCCTATCATTTTTGTAAATATTTTATTATATCATTTCCTGTGACAACACTGAAGAAATTACACTTTTCTACAATGTAAAATAGTGAGTGTACAGCTTGTATAACCATGTAAATTTGCTGTCCCCTCAAAATAACTCAACACACAGCCATTCATGTCTAAACCGCTGGAAACAAAAGTATACCCCTAAGTGAAAATGTCCAAATTGGGCCCAAAGTGTGAATATTTTGTGTGGCCACCATTATTTTCCAGCACTGCCTTAACCCTCTTGGTTATGGAGTTCACCAGAGCTTCACAGGTTGCCCCTGGAGTCCTCTTCCCCTCCTCCATGGCAACATCACGGAGCTGGTGGATGTTAGAGACCTTGCTCTCCTCCACCTTCCATTTGAGGATGCCCCACAGATGCTCAATAGGTTTTAGGTCTGGAGACATGCTTGGCCAGTCCATCATCTTTACCCTCAGCTTCTTTAACAAGGCAGTGGTCATCTTGGAGGTGTGTTTGGGGTCGTTATGTTGGAATACTGCCTTGCGGCCCAGTCTCCGAAGGGAGGGGATCATGCTCCGCTTCAGTATGTCACAGTACATGTTGGCATTCATGGTTCCCTCAATGAACTGTAGCTCTCCAGTGCCAGCAGCGCTCATGCAGCCCCAGACCATGACACTCCCACCACCATGCTTGACTGTAGGCAAGAGACACTTGTCTTTGTACTCCTCACCTGGCTGCCGCCACAGACCTTTACACCATCTGAACCAAATAAGTTTATCTTGGTCTCATGAGACCACAGGACATGGTTCCAGTAATTCATGTCCTTAATCTGATTGTCTTCAGCAAACTGTTTGCGGGCTTTCTTGTGCATCATCTTTAGAAGAGGCATCCTTCTGGGACGACAGCCATGCAGACTAATTTGATGCAGTGTACGGCGTATGGTCTAAGCAGTGACAGGCTGTCCCCCCCCACCCCATTCAACCTCTGCAGAAATGCTGGCAGCACTCATACATCTATTTCCCCAAAACAACCTCTGGATATGACGCTAAGCTATGATAAGCTAAGATATGTTAGTGAACACTTTGGAACTGCTGCCGCCCAACATGCAGTCACCATAAATGGGGACAGCTGAGTTGATTAATATAGTAGAAGGGTATGGCGCTGTTCCTTTATCTGATTAATGATTTCCTACCTGCATGTTATGTATTTCTAAGATTAAACAAGACGTACAGGTATCAAATGGTGATATCCTCAAAAGATATTTCACAATGTTGAACAGAATATAAAAATATAAAATAATAATAGTGTCAAACTCCATACATAGTGTTGCTGTGTAAATCTTATATTTCAAATGGCACTTAGTGAATGTGCATGAAGTGAATCAGGTTTAAGGGAAACCAAAAACAAAAACAAAACGGGGGGAAAGGGGGGGGGGGGAGGAGGGGGGGGTGAACGGAGGGGGAAAAAAAAGGGGGGTGTGGGAGGTCAAACGGTGGTGGAAAGAACTAATAAATATCCAAAAAACAATCTTGGTAAGGTGCAAGCGTGCTATCAAGTTCACAAAGAGTCCTTATTGTGCAGTAAACGTTCTGTCAGATTCATAAAAAGTCCATATTTGTGCAATAACTTTGTGCATATGGTGTTTGTGATTATAATCCTTCTGCTGTTCAAGAATCTGTACTCTAAATGTGCAGCCACTCACCAGCTCACTTCACCCCTGCAGGGGTATCAGGCAGTTACAGTTTTGAGCCACTGTACGGCAATCTCTGGCAGACTCAGGATCGTGATGTGTCATGTAAAAAGAGAGAAGGGGTGCCCATAGTGTAAAATCGTTTTTAAAATTTATTTAAACAAGTGGAGAGGTACTCACAATTTCACAGTATGAATCAAGTATAATAGACAAAAGTCGCGGTTAACCTTCAGCTGTTGCAAGCAAGTAATGTTGGGAAGCACAGATTAGGCCACGCCCTACGCGTTTCGTCGTCAGGACGTCTACGGGAGCGTGACCTGTGCTGTGTCTCCCCACCTTTATATAGCGTGCGGTGTCCCCTTGTTAATTCTTTAATTGGCATCCATTTTGCCTTTGATTCCGCGGACCGGAAGTCGTCCGCGGCCATTTTACCTATGATATGCAGACCGGAGCCTAACTTCCTGTATGAGAGAATGTGGATACAGCGGTGTCCAATTTACTTGTATTTCTAAGGGAAGGTTTGTTTTTAGCTATTGTGTGGCCATTTTGCCTGGGATCTTTGCAGACAGAAGACAATGTCATATGTCTCTGTGTCCATATCCTTCGAAATGTTGGCGGCCATTATACCTATGGTTTTATGGACAGAGGAGACCATAGAGTTATGTCTCTTGTAACTGATTTACCTTAGTTTCGTTTTTGAGCTAATATTAATCCAAATTTGCTATTTGTAATCCCGGTGTCCCGTCCAGGTATACTATATTGGGTGTTCCGCATGTTATAATTAGGTGAAAGGTTTTTTTCACCTAATTATAACATGCAGATTTATTTCAGATGATGTACGTATATTTTATTGCGCTGTAGTTGTTTTTATTGAAAGAGGCATATATATATGCCGGTGATTTTAAACATTCTGATTTTTTATTGTGATATATGCAAGCTGGAAGTTATGTTTTAAAAAAACCTTTCACCTAATTATAACATGCGGAACACCCAATATAGTATACCTGGACGGGACACCGGGATTACAAATAGCAAATTTGGATTAATATTAGCTCAAAAACGAAACTAAGGTAAATCAGTTACAAGAGACATAACTCTATGGTCTCCTCTGTCCATAAAACCATGCACACAGAGACATATGACATTGTCTTCTGTCTGCAAAGATCCCAGGCAAAATGGCCACACAATAGCTAAAAACAAACCTTCCCTTAGAAATACAAGTAAATTGGACACCGCTGTATCCACATTCTCTCATACAGGAAGTTAGGCTCCGGTCTGCATACCATAGGTAAAATGGCCGCGGACGACTTCCGGTCCGCGGAATCACAGGCAAAATGGATGCCAATTAAAGAATCAACAAGGGGACACCGCACGCTATATAAAGGTGGGGAGACAGCACAGGTCACGCTCCCGTAGACGTCCTGAAGACGAAACGCGTAGGGCGTGGCCTAATCTGTGCTTCCCAACATTACTTGCTTGCAACAGCTGAAGGTTAACCGCGACTTTTGTCTATTATACTTGATTCATACTGTGAAATTGTGAGTACCTCTCCACTTGTTTAAATAAATTTTAAAAATGATTTTACACTATGGGCACCCCTTCTCTCTTTTTACATGACACATCACGATCCTGAGTCTGCCAGAGATTGCCGTACAGTGGCTCAAAACTGTAACTGCCTGATACCCCTGCAGGGGTGAAGTGAGCTGGTGAGTGGCTGCACATTTAGAGTACAGATTCTTGAACAGCAGAAGGATTATAATCACAAACACCATATGCACAAAGTTATTGCACAAATAAGGACTTTTTATGAATCTGACGGAACGTTTACTGCACAATAAGGACTCTTTGTGAACTTGATAGCACGCTTGCACTTTACCAAGATTGTTTTTTGGATATTTATTAGTTCTTTCCACCACCGTTTGACCTCCCACACCCCCCTTTTTTTCCCCCTCCGCCCCCCTCCCCCCCCCCCCTTTCCCCCCGTTTTGTTTTTGTTTTTGGTTTCCCTTAAACCTGATTCACTTCATGCACGTTCACTAAGTGCCATTTGAAATATAAGATTTACACAGCAACACTATGTATGGAGTTTGACACTATTATTATTTTATATTTTTATATTCTGTTCAACATTGTGAAATATCTTTTGAGGATATCACCATTTGATACCTGTACGTCTTGTTTAATCTTAGAAATACATAACATGCAGGTAGGAAATCATTAATCAGATAAAGGAACAGCGCCATACCCTTCTACCATCTTTATGTAGAGCAACAATTCTTTTTTTTAGAAAGTTCTTTGCCATGAGGTGTCATGTTGAACTTCAAGTGACCAGTATGAGAGAGTGAGAGCGATAACACCAAAATTTAACACACCGCTTCCACATTCACACATGAGATCTTGTAACACTAACGAGTTACATGACACCAGGGAGGGAAAATGGCTATTGGGCCCAATTTGGACATTTTCACTTAGGGGTGTAATCACTTTTGTTGCCAGCGGTTTAGACATTAATGGCTGTGTGTTGAGTTATTTTGAGGGGACAGCAAATTTACACTGTTATACAAGCTGTACACTCACTACTTTACATTGTAGCAAAGTGTCATTTCTTCAGTGTTGTCACATAAAAAGATATAAAAAAAAATTTTAAAAAAGGGAGGGGTGTACTCACTTTTGTGAGATACTATATATGTGATTCTGCGCAACTGGCCCATACTGTAGCAGAAAAGCTACAGTGCGCGGACTGCAAGTGGTTAAACCATTTGACGACCGCCTAACATACTATTACGGTAGCAAAGCGGCCTCTCTGCACTGGATCACGTACCTACTATATGATCTGCCAGCCCAGCTTGTCTTTATGTGTTGAAGAAGATCAACTCACAAAATTAGAGGAACTATTCCAATTTTTGGCAGATTACAAATTTGGTCCACAGAGAGTCACATAATCCGAGCAAATGAGAATTCTTTAATTGCATGACAATGTGAAGCCAACTAGAAAATGCTCTATTTGCTGAAAAAAATGTGATTGGTTCAATCTTCACTGACAGGTCACATATATTTAATTAATGCAAATCATTGCTTTTTTCACCAGGACTTTTGTAAGGCCACTTTCAAGGACAAACATACATTTTTGTGCCATAAGCTACAATTTGTGTGTCTTGTGAAAGTTGAGTAATAAAGAGCTGGAATTATCAGTAGAAAACTCCTGGGGTCCTGGTGTATGTGCATGAATGGAGGTGGAAAAGTGTTCATATCAGCCTGAGCATGGACAGGGAAGTGCACACCACAATTTCAGAGCAAGCACCAAAAGGCCTAGCCATTATTTTTCTGTTGGGATTACCTGCTACTCATTACCTGCTGCAGCAAAATACAACAGGTAGGTAGTCTAGCTTCCTTTACTTGATTGATCAAAGAACTAATCTGACTAGTGCCATTTGACAACTGTGGCTTTTAACCACTTCAGCCCCAGAAGGATTTACCCCCTTAATAACCAGGCCATTTTTTGCGATACGGCACTGCGTCACTTTAGCTGACAAACAAAATTGATGTCCTTTTTTTCCCCACAAATAGAGCTTTCTTTTGATGGTATTTGATCACCGCTGCGTTTTTTATTTTTTGCGCTATGAACAAAAAAAGACCGACAATTTTGAAAAAAAAACCCAGTATTTTTTACTTTGTTACAGAAAATATCTAAAAAAACAAATGTATTCATCAGTTTAGGCCAATATGTATTCCGTTACATATTTTTGGTAAACAAAAATTGCAATAAGCAATATATCAGTTCACGCAGCCGGGCCACTCTGCCGCAGTATATGTGCGGTGGGCGGTCTGGAAGTAGTTAAAAGTAGTTAGTAGTTAAAACATGAAAGAAAAAATTTGTTTCATTTCATTTAGATTCATTATTTAGATAAATTTGTTTAGTTAAATTTGTTTAACCCATTTAATTTGTTTTCGGAATTAGTTTTGTTTATTCGTATTCGAATCGTTTGAATTTGAATAGTTTTCGAATTTCCAAAGAGAATAGAATAGAATAGAAAATAATGCAATAGAATAGAAAAAAAAATATATAATAGAGGAAAAAAATATCAGAAAATAAAATAATAGAATATAATATAGTAAAACAGAACAAAATAGAATAGAAAATAAAAGCACAGAATAGAATGGAATAGAATTAAAAAAATAGAATAAAATAGAAAGTATATAACCATCTTCTTAAATTCAAATAGAAGAGAATAGAATAGAAATGAATATAATTCAAAAAAACAATAGATTAGAATGGAAATTTGTATTTGAATTAAACATAGAAAAGAATAGGTTAGAATAGAATAGAAAACAGAAAAGAATAGAATAGCAAGAATATAACTATCTTCCTATTCTAATCTATTCTTTTCTATTCTGTTCAAATTTCAAAAAAGAGCATATATGCCAAAGCATGGGGGCAGGGGTGGAGGAGCGATTTTCTCCTAACATTAGGGGCGGATTGCCCCCACGCTTCGGCATATATTTTTTAAGCACAGCTGGCATTAAAAAATGTTTTATTTTTACTATGTTTTATTGTATTTGCTTTGCAGGTATGGTATGTCTTACTGTTATACTGTAATGTTACTTTGTTTTATTGTTAACCATCATTTGCTTAGCAGGTACGCCATTCAGCTGCAGCACTGATTTATCTATCCTGACAGCAACAGCGTTTGCTCCCACGATACGTAAATCAGTGACCCCAGCGCTGTAGGAGGTGATTTCACCACAGTTTATTATTCTAAATAGAAAACCTTCATTTTGTTTGCAAATGTTAAAGATTCTAACTACCAGCAACAATAAGTCCTTACATTTTTTTTTTTGTAATTCCTTTATTTGCCAAAGAAAGTTACACGTAACAATCAAGTGAAATAGTATTTACAGTATCTCAAATAGAAAACAAATAGGTAAATAATCGGGGGCCGGGTCCGAGAACAATGGGCCCGGCGTTGTACAGATTATGTGGTCATACCAGCGTATACTAATGCCGCGTACACACGGTAGGAATTTCCGACAACAAATGTTCGATGTGAGCTTGTTGTCGGAAATTCCGACCGTGTGTAGGCTCCATCGGACATTTGTTGTCGGAATTTCCGACAAAAAAATTTGAGAGCTGGTTCTCAAATTTTCCGACAAAATCCGTTGTCGGAAGTTCCAATCGTGTATACACAATTCTGACGCACAAAATTCCACGCATGCTCAGAATCAAGCAGAAGAGCCGCACTGGCTATTGAACTTCATTTTTCTCGGCTCGTTTTACGTTTTGTACGTCACCGCGTTTTTGACGTTCGGAATTTCCGACAACATTTGTGCAATCTTGTGTATGCAAGACAAGTTTGAGCCAACATCCGTCAGAAATAAATCCAGGATTTTGTTGTCGGAATGTCCGATACGTGTGTACGCGGCATTGCTGATAGTGCTCAGTGCGTCACACTAGGGTGTCTTAGATATATTTATGTAGATGGTCAAGACAGTAGATGTGCTGCAATGAATGAAACAGTGAGATAGACTCTAATACAACATATAATATTCGGTGGAATAAGGTAACTTAGCTTGGAATTTTCCAGGTAGCGTAGCGGGGGTTAGTACTTCCCCTGGGTCTAACAAGCCCAGGGATGGGGCAATATGAAAGCAGGATATGAACCAGGATATACATCATATCTGAAAGGTGTATCCCGTCACTGGGTTTTCAAAGGGTGACTAAAAAGAGGGAGGGGTAAGTCCTTACATTTAAAGAGCACCTGTCATTTCAGATCCATCATGGCATCACCAGCCGTCCCATTAAAGTGAATGGGACTGTCTAAGTCAACAGCGGGTCAGAGGAGGAGCCGCTGCGGGACAGAGATGACAGTTGCTCTTTAAAAATTATGATTTAAATCGAGCTGAGGAAAAAATATTTCATCTCCAAATATAGAAAGGTTTCTTCACAGTAAGAGCTGTGAAAATGTGGAAAAGAATCCCTCAAGAGGTGGTTCTGGCCAGCTCAAAAGATTGCATTGAAAAAGACCTGGATTCTTTCCTAAATGTACATAATATAACTGGATATTAAAATATATCTGTATGATCCAGGGAATATGCGATTGCCACTAGGGGGATCAGGCAGGGATTTTTCCCCCTGCTGGAGTAAATTGGAGCATGCTTTGCCGCTTTTTTTTTTTTGCCTTCCTCTTGATCAACTGTGGGTATAAGATTGTGTATATAGGATTGTAGAATTTTTTTTTTATTTGTTTTTTCCCTTTTATTAGTTGAACTAGAATTGACTTGTGTCTTTTTTCAAACAGACTATGTAATAAAAAATTTCCATGCTGCGCCTTCGCTTTTTTTATTCAAACTGTAAATATGGTTTTTGTTTAATATTTTCTCTCTCTGCAGTCCATGCCTCTCTTAACCGCTTGCCGACCAGCCGCCATCATTATACTGCAGCAGGTTGCCATGATCCCGCGAACCGTCATAACTATACGTCGGTCCCTTTAAGCGGGATAGCAGGCGCGTGCACGCCCGTTGCACAGCGTGGGTGCCAATGCTCGTGACCGGCGGTCACGATGACCGCCGGCCATGAGCGATCGCTGGCACAAGAGGCAGAACAGGGACGTGTTTATGTGTAAACACACACATCCCAGTTTTGTGAGAAGAGGAGAGAGTGATCGTGAGTTCCTACGAGCTGGGAACCACAATCTCTCAGCTCCTAGTCGCTCCCATCGTTCACAGTTAGAACACACACCTAGGGAACACAGTTAACCCCTTGATCGCCCCCTAGTGTTAACCCCTTCCCTACCAGTAACATTTACACAGTAATCAGTGCATTTTTTATAGCACTGATCGCTGTATAATTGTCAATCAACCCAAAAATGTGTCAAAAGTGTCCAATGTGTCTGCCATAATGTCGCAGTCTCGATAAAAATCAGATCACCCCCATTACTAGTAAAAAAATAAATAAATAAATAAAAATGCCATAAATTCAACCCCTATTTTGTAGACGCTGTAACGTTTGCGCAAATCAATCAATATACGCTTTTTGCGATTTTTATTACCAAAAATATGTAGAAGAATACATATGGGCCTAAACTGAGGAAAAAAATTAGCTTTTTTTAAAAAAAATGGGTTTATTCATTACAGCAAAAAGTACAATATATTGTGTTTTTTTCAAAATTGTTGCTCTTTTTTTGTTTATAGCAAAAAAAATAAAAACCGCAGAGATGATCAAATACCACCAAAAGAAAGCTCTATTTGTGGGAAAAAAAGGACAAATTTTGTTTGGGTACAGCATTGCACAACGCAAAATTGTCAGTTAAAACAACGCAGTGCCGAATCGCAAAAAATGGCCTGGTCATTGAGCAAGCAATTCTTCCGGGGCTGAAGTGGTTAACACAAGAAAGGATTTTTGCTCGCTTAGGAAACTGCAGCTTGGCATTGCATGCTATTATTAAGCTTATGATCAACCAGAACAACCAGATCCTTCTCCACCATTGATTCCCCCTAGTATGTATCACTCAAAGTACTTAGGAATGAACTTTGTCATGTCGCTGATGGCATTTAAAATGTAGGGATGAGATTTTTGTAGAAACATTTATATGCAAATCTACCAGTGTATGGCCAGCTTTAAGGGTAACTAAAGCTGCCCATAAATGGATCAAAATTCAGCCTGTTCAGCAAAGACTGACCGAGCCATGCATGGGCAAAGTGGTTGTACAGAAGTCAATCTGCTGATCTGCTTGTTCAGCACTGCAAGCTACAGCACTTATCAGTGTATTCTGAAGCCTCCACAGTGTCAGAATACAATGACACTCCTTAAGGCTTCACCCATCCACCTCAAATGAGATAATGGGGGAATTAAGTCCATTTTTTTGGTTTAGCTGGTTAAACCAAAAAAAACCCGACTCAACTATGGCCAGGTTAACGAGTCTAGGATCACTTTAACAAACACTTATAACATGGTTTTTAGCTATAGATCAAGCTGATCTCTTTTAACAACTTTAGCTCTAGAAGGTTTTACCCCCTTCATGACCAGGCCATTATTTGCTATGCTGTTCTAATTTTTTTTCACACAAATAGTTTCCTTTTGGTTGAGGGTACCGGGGATTCTATGTCCACCAGCACCAGCCAATTGTTCAATACAAGGGCAGAGTGGAAATCTGCCTATGCCTATGATAAGAGAGGCTCTGGAGAAGTCCTGGAGAGGAGCATGGGAGCTTGAGAACAGGAGGAGGAGACAAGTAAGCTTGAGAGTAGGAGGTCTTGAGAGGAGTGGAGAGGACGGTTTGGGTGATATTTGGAGACAAGATTGGTGATGTAGCTCGGGGCAGAGTTGTGAATGGCTTTGTGTGTTGTAGTTAGTACTTTGAATTGAATTCGCTGGGCGATGGGAAGCCAGTGTAAGGATTGGCAGACACTTAGCGGTTGGTAAGGTAGATGAGTCTGGCAGCAGCATTCATGATAGACTGAAGAGGGGATAGCCTATTGAGAGGCAGGCCTATGAGAAGGGAGTTGCAATAGTCAAGGCGAGAGATAACAAGGGAGTGAATGAGTAGCTTGGCTTCATTAGTTAAAAAGGGGTGAATTTTAGAGATGTTTGTTGTGATGTTGGATATCAGTTTTAAATGAATAACTTAAAATACAAAAAATAAATATGATACAGGCCCTTGTAGAAATAATCAGGGGCATGTTTTACTTTGGTGTAGTGCTAAATGTATGAATCTGGCTGTGTATTTATAGTACATTTGCCATCTAATTTGTCTCCTGCTCCAGTGTTGCAAGGCCTTGCACTGAGACAATGTTCATAAAAGTTTCCCAATGTTTCTATAGTGAGAGGAAGGGATGGGGTTCCACATGGGCATGCATGGAGATAGTTACACCCTTAGAAGCTTAACATCTTATACATCAACTAATTGCTGTACATTTCCCTTCTGAAATCGCAAATGCCAGACTAATGAATATAGAATATCATAATTTATGTACTGCTAACTGTTCCACAGCGAGACGCCAGCAGGCAAATCTCTTGATATTTAATCACGCAAGATTTTAAACACACTGTTTGTTCAAGCAGCTTAATGTCTAATTTAGATGACCCAGACAGGATTTCCATAAGCAGGGTCTAAATAAAGCCATTTTCCTGGATATGTACATTAGAACAACAATGTTTTTGAGGGAACGGATCTATGTATTATTGAGTTAATTGAAGGACTCCATTCCAAACAAGAACACTCCAAGTTCCTTAAAGCGGTGTTCCGCCCAAAAAATAAAAAAAATTAAAAGCCAGAAGCTACACATACTGCAGCTGCTGGCTTTTAACAATAGGACACTTACCTGTCCTGGAGTCCAGCGATGTCGGCACCGCAGCTGATGTTTCCATCAGCTGTCAGGTGTTGCCGCCACCATTGTGGGTAAGGGTACCCGGCAGTGTAGCCTTGCGGCTTCACGCCGGGAACCCTACTGCGCATGCGCGAGGCCAAAACAGGATACCTGTCTTTGACAGGATACCTGTCAAAGACTGGTATCCTGTCCCCGCCCCCCCCCCCCCAAAAGGTGTCAGTTGTGGTACTGGAGGGGGAGAGGAGACAAATGAGCGGTAGTTCCACTTTTGGGTGGAACTCCGCTTTAAGGCCTCATGTACACTGTTGCTGGTAAACGGACGTTTAGGAGCAGTTGGGCATTTTTTTCAACTGCTTCTGAACTCTCTTCTATGGTATCTTATCAGCACATGCACACAGGGTCTTTTACAGTCGTTTCTAGGCAGTTGAGTTTAGAGGCTATTTTCGGAATGCAAAAAAATGGGTTCAAAAGCTGAGTTTAGAGACATTTCAAGCGCCAAATGTTTCTAAATGCGGTAACTTTACAGGCGTTTTTCATTTTTGGCTATTTTGAAAGAAAAATTAAAAACGCAAACACGGCATGTAAACACGGCAAAACTGACGTTTTAAACGTGGGATACTATCTGTCAAGTTAAATCATTTAGGAGTGGTTGTAAGAATGTCCCGTGTACATGAAGCCTAATGCCCTGTACACACGACCGGTTTTGCCGCCGGAATAAACTCCGAAGGTTTCTCCGATGTGGTCTTGCCTACACACGGTCAAACCAAAGTCCGACCGTCCAGAACGCAGCGACATACAACACGTATGACGGGACTAGAAAAAGGAAGTTCAATAGTTCAATAGTAGCCAATAGCTTCCGTCTTGTACTTGCTTCAGAGCATGCATCGTTTTTGGTCCTTCGGAATAGCATACAGACGACCGGTTTTCCCGATAGGAATTGGTTCCGTCTGAAATATTTAGAACATGTTCCATCAGCTTCCGTCTGACTTTTTCTGTCGGACATTCCGCTTGTGTGTACGCGGCATAAGACAGCTGAAATCTTCTGACTACCAGTAGAGGCACTTTAGGGGGAAAACCAGTGACCTATACAGAGCAAAGGCTAGAGTTTGCTTATCAGTGGTTTCACCAGATTTCACTTTATGCATGTGTAGCGCTGGTAGATTTTCAATCTACCGCTGATAGGTGAAGTTAGATTTGCCTCTGTTCCAGCTTGGCTGAGTTGCGTGTAAGTTCCACACTGTGTCGGTGGGTGTCGTGGTCACCATGGGCTGGTGTTGGAAAGGCAATGTGTTGAAGCGTATGAGTGCTCCTCTGTCCCGGAGACAACTCGGTGGAGGTGGTCCTCCGAGTTGCATTCTGGGAGAGGGTATTTATGGGATAGACGCCATGTTTAGGGGTTCGTTTTCAGCCACCTGCTGGCCCTCCTGGCCGACAGGTATGCGTTAGGAGTACCACCTTGTGGAGGCCCACGCGGCTGCAGCGTGTGGGTGGGCCCAGAAGCCTGTCTGGGGCCTACCACAGAAGCCGAGGAATGGTCCTGAGCTGTCTATCCTGAGTGAAGAAGCTGGACAACCGAGGAGATCCCAGGGGAGGACCCGTCATGGAAGGATCATGCAGAGTGCTGGTCTAGAGAGGGGCCTGGTGACTCGCTTGGAGGACGTATCCTGAAGTAGTCTTACTGCATAGTACTGCCAGGTTGGCTTAAAGGTTCAAGTACTGTGTCTGACATTCATCGCAAACCAATACATCCTGTGGCAGAGGATCGTACGGGTTTTATTCCAAACAAGTCTGTGGCAGAGACTTTTGTTCGTGCTACGTACTGGCTGCTAGGCAAGTGAGAGAGGCCTATCCAGGCGGGCAAAGATTGAATTCCACAAGGGGAGTGCATTCAACTACAAGTGTTCAATTGCAAAGAATGTTCTAAAGAATACTAAAGAAAGGTATTTGAGCTTCCCTGCAACTTTCCTTCTGCGTCTTTCCTGCTACTTCCGTTGTTACTTGTTTATTAAAAGCATTGGAAAATATACTCAAGCGTTTGGTGTATACATCGTCCAGAGGTAAACTCAACGGGACCCCTAGACCCGGTGCCGGTGAAACAGAGGTATCGAGAGTGAAGGTAACAGCCCGCTTTAAACCAAGCAGCTCCACCGAGAGTTAGTGCTACACATGATCTGAAGATTTGGAAAATTGTCCCAGACCATTCTTACAGATTTGCAACATCTATTTGGAATACTTTGATTATTTTTGTCTCAGAAAAGAGCAGTTCTTTTGCACTTGGAAATCCCCAGAATCACAGCATTTCAGTCCCACGAAATGTCACCATTGCAGCTTTGTTATGTCATGTCACCTGTCAGTGCAATGCATTGTAGACACCAGCATCAGCAGACTCTTCATTCACTTTATCTCAAGACACTGCTTATGGCTGCACCACAGTCTCAAGATACACAATGCAGAACTGAAACCGCAGGATATTTCTTTGCAAGTGGGCAGTCTTTTTTTTTTTTTATATTACGATGTTGGACCCCCTCACCTTGCCTCCTTAATAGCTCAGTATTTTTCTAAATGGGACCTACACTCAAAGTTTAGATCCGCTATAAAAAAAAACTATGATTACAAAATATGTAGGCTGCCATTGTTGACCTCTCTTTTTGAATATTACCTGGCTTTCAATAATTCTTAGCCACCTACATGGAAAGCAGCACACCAATCAGAAGTTGTGGCCTTCCTCTGAATTTTTTTGTTACATGTTTGTGTAGCAAGTTAGTGACAAAACGTATGACAGCCATTGGAACAGAAAGCTAGGAAACAAACAATTGCATAAGGAGATCAGCAATGGCAGACTACATAAGTCTCTCAGTACATTTCCTTTAAAAACCACAATACTCTTTGAAAACACAAGGATTTGTAAGGTTTTCATATACTGGAGAGCATTAGCTTCTGTTACAGTGTTTACCACAGAAGCTACTGCTCTCCAGTATATGAGACCATTACAAATTTTGCAAGCATACAAAGGAGGAGCGGTGGCTCCTAAATATTCACATATACAAAGTCATATATTACAAAATAATGGGATTTTTGTACCCACCGTAAAATCCATTTCTCTGAGTTCATCGACGGACACAGCACCTCCTTGATCTTGACCATTGGGTTATATCGCCTGCGCAGGAGTAGGACTAGGCAGAACAAAAAACACCTGGCTGTGCCCATTGGCTGTCCTCAGTCAGTATATAACCCCCTCCCTGCTCTAGGTATTCAGTTTAGTAGTAAGCAGTAATAGAAGTTTCAAAAACTCCATAGAGGGGTGGGTGCTGTGTCCCTCGATGAACTCAGAGAAATGGATTTTATGGTGAGCACAAAAATCCCATTTTCTCTTTCGTTCATCGACGGACACAGCGCCTCCTTAATCTTGACCATTGGGAAGTTCAAAAGCAGTACCAAAGAAAAATGAGGGGTGGGCAAAATAACCCAAGGCTAACCACAAGAGCCCTAACCAGGACACAGGAGCCTTAACCGGGTCACAGGAGCCCCATCTGAAATAAAACATTTTAAAAGAAAAAACACTCCTCAAGAGGGAACCCCCCTCTTAAACAGCAGCCTGCAAAAACCTTGCGGCCAAAAGAAGCATCCGCAGATGCCAAAATATCTACTTTATAGAATTTAGTGAAGGTATGCACTGACGACCAAGTGGCCGCCTTGCAAACCTGTGATATTGACGCTTGATGACGGAAGGCCCAAGAAGTACTAAGCGCCCGAGTAGAATGCGCCATGACAGGGAAAGGAGAAACCCAACCCTTAATAGAATAGGCCTGAGTCACAGTCTGTCTGATCCATCTGGAAATGGTAGCCGAAGAAGTGGCCAGCCCTTTCCTTGGTCCCTGTGTAACCAAAAAAAAGTGAATCTGACCTCCGAAGGACTCAGTGGCTGCGAGATACAACCAATTAACACGAAGCACATCC
Source organism: Aquarana catesbeiana (assembly GCF_042186555.1). Lineage (NCBI taxonomy): Eukaryota > Metazoa > Chordata > Amphibia > Anura > Ranidae > Aquarana > Aquarana catesbeiana. The sequence continues at coordinate 155,650,494 of NC_133335.1, forward strand.
AAGGTATGCAAAACAAATTCCTTTGGATGAGCCGGCTTGGGACACAAGGACGGCAACACAATGTCCTCATTCAAATGGAAGTCAGAGACAACCTTGGGCAGAAATGACAGACAGGGACAAAGAACCACTTTATCCCTATGGAGTACTAAATAGGAACTACGACAGGATAATGCCGCCAACTCCGAAACCCTGCGGGAGGGGTAAGCCCAGTTTAACCAAGGGACTTTAGGATGGGAGGAGGGATCCTGCAGGCAGGTCCAACCATCCCTGGAGGGTACCCGCGTCCACCCCAAACCGCACAAAGGGGAAAAGGGGGACTGTACTTACTGATCCATGGTGCGGGGGACCCTCAAGATAAAACTCCTCATCACCGAAATTGAGGGCTGTTGACCATGGGACCGCTGCGACTTGGACCAGAGCCCGTTCGTATGCGACCCTAGGAGACGTTTACCTTGCGGGCCAACCTCCATTGAGGCTATGTCGCGGCCGACCTGGCGTGTAGCTGCAGTCTGCACGCGCTTGCTGGCTGGACTGGGGAGACCACTGGATCTAGATTATACTGCCCGTAACCCAGCCCAGCAGTTGATTGCAGATCTTTCAGGAGAAAATGCATGGAAGAAAGAGAGAAAAAAGTAAAATTTGCTACAACCAAAAGATCCCAGTAAGGAGCTAGGTCCTTACTCCTGACTAGACAGAAATGAACTGAATACCTAGAGCAGGGAGGGGGTTATATACTGACTGAGGACAGCCCATGTAGTCAGGTGTTTTTTGTTCTGCCTAGTCCTACTCCTGCAGAGGCGATATAACCCAGTGATCAAGATTAAGGAGGCGTTGTGTCCGTCGATGAACAAAAGAAAAATTAACATTTAAAGTGACACTTGTTACAGGTAAATATTCTAACATAACAACTCATCAAAGTTGCCATAATCCTTTGTATTAAAAAATGGTCTCCTGACATCGAAATACCAGGTTTAATTTAATGAACCGTGTTTAATATAGGGTTTCTATAGATGCCATACCACTCGCTAAGGAAGCAAGACATTTGGCTACAGGCTTGTTAATTTTGCAAGAAGACAGATAGCAAGTGATTAATGCAGTCAGTGGAACAAGAATGAGACTACCAACCCAAGTCAGTTGCTAAGATGCAGAGAGCTGAATTTAGAGCAACTAACGCACTAATTTGGTACAAACTGCTCCCTGCAAAAGAAGACACAGTATATACACACCTCTTCAATGTCCAATGTCTCCTACCTCCCATCCCTTCTAGCACCACGACTCCAGTAAGCCTTTTTGCCACTCAAAACTTCCAGGAGTGTAGGATGCATGATTTCCCTGCTTAGGCCATGCCATGGTTCCTTCCTCCTTCTCCTGACCCATATATAGTCAGGTTGAAAAAAGTCCATCTAGTTCACCCATTAAAAAAAAATAAAAAAGCTGAAAATTTCCATATACACAACCCTATACACAGCGTTGATCCAGAAGGCGGCAAAATCCCCCATCATGCAATGGGATATTCCCTGGATTAACTATCCCTGGTGTTATTACCTATAAATGTTATTATCCAGTCATATTTTGTGCATTTAGGTATGTACTCCAGAGAGAGCAATATCATTATTCCCCTGTACAAATCATTAGTAAGACCTCATCAGGAATATGCAGTTCAGTTTTGGGCACCAGTTCTCAAAAAGGATATTGGGGAACTAGAGAAAGTGCAGAGAAGGGCAACCAAACTGATAAGAGGCATGGAGGAGATCCACTATGAGGAAAGATTAGAGGAACTGAATTTATTCACTAATGAGAAGAGGTGATTAAGGGAGGATATGAGGTAAGGACTCCAGAGAGAGAGATATAATTTTGCCCCTGTACAAATCATTAGTAAGACCTCATCTGGAATATGCAGTTCAGTTTTGGGCACCAGTTCTCAATTGGAGGAACTGAATTTATTCTCTCTTGAGAAGAGGGGATTAAAGGGGTTGTAAACCCTTGTGTTTTTTCACTTTAATGCATCCTATGTCTGCAATCCTCTCAGAAGCCCTAAGAGAGGCTGCAAGCAGTTATATAAATATACTTTTTAACTTAAAATCTCCATTTGTGTATTGTATAAATCATAGTCTGTATCATTTTTATGTATTTCTTCCATTTAAGGTACTAGGTTGATCCTGCAAGTGACCTTTCTTATTTGTTCTAAACTGACCACATGAAGGACAGAAGCTGATCTGTGTTAACATAGCCAGTTTTCGTCCTTGACTCAGGCTGAACAGCCTAATCACCCCATGTGCATTAGTATTATCCAGGAGCAGCACCAGGTGGGTAGTTGGGGGTGCCAGTGGCCAGTGTAAATGCCCCCATTATATTAAAGTCTAGGTTCAATAGGGTGTACTGTAATGTGCTCTCAATCAACTGTAATGTGTGTTTGAACTTTGGGGTGCACACCCTAATGCAATAGGCTGTGCACACCTATGCTGAACAGACTATGAAATACAGGCACACTGGAGTTTATTTACTAAAGCTGGAGAGTGCAAAATCAGGCTCACTTCTACATAGAAACCAATAAGCTTCTGAGTTTTGTTGCCAAATCTCATGAGCACAACTGTACATAAGCATATAGTGACAGTAAGAGCTGTGAAAATGTGGAATAGACTCCCTCCAGAGGTGGTTCTGGCCAACTCAGTAAATTGCTTTAAAGAAGGCCTGGATTCTTTCCTAAATGTACATAACATATACATTCATTGGGTAAAATTGATCCAGGGAAAATCCGATTGCCTCTCGGGGGATCAGGAAATAATTTTTTTTCCCCTGCTGTCGCAAATTGGAGAATGCTTTGCTGTGGTTTTTTGCCTTCCTCTGGAACTGTGGGTGAAGGATTGTATATATGGGATTGTATGATTTTTTAAAAAAATTTTTTATTGGTTGAACTAGATGTAATTGGGGGGGGCAGGAGGCGGAGCCTAGCGGAGCAGACATGCATTGTTAGAGCTCCACACCGCTGAGGAGAGAAGAGAAGGACAAAGCGGAGCCTGCAGGCTCAAAAGGTATCCATTTGAACCTTTTTGCCCCAGGGAACAAACTGTGAAAGTTTGGGCAGGAAATATGGTACTGGGAGGAAACCGTGGCAGAAATAAAAATCACCTCACAAAGAGCTCACAGGCACTCACTGCAGCTGAAGCAGCTCCAGTCACCTCACAAGATACAGCATCAGGGCGCTCTCACAGACAGAAAATGTCACAGCAAGACTCTCCATTTGAGTCAGATACAGAACAAATCCTCTCACAAACTTCTCCACAAGCCTCCTCAGCATCCCCAGTAATATTATTACAATTTGAAAAGATGCTTCATAAGGCTTTAAAACAAACCTCAGACCAAATAACAAAAAGCCTAACCAAAGAAATAAGAGAGCTGGGAAACCGCACCGCAGCCCTAGAAATAAAAATGGATGAAATTGAAATTACAACCCAAGAAAATATAACAGAATTGGAACAATTAAAAAAAGAGAATTTAATACTTCAAACTAAGCTAGAAGATTACGAAAATAGAGCCAGACGTTCAAACTTGCGCATAAAGGGAATACCTGAAACTGTGACAGACCTGCAATCTACTATTACTGCTCTATTACAAGAACTAAAGCCAGATATCCCTATTGAACGTTTAGAACTGGACAGAGTACACAGAGCCCTCACAGCCAAAAAGAAAGATGGACCCCCATGTGATATAATCACAAAATTTCATTATTACGGAACGAAAGAACAAATACTAATTGCTGCAAGAGAAAAAAAGGAACTTAATTTTCAAGGACACAATTATCAAATTTTTGCTGACCTATCCCAACTTACTATTACTAAAAGACGATCCATGAAACCCCAACTAATGGAACTGCAACGCCACAACATTATGTATCAATGGGGTTTCCCCTTTTCAGTCAGATTTAACTACCAAGGTACAATTTACAGAAGCAGATCAGCAGATGAACTACAACAAACCCTTTTAAAATTAAATCTGACAGAACCCACACGCAGAAGAATGGCATCATCTTCACCTTCAGGCAGCACCCAGAAAATTTCAGAACAAAATGGGAATCATCATTCTCACAAAAGAGGCCGTTATGCCACATAATCCATGGACCAAGAAGATTCAATGGACTGACATCCTAATTCCTGATATCTCTTCATTTATTATACTAAGAGATGGTTCTCTATAAAAAACCTGTATTTATAACTGAATGTAACTGCATTCTGATAGTCACACACTGTGTGGGATCATGTTACATTCCAGTTATATTTCTTATTACTTCTGATTCATATAGCCTTAGAATATATAAGTGAAATAAGGAAATTCTTGTTCAGTTATATATTATCAGGTAATAACAATAGATTTATTACTTTTTAGGACAAATATGTTCAATAATCCAGAAGTAATGGAAGCTTTTTCTTTCTTTTCTTAAAACAAATATATTATTACCTAACTAGTTCCTAGAATTATGTTTTTGTTTATTCTAATCTGAAGCAATATAACCTCAATTTTATGAGTTAACATATCTAAACAGTTGCATATGAATAAAATATGTAATTGTTTACTCTAAAAGGGTTAAAATCCCAAAATAATTCAAACTATCTTCATCAATACCAAAGTTATTAACAGTACCTTTCTAACTGAATTATTTAGCCTAGGGCAAGACTAACCATATACAACCACCCTGGAATAAATAATTTCAACAAAAACTATATTCTGCACTCCAATTAATGAAACATCATTTTGATGTCTTTTGACATAGCACTTCTCTCCTGTAAGCGGAAGATCCGTGTACCCCCATTAGCCCTCCTCATTCTCCCAACCATATTATGTGGGAGTGTGACGAAGGCACTTATTCCCCAGAGAGAGATATTTATTCTCTTTCACGGGTAAATTGTGATTACTTGCAAAAAATAATTTATACAATGTATCATCTAATCTCATATGTTTTTTGTTTACTCTTTACTCCAGAATTCACTGGTTTCTTTTCTATCTATTCATCTCTTCAGTCCACACAGGTTGATCTGCGCAGTCAGCTCTGCATAACAAAAAGTAAGTCAAAACTATTTGATCTATTGCCATGGCACCACTGAATATACTTTCCCTGAATGTTCAGGGAATAAATGTCCCTCAAAAAAGGACCAAAGCCTTCCGTACTTTTCATAACAAGAAGGCTCACATAGTATGCCTCCAAGAAAACACACTTCACCAAAGATTCTACTCCAAAATATATTTCTCCTTTTTATCAACAAATTTACACGGCTTCTGCCTGTACCAAGCAAAGGGGAACTCTAATTGCATTTCACCGATCCACACCATTCACCTTATCATCAGAAATTAAAGACCCAGAAGGTAGATACCTGATACTCATGGGTTATATAATGGATACAGCAATCACGGTGATTTCCTACTACGCTCCTAACAAACAACCTACACCATTCCTCTCACATATATTACAAGTGATTAATACACACAAAATAGGAACAGTGATAATGTGTGGGGATTCGAACCAGGTCCTCCTCCCATTTCTAGATAAATCACCTTTTACACCATCCAAAATAACCTCTAGATTACCTTTTTCTCAACTTCTTTCCAAATACAATCTGGTAGATTCGTGGAGAGAAAGTAACCCAATGAAAAAGAAATTCACTTATTTCTCGCACCCTCATCAAACCTTCACCAGAATAGATCATATTTTTCTAACAATAGGAATGATACCAGAAATTATTGCATCAGATATAATTCCGATTTCGTGGTCTGACCATAATGCAGTATACACTACTATAGCCTCAGCCATACCAAAAGCGCATGACCCAACGTGGTACTTACCGGACATAATGCTCAAACACCCACTACATCAGATGGCCATTGAACAAGCTTTAAAGGAATACATATCAATTAATAATACAACAGACATCTCCCCAATAACACTGTGGGAAGCTCATAAGCCTGTCTTGCGTGGTACAATACAAAGACAAATGGCACTATTTAAACGGGAACGCAAAAATCTAGCAAAAAAACTAGAACTCAATTTTAATGCAGCCTACATATCATTTCAAGATAATCCATCTCAGAGTACAAAATCTCATCTGGAAAAATCTAGATTGGAATACGATCTATTTCTCACTGAGTCAGTTGATAAATCCCTCAAACGCTCCAAACACAATTTCTACATGAATACAAACAAACCAGGTACATATTTGGCTCGGGCATTAAATTCAACTAACAAATCTTTCAAACCAATACGTTTGAAATTATCAAAAAATGTTTACACTTGTAATCCAGTTAAAACAGTCCATAAATTTCACTCACATCTCGCAACTTTATATAAGACAAACAATGAATTTAATCCTACAGAGGCTGAATCCTTCTTCTCAAAAATAACCTTACCTGAGTTATCTCAGAATCAAAAAAGCAGTTTGGATGAGCCTATAACTATAGATGAAGTTGCAAACGCCATAAAAGACCTAAAACTTAACAAAAGACCAGGCCCAGACGGCTACTCGGCTTTATACTATAAAACATTCTCAGAAATACTCTCTCCCATTCTCACTGAAACGTTTAACAAACTTCTAGATGGACATTCTTTTCGGCAAGAAACACTAATGGCAATTGTTTGTATGATCCCAAAACCCCTTTCTGATGATACTTCCTGTGTGAATTATCGGCCTATCTCTCTGTTAAACCTCGATATTAAATTATTAGCAAAAATAATAGCAAAACGCCTTAATAGCATTATAGGAAAATTAATACATAGAGATCAAGTAGGCTTCATGCCAAATAGACAGGCAGGCGATAATATACGCAGGGCAGTGTTATTGGCACATATTGCTAAAAAACGGAAAATCCCTTTATGTTTTCTATCTCTCGATATTAAGAGGGCATTTGACACAGTATCCTGGCAATATATGCAATATTCATTACAAAAATGGGGTTTTGGACCCCACTTTTTAACATGGATCAAAGCATTATATAATAAACCCAAAGCCTATATAAAATATGCTGGATACAAATCTGAAGCCTTTAATATCGAAAGAGGTACCCGACAGGGTTGCCCATTATCTCCCTTATTATTTGCCCTTATACTCGAACCCATGGCCCAATACATCAGAACAAACCAAACTATAATTGGCATTGAAGTAGGAGGTATTACACACAAATTATGTATATTTGCAGACGATATATTACTTTTTCTATCATCACCACAGGTCTCTGGTCCTAACTTAATACCAGCTCTTGATGGATTTGCAGCCCTATCCGGCCTTATGATTAATCCTAAGAAATGCCTAATGCTTAATATTTCACTCACAAACATGGAATTGATCCCGGCTAGGGCTGCACTCCCATTCACATGGGCAGAAAAATCAATCCCATATCTTGGAATTCATTTAACAGCATCTCATTCTGACTTATTCTCAACCAATTATCCTCCTGTATTAAGACAGATCACAAATCTAATAAAACAATGGTCGCAACTTCCTTTATCCTGGATAGGGAAGATTAATGCAATCAAAATGACTATTCTACCCAAATTGCTTTATCTATTCAGAGTCCTCCCTATTCCAATTCCTTCCTATTTTTTGAGAATAGTACAAAAAAGAGCAACTTCGTTTATATGGGGCTCTTCTAAACCACGTATACCTATACACACACTACATCTTCCCAAAAATAAAGGAGGCCTGGGATACCCTAATTTTACTAACTACTACAGAGCAGCACATTTGGCCAGTCTGTCCAAATACCATGCAAAACAGGAAATCCCATTATGGGTATTTATAGAGGCTTCAGAAAATGACCCACTATTAATATCAAATTTATTATGGCTTGATCCTAAAGACCGCTTTAAAATTCATAATCCCATAACCAAACACTTCTTATCTCTCTGGGATAAACTAAAAACCAAATATCAGTTACAATCTCCACACAATCCTCTCCTTTCTTTTATCAGAAATCCGGCCTTTTATCCGGCATGGATCTACCCAAATTCTTTTAAAGCTTGGACAACATCAGGCATTCAGACACTAAATGACTTCATAGCATCTAAATCATTCCTTTCATTCCCATCGCTTAGAGAAAAATATGATCTACCAAACTCTGAGATATTTAGATATCTCCAAATCAAAAATTTCTATACACCATTCCTAAAGGGGGATACACCATTATCCCAATTATCCATTTTTGAATCAATCTGTAGAAAAGATCCATTTGCTAAAGGTACAATTTCATCACTTTATAATCAATTATATGGAGTAGCAAATCTTAATAGACCCTCTTACGTTCAGAGGTGGGAGGAGGACCTGGGACGAACTTTAGAAGACACGGACTGGTCTAACATATGGCTCACATCTAAGTCATCTTCACCCAACATCTTAGCACTGGAGACAAATTATAAAGTCCTAACTCGCTGGTACCTTGTACCCGCTAGAGTGGCAAAATATTCACCTAATACCTCAGCTCTTTGTTTTCGAGGATGCCCAGAAATAGGCACATATTTACACATATGGTGGACGTGCCCAGTAATCCAAACCTTCTGGAAGAAAGTCTTCGTGATTGCATCTAAAATATTTAAAAAAATAATACAACCAGATCCATATTTAACTTTACTTAATCTAAAACCGGAATGGTTAACACTCTCTCAATTCAAACTTATGATCCAACTAATAACGGCTGCAAAACAAACAGTGGCCAAGGCATGGAAATCTCCTACATTGGTACTAGCAGAAACAATTCACAGAATGAATAATACAATGTCCCATGCTAAGATGGTAGCCATCGATCAAAATCAAATTCCAAAATTTGAAAAACTTTGGCATCCTTGGATAAAACAACAGTTCCTGTCAAACTTCATTGACTCTGTCCTGTTGCCATGGTAACAGATTAAATGACTTACAGAGACACCCATTCTAAGGCTTCAAAGAGAACTAAAAAGAATAATAAACTGACGAGCGGGACAACCTTGTGGACCATACCTCTACCTTTCAACCCTTTTTCTTTCCTTTTCTCCACCTTACGATTAAAGCTCATTATCAGAATTTATTTGACCTATATACACTCTACTTGTAAACAATATGTAAAGTAGGTATAAATCATTTAAATATCTACAAAAGTAACTAAGGAAATGATATATATCTTTAATTTAGGTTAACGTAAACCCAATGTTTAATATTTGAAATTTCATTATATTTACCTATAGAAACCCTACTGTAAAACAATGAGCTTACTTTATAGATCCTTGTAAACCTACTTTATGTATCTTTATAACATTGTATACTCAATAAACTTCTTTTGACAAGGAACTAGATGTAACTATGTATTCAGCTCTTTTTTTAAATTAGCTAGGAAAATAAAACTGCCTCTAATACGTACACAGATGGATCAGCTATACACTGCTCATACTAGATAGTAAAAAAGTGAGTCTTTACAAAAAAAATTAAAAATGTGATCTTTGGGAGTCTTTAACCACTTCAGCCCCGAAAGAATTTGCCCCCTTAATGACCAGACCATTTTTTGCGACATGGCACTGCGTCACTTTAACTGACAATTGCGCGGTCGTGCGATGATGTACCCAAACAAAATTTATGTTCTTTTTTCCCGACAAATAGAGCTTTCTTTTGGTGGTATTTGATTACCTCTGCGTTTTTTATTTTTTGCGCTATAAACAAAAAAGAGTGCAAATTTTGAAAAAAAACACAATATTTTATACTTTTTGCTATAATAAATTTTCAAAAAAAAGTGTAAAAAAAAACAAATTTCTTCATCAGTTTAGGCCAATATGTATTATTCCACATATTTTGGTAAAAAAAAAAAAAAATCGCAATAAGCGTATATTAATTGGTTTGCGCAAAAGTTATAGCGTCTATAAAATAGGTGATATACAGTTGCAGTAAAAAGTATGTGAACCCTTTTGGAATAATATGGATTTCTGCACAAATTGATCATAAAATGTGATCTGATCTTCATCTAAGTCACAACAATAGACAATCACAGTCTGCTTAAACTAATAACACACAAAGAATTAAATGTTACCATGTTTTTGTTGAACACACCATGTAAACATTCACAGTGCAGGTGGAAAAAGTATGTGAACCCCAAACCATGATGCCCCCACCACCACACTTCACAGTTGGGATGAGGTTTTGATGTTGGTGTGCTGTGCCTCTTTTTCTCCACACATAGTGTTGTGTTTCTTCCAAACAACTCAACTTTGGTTTTATCTGTCCACAGAATATTTTGCCAGTACTGCTGTGGAACATCCAGGTGCTCTTGTGCAAACTGTAAACGTGCAGCAATGTTTTTTTTGGACAGCAGTGGCTTCCTCTGTGGTATCCTCCCATGAAATCCATTCTTGTTTAGTGTTTTACGTATCGTAGATTCGCTAACAAGGATTTTAGCATATGCTCACTCCTAGGGACAGTAGCAGCAGTGCCGAACTTTCTCCATTTATAGACAATTTGTCTTACCGTGGACTGATGAACAGCAAGGCTTTTGGAGATACTTTTATAACCCTTTCCAGCTTTATGCAAGTCAACAATTCTTAATCGTAGGTCTTCTGAGAGCTCTTTTGTGCGAGGCATCATTCACATCAGGCAATGCTTCTTGTGAAAAGCAAACCCAGAACTGGTGTGTGTTTTTTATAGGGTAGGGCAGCTGTAACACCTCCAATCTCATCTCATTGATTGGACTCCAGTTGGCTGACACCTCATTCCAATTAGCTCTTGGAGATCTCATTAGTCTAGGGGTTCACATACTTTTTCTACCTGCACTGTGAATGTTTACATCGTGTGTTCAATAAAAATATGGTAACATTTCATTCTTTGTGTGTTATTAGTTTAAGCAGACTGTGATTGTCTATTGTTGTGACTTAGATTAAGATCAGATCACATTTTATGACCAATTTGTGCAGAAATCCATATCATTCCAAAAGGGTTCACATACTTTTTTTTATTGCAACTGTATTTATGGCATTTTTATTATTATTATTTTTACTAGTAATGGTGGCGATCTGCAGTTTTTATCTGGACTGCGACATTGCCGTGCACAGGTCGAACACTGACACGGACACTTTTTTGAGATCAGTGACATTTATACAGCGATCAGAGCTAAAAAAAAGCCACTGATTACTGTATAAATGTCACTGGCAGGGAAGGGGTTAAAGTGGTTGTAAACCCTATTGAAACATTAAAAAAAAAAAAAAAAAAAAACCTGCAAGACAAAGGCATAATGAGCCAGTATGCATAGCATACTAGCTCATTATGAATTACTTACCTTAGATTGAAGCCCCCGCAGCTGTCCTCGTCTCCCCCTCCGGCCAGCGACATCTCTCGCGGGGGTTACTTCTGGGTATCGCGGCTCTGGCCAATCACAGCGCCGGGAAAGGCACAGTACAACTGAAGCAATGGCATGTACGTGCCATTGCTTCAGTTGGCTTAAATGCGCATGTGCCGATGACATCGGCACATGCAAATAAAGGGATATCTTCTAAACCGTGCAGTTTTAGGAAATATCCAGTGCAGCTATAGGTATGCCTTAATTATATATACACTTTAACACTAGGGGGCGATCAAGGGGTTAAATGCGTTCCCTCACTGTGTGTTCTAACTGTGGGGGGATAAGACTGACTGGGGGAGGAGGCATATCGCTGTTCCTACTGAGCAGTGTTAATTTCGTCGACTAAAACAACGAAACATTTTTAGTCGACTAAAATACGACTAAAACTAAAACAACTGAGATGACTAAAATACGACTAAAACTAAAATGGCATTTAAGTTAAAAGACTAATGCCCCGTACACACGGTCGGACTTTGTTCGGACATTCCGACAACAAAATCCTAGGATTTTTTCCGACGGATGTTGGCTCAAACTTGTTTTGCCTACACACGGTCGCACAAAGTTGTCGGAATTTCCGATTGCCAACAACGCGGTGACGTACACCACGTACGACGAGACTAGAAAAGGCCGGTTCAGAACCAAGCGCGGCACCCTTTGGGCTCCTTTTGCTAATCTCGTGTTAGTAAAAGTTTGGTGAGAGACGATTCGCGCTTTTCAGACTCGTGGCTTTCAGATCGTTTTCTGTGGTTCAGTTTGTGCTTGTGGGTTTGTATCTGCTCTTCAGTGCGTGCAGTCAGTTCGTATCGGAGTTTTCTGTGCGATCTTGCCCGCTCGTTGCTGTTTTTCAGGTCGCTCTTCACAGGCCTTGCTGTTCTTCAGTGCGTTCTGTTACTTCGTTCTGAGCAGCCGACCGTTTTCTAGCCATGTTTCGTATGCGTACTCCTCGTAGAGTTCGTGCTGTGCGGGGGCTTGGTGTTGGGGTCCTGACCTTGACACAAGTCCAGTCCATGAACAGGGTGGGGAGGAGTTCATGGACCAAGAATTGGTTGCTTCAGCGTGACCAGTTCTCTCATATGCCTTTGCTCCGTGAGATCCGTGAGAATAATCCTGATGATTTCAGGAACTTTCTCGGGATGACGGACCCCGTGTTTCACCGTTTGTTGGCTTCGCTGACCCCTTATATCAGCAGGCAGGATACCTGCATGAGGCAAGCCATCACTCCAGAGCAGAGGTTGGTCGCTACCCTGCGGTATTTGGCCACAGGGAGAAGTCTGCAGGACCTCAAGTTCTCGACAGGCATCTCCCCCCAGGCTCTTCTTTGTGGACATTTACTGCTTGTGTTTGTTTGAGCTGACCCTGACAGAAATGTGTGGAGTCCAGAAAATGTTGTGATTGTGTAACCTTATACAAAGCACTGTTGGCTGTTATTTACTAAATGCAAAGACACTTTTCACTACAAGTGCACTTGCAACTGCACTGAAACTGCACTTGTAGTGCAAAGTGGATTTGCCCTTAGGAAATAACCCCCATTTTCTCATAAAACAACAATTACATCACCCCAAAAGTGTTGTAGCGTTGAGACAATAATCCACACATTCTTGATGAGCAATCTTTTTAATACCTGCACAATCACATGTGCATTTACCAAAGGTTTTTCTGACAAACCAACATGTTTGTTGTATAACAATTTTTGTGGTGGCATTATCCAAAATCAAAATGTGCATTTTATAGAAAACAGGCATGTGTAAAACCCACAAGAAAGACACAAATCTTGATCTTACAAAGTTCACATTTGGTAGAACCTGAAGGCAATATCAGACATGAGTATTTAGGAACTGTGTTTGATATTGCGTTCAGATGGGGGAAAATCACCCCTGGAAAATTTGGAAGATGCACACAAATTTCACAATGTCAACATGTGCGACCTGCCATCACGGGGGATCAAGGGACGTGTTTTGGGGGAGAAAGCCCTTCCTCAACGCAACTTTATTATTGAGGAAGGGGTTGCACCCCCAAAACGCGTCCATTGATCTCCCGTGATGGCAGATAGCACATGTTGACACACTGTGTGCATCCTCCAAATTTGGCTTGGGGAAAAATCACAAAAACATTTCGCACATTGTAGCAGACAAAAGAAGAAAGTGATTTGGAGGGGCTTTAAACTCGCCCCAAAACATCAATGATGTTTTTATATTTTGGAATAACATCATTGATGTTTTGCTTGATGTTTTCCAATTGTAAATTACACCCCATGATCTCCCCGATCAGGATCTGGGCACTTTCGGATGTGAAAGGATCTTCATCCACAACCTCACGATCACCTAAAAAGAGAGGAACCCCAAAATAAATTTGGTTTAAAAAAATGCCGCAATCCATCTCTTATATGAGCCTGTGGTTGCAGACACTCACCTGTTGTGGTGACTAGTTCCACCACGTCTTCATCCTCCTGCTCAGCTTGTGTTGGGGGGATTTCCCCTTCTTCCAGGGGGGGGGGGGGCTCTGGTCTCCTGGGATGAGGGGTGTCCTCCGAGTCTTTTCTCCCCTATGTAAAACAAAAATGGTATAATTAGCACACAGATATTTGATGGCAGAACTATAAAGATGAAACATTGCTTGGAAGTGGGGTACAATTGTCTATATTAGCAGAGTTCCAAGATGTATATTTTTTATTGGCCTTTGTCAAGCTGCAATACTTTACCTGTTTAGTACAAGCTTCACAGATGTAGCCCCCCTTATAGTATACACTGGAGCACCTGTGTGGCCCCCCTACTAAAAATGGTGTTCTGGGGTCCCACACTAGTGCTCCAGTGTCCAGATGTGAAAACAGCTGCTGAGTGTCCTCTCCTTACACACAATCTAGTTTGCATTTCATTCTAGTAACAAAGCCATCTACACAACCCAATTCTTTAAAGACAAGTATAGGGCCTCAAAATGGTGGCCAAATGCATATGGCCTAAACAATGGTATTTTATAGTCCGAAATAAAAATGTGTGATCCGAACGAATAATGTGCCCATGAACATGAAAGTTGCCATTTTAAACTGTACAACAGTTCCTAAAAGCACATGGAGCAGTACGAACGTAATAAACACAAGAACAATAGGAACACAGCACAACTACTTACTTTTTTGCAGCACTCTCCGGATCTTTATGTATTGCTCATGTTCTCGTAATTTCAGGTCCGACCACCGCTTCCTGAGCTGATCTTTCGATCGTCGTACCCCGAATTTCCGGTGCAGACTCCTGACCACTTTCGCCATGATCTTGGCCTTTCGGACATTGGGGTTGGGGTAAGGCCCATACTTTCCATCATAGTCGGCCTTCTTCGGGATGTCCACCATTTCCAACATCTCCCCAAAGGACATATTTGAGTCCTTTAATCTCCTTCTGGATTGGGACGTTTCAGGCTCCGGCCTTTCCTCCTCCTCCTCCTCCTCGTTGCTGTAATTAGCACGATCCTGCTGTCTATCCGCCATGTGCTCTTCCTCCACTGCGCCGAACGAAAAGGGGCGGGGAATAGAATAGAAAGAACGTCAGGGGCGGGCGGAGTTATACGCATGCGTAGTGTGTATAAATCATAACGCGCGCGTCTTACGTACGATCTGTGAGCGGAGGAAGGAGCATCGGAGACGCCGATCGTGCTAACGAAGGTAGGATCTAAACTTGGGCCTATACTGCTTCAAAATTGAAGCCTATATTGTAACAAGATTAGGGGAGTTTGGCCTGACATTAGGGTTTGTCTTGTGTTGTGTCTTGCAGAGAAAATGGATGGGTTCAACGACCACAATTTCCTGCCCCTGTTCATTGACAAGTACAGGGAGCTGCCCTGTCTGTGGCAGGTGAGACACCCCCACTATAATCACAAACAGAAGAGGCAGGCAGCGCTGGAGAAACTGCTGGAGTTGGTGAAGCCGGTGGTCCCCACAGCAACCATCCCTTATTTAAAAGCTAAAATTGGTGGCCTGAGGAGCACTTATCTTAGGGAGCGCAAGAAGGTCACGGATTCCCAGAGGTCCGGAGCTGCAGCAGATGACGTTTATGTCCCCAGACTGTGGTACTATGAGAGACTGCGATTTCTGTCAGACCACACTGAAGTCAGGGAATCCCTCTCCACTCTTCCTTCCACCCTTCCTTCCACCCCAGCTGAGGCTTCCGATGTCCAACCTGGGCCTTCCAGCCAGGAAGAAGTGGAGGAGCCCAGCTGGAGTCAGGTATAGCATTCTTCTACAGATTTCTGGGCAATAAAGAAATTATGTTTACTAGATGTTATTATTGATCACTAATTGCTGATTAAAAAAAGTGTTTTACATATCAATAGACAGTAGTAGGCACCCAAAATTGGGACAAGAATGCAAAATGCTGGGCTCAGAATGATAGTCTGTTATATTTGTTAACATTGAATTTGCAGCAGTCAGGAGGTGAAAATTGTGTGTGATTGATGAATAAAAAACTCAAACTATGTCCCTTTTTCATACACAGGAAGACCTCAGCCAGGAGGAGGCTGTGGAATGTGGCAGCCAGGAGGAGGCGGGGATTAGTGTCAGCCAGGAGGAGGCGGGGATTAGTGTCAGCCAGGAGGAGGCGGGGCTAAGTGTCAGCCAAGAGAAGCCTGGGACAAGTCGCAGCCTGACTGAGTCTCAGGTTCCTCCCCTCCACCTGCCATACAAAAGGGCCAGGAAGGCCACTCCCAGTCCTGTGCAGGATTCAGCATACAGGCTGATCCAGGAGGCTTCGACGTCCCTCAGAGCCTTCCCCAGTCCTGAAGAGGCCTTTGCCTGCATGGCTGCCACCAAATTGCAGGGCATGCAGGAGGGCCAACGCAAGATCTCTGAGGACCTGATTTATAAAGTCCTACGTAAGGGGGTTGAGTGGGGAACTGACACACAAGACGGATGTCATTGAGATCGACGATCCTCCACCTCCTCCTGGTGCCACAACTCCACCACCACAGCCAAAGGCTGGAAGGAAGCGTGGAAGGAAGACCAAAGAGTGATGGCCTGGGTTCAGTCTGGTCTGACAAAAGCTGCAGTCTCTCGTATGACCACAGCCTGGGGACACAGATGTCATCTGCTGCTTTCCGGATCTCTGGGACTTCTGGACCAGACTGCCCTCCCTTAGATATGGACTCCTCAGGCCACCAATTTTGCTTTTAAATAATTGATGTCTGCCCTGGGGGTCCAAGGCTTCACCCACTTCTGCAGTTTCTCCAGCATTGCCTCCCTCTTTGTTTATAGTTGTGACCCCTTAATAAAATATTTTTAGATAAATTCTACTCTCCTGTGTGTGTTTTCATCCAAAAAGGACAGTTTGTTGGTGACGATTCAGGTACATTTCTAACATAAAATGTGAAATTAACAAGGGACAACAACACCAAACAATCTCCTACAGATTAAATAGAACAACATATCAATGGTGTTGTGGGAACTTGTCACAAAAAACACACAAACATTTTCGGGAGTACAAATCAAAATCACCAAAAAAAAAAATTAAAAAAGAGAAACACAAAAAAAGATTCTACATTAAAGTAACAACAAAAAAAAAAAAATATGTTGTCAGATGTGAGAAAGCAAAATATATTGAGGGAATCCCGATAAATAGTAACGAAAGAAGTTTGTGAGAAGTGTGTGTGAATATGAGCATCAAAACGACTTAATTCTTGTCACATTATAAAGAAGAAGAGAGTGCGCTGTATTAAACCATTTTTAACATTGCAGCGTGACGAAAGTGCTGTATCCATTGCGAACGCTAAGTTTACCAGAACGAGCTGTCCCGTGTCGGAATTTCTTCTGAGCATGCGTGGCACTTTGTGTGTCGGAACAGGCCACACACGGTCGGAATTGACGCGATCGGATTTTGTTGTCGGAAAATTTTATCTCCTGCTGTCCAACTTTGTATGTCGGAAAATCCGATGGAAAATGTCCGATGGAGCCCACACACGGTCGGAATTTCCGACAACACGCTCCGATCGGACAATGTCCATCGGAAAATCCGACCGTGTGTACGGGGCATAAGACTAAAACTAAATTGAAATTTGACTTCAAAATGAACACTGGTCTGTAGTGCATGTTCATACCTCAATGTAATAATAAATAACATATATGATTTTTCACTCCAGCAGTATATAATGAGTTTGCAAATTGTAGAGAATTGTTAACTAAAGCATTACAATTGAATTACACCCATTAGATTTTAGATGACTAAAATATACTGGAGATTTTAGTCGACTAAAACGTAGGACATTTTAGTCGACTAAAATGTACTGGAGATTTAGTCGACTAAATACGACTAAAACTAAAACAATTGCAGAAGACTAAAATGGGACTAAAACTAAAATGCCATTTTAGACCTAAGACTAAAACTAAATCGAAATTTGCTACCAAAATTAACACTGCTACTGAGTAGGAAAACATGATCTGTCTCTACTCCCCTGACAGAAGCGTGATTTGTGTGTTTACACACACAGATCCCTGTTCTGGCTCGGTCAGGAGCGATCGCGGATGCCCGCCAGACATTGCCTGCCATATCAGTTTTAAAAGCCGACGCACAATGACGGCGATTCGCGCAGCCGTGCCAACCTGCTGCAGTAAGACTGCAGCAGCTGGTCGGCAAGTAGATAAAAAAGCTTGAAATGTTCTCTGGAAGAGTAAACCATTGTAAAATGTTGAAAGTTCCATTAAACATGACAAGGTAAATATTACAATCTTCACTTAAAATATGTACACACTGAAAATGCACTTTAGTGGATTGAAACAGACAAGTCAAAAGCTTGATTGCACTTTCATATTTAATCAGTAGATGGCAGAAGACATCCACACAGTGGAAGACAGGCGCGTCTGTACATACCTTTAGCACAGTAATGTTCCAGGCAAAGCTTTCCATGGCTTTCTGAAGCTTTCTACCCTTAAGACCTTCTTTGGCACCAATCCGATGGAGGTCTTCATGAAAACCCATCCCTAAAGAACAAGAATAGAAGTTTACAATATGTTCTCTATATGTATTTTATAAAAAGAAAATTAAAGAAACTCTCAGTTAATTTTTTATTTAAGACTTGAGACAGGATAAGCATCCTTCAAGAAATAAAACCTCCAAACTTGCCCCTTGATTCTTGGTGAAGACCTGGCAAATGACACTGCACTGTAGGAAAGCTCATGCCTGGCAACAACGATACAGAAGATCTACACCATTGTGTGACTGTTATTCAGGTCCTAGAAGTAAACCCTTGACCATCAGTTCTCTGATCCCCGTTTATTGAACCCTGCTGCCTGCTGGAAAGCCGGTGAGAACCCCTGTTCCATGAATGATGCAGCAGCAAAACTTCCAAAATTTTGCTGTGTGGTTTAATAGATTGCTTGGTTTGATCTATGACATGCCCCGTGCACCTTATAAAAGGAGCCACATTATTAGGTGTCAATCTAAACTTTGCAGCAGGTTAATCCTTTGGGTGCATTTTTGGCTGCTTACAGGCAGGACAAACAGTGGCTGGCTTGCAGGATCTTCAACAGATGATTTACTTTTGAAAAGTCACATCTTCTGAACAAGGAAAGCAACCCTTAAAGCGGTAGTAAACCCGCTGTCTTTTTTTTTTTCCCTACACCTGTAAAGGAAAAGGCATAATGAGCTAGTATGCACCGCATACTAGCTCATTATGAGATACTTACCTTAGAACGAGGCGCCGACATCTCACCCGGTCCACACCGCGGGAGCTGACATTACCCCTTGGCGTGCCTTCCGGGTATCGCGGCTCCGGCGCTGTGAGTGGCCGGAGCCGCAATGTCGTCACTCCCGTGCATGCACGCGGGAGACTTTTTTTCCGGCAAAGTCCGGCGGCTGCCGGGCTTTCAGCCGAGAATCCCCTGTGCGCATGCGCCGCTGCAGTCAGCGGCTCATTACGAGGGTAATATCTCCTAAACCGTACAGGTTTAGGAGATATTTTTTTTACCTACAGGTAAGCCTTATTATAGGCTTACCTGTAGGTAAAAGTTAAAAAAAAAGGTATACAATCGCTTTAAAGCAGGGGTGCCTGCTGTACGTACTATGTGATCTCAGTAAAGCGATCTCCCCTGCTGTGCTCTTGTGTTCTGACAAGGGGATGGCGCCCCCGCCAGAACACTTTAGTCATCGGAAGCCAATCGGCAGACCTTTTTCAGTCATGCCCCTTTGAAAGAAGCCGGCCTAACGGCGACTTCTGTAGGACCGGCTGCAGTATACATGGGCCGAATTATGGCCAGTTTCTATTTAACTGGCCGATGTTGCCCAACATTCGACCCATGTGTATTAGGCTTTAAAGTTGTTCGACAGCCTAAATATTTCATACCTTAACGCATTCTCTGCATTAAAGTGGTTCTAAAGGCTCAAGGTTTTTTACCTGCATAAAGGTACAAAACCTTCTGTGTGCAGCTCTCTGATACTTACCTGAGCCTCATCTCAATCCAACAATGTGCACAAGATCCTCGGCTCTGCAGGGACTCTCCCTCCTCATTGGCTGAAGGGGCAGTGGGAGCCAGTGAGCCAATCAGGAGAGGAAAGGGTGGGGCCGAGCCGTGGCTCTCTGTGTGAATGGACACGTAGAGCCGTGGCTCCAGAAAGAGCCTGCTTGGGTGCCCCCACAGCAAGCTGCTTGCTGTGGGGGCACTTGGCAGGAGGGAGGGGCCAGGAGAGCCAGCGGGGGACCCAAGAAGATGAGGATCCAGCTGCTCTGTGCAAAACCACTGCACAGAGCAGGTAAGTATAACATGTTTGTTATTTAAAAAAAAAAAAAAAAAAAAAAAAAAAAAACACTTTAAAAGAGACATATGGGATTTAATTTTTTTTCCCTAAATCATACTTACCTATTGGTCCAATGCTGCATCTGTCCCCACCGGCTCTAACACTGAGAACCGAGCGATCAAACACCGCAGATAACTCATTTCTCAGAGCTCCCTGAGTAGAGAGCTTGTGTCTGTCAGTCACCGGCTCCTTGCTCTGCCAACACCCCCCCCCCCCAAACACTCACCGGAGTGCTGAGCCGTGGTGGGTACGGGTGTGGCCAACTCAGGCCGAGTGACGGTCCAGCTTTGTGGGCAAATCCCGACCATATGGTCACAATCTTTCCCAAGCCTGGCTCAGTGACGTCAGCCCGCTGTCTGATAAAAATGGGTCACAAGAGTGCAAAACTATCTGCACCCCTGTAATCCATAGGGCTAGCTTTGGCTGTACTTTTCCTTTAATATAACTTTAAGGTAAAAAAAATATTGCGGTAAATGTATTGCCCCACCTCATAAATATTTTGGCAAAAATGTAGCGCTACATCCCTATATAAAGTCTATTGCATTCAAAAAATAAAAAGTGGCACAAATGGGACATTTGAGGCACATTTGTTCTATTCTAAAAGACATATATTTTGTTAATTCCTCCAAAATATTATAGTATTACATACATTTTTTTTCACGATACCATAACCATAAAAGTCAATAATGACAACATGATGCATCTTCTTCACACGTAATGGTCTTTAAGGCTTGACGTGTTTCCTGGACTTAGTCTACTTCCTCAGGATCCATTAATACAAAGTAGTATTTTTCCTAAACTTACCTCAGTCCTCACTCAATCCAGTGCTGAGCCCTTCTGCAGCAGCTCTCTCCTCTCACTTCCTGGTCCCACAGGCTTTTATGAGGCAGCAGGAGCCAGTGGCTCCCACTGCTGTCAGTTAAATCCTGAGACGAGGGATTGGGGGTGGGGACAAGCCTGTCTGTGCCTATGGATGCAGGCAGTGTGGCTCAGGATTGAGCCTGCAGGTGTGCCGCCATAGAAAGCAGCTTCCTATGGTGGCACATCAAGAACAGGAGGAACCAGGAGTTCTGGCAGGGAACCTGAGAAGAGGAGGATCAGGGCTGCCCCTCGCAATTCCACAGAGCAGGTAAAAAAACAAAGAAACTCTTGAGCTTTGAATCACTTTAAACTTATTTTTAATACAAGCTGTGCAAGTACCTGAATTTGACTTGGTATTGACCTCTTGCAATCTCATCTATAGAAAAGCTCAGACAGGAAGAGTGAGAAACAGCAGAATCAGTTATAAGCTGCAGTGCAACAAGCATGATTACAGAAGGAGAGAGCAGAGTAAGATGAACATATGAATGTGCTGCTTCAACCCCTGGCAGACAAAAATGACCCCTTGCAATGGAGCTACACCCACACTTCAAGGGTTAATCGTTCATATTGTCCAGGAGAGATAAAAAACAGTTTTACTTACCTGTTCCCGCTCCCCCGACTTGCAGTGCTCTACCACAATCTGGCAATGGACTGTTCCTCACATCCAGAGCAGGGCTATGGACCCCTCTCTGCTTTGATGAGGTCAGGATCCTAGACTGCTACAACATGGGGGTGCAGAAGCTGCAGGAAGGGGAGGAGGATTGGAGAAGTAGATTTCCTCTTCTTGTTCCCTAGACATAAATGAGCAATTAACTTTTGCAGTGCAAGCACAGCCCTACGGCAAGGGATCTTTTTTTTGCCCAGTGTTGGGTTTTAAATGCCCAATCACATTGATGCAATAAAGCCAGCTACCTGGTATCATCCATTGTAATGATTCTTTATTGAATACATGGCAGGGTACAGCAGTCACATGCTAACGCGATGAGCAAGGCTTAGGCCTAAATGCTTCGGTATGTTGTTGCTTTACCCTGCAATGTAGCCAATAAAGAATCATTACAATGGATGATACCAAGTATCTAGGTTTATTGCATCAATGGATTATTGCTACAACTTAAAGGCACTTGGGCCAGATCACCGGCTTCCAGTCCCCCAGGCACATACTGTCACTGAGCATATACTGTCTGAGTATTACTAAACTGCAGCAGAGAAAAAGCAAGTCCCCTCTTCTTCCAGACAGGGTTGTATGGTGAGGTAGAGCTGTGTACAAATAGATAATAGAGCTCTGTTATTTCCTCTGAGTAATTATCAGTTTATCTTGAGTTCAGATTTAATTACTAGCCAGGCTAATGGTATATAATAGCAACCACACCTTGCCCTGTCACACACTTTGGAAAGGAGATGGTAACTGTAATAATGCCTCATCAATGACATCCAGCAGTTGGCCAGGGATGGAGAGTTGTAGAAAGCTATGAGGTATGCATGCCAGTCCCGGCTCTGCAGGATTTTTGGTGTTTGTGTCGTTCACAGGTATTTTGTGATCTATAGACAATCTCATTGAGTGCAATTTTAAAACAAATCTAGTTTAATAAAATGCAGTTGCTCCATGCAAGCTGTCATATTCAATGTGTATAGCTAGTCAATTAATGCAGCCTTGCATAACTAGAGTGCCTAATATATTCCTTGAGTGTTCTAATACCTTTGGACACAACCTGGAGATTCATTGGCAGCATCTGTCAGAATGTTACTCCCCCAAGCCTTTTTGTACGAATTGTACTCCAGCATCTGGTCATGTGACCAAAAGCATCTCAGAAGAGCAGTTCTTACAGGTAAGGTAACTCCCAATTTTTATTACAACCTATCAGTATATGCAGCAAGACTGGTGATACAGGTTATGGTTTATTTTAGTAGATGGGTCAGCTATAAGCACATCTACTAGACCAGTGGTCCCCAACCACTTTAAATAGTTAAACTCACCATAATGCAGAATCAGTGGGAGCCCTGAGTGTGTCACGTGCCACTGTCACCTGCCACCAGATGCGGAATGTCACTTGCCACCTCACCTGCCACGTTGCCTGTCACCAGATGCAGATTGTGACACTTGACATGCTGCCTGCCACAAGATGTGGATTGTCACTTGCCACACCACTTGTCACGTGGCCTGTCACCAGATGCGGAATGTCACTTGCCACAAGATGTGGATTGTCACTTGCCACGTCACCTGCCACGCTGCCTGTCACCAGATGCGGAATGTTACTTGCCATGCTGCCTGCCACAAGATGTGGATTGTCACTTGCCACGTCACCTGCCACGCTGCCTGTCACCAGATGTGGAATATCACTTGCCACGTTGCCCGTCACCAGATGCGGAATGTTACTTGCCACGCTGCCTGCCACCACTGCATTGGTGGCAGCACTGGTCCATTTAGCACAGAGGCAGTGCAGTGGTGGGTTACGAATGAAAGCAGGAGAGCGGTGATGCAGGGCAGGCGGTGAGAGATGATGTCATCTCTCTGTGCCCCACCGCACCTCTGATATTGAGGCTTGGGGGTTGACGACCCCTGTACTAGAGAATGCTTGGGATTTGATGGAAACAGTAATTCCCTGACTCGCATGCTTCATACTAGTTCCACAATATGTACTCACTGGATAGACAGAGTTCCAGAACTAGTATAAGATAAATATGTTAAAGGTGACTTTACCTAGAAATAAAACATTTGCAAACAGGCAGACATTTTTATTTCAGAAGAGACATGCTAGGTTTCTTCTGTAATAATATAATCCTATCTGTCTGCTTGCAATGATCTTTACAATAGACAGTGAGCTCTACATGTAGTGTGTACCTCTCTCTGGCACAGCCAATCAAGATGGCTGAAGATTCACAGCCCAGAGGAGGACTGGGTGAAGACAAAGGTGCTGACGACTCTACATTGTTGGAGCGAAGGTGACTATAGTACCATTTTAAGGAAGTTTACATCCATCACAGCTTAAAGCAAACATGCTCTGTCATGCAAAATTGGATTATCCACTGTACTTTTTATTAAAGGCATGGGGGCCTAAAATGTTTAAAGGGGTTGTAAAGTTGTTTTTTTTTTTTTTTTAAAATAACAAACATGTTATACTTACCTTCACTGTGCAGCTCGTTCTGCACAGAGTGGCCCCGAACCTGGTCTTCTGGGGTCCCTCGGCGGCTGTTTCAGCTCCTCCCCGCAAGCATTTACCACCTTCATGCGAGCTCCCTCGCACGGTGGTGAGTGCTTGCGGGCGCGCTCCCGTGATACAGCCGGCGGCTATAGCCGCTCGCTGTATCACTCGGCCCCGCCCCCCGGCGCGCCGCGTCATCGGATGTGATTGACAGCAGTGCGAGCCAATGGCTGCGCTGCTTTCAATCCATCCACTGCAGCCAATCAGCGACCAGGCTGAGCTGCAATGAAGCTGACGAGGACGAGGAGCGAAGATTCGAGGCGTCAGGTAAGTAAAACGGGGGGGCTGGGGGCGGCGGTACTGTCAAAAGTTTTTTCACCTTAATGCATAGAATGCATTAAGGTGAAAAAATTTTTACCTTTACAACCCCTTTAAGGTTTAGTTTAATGTGAATTTTGTATCATTTCAGTATAGGATTGAATGGCAAACTGCCATCAGGCAGACCCTTGTCAAAAGGTGGAAGTTGTATAACCAGGAAAGATTAATTTCAGCAAGAAAACTATATGTTCTTTTAACATACCTTCCATGAGAAATGGCAATAAGCACCAGGAAGGAAACATTCAGAGGAGGGTAACCTCACAACGTGGCTAATAATGTCTGTCTCGGGAATAAGGAGGAAGTGTAGAAACGCCAAAAGACAGAATGGGCAAGCCTAGAAGACAATAGTGTCCAGACAAGAGCCACAGTGAATACTGGACAGCCTTGCTAGACTTATTATATGTAAACCTATAAGGTGAAAAGTGAGGAAATTAAAATGTATTTCAAAGAGCAAGGGATATTGCTTTCTAGCTTCATGGCTTGTACACATAGGTATTGTTTTTCTGTGTTTGACATGCGTTTGAAATACACATCAAATTCAGGTCAATATAATACCCTACACTTCAGTGGTGCAATGTGGGTGCAGTTTGTGTTGAAGACAAAGCAGACTAAACCTATCCTTTTGCTGCAATTTACATTCACTCAAGCATGGCTTCCTCAGGGGAATGTGGCAATTTATAAGAATCTCCAGCAGGAACAATATACAATCCATAGTGTTCGTTTTACCATGCTATCCTCGTCTGAGGAAGACACGTGACCCTGTGGCAAAACACATAGGGGAGGGGCTTGCTGATCTCATAACGCACTGAGAAACGAGGATAGCATGTAAAATGAACACTGTGCATTGTATATTGTTCCTGCTGGAGATTTTTATAAATGACATGCTGATATTGAGTGGGTGTTTTTAAACCAAAGTGTTATAAAAAAATATATATATATAAAGCACTATGTATAGTGTTATTTTTCTATAATGCTTTGGCTTAGTGGGGGAGTATTTAAGGAGGAAGTTGGTATAACCTTCATATTCAAGCTGTTTGGAAATTAAAGAGGATCCCCTTGTGTGAATCAGAGGTGCAGTTAGACCATACCAGTGGTCATATATTCCAGGTGAGGGCACATCTGGTGAAGGGAACCTCATGCTGTATGATATAAATAAGTACACATGGTGATGCAATACGAAGAGGATTATTATTACTGCTGTTATTTATTTTGGGACTACACAAGTGGATGTTTAAATTTTTTATATATTTATATCTGTATTTTTTTTTTTAATTTTAATGCTAAAAATCTTTTTTGCTCGTATATGTGATTGAATATCATTTATTGTATTTTGATATATATACGCCCATATTTTTTATTTTTTTTAAAGGTACTATAAGATTAGAGGATATATTTAGTGATAATATTGTTCATTTTTTTACATATTATTTAGCTTGTTCAATTAAGCTTAGCCAATAAAACCTAGAAGCTGATTGGTTACTATGCATAGCTGCACTCGATTTTGTTGCACCAGTTTTAGTAAATCTCCGACTATGTTTTAACTATATAACTGTTATGCCCCGTACACACGGTCGGATTTTCCGATGGAAAATGTCCGATCGGAGCGTGTTGTCGGAAATTCCGACCGTGTGTGGCCTCTATCGGACATTTTTCCATCGGATTTTCCGACACACAAAGTTGGAGAGCAGGAGATAAAATTTTCCGACAACAAAATCCGATCACGTCAATTCCGACCGTTTGTGGCCTGTTCCGACACACAAAGTGCCACGCATGCTCAGAAGAAATTCCGACACGGAACAGCTCGTTCTGGTAAACTTAGCGTTCGCAATGGATACTGCAATTTCGTCACGCTGCAATGTTAAAAATGGTTTAATACAGCGCAATCTCTTCTTCTTTATAATGTGACAAGAATATAGTAGTTTTGCTGCTCATATTCACACAGACTTCTCACAAACTTATTTCGTTACTATTTATCGGTATTCCCTCAATATATTTTGATTTCTCACATCTGACAACATATTTTTTTTGTATTTTATTTATTTTTTTTTTGGCTTTAATGTAGATTCTTGTTTTGTGTTTGTATTTTTTTGAATGGTGTTATTTTTTGGGGGGGATTTTGATTTGTACTCCCGAAAATGTTTGTGTGTGTTTTTTGTGACAAGTTCCCACAACACCATTGATATATTGTTCTATTTAATCTGTAGGAGATTGTTTGGTGTTGTTGTCCCTTGTTAATTTCACATTTTATGTTAGAAATGTACCTGAATCGTCACCAAACTGTCCTTTTTGGCTGAAAACACACATAGGAGAGTATAATTTCCCACAAAAAATTTTATTAAGGGCTTACAAGTAAATAAAGAGGGAGGAAACGCTGGAGAAACAGCAGAAGTGGGTGAAGCCTTGGACCCCCAGGGCACACATCAACTATTTCAAAGCAAAATTGGTGGCCTGAGGAGTCCTTATCTAAGGGAGGGCAGTCTGGTCCAGAAGTCCCAGAGATCCGGAAAGCAGCAGATGACATCTGTGTCCCCAGGCTGTGGTCATATGAGAGACTGCATCTTTTGTCAGACCAGACTGAACCCAGGGTCATCACTCTCAGGTCTTCCTTCCACGCTTCCTTCCACGCGGTGGCTCTGGTGGTGGAGTTGTGGCAGCAGGAGGAGGAGGAGGAGGAGCATGGTCCAACTCAAACACGTCGGTCTTGGGTGTTAGTTCCCCATTCACCCCCTTACGTAGGACTTTATACAGAAGGTCCTCACAGAGCCTGCGTTGACCCTCCTGCATGCCCTGCAGTTTGGTGGCAGCCATGCAGGCAAAGGCCTCTTCAGGAGTGGGTAAGGCTCATAGGGACGCCGAAGCCTCCTGAATCAGCCTGAACGCAGAATCCTGCACGGGACTCGGAGTCGTCTTCCTGGCTCTTTTGTATGGAAGGCGGAGGGGAGGAACCTGAGATTCAGTCAGGCTGCGACTGGTCCCAGGCTTGTCTTGGCTGACACTTAGCCCCGCCTCCTCCTTGCTGCCACTAATCCCCGCCTCCTCCTGACTGCCACATTCCACAGCCTCCTCCTGGCTGAGGTCTTCCTGTGTATGAAAAAGGGACATAGTTTTAGTTTTTTAGTCATCAATCACACACACTTTTCACCTCCTGACTGTTGCAAATTGAATGTTAACAAATATAACAGACTATCCTTCTGAGCCCAGCAGTTTTCATTCTTGTCCCAAATTTGGGTGCCCACTACTGTCTATTGATATGTAAAACACTTTTTTCAATCAGCAATTAGTGATTAATAATAACATCTATAGTAAACATAATTTCTTTATTGCCCAGAAATCTGTAGAAGAATGCTATACCTGACTCCAGCTGGGCTCCTCCACTTCTTCCTGGCTGGAAGGCCCAGGTTGGACATAGGAAGCCTCAGCTGGGGTGGAAGGAAGAGTGGAAGGAAGAGTAGAGAGGGATTCCCTGACTTCAGTGTGGTCTGACAGAAATCGCAGTCTCTCATAGTACCACAGCCTGGGGACATAAACGTCATCTGCTGCAGCTCCGGATCTCTGAGAATCTGTGACCTTCTTGCGCTCCCTCAGATAAGTGCTCCTCAGGCCACCAATTTTGGCTTTTAAATAGGGGATGGTTGCTGTGGGGACCACTGGCTTCACCAACTCCAGCAGTTTCTCCAGCGCTGCCTGCCTCTTTTGTTTATGGTTATAGTGGGGGTGTCTCACTTGCCACAGACAGGGCAGCTCCCTGTATTTGTCAATGAACAGGGGGAGGAAATTGTGGTCGTTGAAGCCATCCATATTCTCTGCAAGACACAACACAAGACAAACCCTAATGTCAGGCCAAACTCCCCTAATCTTGTTACAATATAGGCTTCCATTTCGAAGCAGTATAGGCCCAAGTTTAGATCCTACCTTCGTTATCACGATCGGCGCCACCGATGCTCCTTCCTCTGTTCACAGATCGTACGTAAGACGCACGCGTGTTACGCTTTATACACACTGCGCATGCGTGTAACTCCGCCCGCCCCTGACGTTCTTTCTAGTCTATTCCCCGCCCCTTTTCGTTCGGCGCAGTGGGGGAAGAGCACATGGCGGATACACAGCAGGATCGTGCTAATTGTAGCAACGACGAGGAGGAGGAGGAAAGGCCGGATCCGGACACGTCCTGATCCAGAAGGAGATTTAAGGACTCAAATATGTCCTTTGGGAGATGTTGGAGATGGTGGACATCCTGAAGAAGGCAGACTATGACGGGAAGTATGGACCTTACCCCAACCCCAATGTCAGAAAGGCCAAGATCATGGCGAAAGTGGTCAGGAGTCTGCACCGGAATTTCGGGGTACGACGATCGAAAGATCAGCTCAGGAACCGGTGGTCGGACCTCAAATTACGAGAACATGAGCAGTACAGAAAGATCCGGAGAGTGCTGCAAAAAAGTAAGTAGTTGTGCTGTGTTCCTATTCTTTATGTTTATTACGTTCGTGCTTCTCCATGTGCTTTTAGGAACTGTTGTACAGTTTAAAATGGCAACTTTCATGTTCATGGGCACATTATTCGTTCGTATCAAACATTTTTCTTTCCGACTCAAAAATACCATTGTTTAGGCCATATGCATTTGGCCACCATTTTTACGCCCTATACTTGTCTTAAAAAAATTGGGTTGTGTAGATGGCTTTGTTACTAGAATGAAATGCAAACTAGATTCTGTGTAAGGAGAGGACACTCAGCAGCTGTTTACACATCTGGACGCTGGAGCACTAGTGTGGGACCCCAGAACACCATTTTTATTAGGGGACCCACACAGGTGCTCCAGTGTATACTAAGGGGGGGGGGGGGGGGCTACATCTGTGAAGCTTGTACCAAACACGTAAAGTATTGAAGCTTGACAAAGGACACTGAAAATGCTACATTTTGGAACGCTGCTAAAATTGACAATTGTACCTCACTTCCAAGCAATGTTTCCTATTTCTAGTTCTGCCATCAAATATCTGTGTGCTAATTATACCATTTTGTTTGACATAGGGGATAAAAGACTCGGAGGACACCCCTCATCCGAGGAGACCAGAGCCCCCCCCCCCTCTGGAAGAAGGGGAAATCCCCCCAACCCAAGAAGAGCAGGAGGAGGAAGACATGGTGGAACTAGTCACCACAACAGGTGAGTGTCTGCGACCACAGGCTCAGGTAAGAGATGGATGCCGGCATATTTTTGATACCTGTTTTTGTTTGGTTTCTCTCTTTTTAGGTGATCGTGATGTTGTGGATCGAGATCCTTTCACATCCGAAAGTGCCCAGATCCTGATCGGGGAGATCATGGGGTGTAATTTACAATTGGAAAACATCAAGAAAAACATCAATGATGTTATTCCAAAAAATAAAAACATCATTGATGTTTTGGGGCGAGTTTAAAACCCCTCCAAATCACTTTCTTCTTTTGTGTGCTACAATGTGCAAACTGTTTTTGTGATTTTTCACAAAGCCAAATTTGGAGGATGCACACAGTGTGTCAACATGTGCTATCTGCCATCACGGGAGATCAATGGACGCGTTTTGGGGGTGCAACCCCTTCCTCAATAATAAAGTAGAGGTGAGGAAGGGCTTGCTCCCCCAAAACACGTCCCTTGATCCCCCGCGATGGCAGGTCGCACATGTTGAAATTGGTAAATTGCTGTGCATCTTCCAAATTTGGCTTTTCCTGGGGTGACTTCACCCCATCTGAACGCAATATCAAACACAGTTCCTAAATACTCATGTCTGATATTGCCTTCAAGTTCTACAAAATGTGACATTTGTAAGTTCAAGATTTGTGTCTTTCTTGTTGGTTTTACACATGCCTGTTTTATCTAAAATGGACATTTCTATTTTTGATAATGCTACCCCAAAAATTGTTATACAACAAACATGTTGGTTTGTTTGAAAAACCTTTGGTAAATGCACATGTGATTGTGCAGGTATAAAAAAAGTTTGTTAAGCAAGAATGTGTGGATTATTGTCTCAACGCTACAACACTTTTGGGGTGATGTCATTGGTGTTTTCAGAGAAAATGGGGGTTATTTACTAAGGGCAAATCCTCTTGGCACTACAAGTGCAGTTGCAGTGCAGTTGCAACTGCACTTGTAGTGAAATGTGTTTTTGCATTTAGTAAATAACAGCCAACAGTGCTTTGTATAATAAGGTTACACAATCACGACATTTTCTGGACTCAACACATTTCTGTCAGGGTCAGCTAAAACAAACACAAGCAGTAAATGTCCACAAAGATTTTCTTTTTTTTTTATTATAAAAAGGCTTCACAGATTTGCTGGCATATTGATAGCCCCCCTACCCGCAAAGAACTCCAGGTAGCGTAACCGGACATCACGGGCACTCAGGGAGGGCAAGCCAGGATGACCGCTTTCAAGCGCCGTCAGTGTGGTTTCATGTATCATTCCGGCCTCAGGCCCAACTGAACCAGCATAGTTGGCCGAATGTTTCCTTAAAAAGTTATGGAGAATACAGCATGCCAGTATAATATGGTTCAGTTTATACTCCGCCATATGGATGGGTGTCATAAATAGGCGGAACCGGCTGGCCAGGATTCCAAATGTGTTCTCCACCACTCTTCGGGCTCTGGCCAGCCGGTAATTAAAAACCCTCTGTTCCGGGGTGAGGGTCCTCATCGGGAATGGCCGCATCAGGTGGTCCCCCAGCGCAAACGCTTCATCAGCAACGAACACGAATGGGAGTCCTTCCACATTGTCCTCTGGAGCTGGCAAGTCCAAGCTGCCATTCTGGAGACGCCTGTAGAACTCCATCTGGGTGATGACTCCACCATCGGACATCCGGCCATTCTTCCCCACATCCACATACAAGAAGTCGTAATTAGCCGACACCACCGCCAACATCACTATACTATTGAACCCCTTATAGTTGAAATAGTACGACCCCGAGTTGGGTGGTGGGACGATGTGGACGTGTTTCCCATCAATTGCCCCTCCGCAGTTAGGAAAGTCCCACCGCTGGGCAAAGTGGGAGGCCACAGTCTGCCATTCCTGTGACGTGGAAGGAAACTGTTGAGGGAGAAAAATAAAACATTACTATTTTTGCTCAGAAACATGGCAAGCAGATTAGGCACAAACATTATGGGTCAACCTCCAGATAGCATTTATCAAGGGGAATTTAACAACGCCAAAGTATAAGGTACACCTATCATATTCCCCCTCCCCCCCTCTCATGGGCCATTTCTAACATTATGGGGTGTGTGGAAATCTTGGACAGGTAACCCTCTTCACTTCATTGAGAGATGAATGCCTAAATAATGGGTATTACTAGGAACAGCCCCTCCTTAGTTACACTATTGGCAGCCCACAAGACAGGTAAGAAGTGTCATAATACCAAGATATAAATACACATTGTACACATTTGAGGACATTTGGACATTCTGCTATTACCTATCAAGATAATAATAGAATACAAAAACTTTAAACAGTACCATTTGAAAGTATACAGGCAGGCCCTTGCACTAAATGCTTTGGGGAATTCATCCATAAATCTGACCACAAAAGAGATGGGTATAGTTTGTATGGGTTTTGCAAAGTCAGCAGATAGAGGATTGAGGATAGATAGAGAATTGGGATCAGCTGAGTTAGCAGTTGGGGGAGGGAGGGTTACTAAAAATTATTTGGGGACACCACAAAAAAAAAGCCTCTGGCACTCTGCCTGAATTTCAAGAAAAAATAACATTTCAAAACATTTTAGGGGGTGTTTGGGGTAAAGCACTACTATGGAGCTGATAAAATACATTGTTAAGTGACTACATGAGGTGAATATAGGGCCAAGAGACACCATGCTGGGGAGGTTATTGAAGGGCAAATATGTATGAAGGACCTAAAATGATAATTACATAAAAATCCTGCATGCATGAGGACAAAGGGGACATTCACAGCATATTACAATCATGGTAATTAGGGAATGAGGAAAGAAATACAATATATTAGCAAACATTCAATACAATAAAATGTGATATTAAAGGATAAATCTTACCTTCATATACTCCTTCTGTAGGACCTGGATGATGGCAGAACAGGTCTCTGGGATAATGATCCCCAGAGCCTGGGGGGAGATGCCTGTCGAGAACTTCAAGTCCTGCAGGCTTCTCTCTGTCGCCAAATACCGCAGGGTAGCGACCAACCTCTGCTCCAGAGTGATGGCTTACCTCATGCACGTATCCTGCCTGCTAATATAAGGGGTCAGCGAAGCCAACAGACGGTGAAACTCGGGGTCCGTCATCCTGAGAAAGTTCCTGAAATCCTCAGGATTATTCTCACGGATCTCACGGAGCAAAGGCATATGAGAGAACTGGTCACGCTGAAGCAACCAATTCTTGGTCCATGAACTCCTCCCCACCTTGTTCATGGACTGGACTTGTGTCAAGGTCAGGACCCCAACACCAAGCCCCCGCACAGCACGAACTCTACAAGGAGTACGCATACGCAACATGGCTAGAAAACGGTTGGCTGCTCAGAACGAAGTAACAGAACGCACTGAAGAACAGCAAGGCCTGTGAAGAGCGACCTGAAAAACAGTAACGAACGAACAAGAATACAATGACTAATTAAAGTCACACGGAACTTGCTGCACGCACTGAAGAGCAGATACAAACCCACAAGCACAAACTGAACGGCAGAAAACGAGCTGAAAGCCACGAG
The DNA here is from genome assembly GCF_042186555.1 of Aquarana catesbeiana. NCBI lineage: Eukaryota > Metazoa > Chordata > Amphibia > Anura > Ranidae > Aquarana > Aquarana catesbeiana. The sequence continues at coordinate 155,683,656 of NC_133335.1, forward strand.
TCTGAAAAAGCGCGAATCGTCTCTCACCAAACTTTTACTAACACGAGATTATCAAAAGGAGCCCAAAGGGTGCCGCGCTTGGTTCTGAACCGACCTTTTCTAGTCTCGTCGTACGTGGTGTACGTGACCGCGTGGTTGGCGATCGGAAATTCCGACAACTTTGTGCGACCGTGTGTACGCAAAACAAGTTTGAGCCAACATCCGTCGGAAAAAATCCTAGGATTTTGTTGTCGGCATGTCCGAACAAAGTCCGACCGTGTGTACGGGGCATTAGACACAGCAGACTATTTAGGGTCATGCATAATGTAATATCACTTGGGTTGCCCATTATTGCTGCTATTATCCCTCCATCTACGACCATTATCAAACATAGTAAAGATCATTAATAAATAACAAAGCCCACACTGACCTGCCATTACCTTCTTCATTAAATAAGCTAAAACTTTCACAAAAGTTAAAAAAAATAAAACACTGTCCTTTTGTTTGCTATAACAAAGCTCCATAAAAGATAACATTTAAGTACGCTGTTCAAAAGAAAGTGTATTTCAAGATGGAAGCATCCCTTACAGGTATAAGCAATGACAGATTTCTTTATATTTTATGTATAACAGCAGGATTACAAAGGAAAGATGGATGTGGTCTGCTGAGTTATTGTAAACAGCCACGTAACAAAGGTCCATTTTACTTAGAAGGGTTTGAAGTCAAGACTTCAAACTAGGGTTCCGCTTAACCAATTAGTTCTGCTGCTGATTAGCTGAACTTTCTGAAGGTCCAGTTTCTTGACAATGAAACAGATATATTGTACTTTGGCACAGTATTGCAGCAGCAGTGGTATCGGAAAGGTAGAACTCGCCCCTGGGCCTAGTATAGTCAGTTGCCACACTAATTTAGAAAAGTTGGTTTCTTTCTGTATCACAGCAGTAGTGGAATGATCATAGTTAAGCCTGGTACACACTAACCATTCCGGTCGGAGCCGTTATGCTAACCATCTGACATACAGCAATCTCCCTCGCAGAGCTGTAGTGTTCTGACAGGGGGTCCAGAATACATTCGATCACCGCTCTTTGCCATTGGCCGAGAGTTCTGATCGGTAGTCGGTCAGCTGCTGGTTTTCCCAGCATGCCCGTCCGTCAGAAGCCAGCCAGACAGACATACACACGGGCCGAATGTCGGCTGTTTTTCTTTTTTTATTTGAACCTGAAAATGTCTCCAGACATTCGGGCTTTATTACTCACTAGAGGCTTCCACCCCCATAACGGTGTGCAATGGGTTTGTGTTTATAGTAAGTGATTTTATTGTAGATACTCATATTAAATATTGAAAACGTTTACTCACATCTCGAATGAAGGTTTATTTAATAATCGACTTATAAAGCTACATGTTTCCGAGACAAATCTGCGCTTAGCAAACATGATCCCAGAACAGTGGAATAGGGTAAAGAAAATAGATTTTTGCCTTGTATTTTGGCTGTATCAGTACAATGAGACTTGGCATGGAGGAAAAAAAAATGTTACAAGTCTGTGAGAACTGCAAGGATCTGCATTAAAAATAGATGGAGGTATGTGATTAACGGGTAGAGACAAGGGGGTGTTTGCAGATTCTTAACCCCTGACCAGTAGGGATGTTGCAGCAGAAGGTTCATAACACCCTACTTCTCTCTGGGTTAGTGAAGTGTCCATCACAGGGGAAGACTGACACACATCTTCCCATAGCTCCGTGTCTCCTCATGTACAGGCAGAGGAAACTTTTTCCCAGAGTAGCGAGATGTAGTAATATATGTTCTTGTCACATCAAAGGCTGAACATTGCAACAGCTGACAGAATTATCTGCATAGTCTTTTTCTGGAAATCTCATTATAGCTAGTGCACTGGGTCTACCACAGAAATAGTATTTACACAACTGCTTCAAAAAAAGTTCTCACACCAGTGTAGACCCCTCAGTATAGAGCCCCATCCCCAGCACAGACCCCTGTGGACTTTCAGCAACCCTCCCCAGTACAGACACCTCCCTCCCAGGACCGACCCTTCAGAACAGTCACCATACCCCCAGTACAAACCTCTGAGGACTGTCCCCTCCCCAGTATAGACCTCTGAGGACTGTCCCTCCCCAGGAAGGACAGACCCTCTTCTCCAGTGTAGACCCCTAAGCACAGTCACCCCCCAGTACAGACCCCCCCTCCCCAATACAGACCCCTCAAGTGCAGAGACACCACTACCCCCCCTTTGCAATACAAACCTCCAGGAAAGGACTCCCCTCTCCCTAAACTTACTAGGCCAGATGCATTGGCAGCTTAGAGCGAAGAAAATCCTCCTCCTGGCCCTGTATTATGACTGGAACAGGGAAAGAGGCATCCCCTCACTCTGAAGTGCCGCCATTGTCAGGGAAGCACCGGGTATCAATTAGCTGGGGGTGAAGTGTCCATCCAACATTTTTTTGCTTTTGTGTTGCATGGCAACACAAGAACAGAATGTCAGGCAGACATAGCACCCCCAGCAATTCGGGACCCAATGCAGACTGCACACTCCCACCCCCCCCCAGTATGCCACTGGTAGGAGAATTTCTTTGTAAAGGGACTGGGTTGATCTCTAGTAACATGCTCCCACAATCAGTCTGTCCTGCAGCATGTCTCCAATTTCCAAGCACACCTTTAGCATGCCCACAGTCCCATCAGACAGAGCTCCTTGATGATGTTATGTCCCTGTTATACCCCACAATTTAGGCTTCCTATACCTTGTAAATTATCCATCACTGCTGTCCACCTTTATCTGAGTATCACAGACCTCCTCTGAAGATAACTTCAGACACCAAATCCAACAAAATTATTGAACAGCTGCATGAATCCAAAATACTTGCATGGTGTGTCACATAGCCAAAAAGTGTCAGGGTTAACAAATGTATTTACTATAGAGGAATGTCTTCTCTGTAGTGGACTGCATGCTTAGTATAAGCTAACTGATGAGAATTCACGAGTATAATCTTTAAAAATTATAATGGTTTCTTCAGACTGGAGGCTAGATATAATATTATATCACCATCTACAAAAACCTATGACATTATATAGTTTAACTATAGGGTTTGCAAAGGAATGCAATAAAATGATCTTCTGACGAGGAGGACAGTCAAGTTTCATGCTGCTTCTCCCTTCTGTATTCGTCACACAGACATATTCATTTGCTGGCTATTATAAGTAATGTATCAAATATTCATCATAGGAAAGGAAAGTAATCTACCCCATAACGCATGCTTCCTGCCATTGCTGCGTGAGCCATTCTAAGACACGGAATCTACATTCAAGGCAAGCAGAGGAGGCCAAAAAATGGGTTTAAATTCATGCTGCCAATGCCAAGTAAAAAGCAAAGAAATAATGTCAGTTTTTCTACCTTTTATTAAAGTAAACCTCCACTTTAATTAAAAAAGCATATCAGGTATGAAATTTTTACACATGCCAATTTCTTATTAAAAATTACCGTTCTAGTTCAATAGGCAGCGTGCTGTGATTTTCTAAAGCTGCAAAAAAAATTTTTGTTTCCTAGTAAATGTGGCAGCCATGACAACACTGGAACATTGTGAGCTCAGTTTGTTTACCTGCTCGCTGTGTTTTTCACCATCTTATTCTCAACTGGGACTCATTATGTAAGTTAAGTAGACCTTTCCACTTAGCACTCAGAAAGTAGCATGGGATACATGAAATCCATGTGTCAATTTCAGCAAAACAGAAAAAACTCTACAATGAAGTCTGCTAAAATCCTTGCAATGTATTTCACTGTCCGGTAAAGGATTTTTGTGTCTTTTTAAATTTACAACACATTGGCTGGCAGTAAAGAGTCACTGAGCCTCTGTGCCTGAACAATGCGGAGAATGAGCACCTCTACTTCCTTATTAAATATGAATTATTTCGATACGGACTTCGGAAACAAACACAGTGCCTATAAAAAGAATTCCAGCATAAAGCGTATTGTCATAGGACATTTGTTTTTTCCTAATAAATGGGAACATTCTTTCTTTTGTCATAGAGGAAACAGAAATCTGGAAAAATACATAAATAATTACAATGAAAAAAAAACTAAAGAAATAACTGACAGCATCACTCCACATACCCCAAAAGTCAGTATTGAGTAGATGCACTTTCTACAGCAATTACAGACTTGGGTCTGCATGGGTAAGTCTCTATCAGCATTAGTATGCAGACATTAACATTTTCCTTATTACTCTCTGCAAAACTGCTCAAGCTCTTCCAGAATGTATGGGGATTGAGTGAAGAGCCTTTTTAAAGTCCAGAATTGGCTTCATCCTTGCCGGTCACGGTCTTGCTGGAAGACAATTACCCTAAGCTCAGCTGTTTTTTGAGACTGCATCTGGTTTTGCCCCAGGTTTTTCCCTATTTGGTTGCATTTATTCTACCATCATAAATCTCCTGTAGAGAAATATTCCCACAGCATGATGCAACCACCATGCTTCACAGTGGGGATGGTGCACTTATAATTACATTGCAAAGCTGGGGGCTACACTGCTACAAACCTTTATTAAGATAACATGTTATAAAGATAACATTGTATGGAATATATTGCAAAGGTAACATGTAAGAAATTTGAGGGCTGTACTGAACTACTGAAAGTTTCTTTTTGTTTAACCGCTTCAGTATAGGTCACTTTTATCCCCTTCCTGCCCAGGCCAATTTTCAACATCCAGCGCTGTTGCACTTTGAATGACAATTGTGCATGCAACACTACCCATAAGAAATTGTTATCATTTTTTTCAGACAAATAGAGCATTCTTTTGGTGGTATTTATTCAGCGCTGGGTTTTTTATTTTTTGCTAAATTTATGAAAAAAGACCAAAAATGTTGAAAAAAAAAATGTTCTTCTTGATTTCAGTTATAAAATTTTGCAAATAATCTTTCCTTCATGCATTTAGGTCAAAATGTATTCTGCTATATTTATTTGGTGAAAATAACCCAAATCAGTGATTATTTAGTCTGTAGGAAAGTTATAGAGTCCACAAACTATGGTATATACAGTGCCTTGAAAAAGTATTCATACCCCTTGAAATTGTTCACATTTTGTCATGTTACAACAAAAAATGTATTTTATTGGGATTTTATGTGATAGACCAACATAAAATGGCACATAATTGTGAAGTGGAAAGAAAATGATGAATGGTTTTCAAAATGTTTTACAAATAAATATGTGAAAAGTGTGGCGTGCGTTTGTATTCAGCCCCCCAGGGTTCTGTGCTGGGACCAATCCTATTTAATTTGTTCATAAACGATCTGGAGGATGGGATAAACAGTTCAATCTCTGTATTTGCAGATGATACTAAGCTAAGCAGGGCAATAACTTCTCCGCAGGACGTGGAAACCTTGCAAAAAGACCTGAACAAATTAATGGGGTGGGCGACTACATGGCAAATGAGGTTCAATGTAGAAAAATGTAAAATAATGCATTTGGGTGGCAAAAATATGAATGCATTCTATACGCTGGGGGGAGAACCTCTGGGGGAATCTAGGATGGAAAAGGACCTGGGGGTCCTAGTGGATGATAGGCTCAGCAATGGCAGGCAATGCCAAGCTGCTGCTAACAAAGCAAACAGAATATTGGCATGCATTAAAAGGGGGATCAACTCCAGAGATAAAACGATAATTCTCCCGCTCTACAAGACTCTGGTCCGGCCGCACCTAGAGTATGCGGTCCAGTTCTGGGCACCAGTCCTCAGGAAGGATGTACTGGAAATGGAGCGAGTTCAAAGAAGGGCAACAAAGCTAATAAAGGGTCTGGAGGATCTTAGTTATGAGGAAAGGTTGCGAGCACTGAACTTATTCTCTCTGGAGAGGAGACGCTTGAGAGGGGATATGATTTCAATTTACAAATACCGGACTGGTGACCCCTCAATAGGGATAAAACTTTTTCGCAGAAGAGAGTTTACCAAGACTCGTGGCCACTCATTAAAATTAGAAGAAAAGAGGTTTAATCTTAAACTACGTAGAGGGTTCTTTACTGTAAGAGCGGCAAGGATGTGGAATTCCCTTCCACAGGCGGTGGTCTCAGCGGGGAGCATTGATAGCTTCAAGAAACTATTAGATAAGCACCTGAATGACCACAACATACAGGGATATACAATGCAATACTGACACATAATCACACACATAGGTTGGACTTGATGGACTTGTGTCTTTTTTCAACCTCACCTACTATGTAACTATGTAACTATGTAATACTTTGTAGAACCATCTTTTACTGCAATTACAGCTGCAAGTCTTTTTGGGGATGTCTCTACCAGCTTTGCGCATCCAGAGAGTTACATTTTTGCCCATTCTTCTTTGCAACATAGCTCAAGCTCTGTCAGATTGGATGGAGAGCGTCTGTTAACAGCAATTTTCAAGTCTTGCAACATATTCTCAATTGGATTTAGGTCTGGATTTTGACTGGGTCATTCTAACACATGAATATGCTTTGATCTAAACCATTCCATTGTAGCTCTAGCTGTATGTTTATGGTCGTTGTCCTGCTGGAAGGTGAACCTCTGTCCCAGTCTCAAGTCTTTTGCAGACTCTAACAGGTTTTCTTCTAAGATTGCCCTGTATTTTGCTCCATCCATCTTTCCATCAACTCTGACCAGCTTTTCCCTGTCCCTGCTGAAGAAAAGCATCCCCACAACATGATGCTGCCACCACTATGTTTCACGGTGGGGATGGTGTGTTCAAGGTGATGTGCAGTGTTCGTTTTCCACCATACATAACATTTTGCTTTTAGGCCAAAAAGTTCAATTTTGGTCTCATATGACAAGGGCATCTTCTTCCACATGTTTGCTGTGTCCCCCACATGGCTTCTCTCAAACTGCAAACAGTACTTCTTATGGCTTTCTTTCAACAATGGCTTTCTTCTTACCACTCTTCTGTAAAGGCCAGATTTGTGCAGTGCGCAACTAATAGTTGTCCTATCGACAGTTTCTCCCACCTGAGCTATGTATCACTGCAGCGCCTCCAGAGTAACCATGGGCCTTTTGGCATCTTCTCTGATTAATGCTCTTCTTGCCTGGCCTGTCAATTTAGGTGGACGGCCATGTCTTGGTAGGTTTGCAGTAGTGCCATCTCTTTCCATTTTCGGATGATGGATTGAACAGTGCTCCGTGAGATGTTCAAAGCTTGGGATATATTTTTAGAACCTAACCCTGCTTTAAAGTTCTCCACAACTTTATCTCTGACCTGTCTGGTGAGTTCCTTGGCCTTCATGATGCTGTTTGTTCACTAAGGTTCTCTAACAAACCTCTGAGGGCTTCACAGGGCATGTTGTGATTAGCTGTGATTGGCCAAAGCTAATCACACGGCACAGATGGGCTGTGATTGGCCCTGTCTTTACCTTGTGATCACTATGGCAATCACAGCTAGCAACACAATTGTATACAGTGGATGGCATGAAAGGAAGCCATCCATTGTTTAAAACTGTCATGTGATCTGCTGTGGTTGGTCACAGCGATCACATGGTACTGGCAGCGGCTGGTACAGTGATCAGTCATCGGTTGTGTCCTGTGGACACAGCTGGTGACAGATTGCGCTGCTGCGTGGCCCTGCAGCTGAGTGAGAGGTGCATTCTGGGGTGACATCATATGACGTCTTCCCAGAACAACAGTGCTGCCATCATTTTACTATTTGCCAGGCAGGAAGCCGTTAACTTTTTTAACAGAAAAGTTTTTTATTAGTAAGGCGTTAACTTACATAGGACATTCAAATTACACATATTGATCGAGTAACTCTTCCTCTATAGTAAAATATTGTCTTCTTCATTGAGGGTAAATAATGGTTTCCAAGCAGTAGCAAACTGTCATCATTCAGTTTTTGAAGAAGAAGGGGTGCAGGCATTCCAACAGCCACAGAAGGCTACAGAATGCTTACAGAGAGAACACCTTTGGCAAGAGCAATGTCTTGTTACTGGTGACTCTTGAAATGGTGTCATCTCCCTAAACATTCTGTAGCCTTCTGTAGATGTATGACAGCTTGCACCCCCCCTCCTTTGTCAAGAACTCAATAACGGCATGTTGCTTCTGCTTAGAATCCATAATTTACCTGCAATGAAAAAGAAGAAGAATTATGCCATGTACACACGAGCGGACTTTCGACGGACTGAACTCCGAAGGACTTTTTGACGGACTTTCGACGGAGTTCTGACACAACGGACTTGCCTACACACGATCACACCAAAGTCCGACTGATTCGAACGTGATGACGTACAACCGGACTAGAATAAGGAAGTTCATAGCCAATAGCCAATAGCTGACCTTGCGTAGTTCGTCCATCGGACTAGCATACAGGCGAACGGATTTTTCGACCGGACTCGAGTCCGTCAGAAAGATTTGAAACATGTTCTATTTCTAAAGTCCCTCTGATTTTTCGACAGCAAAGGTCCGATGAAGCCCACACAAGATCGAATTGTCCAGTGGATTCATTCAGTCGGACCTTTGCTGTCGAAAAGTTCGGTCATGTGTACACGGCATTACTCTACTTACATTACACTTAATTTTAACAACATATGTAGGCCAATAAAAATGCCCACTTTTCTATTACAGCACTTGCATGTAGTAGCACAGCCTGTTAGGTGCCCCTGACAATTTTTCACAAGGATAACAGACCACATTATGTATATAAAATTAGGAAATTAATTGACAAGCGAACAAGGTTAAGCCCCAAACATGGAAAAGTGGAGAACCCAGTAGCAGGGAGTAACATGACTGCTCAGGCTTGAGTCAATCATTATAGCAGGGACTTAGGAGAAGTTGGTGGGTATGCAACCAACCAGGATTTATCAAAAAGAGATATATGCAAATTAATTAAAAACAGACAATGGCCAAAAGAATGTGAGGAACCAATATTTGTTGATGTGTAACCTCCAAAAGGTCAATGGACTGGTGTTCTCAGAACCCTGACCAAGATGTATCTAAATGCTGCTTGGAAATTCAGATAGTATGGATTTGAAGTCCTGACCCGAGGCTGTAAACCTCTGGCAATGACAAATGTCTACGGTACTCACTGGGGTAATCGCTAGGTCTTACATTCAAGGATGTATCATATACTTAGTAATAGACTTATAGATCATTGCTAACTCACTGGCAGTAGCTGGAGTTTATTTCTTGCCTCTCAAGTCTGCAAGAACATACGGAGTTCTTATGTTCACTTAATACATCCATTCTCTGCACACGCTCAGTAATTAGGATAATCAGCATAATCATTGGCTGGCGTGAGAAGAGCGCTTGCTGCAGTGTCAGCGGCAAAAAGAAGAAGAAAAGAAAGGAAGACAGGGAGAGAGTAATTGCCTAATGACAGGCGACCTATTAATGGGTAAATGTATATCGATAGGTTTCTATAAACATCTACATATTTCACACAGCTATGTATAAGTGTATATAATCATAATAAAGGGCGACACAGATGAAGGAACAGAGGGATAGAAGACACATTTTAAAGAAAAAAAATGGACAAAGGAGTTAAAATTAAAGGAGTATTATTTAGAGCAGCCTTTTTCAACCAGGGTGCCATGGCACCTTGAGGTGGGCTCTTTAGGGGTACCTTGGCAAAATGCCTAAAAATTGCCCCAGATTAATCAAAAATTGTCAATAAGCCAGTGGGTGAATCAAGCCTAGCGCTTCAACATGCTTTTTAATATGTTTTTGATGCTTCACTGGTGCTTGGGTGATGCTTTTTTGAAGCTTTAATGAAGCTTGGCAGATGCCCTGTGTGTGTGTGTGTTGATATATCATACCTGCACTACCTCCAAAACAAACTGAAGCTAAAGCTGAATAAAAGCCTCTCTAAAGCTGCAGGTGCTTTAAGGGAGCTTTGTCATACACTTCTATTGAGTCTTTGAAGATGCTTTGAAGCACCACTAAAGTGACATGGGGTAGAATTTTTGAAGCAAAGAAAAGCAAAAGCAATGTGTAAATATTTTTGTTACCCAAAGCCACAAGTTATTTTTGTGCAGCATTACAACCTTAAGAACCGTGTGGGCGAGCCTATACACCAGATATTCTCAACTAAAGTTCCCCCAGAGGTTGTTCAGGTTTCCTTGAGCTGTGGCTGTTCGTCCTACAATTTGATGGTGCTGAATAATTACAGGGCCAACGCTACTTGGCTAAACCAGTTGCATGCTACCAATGATCTTGCCTAGCCATCTGAAAGAGTGGCATAATGACAACCACTGTAATTGGGTAATCTTCCCACAGGCCACATTTTTTCCCACTGACATCCAACAAATTGGATTTAGCAGGAGTTCTCTGAGACCTGAAAAATCAATTTCCTCTGGGGTAAAAAGATTAAAGGCTAAGATCACCTTTTGTAGAAAAAAAAAATAATAAATGCACATCATTTTGCAGGTAAAAAAATGTGCATTTTTACACTGTAGCCTGTAAAGCATTGCACCACTGACCAGCTGCTCATGGGTGCAATGTCAGGCTTCTACAGACACTCAGTACAGTTACTGAAGTACAGGAAGTGTCAATGAACTTTGAGAGCACTCACCAGCATCCTTGCAGCATCTTGAGAATTACAAGCCTTCTGCGAGGGTAGAGAGAGGATCAGGGGGCATAGACAGGTGCTTTAACCACTTAAGCCCCGGACCATTTGGCTGGCCAAACACCAGAGCAGTTTTTGCGATTCGGCACTGCGTCGCTTTAACGGACAATTGCGCGGTCGTGCGACGTGGCTCCCAAACAAAACTGATGTCCTTTTTTCCCACAAATAGAGCTTTCTTTTGGTGGTATTTGATCACCTCTGCGGTTTTTATTTTTTGCGCTATAAACAAAAAAATTGCGTAAACTTTGAAAAAACGCATTATTTTTTACTTTTTGCTATAATAAATATCCCCCCAAAAAATATATAAAAAAACCTTTTTTTTTCCTCAGTTTAGGCCGATACGTATTCTTCTACATATTTTTGGTAAAAAAAAATCACAATAAGCATTTATGGATTGGTTTGTGCAAAAGTTAGAGCGTCTACAAAATAGGGGATAGTTTTATGGCATTTTTATTAATAATTTTTTTTTTACTAGTAATGGCAGCGATCAGCGATTTTTATCGTGACTGCGACATTATGGCGGACAGATCGGACACTTTTGGCGCTATTTTGGGACCATTCACATTTATACAGCGATCAGTGCAATTAAAAATGCATTGATTACTGTGTGAATGTGACTGGCAGTGAAGTGGTTAACCAGGAGGGGGCGATGTAGGGGTTAAGTGTGTCCTAGGGAGTGATTCTAACTGTGGGGGGAAGGGGCTGTGTGTGACATGACACTGATCACCGCTCCTGATTACAGGGAGCGGTGATCAGTCTCAGTGTCATTAGACAGAACGGGGAAATGCTTGTTTACATCAGCATTTCCCTGTTCTTCCTTAGTGTGAGACGATCGCGGGTATGTCCGCGGGACCCTCGATCATGCTTACGGAGCTCCCGGCGGCGCGCACGCGCCCACAAGCCGCCTCTTAAAGGGCAATGTACAGGTACATTAATCTGCCTGTACGTGCCCTTCTGCCACAGTATATCTGTGTGAGGCGGCCGGGAAGCGATAAATATGGGTGTAACATGTAACAGAAGCCGTCCCCACTGGGAGAACACAGTGATTATTGCTGGCGGCTATAACACCCGCTAGCAATAATTGCATGTAAAATACAACAGGCTGGTTGTATCCAAGTTGATCGTTCGATCAACTTGGATGTATTCAGAATGCCTATTCATGGTTCGGATCTTGGGCCGCTTCCTGCTAAACTGTCCGAGATCCGAACCGTCTATGGCTGGCTTAAAACATTAATAAATAAAAGAACTGAATGACAGTATGAGAGTGCAGAAATAGATGATGAAATGCCACGTACAATATGAATGTAACAAGGATAAAGGAGCTAAATAACATACTAATGAAAAAAAATAAATAAGGAAGATGCTTTTCAAGTATCTGTTTTATCAAACGTGAAATGGTATTTGGTATTCTTGCCCCAGGCAAATTATAGTCACAGACATCTACCGTTCTCTATGGATTTCTTGCAAAAATACAATAGACCGAGTTGTCTACTGTTCCCTCTTGGCATAAAAAATAAATACAAAATCTTATATTTCCCATGCTTCAAATGCCTCTACAAGAAAAAGCGAAGAAATACCATGTGCTGCCTACAGTATCCAATCTTTTGGAATGGTATAGACCAGGGGTCCTCAAACTACGGCCCGCGAGCTGAATACGGCCCGCCAAGGTCTTTTACCCGGCCCTCCCGGCCTTTCGGGCACTGGAGCCCCCACAACGTTCCACCCGGAGAGATGCTTTCCCTGCGGACCCCGCTTCATAGGGGGAAACGGTACCAATTTCGGGCACTGTCCAGAGTGGGGGCGGAGACACAGAGCCCGCTCCAGCGCAGGAAAGCTTCACAAGGATTCTCCTCACGGCTGCCTGTTCATAGCGGTAAGTCCCGCGGTGCTCCTCTCACTAATCCCCGTGCACTGGACAGGCTGGCTGCATTACTGGGCACAGATCAGGCTGCATTGCTGGGCACAGATCACGCTGCATTGCTGGGCACAGATCACGCTGCATAGCTGGGCGCAGGTCAGGCTGCATAACTGGGCGCAGGTCAGGCTGCATAACTGGGCGCAGGTCAGGCTGCATAACTGGGCGCAGGTCAGGCTGCATAACTGGGAGCAGGTCAGGCTGCATAACTGGGAGCAGGTCAGGCTGCATAACTGGGCGCAGGTCAGGCTGCATAACTGGGCGCAGGTCAGGCTGGCTGCATTACTGGGCGCAGGTCAGGCTGCATAACTGGGAGCAGGTCAGGCTGCATAACTGGGAGCAGGCCAGGCTGCATAACTGGGAGCAGGTCAGGCTGCATAACTGGGAGCAGGTCAGGCTGGCTGCATTACTGGGCGCAGGTCAGGCTGGCTGCATTACTGGGCGCAGGTCAGGCTGGCTGCATTACTGGGCGCAGGTCAGGCTGGCTTCATTACTGGGTGCAGGTCAGGCTGGCTGCATTACTGGGCGCAGGTCAGGCTGCATTACTGGGCGCAGGTCAGGCTGCATTACTGGACAATGGAGAGGCTGGCTGCATTACTGGGTACAGGACAGGATGCATTACCGGACATAGGTTAGGCTACATTGCTGGGCACAGATCAGGCTGCCTTGCTGGGCACAGATCAGGCTGCCTTGCTGGGCACAGGTAATGCTGCCTTGCTGGGCACTGGTAATGCTGCCTTGCTGGGCACTGGTAATGCTGCCTTGCTGGGCACTGGTCAGGCTGCATTACTGGGCACTGGTCAGGCTGCATTACTGGGCACAAGGCTGGCTGCCTTGCTGGGCACTGGAGAGGCTGGCTGCCTTCCTGGGCACTGGAGAGGCTGGCTGCCTTGCTGGGCACTGGAGAGGCTGGCTGCGCTGCTGGGCACTGGAGAGGCTGGCTGCGCTGCTGGGCACTGGTTAGGCTGGCTGCGCTGCTGGGCACTGGTTAGGCTGGCTGCGCTGCTGGGCACTGGTCAGGCTGGTTGCGCTGCTGGGCACTGGTCAGGCTGGCTGCGCTGCTGGGCACTGGGCAGGCTGCATTGTCGGGCACTGGTCAGGCTGCATTGTTGGGCACTGGTGAGGCTGCATTGTTGGGCACTGGAGAGGCTGCATTGATTCGGCCCCCCAACAATCTGAGGGACCGTGGACTGGCCCCCTATTTAAAAAGTTTGAGGACCCCTGGTATAGACCATCTATAATTTTTTACAACTTTAGTTTAAGAAGTAATAAACATGGCTTTTCATTTAGGTAAACAGATGGTGGGAATCTACAGAATGTGAAATGTAGAATAATACATTTTCTTCCTATAAATGAATTGCAGAAAATGTTTAAATTGTCAGGACATGGTGTAAATGGGGTTTATCCCTCTGTATAAATAAGCCCTTTGGGCAGGAGTGTGATTTTAATTCCACAGCCTGGTGGTAGCTTCAGACTTTGAGTCACTACTACATTTAAATAGGATGTTTCAAAGCCTTTGCTCTCAATCTGCGTTACAGTTTAATTGTTGAGTGCTGCTAAACACACGAAGGGCTTAAACCAAATCCACAGAAACTAAATGTGTAACTGTAGAAATACGGAATTGTTAAATCACGTTGACGCTCAAATCAATCTTCAAAAGTCTCTTTGCGGAGATGACAGCGGATTAGAATAGTGCACCAGTGAATATAATGCTTTTCCCTTTTCATGACAGGTTAGAGCTGACATAAATTCATGTGCCTATGCGATACTCCAGAGACAACTGCTTTAAAAAGGGAAAACATAATCTGAGGGAGGCCTTTTTATGCATACAGAATAAATGCCTGCCAAAAGTTTAGAGGACTGCCCTATAAATTGACGGTAGATATTACAGATTATGGTCTGTCATATGCAAAATCAGGCAGGTATATGTTTCTATGAGATTTACATCTCCAGTATATCCCATAGAAATACAGGATATAGTATTTAGGAAGGGGCGAGGAACGGGGCATCTGGCACAATATATACTATAGAAATAGATAAAATACAGGTTAGGGAAAAGACTGAAACATGACAAAGAAATATCTCAGCATTTTCTGTCTACTTTCCCCAAGCCCCCATTCATTTACTCAATCTAACACCAGTAACAGGGCCAGTTATACCACATTCTTCCACAACCTAAATGCCTAACAATATCACAATAGCAAGTTAACAGAGAGGAAGAATTTAGCATTGCTGAGGATCAAACAGAATATTATTTAAGCAAAACTACAGGAAAACAGGACTGATTGCAAGCGGGGAAGCTGATTTGCCCATGTTTAGGAAGTGTTTAGGGCGCAAGCGATGTCAGTGGCTCCTGTTTTTTTTTGGGCCAGGAACGGAGGACAACTGGGCGGTGCTTTTTCGGCACCGCTGCATCACTTCCAGTTTTCCGGCTGGCTCACTGTGTTGTGGAAAATGACTGACTGCGACCAGAACCTGGGACCAGGATGTGAGGCGGGGAGCGAATCACTTATGCGGCAGATGGGCACGGAGCTGGCAGTGCTGAGCCCGAGCGCAGTGTACCGGTCAATACATGGAATGGAGGTGATCTCTCTGCAACAGCTGAAGAGTGTACCTGCACTGTTCTTACTCTCTCATCAGGTTCAAGGAAAAAAATAAAACATTTCTTGCACATACACACAGTTACATGCAGAAGTCAAGAGTAATAAATGCACAGGGTGCCTCCCAAGCAAAGCCACCTCCAGCATAATACATTTCCTCAATTCTTGAATTGTACTCAACAGCCTCTGTCCAGACACTGTGCTGTGGTGCTGGAGCTGTATACTCTGTGCTGTGGTGCTGGGGCTGTATACTCTGTCCTGTGATGCTGAGCTGTATACTCTGTCCTGTGATTCTGGGGCTGTATACTCTGTGATGTGATTCTGGGGCTGTATACTCTGTCCTGTGATGCTGGGGCTGTATACTCTGTCCTGGGCTGTATACTCCTGTCCTGTGATCCTGGGGCTGTATACTTCTGTCCTGTGATCCTGGGGCTGTATACTCCTGTCCTGTGATCCTTGGGCTGTATACTCCTGTCCTGTGATTCCTGGGCTGTATACTCCTGTCCTGTGATTCCGGGGCTGTATACTCCTGTCCTGTGATTCCGGGGCTGTATACTCCTGTCCTGTGATTCCGGGGCTGTATACTCCTGTCCTGTGATTCTGGGGCTGTATACTCCTGTCCTGTGATTCCGGGGCTGTATACTCCTGTCCTGTGATTCTGGGGCTGTATACTCCTGTCCTGTGATTCTGGGGCTGTTTACTCCTGTCCTGCGATTCTGGGGCTGTTTACTCCTGTACTGCGATTCTGGGGCTGTAAAATCTCTGTCCTGTGATGCTGGGGCTGTATACTGTGTCCTGTAATGCTGGGCCTGCATACTCTGTCCTGTGATGCTGGGCCTGCATACTCTGTCCTGTGATGCTGGGCCTGCATATTCCAGTCCTGTGATGCTGGGGGATTCTGGGGCTACATACTCTGTCCTGTGATGCTAAGCTAAATACTCCTGACACTGACACTATGGGTGGAAGCTAGTGGAATACAGGGGTAGGAGTGGGTGTATTCTATAAGGGAGGGGACTTATGAGAAGTGGGAGGGTTCAAAAAGGAGGGGTGGGGTCTGGCACCCCGCCCCCAATCCTAAAAGAATAAAAGGATTAGAATAAGATTAAAAAAAACTAGAATAGAATAGAATAAAATAAAATTGAATTTCGACTCGATTTGAAAATAATGAATATTCTAACAAATCCGAACATACTAAATGAATTCCGAAAATAAATCATTCTAACATAACGAATATGACTAAACTACAGAAAATTATTAACTTAACAAATGAACCTGAAACTAAGTTAATTTTTCCGTTGTGCACATCTTTAGATTAGCAGTACTTTAGAGTTTGACAGAATAAGACCTCATGCACACGAGACGCTGTTAAACGAGCGTTCAGAGGCAGTTGGACATTTTTTTCAACTGCCCCTGAACTCAACAATTCAATGTTATCCTATGTGGATGTATACAAAATAATTCTGCGCTGCACAAAAAAGAGAAGGAGAGCAGCTAACACAACCAACAAGATGTTAAATGAAAGGATAATACAATAAATGTAGCACTATAAAATTAGAGAACTTCCCATATAAAGGCCGTTAGGCCAACAGTTCCAAAAATGTATAATAAGGGAGGATCATCCGTATATATAACAATAGGTAGTCTTCAGGAAAACATTTCAAAACGGGGACATATGACATTGAAAATGAAGACAGACACACTCCCACCGAGAGATGAGAAGGCTTACCAGATAGGATGGACCCAAAGGGGCATACGCCGAGTTGGGTCAGATAAGGCTTGGGTGGTGAGTGGCTGTAAGTGGCCAGGAGAGGCGATGTTTGTGAATGGTCCCACAAATTACTGTATCCCTCAAAGCGGTGCCCGAATCTCTGCCTAGTCTGATGGTCCTGTGCTGGATGTTCAGCTTGTCTTTAAGGGTCCAGGGGGGAGGGTAATGTCAGGATCACTTAGTGCTCCTGCTTCCTTACAAGGACCAGGTCTCCAGGTTTCAGAAAATGAGTACCAATGGCGCCAGTTGTCTGTGTGCCAGGAGACCGATGGATGTTGTTGCACAGCTGGATGTAAATCGATGCTCACTCCTGGCTCACAGGCTCGGACATATATTGTGCAAGAAGTTCATATCTGATGCCGAGTAGGTGTCTTAGGTTAACCTGGATCCGACCACTTAGGATGCTCACTGCCCACACTCTGTGTCCATCTGTTTAGTAAACAGATGGACACAGAGTGTGGGCAGTGAGCATATCCAAAGTTGGGGTTCCTAGCACCAAGTGGCCCCGAGATACGGGGGCCCAAAGTTGAGTCGCAAAATGTCATTCTCTGCTCTGCAGATGCTTCTAGACGCAAACGCGGTAAAACGCGGCATGCAAATGCGGCAAAACAGGCGTTTCCAAACGCCAGTTTCAGCTTTTAAAAACATGTGTTCAGCAGAGTTTGCACCGGCGTCTCATATGTATGAAGCCTTATGCCCTGTACACACGATCGGACATTGATCGGACATTCCGACAACAAAATCCATGAATTTTTTCCGACGAATCTTGGCTTAAACTTGTTTTGCGTACACACGGTCTCACAAAGTTGTCGGAATTTCCGATCGCCAAGAACGCGGTGACGTACACCACGTACAACGAGACTAGAAAAGGCCAGTTCAGAACCAAGCGCGGCACCCTTTGGGCTCCTTTTGCTAATCTCGTGTTAGTAAAAGTTTGGTTAGAGACGATTCGCGCTTTTTCAGACTCGTGGTTTTCAGATCGTTTTCTGCTGTTCAGTTTGTGCTTGTGGGTTTGTATCTGTTCTTCAGTGCCTGCAGCAAGTGACGCGTGACTCTTGTCATTCTGTTCTTGTTCGTTCGTTACTGTTTTTCAGGTCGCTCTTCACAGGCCTTGCTGTTCTTCAGTGCGTTCTGTTACTTCGTTCTGAGCAGCCGACCGTTTTCTAGCCATGTTGCGTATACGTACTCCTCGTAGAGTTCGTGCTGCGCGGGGGCTTGGTGTTGGGGTCCTGACCTTGACACAAGTCCAGTCCATGAACAGGGTTGCTTCAGCGTGACCAGTTCTGTCATATGCCTTTGCTCCGTGAGATCCGTGAGAATAATCCTGATGATTTCAGGAACTTTCTCCGGATGACGAACCCCGTATTTCACCGTTTGTTTGACCCCTTATATCAGCAGGCAGGATACCTGCATGAGGCAAGCCATCACTCCGGAGCAGAGGCTCGTCGCCACCCTGCGGTACTTGGCGATGGGGAGAAGCCTGCAGGACTTGAAGTTCTCGACAGGCATCTCCCCCCAGGCTCTGGGGATCATTATCCCAGAGACCTGTTCTGCCATCATCAAGGTCCTGCAGAAGGATTATATTAAGGTAAGATTTTTATCCTTTAATATCACATTTTATTGTGTTTAATGTTTGATAATATATTGTATTTCTTTCCTCATTCCCTAATTACCATGATTGTAATATGCTGTGAATGTCCCCTTTGTCCTCATTCATGCTGGATTTTTATCTAATTATTTTTGTTGTCCTTCATACATATTTGCCTTCACTTACCTCCCTAGCATGGTCTCCTGCCCTATATTCACTTCATGTAGTCACTTAACAATGTATTTTATCAGCTCCATAGTAGTGCTTTACCCCAAACACCCCTAAAATGTTTTGAAATGTGATTGGTGCTTCAAATTCAGGCAGACTGCCAGAGGCTTTTTTTGGGTCACCCCAAATCATTTTGAACCCTCCCTCCCCCCAACTGCTAAGTCAGCTGATAACAATTCTCCATCTATCCTCAATCATCTATCTGCTGAGTTTGCCAAACCCAAACACACTATACCCATCTCTTTAGTGGTCAGATTTATGGATGAATTCCCCAAAGCATGTAGTGCAAGGGCCTGCCTGTATACTTTCAAATGGTACTGTTTAAAGTTTTTGTATCCTATTATTATCTTGATAGGTAAAAGCAGAATGTCCAAATGTGCTCAAATGTGTACAATGTGTATTTATATCCTTGTATTATGACACTTCTTACCTGTCCAGTGGGCTGCCAATAGTGTAACTAAGGAGGGTCTGTTCAAAGTAATACCCATTACTTAGGCATTCATCTCTCAATGAAGTGGAGAGGGTTACCTGTCCAAGAGTCCCCCCCCCCCCTTTATAATGTTAGAAATGGCCCATGAGAGGGGGGGGGATCTGATAGGTGTACCTTATACTTTGGTCTTTAAAAATTCCCAAAAATAAATGGCATCTTGATGTTGGCCAAGAATGTTTGTGTCTAATCTGCTTTCCATGTTTATGTACAAAAAGACTAATTTCTTTTTTTTTTTTTTTACTCCACAGTTTCCTTCCAGGAATGGCAGACTGTGGCCTCCCACTTTGCCCAGCGGTGGGACTTTCCTAACTGCGGAGGGGCAATTGATGGGAAACACGTCCACATCATCCCACCACCCAACTCGGGGTCCTACTATTATAATTATAAGGGGTTCAATAGTATTGTGATGTTGGCGGTGATGTCGGCTACTTATGAATTTCTGTATGTGGACGTGGGGAAGAATGGCCGGATGTCCAATGGTGGAGTCATCGCCCAGACGGAGTTCTACAGGCGTCTCCAGAATGGCAGCTTGGACTTGCCACCTCCAGAAGACAATGTGGAAGGTCTCCCATTCGTCTTCGTTGCGGGTGAAGCTTTTGCGCTGGGGGACCATCTTATGCGGCCATTCCCGATGAGGACCCTCACCCCGGACCAGAGGGTTTTTAATTACTGGCTGGCCAGAGCCAGAAGAGTGGTGGAGAACATGTTTGGAATCATGGCCAGCCGGTTCCGCCTATTTCTTACACCCATACACATGGCGGAGTACAAACTGAATCACATTATCCTGGCGTGCTGTGTTCTACACAACTTTTTACAGCAACATTCTGCCAACTATGCTAGCTCAGTTGGGCCTGAGGCCGGAATTCAAAATGAACCAACCCTGACGGCGCTTGAAAATGGCCGTCCTGGCTTGCCCCCCCCTGAGTGCCCGTGATGTCCGGCTAAGATACCTTGAATACTTTGCGGGTAGGGGGGCTATCAATATGCCAGACAATGTGTAAAACCTTTTTCAAATAAAAAAAATTAAGCAAATCTTTGGTGACATTTACTGCTTGTGTTTGTTTTAGCTGACCCTGACAGAAATGTGTTGAGTCCTGAAAATGGCGTGATTGTGTAACCTTACAAAGCACTGTTGGGTGTTATTTACTAAAGGCAAAGACACTTTGCACTACAAGTGCAGTTGAAAACACCAATTAGAGCACCACAAAAGTGTTGGAGCGTTGAGCCAATAATCCACACATTCTTGATTATCAATCTTTTTAATACCTGCACAATCACATGTGCATTTAGAAAAGGTTTTTAAAACAAACCAACATGTTTGTTGTATAACAATTTTTGGGGTCACATTAGAAAAAGTAGAAATGTCCATTTAAGATAAAACAGGCATGTTTAAAACCAACAAGAAAAACACAAATCTTGAACTTACAAAGTTCACATTTGGTAGAACTTGAAGGCAATATCAGACATGAGTATTTAGAAACTGTGTTTGATATTGCATTCAGATGGGGTGAAGTCACCCCCGGAAAAGCCAAATTTTGAAGATGCACACAAATTTACGAATGTCAACATGTGCTACCTGCCATCACGGGGGATCAAGGGACATGTTTTGGGGGTGCAATCCCTTCCTCTCAGCTACTTTATTGAGGAAGGGGTTGCACCCCAAAACACGTCCATTGCTCTCCCGTGATGGCAGATAGCACATGTTGACACACTGTGTGCCTCTTCAAAATTTGGCTTTTCTACAATTTGACACAAAAAGTTTAAAAATTGTAGCACACCAAAAAACAAAGGGATTTGGAGGGGTTTTAAACTCTCCCCAAAACATCAATGATGTTCTTATTTTTTTGAATAACATCATTGATGTTTTTCTTGATGTTTTCCAAGTCCCTATTACACCCCATGATCTCCCCGATCAGGATCTGTGCACTTTCCGAGGCGAAAGGATCTGGATCTACAACATCACGATCACCTAAAAAGATAGAAACAAAAAAAAAACATGTATTATAAATATGCCGCGTCCATCTCTTACCTGAGCCTGTGGTCGCAGATACTCACCTGCTGTGGTGCCAATTTCCACCACGTCTTCCTCCTCCTGCTCTACATTGCTTGGGTGGATTTCCCCTTCTTCTAGAGGTGGGGGGTCTCTGGTCTCCTCGGATGAGGGGTGTCCTCCGAGTCTTTTCTCCCCTATGTTAAAAAATGGTATACTTAGCACACAGATATTTGATGGCAGAACTAGAAATATGAAACATTGCTTGGAAGTGGGGTACAATTGTCTGTTTTGGCAGAGTTCCAAGATGTTGCATTTTTATTGTCCTTTGTCAAGCTTCAATACTTTACCTGTTTTGTACAAGCTTCACAGATGGAGACACCCCTATAGTATCCACTGGAGCACCTGTGTGGGACCCCTAATAAAAAGGGTGTTCTTGTGTCCCACACTAGTGCTCCAGCATCCAGATGTGTAACCAGCTGCTGAGTGTCCTCTCCTTACACAGAATCTAGTTTGCATTTCATTCTAGTAACAAACACATCTACACAACCAAATTAGTTTCAGACAAGTAGGCCCTAAAAAATGTGGGCAAATGCATATGGCCAAAACAATGGTGTTTTCTAGGCCGCACGAAAAATGTTTGATACGAACGAATAATGTGCCCATGAACATGAAAGTTCACATTTAGAAATGGATAACAGTTAAGAAAAGCACATGGAGCAGCACAAACGTAATAAACATAAAAAGAATCGGAACACAGGACAACTACTTACTTTTTTGCAGCACTCTCCGGATCTTTCTGTACTGCTCGTGCTCTCTTAATTTGAGGTCCGACCACCGCTTCCTGAGCTGATCTTTCGATCGTCGTACCCCGAAATTCAGACTCTCAGTGCAGACTCTTGACCACTTTCGCCATGATCTTGGCCTTTCTGACATTGGGGTTGGGGTCCATACTTCCCGTCATAGTCGGCCTTCTTCAGGATGTCAACCATCTCCAACATCTCCCCAAAGGACATATTTGATGCCTTAAATAGTCTCCTTCTGGATCCAGACGTTTCAGGCTCCGGGCTTTCCTCCCCCTCCTCGTTGCTATAATTAGCACGCACCTGCTGTGTCTCCGCCATGTGCTCTTCCCCCACTGCGCCAAAGGAAAAGGGGCGGGGAATAGACTAGAAAGAACGTCAGGGGCGGGCGGAGTTACATGCATGCGCAGTGTGTATAAAGCGTAAAACGCCTGCGTAGTACATACGATCTGTGAGCGGAGGAAGGAGTTTCGGAGGTGCCGATCGTGAGAACGAAGGTAAAATCTAAACTTGGACCTATACTGCTTCTAGATTGAGGCCTATATTGTAACAAGATTAGGAGAGTTTTGCCTGACATTAGGGTTTGTCTCGTGTTGTGTTTTGCAGATAAAATGGATGGCTTCAATGACCACAACTTCCTCCCCCTGTTAATAGACAAATACAGGGAGCTGCCCTGTCTGTGGCAGGTGAAACACCCGCATTATAATCATAAACAAAAGAGGCAGGCAGCGCTGGAGAAACTGCTGGAGTTGGTGAAGCCGGTGGTCCCCACGGCAACCATCCCCTAATTAAAAACCAAAATTGGTGGCCTGAGGAGCACTTATCTTAGGGAGCGCAAGAAGGTCACGGATTCCCTAGAGATCCGGAGCTGCAGTAGATGACATTTATGTCCCCAGGCTGTGGTACTATGAGAGACTGCAATTTCTGTCAGACCAGACTGGAGTCAGGGAATCCATCTCAACCCTTCCTTCCACCCCAGCTGAGGCTTTCGATGTCCAACCTGGGACTTCCAGCCAGGAAGAAGTGGAGGAGCCCAGATGGAGTCAGGTATAGAATTCTTTTACAGATTTCTGGTCAATAAATAAATGATGTTTACTGGATGTTATTATTGATCACTAATTGCTGATTTAAGAAAGTGTTTTACATATCAATAGACAGTAGTGGCCAAAAATAATTGGGACAAGAATGAAAAATGCTGGGCTCAGAAGGATAGTCTGTTATATTTGTTAACATTCAATTTGCAACAGTCATGAGCTGAAAATTGTGTGTGATTGATGAAGTAAAAACTAAAACTATGTCCCTTTTTCATACACAGGAAGACCTCAGCCAGGACGAGGCTCTGGAATGTGGCACACAGGAGGAGGCTGTGGAATGTGGCAGCCAGGAGGAGGCGGCGGTTAGTGGCAGCCAGGAGGAGGCGGGGCTAAGTGGCAGCCAGGAGAAGCCTGGGACCAATCGCAGCCTGACCGAATCGCAGGTTCCTCCCCTCCACCTTCCATACAAAAGACCCAGGATGGGGAGTCACGTGCAGGATTCAGCGCTCAGGCTCACTCAGGAGGCTTCTGTGTCCCTCAGAGCCTTACCCACTCCTGAAGAGGCCTTTGCCTGCATGGCTGCCACCAAACTGAAGGGCATGCAGGAGGGTCAACGCCTCATGTGTGAGAAACTTATTTATACAGTCCTAACTAAGGGGGTGAGTGGCAAAATCACAGCCAATACCGACGTGATTGAGTTGGACCATCCTCCTCCTCCTCCTGCTGCCACAACTCCACCACCACAGCCACAGCGTGGAAGGAAGCGTGGAAGGAAGCCCAGAGAGTGATGACCTGGGTTCAGTCTGGTCTGACAAAAGATGCAGTCTCTTGTATGACCACAGCCTGGGGACATACATGTCATCTGCTGCTTTACGGATCTATGGGACTTCTGGACCAGACTGTACTCCCTTAGATATGGACTCCTCAGGCCACCAATTTTGCTTGAAAAGAATTGATGTGTGCCCAGGGGGTCAAAGGCTTCACCAATTTCTGCTGTTTCTCCAGCATTGCCTCCCTCTTTGTTTGGTTGTGAGCCCTTAATAAAGGAATTTTTGTTTCAATTATACTCGCCTATGTGTGTTTTCCTTAAAAAAAACAAACAGTTTGTTGGTGAGGAGGCAGGTACATTTCAAAATACAATGTGAAATTAACAAGGGACACCGACACCAAACAATCTCATTGAGATTAAATAATACAAGATATCAATGGTGTTGTGGTAACTTGACACACAAAACACACACAAAAATATTCTGGAGTAAAAAGCAAAAAAAAGAAAAAACAAAAAACAGCCTTGAAAAAAAATACAACCCCCCCCAAAAAATAAACAGCCTTGAAAAAATGTTTTAAAAAATTAAAAACAACCAAAAAAAAATTGGTCAGATGTGACAAATCAAAATATATTGAGGGAATCACAATAAATAATAAAGAAATAAGTTTGTGAGAAGTCTGTGTGAATATGAGCAGCAAAACTACTTCATTCTTCTCACATTATAAAGATGAACAGAGTGCGCTGTATTAAACTATTTCAAACATTGCAGCGTGACGAAAGTGCTGTATCCATTCTGAACGCTCATTTTACCAGACTGAGCTGTTCCGTCTCGGAATTTCTTCTGAGCATGCGTGGCACTTTGTGCGTCGGAACTGGCCACATACGGTCGGAATTGACGCGATCGGATTTTGTTGTCGGAAAATTTTATAGCCTGCTCTCAAACTTTGTGTGTCGGAAAATCCGATGAAAAATGTCCGATGGAGCCCACACACGGTCGGAATGTCCGACAACACGCTCCAATCGCACAATTTCCGTCGGAAAATCCGACCGTGTGTACGGGGCATTAGAGTTCCAACAAAAAATTGTGACTGGTATTGACTCACCCTAATTAGGTGGGTATTCCATCTACCAAAATAGTTACCAGAAAAAAAAACAAAGCAAAAAGGATTTAATGAGGACAAAGCATTGTGTCCTGGTAATGGGTGGGTTCAGCCGAGCTTGGTAGATCACTAGACAATAATATACTCATTGTGATAACATTATAAGATTATATATGGTAATCTGTTATTTTGAAACTTTTTTGGTACAATGAAGGGAGATTTCTTCACATTTAGTAAAGTCACTGGAATAATAAGGAAAAGCGTCCTGCCTACTGTCATAGATTTAATAGATGTATGTTTTTGCACATCTGGTGTTTTTGTAGGTGTTGGGACTGAGGCACTTTAACATTTATACAGTTGCATTCAGGGGATTTTAATTTTAAGACAAGACATTTATATGTTTGTAGATTCTGGTATGAGTAATGTGCTAATTTCCTACTATTATTATTATTACGCTATACAGCAGTGATATGCAATTAGTGGACCTCCAGCTGTTGCAGAACTACAAGTCCCATCATGCCTCTGCCTCTGGGTGTCATGCTTGTGGCTGTCAGTGTCTCGCTATGCCTCATGGGACTTGTAGTTCTGCAACACCTGGAGGTCCGCTAATTGCATATCCCTGCTATACAGGATTTATATAGCGCCAACAGTTTGTGCAGAGCTTCTTTTTGCTTTTTTTTTTATAGATTCTACTTGTTGCCTGACATTACTATTAGGGCTTGTATAGAAGTGCAAATGTAGCATACCTTCAGGTGTATTCATCTGCCATTGGAGAATAGTTTGACATGCTTCTCACTTTCTCTTAAGCAGCTTTAAACGGCTTTTGCTTTTTATTGACTTGTATGGGGAGAAAAGAAGTTTCAATCCCTTAATATTCCTATATACCAAATGTATAACACTGAAACAACTGGTTAAAGTGACGCTGTCCTGTACCTACGCCATGCAAAGGAAAAGGTAATTTAACTAAATAATAATACTGCATTAAATGCCACATGTGTATCCGATTTTGCAGAGGCTGGATCATATGACCAGCTTTTCCGCTGAGTGTCTGCAAAGAGGTTAAAAATACATTACACCCAAACTAAAACAGATTTTTTCTGTCTACTTCTGTCTAATTATGTCTACTACCAAACAAACCTTGCAATAATTCTGCAATCTGTTGACATAGTGTCCCAATGGAGACTCTTGTGATTTCCCTCTCTGGGAAGTGATTAGTGTCATTGCCTGAACACAACGGCCTATTTATGGTACTCCAATCTGTCCAGTAGCAAGTTTGCTTCTTTACATCTATTTCCAGTATAAGAATAATTATAACAACCCTTGAAGTTATAATTTATTACCAGAATTAATTTTCGGTTATAACATAAAAAATATAAGATTTCTAAGAGCTAAGTTACATAAGTGGCCCCCTCCTTTTCCTAACCAACCTCCTAAAATCTACAATTACAGCTGGCCTAGGCTGTACACATGCCAGGGCTACGATGCTATGCATTGCAGTTGTGGTGATTTTAAAGTGTTACTAAACCCACAACAGTAAAATCTGTCTGTATATGCAGCATAGCATGCTTGTTATACTCACTGTGGAACTTAAGGGGTTAATCCTCTGCATTTTGTAAAAAGGCTGTTTTATCCTGTATGCATAGATCCTCCCCTCCGTGCACTGTCTATCTGGGGAAAGCCAGCTAACACAGGCAGGGTCACCAACCTGCACATGCTCAGTTGTGTCTTTTATGCTTGAGAGAATAATTACTTGTTGATCAGAGATAGCCAGGTCACATGATATTGACATCACACATGTAGGAGTGTATACAGGCTGCAGTGGAAATCTCCACCTTCCTGAACTCTCAGCAATAGAGAAACTGTGCAGTTTATCACTGACTGTGGTATACAGATCAGCCAAAAAGGTATATAGTGGCAATATTTTAATGTAAAAATAAGATTTACAAGCTGTGGGCCTCATTGGGGGTGGGGGGGATCTATGGGGTGGTGCAGATGAACTATTTTCATATTACTGAGTTTAGTAACACATTAAGGGTTCATGTAAACACAGACTGGGTTGACTGCCAGTCATGGGAAAACGCAAAATGCGTTTTGTGGCCAGCGGTCAAAACGGTCCTATCCTGAAAGTGATTTTTCCGCATTCAGGAGAGGGAAGCAGCAGCTTCTAAACTCTTGTAAAGGCCTATGTGTACAAGGACACATAGGCTTTTATGGAGTTGAGTTTAGGTGCTGTAGTGTACGTGAGCCTTAACAACCTGGTACAGTTTGACAGCTGGATGTCAAACATGCTCATTAAACCTGCTGCGCTATCCAAATGTAATCATGTGGTCATCATACTAAATACTGACACTGTTGACTCCAAACTAAAAAATAAAAAAATTTGCTACAATCCTTTGCGATTAATAAATGTACATATAATGCAATCCTATGCTGTTAAAAGTTGCAATCTTATGCGATACTACCAGTGTCAACTAGGGATGCACCGATGCCACTTTTTTTACACCAAGTACGAGTACCGATACTTGACATCATATACTCACCGATACCAATTACCGGTACCTGATTTTGGTCATGTGACCATGTTTTAAAAAAAATTATGAAAAACTACACATTTTCACCATAATATGAGGAATTGAAGCGCAGTCAAAAGATTATGAAAGAAAACATGTTTATTTGCTGGTCACAAAGTTGTTAAAGCGCAAATTGCACAGAACATGTTATATAAAAAATAATGTCAATGTCATCAATGACATGTACATTCCAAGTTCACAATGTTTAGGCATGAGGAGAAACAAGAACAGTACAGTACCTCAGTCAACTCACAACACAAGACATTATTTATAAAATTTCAAAAACCAAAAAAAACACGTGTTTGTTTCCAGTTCAACTTACACATGTGTAAGAGAAACACATTTCACAGACAGAACATTCCAGGATGGCAAGGATTTGTGTTACGTTGGCATGTAGGCTGCAGTAAGGCCTCATGCACCGCTCAAAGCAGCTGCTTCTCCAAGTGTTTTAGCTCTTTTGAGCTTTTTTTTCTCTATCTGTTACCTCTTCCCCTCCATGTTAGCCTATGTGTTCATTCATGGCCATTGGCCAAGGAACACTATGCAGATTCAGAAGTTTAGTGGCAAGGCAGCTTACAGGCAGCAGGCAGAAAAAAAAATCCAAAGAAATTGGAAATGGAAATCTTGGGATTTTTTTTCTGTCTGTAAACTTTCCTTCCACTAAACTCCTGAAACTAGTGTGCAATGGGCTGACATGGAGGGGAGGTGTTAACAGGCAGGAAAAAAGCTCAAACTCCTTGAGGAGCAGATGCTTTTAGTTGCATTGTACAGGTATTATGCCTTGAAAATGAAAAGCTCAAATGTCACACAGAACATGAAATATCATCATTGTTGATGACACCACGTATAAAACAAACCTCACAAGTTCACATCAACCAACCCAAGTGCAATACAGTTAAATAATGTTAGGCCTGAGGAGGAGCAACTGAAGAGTACCTCAAAACTAACATTAATTTGTAAACATTTTTTAATTAATAAAAAAAAAAGTGCTAGCTTCTAGTTCAACTTCTTATGAAACTCGTGAAAAAACATTTTTCACAGACCAAAATTAGGTTCCTTCCAGGATGGCAAGGCCAAGGAGCCAAGGATTTAGCAGCAGTAAGGCCAAATGCACAATAAAGCTCAAAGTAGCTGCTCCTACAGGCATTTGAGCTCCCTGTTTTTGAGCCTTTCATTTGCCTGTAATGTTAACTCTATGCCACTCCATATTAGGCTATGTGTCCTCCATGCATTGCACGTTGAATCACCTATAGTGTGCAATGTGCACTCCCAAACCCTGCACCCTGTACATAGCACACTCCCGAACCCTGCACCCTGTACATAGCACACTACCGAACCCTGCACCCTGTACATAGCACACTACCGAACCCTGCACATAGCACACTCCTGAACCCTGCAGGTAACTGTATATAGTGCACTCCTGAACTCTGCCTTCTGTATGTAGTGTACTCCTGAACTCGGCACTCTGTAAGTAATGCACTCCTGAACACTGCATATGGATCCTCCCACTCAATCTGGCCACACCCACCGTTTGCTGCAGCATGCTCTCATGCCCCACACACATGTGTGTGTCGGATACACACCTATGGGACACAGGTTAGCATGGGCACCCTGACCAGTCTGCACACAACAAACTGTGATCCCCATTTATTTTTTACTTTTAACACATCAACTTGAGGAACAACATGTTTACTTGCTGCCCAATATATCCCACCGACTTTCAGATGCCACTGTAACAAGATAATCAATGTTATTCACTTACCCTGTCAATGTTTATAATGTTATGGCTGATCACTGTGTGTGTATATGTGTGTATATATATATATATATATATATATATATATATATATATACACACATATACACACACACACGCACACAGTATCTCACAAAAGTGAGTACACCCCTCACATTTTTGTAAATATTTTATTATATCTTTTCATGTGACAACACTGAAGAAATGACACTTTGCTACAAATGTAAAAACAAAGTAGTGAGTGTACAGCTTGTATAATAGTGTAAATTTTCTGTCCCCTCAAAATAACTCAACACACAGCCATTAATGTCTAAACCGCTGGCAACAAAAGTGAGTACACCCCTAAGCAAATTTACACTGTTATTCAAGCTGTACACTCACTACTTACTAAAATATTTACAAAAATGTAAGGGTGTACTCACTTCTGTGAGATACTGTATATTTTATATACACACATACATACATATACATACATATTTGTGGTCGGAGTCCTCCAACCGAGACAGACGTGAAACCACATAAAGATGCCACAAGACTCACAACATAACACAGACCTGAGGTGTGCCCTGGTTGGTATGCCAGAAAAGGGGGCATACCCAAGATAAGTAATGGATGATTGTAGAAGTGGGATGTGCAAGGAAGTGTCCTGAAAAGGGGACTGGGTGGGAGGGTATCGCGCACCCAGACTGGCAATGCATAAAGGTGAGTGAGCTGTTTAAATACCCCTCCCGGCTCCTCCCATAAATTCAGGCCACCATACTGGCCTTCTTATTTATGGTCGGAGCCCTCCAACCGAGACAGATATGAAACCACATAAAGACGCCATAAGACTCACAACATAACACAGACCTGAGGTGTGCCCTGGTCAGTTGGTCGGTATGCCAGAAAAGGGGGCAGAAATACCAGGATAGGGAATTTATGTTTTATTGGGCATGACTATTATAGAGCAAGTTTGGTGAAGACTTGTGACATTTCAACCTGCCTGACATTCTGATGACGTGGCCCGGTACCCTGTGCCGGGCCACGTCATCAGAAGACCACACCGATATGAGAGGAGTGCCGGAAAACTAGCAGGGTTGAGGCCTAGGTTAGCCAGGATGATACAAGCATGTCTAATGAACTGGCTAGCACTTTGGAGGTTAGTAGGGAAAGGCAACAACTGGCTGGAGCTAGACTGACTAGGTAGGCGTGATGACAACTGGTCGAGGTCCACACTGGGTACCAATCATTTTGGGTCTGGAAGAACTATGTGTCGACCCCGGTGCCAAACTGTTGGGTCTTGGATACTGTTAGGTGTAGAACGAAATGGTCTTGGAGGTGGGTAAGGTGGCAACTGTATAGAACCTGGCAACCGGGGTCACTGTAGGTAAACTCGCCTGGTCGCAGAAGACCGTAGAAGGCCAGGTAGATGGCCGCTTGGATGACCAGGCTCGGCAGTAACCCAATGGGGGATCGTGACAGGATGGCCTACATGTCCAGGAACGTGGCACTTGATATGGGCAAGCGCTAGCTACCAGCTATTGCCTGATGTTTCTGGATGCGACGTAGGATAGCCTTGCCCGCGTGGGCCGCGAATAAGGAAGGCTTTTCAGGGCCTTGTAAGTAGGGAAATGCTGGATGCCAGCTTACAGCCTGATAGCATCATGGGATAAAGTCAGCTGCGTGTGGCAGTATGACACAAAGGCCAGAATGTGCTTGATGTCAACCTGGGGCATGTGGCTAGAAACCTGCAGTAGGTGTTCCAGGCAGCCTGGTAGACAACTGTGTTGCGAGACAGTAACTGGTTTATGAGTAGGGTTGCATTGTGAAGATGGTCCTTCAGCCCATCGTCAGCAGCGACCAAGGTGGGATAGGAGAAGAGGTCGGTTCGGCTCCAGGTTTCTGTAGGAAACAATGGGAAATTAGGGTGGGACAGTACATCTGCTGCTAGATTGCACTTGCCCTGAATGTAGATACAGTGCACATTGAATTTGTAGTGAAGAGATATTTGCACCATCCTGCATAGAAAGGACATGATGGTCAGGGACGTGGAATCGCCTAGTTGGTCATTTCAGCTATGGCCAGGTTGTCTGTGGAGAAGACTACGGTCTGCCCTACTCACCGATGGGGTAGAGCTTGAATAAGGAGGATGTCTGGCTAAACCCAGGGACCAAGAGGATCCCTTGTGGCCATGGGCCTGCGAACGAATGAGGGCCAAAATTTGCGGCATAGCCTGTGAAGGCTGCTGCATCTGTTACTACGTGAGGTGATAGGGCTGATGCCACTGGGATGAACCCCGACACGCCGTTCCAGCTTTCGAGGAACTCGTTCCACTTTGCCAGATCCACGGTAGCTGCTTGGTCTAGCCTGAAGACTTGCTCAGGGTCCTGTGCCTGAGAAAGGAAAACCAGGAGGCGTGATATGAAGGAATGCCCTGAGGGACAATCCTCGTCGCAAAATTAAGCATCCTTGACAGGGACTGAAGCTGTCTCTTGGTGCAAACTTGTGAGATGGTAAAGGCGTGAAAGACCGTCCTGATCCGTGATAATTTGTCGGGAGGTAGGCTGGCCTGCATTGAGCGGGTGTCAAGAGTGATGCCTAGGAAGGTGATGGACTGGGCCGTGCCTTCCACTTAAATGCTCCGCTATGGGCACATTGAGGTTGCCAAACACTACCCTTAATTTGTCTAAATCTGAGGGGGGCTCGCCGAGCTGTTCGATCAGCAGGAAGTCACTGAGGTAGTGGATGACTACTGGCACTGTGCTTGGCGAGTTAGGATCCAGGTAAGTGACTGAGAGAATGTATTGAAGAGCCATGGACTGCCCTTAGAGCTGAAGGTCAGTTTAGTGGCAAAGTAGTATGAGCCTTCCATTTGATGCCGTACCATTGCCACAAGGAGGTACGATGGGTAAAAGTTTGAAGGTGTGTAAAATGTCTGCCTTGGACAGCCGTGTGCCCGTGCCTATGTTGATGACGTGCTCTCTGGCTAGGTCGAGGATGTGGAGTGGACGGTATTGGCTGTACGAGGGGGAGCGTAGTTTAAACTGTTGCAAATCTGTGCTTCCCCAAGCGACTGGGCAGGCTGCCCCGATTTGTCTAGCTGCGAATGCCGAGCGGTGGTAGGCATGCCGTGGGCAGTACGGGATGTGGTGGGGATGGTCAGGGGATGTCTGGAATCTGTATTGAAACACCCATTCACCGTATGTGTGGAGGATTGGCAGATGGGGCAGAGCAGGGAACATAAGCCCGCAAGAGGCGGCAGAAAAGTTTGGTGTCCAAGATGTCCCGATTGGGGCCGACTTGAAACTGAGAGCTTGCTGCTGCATCTGCGAATGACTGATGGTAGTTGTAGAAAGCGAAGCCTCCAACCCCTCAGAGACTGAGCGCTGCCATGCTTTGAATCCACGAGGGGTGTCAGAGGGGCGGAGGCAAGATCTACGCTGTCGGCCGTGACACGGATGGGTCAAGCTGAACCCAACTGACCTGAGAGGGAAAAGACAAACATGTGAATGAGTGGCTGTGAACGTGGGCTACTGGTAGATGATGAGTGGGCGTAACCATGCCACTGGTAGACGAGTTGCATTGGTATGCTGCCTCGAACCTTGTGAGGGGGGCAGAAAACAAAAGAAAGTAGAGCCAGGAGGTGATCGGCCAGGTAACAGATACTTGGGTGCCCGTCTGCGCTAAGTACAAACCTGTGGACCAGAGCCCCAGGGGCAAGAAGCTAAAGTCTGATACGGCCTAATGCCGCGTACACACGGTCAGAAATTCGGCCAGCAAAAGAGCGATGAGAGCTTTTGGTGGGAAAATGCGACAGTGTGTATGCTCCATCGGACTTTTGCTGGCCGAATTCCCGCCAGCAAAAGTTTGAGAGCAGGTTCTCAATTTTTTGGTCAGAAAAAGTTTCGATCGGAAATTCCGATCGTCTGCACCAATTCCGACGCGCAAAATTCCTACGCATGCTCGGAAACAATTCGACGCATGCTCGGAAGCATCGAACTTAATTTTCTGGCCTCGTCGTAGTGTTGTAAGTCACCGCGTTCTTGACGGTCCAAAGTTCAGTGAATTTTTGTGTGACCGTGTGTCGGCAAGCCAAGCTTGAGTGGAATTCCGTCGGAAAAACCATCCAAGATTTTTCCGATGGAAAATCCGCTCGTGTGTATGGGGCATAAGTAGGAAAGTTGTGTTCTGCAGTTCAAGAAATATGTTCGGCCTGCCAATGCTTGCACTGTCTACAAGCCCGATGTTTAGCAGCCTTGTCTGCGTAGGTGAAGGGTCGCCCTTTGAAAACAGAATGTAGTGCAAAGAAACATATGACAGTAGCAAATGCCTGATGAGTAGCCCAAATCATGTATGTGAAGTGAGGGTGGTGAAAAGGGTGCTGCAGAGTTATGTGAAGGTGGAACCCACATATTACACACCTGACTTAACGCTTTATTTGCAAAGTCTTGGTTAATGCCGAGAAACCTAGTCAACCGAGAACCTGTAGAAAAGGTGATAAAGAGTCCAGGTTTTAACCTGGTATGGAATTAATCCCGACCCTCCCCCTCACATGTGACTGACCCCCCTTGGTGAAGATGTAGAACCTATGCTTGTTGTATGTTTTTTTTTTTCTAAAAAAAAAATTTTATGAAAGTTTATTTATTTATTTCCTTTTTTTCCCCAGAAAACGATGTCCAAACTGGTGCAAGATGAACAACCTGAACTTGACTTACCTAATAGAGAAATGACAGACAAGACAATGTGAGTGGCCGGGTTGAGTGCCACTGGAGACAAGCTTGCAACGCGTGTTGCAAGAAAGTAGCCTCAAAGGGAGGCGAAAAACAAGCAGTAGCAAAAAATGGAAGATGTATGGGGATAACGAAGACCGTGCTGACCTAGTGACGTAAATAAATGTGCTGACACTGAAATGAGGTGTGCTGAAGCATGTCGGCGTCTGTGACCTAAAAAGTTGCATGAGTTGTAAGTGTGGACGGTGTGGAGAGGCGACCCCGTGTCATGCTGCGGATTAGCAATATACGCCTTGTGGCAGAAACAGACATGCCAATTACACACCAGTGTGCTGGGTTCATATGCATCCCTGGGATAGAGCCCAGGGCTCAGACTTAGAGACAGCTCCGCCCGGCAGACAGGAAGTCTGGCCAAGGAGGTCGGGAGGGTCCCAGTAGGAGACGGCTCCAGAAGAAAGATACAGGAGGTCTCAGAGTCTTAGTCTGCAGGTGGCAGCCTGTGTATGCACGTCTGTAGCAGGCAGATATTGCTCGCAACCGAACAGCACAAAGCTGACAGTGAGTAAGCCAGGAGGCTGAAGTGTGTGTTTATACAGTGATGGTGGAACCCCCTGTGGGGGAAGATTACTGTTTGTTTGAACTTTTTAGTTTCCTTTAAATAAAAGTGGGCTTCCATGCCCTTAAAAAATACAGTCTGGACCGACACGTGTTCCTAACATCGCATGCACCACTTGAGTTGAATCACCCCGATATCTTACAATGGGCAAATGAGTGGTATAAGTGGTGACTGAGAGCTTGTGGCAGGAACCTCGAGGGGGAGGCTGTGCTGCGGAAGCTCGTGGTGCCTGTAAACGGGTAATGAGTGGTATGAGTGACAACTGAGAGCTTGTGGCAGAGAACCTTGAGAAGGAGGACGTGTAGCAGAAGCTTGTGGTGTCTGTAAATGGGTAATGAGTGGTATAAGAGGCAACTGAGAGCTTGTGGCAGGAACCTCATTGGGGAGGCCATGTAGCAGAAGCTTGTGGTGCCTGTAAATGGGTAATGAGTGGCGACTGAGAGCTTGTGGAAGAAACCACGGTGACTGTTGGAAGATCGTATTGGAACAACCTGAACGCGACTAAGGGAGAAACGACAGACAAGTAAATGTGAGTGGCTGAATTGTGTGCCGCTGGAGACATTGAGTGGTCGGATGGGATGAGAAACAAGGCAGAGGGAAGCTACCAATCTACTACGCCTATGCCAAATGATGTCAGGACACGACCGATGATGACTCCCAGGTAGCTAACTACGAAAGGGATGCGGGATAGGAAACATAACGAATCGCAACATTGCGTATGATACGAAAAAGGTTTGAATCCTACCTGCAACAGCAAGAGAGAACCGCCGATGAAGACCACAAACGGAGAAGCCGTAACACTCTTGTAATCAAACGCACAGACTCACGAACACGAAGTGAGCTTTGAAGAGTCGGCCTAGTGACGTGTAGTATCGCGCACTGGAACCGTTAAGGCATACAGGTGAGTGGGCTGCTCAAATACCCCTCCCGGCTCCTCCCATAAATTCAAGAGAGAGAGAGAGAGAGAGAGAATATGTGTATACATAATCTGTTACTATACATTGTTTGCTTTGAAAAAGTTGTGTATTTTTCATCATGTGCGTGTTTTTTCTGAAGTCAGAAGTCAATTTTTATGTCAGCGCTGTCTGTATATTTCATGTTTCCTAAGCCAACATAGTTCCCTGTAACTCTCACCCCCACAACACAGCAGAACATAATGACTAAAAGTTAATTAAACTGACACTTGTGTTTGTACCAATTAATCCCAAAGCGCCCTCTCTCTCACATTGAGCAGCTATGGTAACTACGGTACTCTTCAGCCACCACTTAGGAGCTCTAACACATTAAAGGATTAGTATTATCAGGGAATAGCGAGGCTGCCTATTTTGTCACTATCTTCAATTACTCAGCTGTCTGGAAATGCTTCTGTGGATATAAACATCTAAGACTACTATATATACTGTACATACTGGGATTTGAAGGTAGTTACTTGTGTTCTGCCAATACCAGGTCTCTGCACATTGTGTATATTTCAGGTCTGGGTGGTCTATTCTCATCACTAGTGTAGCACGCATGTTGTAATGCAATTTCTCATTTTGGCCACAAGATGGAGACAGAGAGATGCTGACTGGTCCTTCCAGAAAAACTCAGAGACACAGAGCATACTGGGAAAAAGGGGCGTTTCAGGAAGTGTTGAGGGGATAGAAGAGAGGGAAGTACTGAGGTAAAAGAGAGAGAGAGAGCTGACAGGAGACAGAGGAGAGGAGATTGCTTCAAAGAGAGGGAGATACCAAGGCTCAAAAAGTCCTTTGCTGGGACACAGTGTCACTTAACAGTGAGGAGAGGAGGAGTGTGTGAGGGGAAGGAACTGAGGCGCCAGAGTGAGGAGAGAGACACACGCTGACACCAGGGACTGTGTGCCCCAACAGAAGAGGAGGGATATCTTGAAGCCCGAGGAGAGATGTTAGGAGAGTGACAGAAAAACACTGTGAGAGGGATTTTTGGAGCTGAGGGGAGAGAGAGACACACACACTGACACCAGAGAGTGTGTGACCTATTATAAAGGAGGGAGAGCTGTCTAAGGACAGCGGGCTGAGGTACCAGCATCAGGCTAAAGGAGAGAAAGACACACACACTGACACCAGAGAGAGTGTGACCTATTATAGAGAGGGAAAGCCAAGCCTTTCCAGAGACTGCCGAGAGAGTGTGGTGAGGTGACCAGACTGTGTCGTGGAACTCCACCAGAGAGAGAGAGAGATATGTTTTTCCTAGGATGGCTGGGAGAGCGCTACAAGAAGATAGGGAAGCCAGGATCGGTATCACCCACATGTTCCGTTACCATTAAGCTCAGAAACCCTGATCGGTGACCCAAGCAACACCCAGCTCAGCGAAGACGACCCACGCTGTTTCAGGGATCGCGATATCCATCCAGGTATAGAGTCAGCTGCTGCATCTTCATCTTGCGAGTTTTGCTACCAGTCATCTCGATCAGCCCTCAGAAGGGGATCCAGTGCCTTACAACATCAGTAGGAGCATCAGGAGTCTGAACCAGCACCTGGGGTTATCGTCGTGTCATCGCACAGAGGATTGGTGAGAGGGTGCAAACCCAACATCCTTCTTGACACCATACTGACACTGCTTGTTTGGAGCTGCCATCTCTACATTACAGAACTGTGTTTACTGTACTTGTGTAACCCTTTTCTTTTCATTGTGTGTCCTCTCAAAGTTGTTTGCAGCCCAGAAGGAGCTGAGAAGTTGACAAGTTTTCTCTCCTCCCTCTCAGCGCCTGTGCATATAGATTACTGCCCTTTCTATACCTGCAGTTGCTAAATATTGAATGTTGTCTTTTCTAATGTATTAGTTATTTTTAGCAAGGTTTAACAGTGTTGTAAGTTTTCATATACTTTAAACCATGCTGATATATTCAACTTGTTTATCACTACCAGGTGTGTGTCTATTTTTGGTGATACTCCACAGCTAGCATAACGGTATTTACTGCATGTGTCCTTAAATGTGTTTGCAGTAATTTTTTTTAACCAGGTGTGTCAGAGGGTCTGAGGCCATTCTTGGAGTTGAGGCAGAGATCAGAGAATCCAAATTCACCAAGGGGCTCCTTCGGGGGTGGCGCTACACATGGGGGCTCGTCCAGGATCCTCTTTTCTACTAGCAAATCTCCAAGAAAACACCCCAGAGAGTGTCAAGATGGACTCTGCCGCTACAACCCAGTGGTGTGAGGAGGAAAATGGTGAACAGGAGTCAAGTGTTCAAGTGTTGTAATTGACATCCCTGGGGTGGCCTGGATGGGGAAATGGATCAGTCAAGATGTAAAGACACTAGTCACAGATCAGAAGGCGTGGGTGATAGATCTCAAGCCAGATCAAGATAACTCCTGCACGTATGCCCTGATAGAGTGGAGGAAAGAGATCCCTACTTGTTTCCAAAGGGCCAATGTATGGTTGACTGACGATGTCGAAGCTCGATCCAGCCGAATGCATTGAATGTGAGTCTAGAAAGTTCGAGCCAAGCAGCATCGTCGGAAGACGCTACCCCACCTGCACCTGTAGCAATGATAGGACAAGAGTTTATTGCTGCCTTGGGAGCCTTCGTGGAAAAGTGCCAAAAGAGTAACCCTACATACACTTGGTCCAGATATAGAAAACTGAGGGCTTTTTCAGGAAAGCAACCAGTGCCAGCCAGAGAGGACAGCTTTGAGGAGTGGCTGGAGAAAGCCACTCAAGATTTAGATGAATGGGACATTCCCGAGGCCCAGAAAAAACAGAGTTACTGAGAACTTAAGGGGGCCTGCCTCAGAATCCATTCGCAATTTAAAACTCAGCAAACAGGATTGATGAAAGGGAAAAGCTATCTGACTATATGAGGCGTCTGGACAAGATAATGCACCAGGTATTACTAAAAAAGGGCTTGGATCCCAGGTCAGTAGATGAGGTTTGGGCATAACAGGTTTTGAGGAGAGCTCAACCCCTAGACCCTATCACAATGCAGCTGAAAACTTGAGGAGATGGAGAGATGGAGGAATCCTAAAGTATCCTGACCTAATCCAGGTTGTACGAGAAGAGGAGGCCATGCTGGAAAACTAAAAGAGGACCCAGAAACCGGAGCCTGTTGCTGGGGTTAGAGTAGCTAGTGTGACTAATGGCAACACAGAGATACAGCTTTTGAAAACCCAGGTGTCACAATTGATGGAGATGATGACTCTACTGACAGCCGGAACCACTGTCTCGCCTGTTGGGCATGTCTCGGAGTCCAAGCAGTCTGCATACCCTATGGCTGTCCAGGTCGAGAAGTCAATGAATCGAGGGGTTTGCTTAAACTGTGGAGGAGTGGGGCACTACCGACGTGTTTGTCCAAGCCCACCAAAGTCTGAAACCCAGTGTCCAAAGCCAGCGGGAAACTTCAGAGGGCCCCGGTGAAGGAGTCAACCGGGTGCTCACCTACAACCATTAGCTGCATATTCAAAGACGCAAAGAAACTGCAGTGGAAGCCAAAATCTTTACAAAGGGACCCGCTGCTGTTTCCGAGTGACCATACAACCCCCTCTCTTCGACCTCAGGTGCCTGGTCACCGAGAATAGATGCACATCAACCCTCTGGGGCCCAAAGGAGACGCAAGTAAAACCAGAAGCCCATCAAGAATTGGGCGCGAATACAGACGACAGGATAAAATAACTACCCTGCTCCTGGTAGATTCCCTGACAAACTTGTGGGACCTTCTCCCATTGTGTCAATTCAAGTAGAAGGCATCTATACAAAGGCCCTTCTGGACACGAGAGTGCAAGTTACCCTGCTATATAGAGACTTTTACGACCGGCACCTCAAACACTTACCCCTGCAAAAATTGGAGGAACTGAAGATATGGGGTGTGGGAACCCAAAATTTCACATATGATAGATACTTACCGGTCAAGTTGATTTTTGACCCCTCTGTGACCGAACAAACAGAAACGTTTGATACCTTAGCTGTTGTATGCCAACAAGAGCCAACAAGAGTTCTCTGATATTAGGAACGAACACTGACCTTGTCAGAGGGCTGCTCACTCCTCTTGTATTGAAGTCTGACACCCGAACCAAGGGCATACACCCTATGCTGAGACAAGTGTATCAGCAGCTAGTCGAAGAACAGAGAGCCCCAGCTGAAGGAGTGGGGAAGATTTGGTGATTGGATAGAAGTGAGAAGAAACTACAACCTGGAGAGGTGGTGTGTCTACAAGCTTCAGTCAAGCTCAATTGGGAACAACCGGGCCCCTTTGTTGTCCTCAAAGCTGACAGCCAGGAAGAGGACACAGGAGTGGAGGTAATCCCAGAAGTCATCAATTAGGGCCCTGCAATGGAGTTGTAGGAAGATCCCTGTCAGCATCCGGAATGTTATGGCCTCGCTGTTGAAACTGCGGGCCTGAATGCTGTTGGGGCAAGTAAATCCAGCCACCCCGGTCTCACCATCTGATTTGAGGAAGGGAGAGAAGGAAGAAATATCCATAGAACAGTTTTACCCACAAAACACCACACTATCACCTGAGTGGAACAAAAAAGGTCAAAGCCGAGCTCCTGAGATGGCAGAATATGTTTTCAAAAGATGAGTTTGATGTGGGGCGTGCGAAAAGTGCCCAGCACAGGATTCGCCTTCAGGAAGACAGGCCATTCAGGGAAAGAGTCAGATGGATCCCTTTGGGGGACCTAGAAGATTTACGTGAGCAGCTGGCAGAATTGAAGAGATCAGGCATCATCAGGGAGTCTAGGAGCACTTATGCCTCCCCCATAGTGGTGGTACA
This sequence comes from Aquarana catesbeiana, assembly GCF_042186555.1. Taxonomy (NCBI): domain Eukaryota; kingdom Metazoa; phylum Chordata; class Amphibia; order Anura; family Ranidae; genus Aquarana; species Aquarana catesbeiana. The sequence continues at coordinate 155,723,874 of NC_133335.1, forward strand.
GAAGAAAAATGGGTCCCTGAGGCTGTGCATCGATTATCGGATGCTCAACAGGAGGACCATCCCTGATTAGTACACCACTTCAAGGATAGAAGATGCCCTACAGAGCCTGTCAGGGGTGAAGTGGTTCAGCATGAAGAGTGGATACTATCAAATCCCCATGCACCCTGAAGACAGGGAAAAAAACTGCTTTCATCACCCCAGTAGGGTTCTCCAAGTTTGATAGGATGCCTCAAGGTCTGTCCGGTGCCCCAGCAACGTTCCAGAGACTGATGGAGAAGATAGTAGGGGACATGAACCTAATGGAAGTGTTGGTATATCTGGACGATATCATCATCTTCGGTAAGACTCTGTAAAAAACATGAAGAGCGTCTGGAGAAGGTTCTGAGGAGACTCCATGATGAGGGATTGAAGCTGTCCCTGGAAAAATGTCAGTTTTACCAGCCTTCAGTTAATTACCTCGGCCATGTTGTCTCCACTGAAGGAATAACTACTGACCCCCAGACGCTGGAAGCTGTCACCTCTTGGCCAACGCCTACCAATGTAACCGAGCTTAGGTCATTCCTGGGATTTTGCTCATACTACAGGAGATTCGTTGAGGGATTTGCTAATATAGCCTGCCCCTTTAATGAGTTACTGAAGAACGAGGATGAGAATGATGACCCAGACCTAACGAAGCCGGTCAAACAACATGGAGGGCCCAGAAAGCCTCGGGAGTCAATCCAAGAACAGTGGACTGACCCGTGTGAGCAAGCCTTTCGGCAGCTGACGTGGAGTCTAACAACTGCTCCTGTTCTGGCTTATGCCAAACCAGCCAAGCCACATGAGCTGTAGGGGTGCTGAAATTAATCGATGCATCGTATTTCGGGTGTCCCCGATGCGGAATCGATGCATAAGGACCGGAAAATCAATGTCTGGTGACGTCATGACTAGCCCCGCCCCTCGTTCGGAGCGTATTTTTAAAATTACTTTCTTTTAATAAATTTGTGCTACTATGGATGATGTGCCCCCGCTGTATGTGCTTTTTAAAAAACTATGTCACTTAATACCGAATTTCCCCGTAGTACAATACACTCATGTGACTCCCGGCCCGTCCCACCCCTCTCCGCTCTCCTCTTCCGTCTCCTGAGTCCTGACGTCAGCGGGGGAATTCTCAGCCCCGCCGCCTCTCTTCTGATACGATAACTATAGTCAGCGGGCGGGACTGAGTATTCCCCGCTGACGTCAGGACTCAGGAGACACGTGAGAGGAGAGGGGCGGGACTGAGAATTCCCCGCTGATGTCAGGACTCAGGAGACACGTGAGAGGAGAGCGGAGAGGAGAGCGGATAGGGGCGGGACGGGCCGGGAGTCATATGAGCGTATCGTACTACGGGGAAATTTGGTATGAAGTGACATAGTTTTTTAAAAAGCACATACAGCGGGGGCACATCATCCATAGTAGCATAACATTTATTAAACGAAAGTAACTTTAAAAATAGTAACATTACACCTCACGCTCCGTGCTGACAGGTCCCTGGCTATCCTGTGCACATTCCACTGTTAACTCCTAGTGTGCTGGAAGGTGCAAACAGGAATGACAAGGAACTGTCAGCACCAGTGGTGGCCCGTGCATTGTGGTGGTGGTGGGGGGGTGGTTAGTGATAGCTGCGTTTAATGGGCACAAGTGGCTACGTTTGACGGGCACAGGTGGCTGCGTTTGACGGGCACAGGTGGCTGCGTTTGACGGGCACAGGTGGCTGCGGTGACGGGCACAGGTAGCTGCGGTGACGGGCACAGGTGGCTGCGTTTGACGGGCACAGATGGCTGCGTTTGACGGGCACAGATGGCTGCGTTTGACGGGCACAGGTGGCTGCGTTTGACGGGCACAGGTGGCTGCGTTTGATGGGCACAGTGGCTGCATTTGATGGGCACAGTGGCTGCGTTTGATGGGCACAGTGGCTGCGTTTGATGGGGGAGGTTCGGTTTTTTTCAGTTTGTTTGCACCCCCCAAAAATATTTTGAGCACCAGCTGCCACTGGTCAGCACAGAGACAGTACAGGGAACTTCACAGGGTTGTTTGTCATCTGTGTATTCTATCCCTTCTGACCTCCCAGCAGCTGTGTGTGTGAATCTCTGTACCCTGTAGTGCACCAGATTAGTGCACTTTTTAAGGGAGTGAGGTTATTTTTAATTCAAAGTGGAGTTCCAGTCAATTTTTTGTTTATTAAAAGTCAGCAGCTACAAAAAAAGTGCATCTTCTGACTTTTAATAAAAAGACACTCACCTGTCCCACAATCCAGCGACGTGGCCATCCAAACCCTCCCTTCTCTCCCCCGCCTGTCCACAGCGCTGGCAATACTACTGCGGGCATCCGGCTGTGACAGCTTACAGCTTCACAGCCGGGTGCGCATGTCTTACTGCGCTGTCCTGTATAGCCGGGCAATCTTTTGGGAACTGTGACGTGTCCCAGAAGATTGCAGGGTGGAAGGGCCGCCTAGGCGGCCCAAGCGGAAGTGGGAGCTCGTCGGTAATCGTGATGCATCGCGGAATCGAATCCAATTGTTGACCAAATAATCGTAATCGAATCGAAAGACCAGCGAAGATGCGCACCCCTAATGAGCTGCATGTTGATGTCAGTCAAGATGGGCTGGGTGGGGTACTGTATCAGGAGCACGATGGACACCTGCGGCCTCTGTTGCTTATGTGATCCGAAGTCTGGCACCTGCTGAGAAAAACTACCCTACTCACAAGTTGGAATTCTTGGCTCTGAAGTGGGCAGTGGTAGACAAGTTGAAAGACTAATTGTATGGAGCAGACTTCGTGGTCAAAACTGACAACAACCCACTGACGTACATACTCCCCACAGCAGGTGGTTGGCCGCCCTATCAGGGTTCCATTTCAGCCTAAAATACTGCCCAGGAATTGGGAACAGAGATGCCGATGCCCTGTCGAGGAAACCCTATGACTTGGGGATTTCCTCTGAAGAGTGGACTCAACTGACTCCAGAAGGGATACAACAAGCCTTGTGTCAGGGAGTGGAACATCAGGCCAGAGGAACAACTGGGGCAGAAGCCATCGGAGTCTCAGTGGCAGGTATCCCCAAATACTACTGTGATTTGTCCCAGGTCAGGAATAACGGCCTACATAAGCTTTGAGATAGGGACTTAAGAAAGGACCAGATAGCAAATCTCCTCTGTAGTTTAATACTGAAGGCCCTGGAGGGCGAACGCCCAAATCTACTGCTAACGGACTTTCCAACAGGAGCACGATTAGTACACAAGGAATGGGATCAACAGTAGTTACGCAATGGGGTGGTCTACTGAAGGGGCCCCTCAGATGATCCTGAAGATAGGTGCCAGCTATTCTTGCCGAGAATGCATAGAAAGACCTGCTGACTGCCTTACATGACAATCATGGCCAAATAGGGCCTGAGAAGACATTCAAACTGGTGCGACACCGGTTCTATTGGCCCTGTATGCAGGCTGAAGTTAAGGGATACTGTCACTCCTGCATACGGTGTATTCAGATGAAGACTCTGCCCCACAGAGCTGCCCCAATGAACCATCTTCAAAGTCAATGACCACTGGAATTAGTGTGTATTGACTTTCTGTGTCTGGAGCCTGACTCGAGTGGACAGGGAAATGTTCTGGTGGAGACCGACCACTTCACCGGTACGCCCAGGCATTCCCAACTAAAACCCAACATGCATCAACAGTGGCCAAAATTCTGGTAGAAAAGTTTGTCCACTATGGCCTACCTCAGCGTATTCACTCTGACCAGGAGAGAGACTTTGAGAGTAGACTCATTAAAAGACTGTTAGATGTTCAGAAGTCAAGAACCATCCCCTACCACCCTCAAGGAGATCCCCAGCCAGAACGCTTTAATCGCACCCTCTTGGATATGCTTGGGACTCTTACAGCTGAAAAGAAATAGCATTGGAGCAGGCACATTGCAGTTATTGTACATGCCTATAATAGCACTGAAAACAATACCACGGGCTATTCACCATATAGGCTGATGTTCGGTAGGGAAGCTCGACTGCCGGTGGACTTAGCATTTGGCACCTCTTTAGATCATACCTTGATGGTGTCACACAGAGGATATGTGGACCGCCTGAGGAAGAGTCTGAAGACAGCATATGAGAAAGCCCAGGCTGCATCAGACACCCAGGGCCAGTGAAACAAGCGAAACTTTGATCTAAAGATTAGAGTACATGATTTGCAGCCTGGTGACATGGTGACCTGGAGTGTTACTGAGGAACATGGGCATCCCTGGGAAACACAAAATGGCTGATTGGTGGAAGTCCAGGCCTACATCATCGGCAAGCAGTTGCCAGGATTGCTAGTATACCAGATTCGCCCAGAAGGAAGCATAGGCCCACTAAAGACCTGGCACCGGAATCATCTGCTAGCTTTATCAGAAGCTGTTCATATACCTTATCAACCAAATCAACAGCCAATTGCTTGTTTTCTTGCATGTACTAACCTGTTTTTGCCTCCCATTGTATTTTGTAAGCATGTTGATAGACTCTGTCCTTCCTTTGGGGACCAAAGGTTCTTTGGTGGGGGGAGTATGTAGCAGGCATGTTGTAATGCAATTTCTCCTTTTGGCCACAAGATGGAGACAGAGATGCTGATGGTCCTTCCAGAAAAACTCAGAGACACAGAGCATACTGGGAAAAAGGGGAGTTTCAAGAAGTGCTGAGGGGATGGAATAGAGGGAGGTACTGAGGTAAAAGAAAGAGAAAGTGCTGACAGGAGATAGTGGAGAGGAGATTGTGTAAAAGAGAGGGAGATACCAAGGCTCAAAAAGTCCTTTGCTGGGACACAGTGACACTTAACAGTGAGGAGAGGAGGAGTGTGTGAGGGGAAGGAACTGAGGTGCCAGAGTAAGGAGAGAGACACTCGCTGACACCAGGGACTGTGTGCCCCAACAGAGGAGGAGGAATATCCTAAAGCCTGGGAAAAGGAGAGATCTGAGGAGAGCGAGAGAAAAACGCTGGGATTTTTGGAGCTGAGGGGAGAGAGAGACACACACTGACACCAGAGTGTATGTGACCTATTATAAAGGAGGGAGAGCTGAGGAGAGCGGGTTGAGGTACCAGCATCAGGCTAAAAGAGAGAGACATCTAAAGGAGAGAGGGCGATCTAAAGGAGGGAGAGCTGTCTGAGGACAGCAGGCTGATGTACCAGCATCAGGCTAAGGGAAAGACACACACTGACACCAGAGAGTGTGTGACCTATTATAGAGAGAGAAAGCCAAGCCTTTCCAGAGACTGCCAAGAGAGAGAGAGTATGGTCAGGTGACCAGACTGTGTGGTGGAACTCCAGAGAGAGAGAGAGCGAGAGAGAGAGAGAGAGAGACACATTTTTCCTGAGACGACCGGGAGAGCACTGCAAGAAGATAGAGGGGAGCCAGGATTGGTGTCACCCACACGTTCTGCCACTGTTAAGTTCAGGAACCCAAGCAGCACCCAGCTCAGCGGAGATGACCCACGCTGTTTCAGGGATCGCAATATCCATCCAGGTATCAGGTCGGCGCTGCCTCTTCACCTTGCGAGTTTTGCTACCAGTCATCTTGATCAGCCCTCAGAAGGGGATCCAGTGCCTTGCAACATCGCTAGGAGCATCAGGAGCCTGAACCAGTACCTGGGATTATCGTTGTGTCATCGCACAGAGGATTGGTGAGAGGGTGCAAACCCAACATCCTTCTTGACACCATACTGACACTGCATGCAGACACCAATTTCATTTTTTGTCACGGGATGCTTGTTTGGAGCTGCCATCTCTAGTAGTTTGCCCTTTTAAATCTCTACCTGACGGAACATTCTAGAGGATTACTTCTCCATCCAAGCTTGTTTAAACCTACTCTTTTAAAACAAGGGCCCCACCATTTGCTACCAGAAGACATTAGTATTCTTCACCTCAGGACCTGCAACACTACAGAACTGTGCTTACTGTACTTTTGTAACCCTTTTCTTTTCATTGTGTGTTTGCCTCTCAAAGGTGTTTGCGGCCCAGAAGGAGCTGAGAAGTTAACAAGTCTTCTCTCCTCCCTCTCAGTACCTGTGTTAAGGGCATATAGATTACTGCCCTTTCTATACTTGCTGTTGCTAAATATTGAATGTTGTCTTTACTAATGTATTAGTTATTTTTAGCAAGGTTTAACAGTGTTGTAATTTTCCATATACTTTAAACTGTGCTAATATATTCAACTTGTTTATCACTACCAGGTGTGTCTATTTTTGGTGATACTCCACAGCCAGGATAACGGTACTTAACGCATGTGTCCTTAAATGTGTTTGCAGTATTTTTATTTAACCAGGTGTGTCAGATGGGCTGAGGTCATTCTTGAAGTTGAGGCAGAGATCAGAGAATCCAAATTCACCAAGCGGCTCCTTCAGGGGTGGCGCTACACTAGTTATCTCACATGATCCAGTATTGTACCAGCTCCTCAAAGAACTTAAAGTGGTTGTAAACTCAAACATGAAATATGAACAAAGCATATCCGTCTATAGTGTGTACTTGTCTCCATCCAGAGCACTAAGTGTAATTTCTGATTGATTGATTGCTCCTCTGTTATCAGCATGAGTCACTTCTGACAAGTTTTCCTGACACCAAGAGAAAAATGGTTACAGGGAAGGGAACTTCAGTTGATTGACAGCCTCAGCTCTGTTCCTGTGTGCTGTGTGAAGGGGGTGTGTCCCTTTCCTCCAATCAGCTCTCACAACTCTCTTCACTGAGCTCTGCAGAGTGTAAGTTCAGCTCTCCACCCCCTTTTTTCTGAACTCTAAGATAAGCTTATACATTCTTCAATTTGTAGATGTAGAGAAGAGAATACTGCCAATAAACAGGTGCAACTTATGTAGGAGCATTTGTTTCATCTCTGTATCACCCGAGGCCAGTCACTTCACAGGGTATATGGAAGGGTTTACATTTTAAAGAATCAAAACAAAAATCTTCCCTGGAAGTGAGGTTGCCCCCACTCATGCTCCCTCCAGGTTGTAAGATCAGCATATGCAACCCCTTCCCCCTATGCTCAACAGATGCATACCATCTGACATCATACAATGCAGGGCTCTTGTCTAGGGTACTGGAAAAAGTTGTTTTACTTACCTTATTCTCTGCTGCACTAGAAGCCAGATTTCACCTAGTCCTCCCTCCACACCAGCTTGTGGACTGCCCCTCAGTGTCCTTAAAGCGTTTGTTACCCCAATACTTCATATTCCTGATGTGTGCCTGCTGTACCACTTACTTGTATAAAAAAGTGTCCTGTTATTTCTGTATGGTTTTCTGTATGTGAAATCCCTGGTGTTCCTCCTAGTACCCTTGCTATCCTATTAAAAGCTGACTACACTAAGCAGGAGAGCACACTGTGGTCAGTTCTCTAGCTATGCTGGGAACTCAGTATACTCTCCTCCAATGATCAGACCTGTCTTGACATGCCCCCGCTGCACAGCCATTCAGTGGGAAGCTCAGTGTACTGCTGCTTCTCCTCCTCCTCCCTCCAGCTCTTATGCAGCTGAGAACAGAGGGAATATGATCACTTATAAAAAAGGGAAAAAATGTATTTGCAATTGTTTTTATATTTATACACAAATGTTTTGCCATTTCATTCCTATTTTAAATTGAATGGGTTGTTTTACAAGGTGATCGTTTACAATCACTTTAAGACCCCTTTCACACTGGGGCACTCTTCAGGTGTTTTAGCGCTAAAAATAGCATCTGTCAAGCAACTCTCAAACCATCCCAGTGGAAAAGCCTGAATGCTTTCACACTGTGGCGGTGTGCTTGCAGGACGGGAAAAAAAGTTCTAAAAGTCCTGCAAGCAGCATCTTTGGGGCGGTTCGGGAGCGGTGTATACACCGCTTCCAAAACGCCCTGCCCATTGAATGCCCTGCCCACAACATGAGCACTATTAACCCTTTCTTCGGTCACTAGCGGGGGGGTTAAAAGCTCCCCGCTAGTGGCCGAAAAGCGCCACTATAACTACAGTAAAGTATCGCTAAAACTAGCTTTACCGCCGATGCCCCCAACACCAGAGTGTGAAAGCACTTTTAATGTGAACTATACAACTCAGTTGAAAAACAAACTGAAATCTTTTGCGGGGGAGAAGTAGTAAAAATAAAAAACTAAAATAACATGGTATCATAAGTGTGCACACCCTTTTATAACTGGGGATGTAGCTGTGTTCAGAATTAAGCAATCATATTCAAACTCATCTTACAGTCAGTAAACACCTGCCATCATTTAAAGTGCCTCTGATTAACCCCAAATAAAGTTCAGCTGTTCTAATAGGTCTTTCATAACATCTTATGCCAGCCATACACTGTCCGAATTTCAAAAGATTTTCTTTTGAAAATCGTATCTAAGAATTTTCGTACGAATTTTGCACCATTAGTGGGCTGCAGCAACGGCCTATTTTCGTGCAGCAATCAAGTTTGAGGAATTGGACATGTTGGAAATTTTTAGAAAAACTAACAATTTTCTAATCAATGATGGTAGAATCGTGCGAGAAATGTAATAAGAAAAGAAAATTTACGGAGAGAAAAGAAGATTCCCGGCCACGAAAATTCTTTTCTGTAGCAACATGAGGTGAAATTGAAGGCTTGGTCGGCCGAATTTCGAAAATCAATGGTGGCATCATCGAATCACAAAAAAAAACGAACTTTCTGATTTTGAAAAGAAAATTCATTCAAAATTCGACCATGTATGGCCTGCTTTAGTCGCATCCTACAGCAAAAGCCATAGTCCGCACAGAGGTTCCAAAGCATTAGAGGGATCTCATTGTTAAAAGGTATCAGTCAGGAGAAGGGTACAAAAGAATTTCCAAGGCATTAGATATACCATGGAACACAGTGAAGACAGTCATTATCAAGTGGAGAAAATATGGCACATTACCAAATAGTGACACTACCAAGAACTGGACATCCCTCCAAAATTGATGAAAAGACAAGAAGAAAACTGGTCAGGGAGGCTGCCAAGAGGCCTACAGCAACATTAAAGGAGCTGCAGGAATATCTGGCATGTACTGGCTGTGTGACAACAATCTCCCGTATTCTTCATATGTCTGGGCTATGGGGTAGAGTGGCAAGATGGAAGACTTTTCTTATGAAGAAAAACATCCAACCTGGCTAAATATTGCAAAAACACATCTGCAGTCTCCCAAAAGCATGTGGGAAAACGTGTTATGGTCTGATGAAACCAAGGTTGAACTTTTTGGCCATAATTCCAAAAGAGAAGTTTGGTGCAAAAACAACACTGCACATCTCCAAAAGAACACCATACCCACAGTGAAGCATGGTGATGGCAGCATCAGGCTTTGGGGCTGTCTTTCTTCAGGGGCTTTAGTCAAATACCCGTCAATATTGGCACAAAACCTTCAGGCTTCTCCGAGAAAGCTGAACATGAAGAGGAACTTCATCTTTCAGCATGACAACAACCCAAAGCATACATTCAAATCAACAAAGGGATGGCTTCACCAGAAGAAGATTCAAGTTTTGGAATGGCCCAGCCAGAGCCCAGACCTGAATCCTTGAAAATCTGTGGGATGTTCTGAAGAGCACAGGAGATGCCCTCGCAATATGACAGATTTGGAGTGTTTTTGCCAAGAACATTGGGCAATTATTACCAAGTCAAGATGTGCCATGCTGATAGAATCATACCCAAAAAGACTGAGTGCTGTAATAAAAAAAAAGTATTAGTTTAAGGGTGTGCACACTTATGTAACCATATTATTTTATTTTTATTTTCTCCACCTAAAAGATTTGTTTGCTGTTCAACTGAGTTGTACAGTTTATAGGTCACATTAGGTGGAAAAAGTTCTGAAATTATTTATCTTTGTCTCATTTTTTTACATCACAGAAACCTGACATTTTAACAGGGGTGTGTAGACTTTTTATATCCACTGTAGATGTCAGAGAGCATGTGGCTGCTGGAGCATAGTGGAGATGAGGCTACAGGCACTGATCTTACAGCCTGAAGTAAGCTGAGGAACAGGTAGGAAAGGGTGCTTTTTCCAGTACCCTAGACATAATTGAGCGTCACTGCAAGAGAAGATTTTTCCCTTTCCCTGGAGTTCAGCTTTAACGTGAACCTTGCACCACCAGCAGCTAATCCTTACCTTTCCTTTCCTTCAGCCACTGGGAGCAAAGACAAATACCCAGGGCGTTTTTTCTCAAACAATAGGTGCTGAAACTCAACCACGACCCCCCCCAAAACCCCTCCCCCAACACACACCCTCCAAATCACATCAAATAGTGGGTGTGGTCAGTCAAATTTAACGAACAGTAGGAGGGTCTTAAAGGGGCATGAAATACCAGGATTGCATTACATACAGCGTGCAGAGTTCAGGGAGGTTACACACAGAGTGCAGAGCTGTCACTTGTAAACACAGAAACCGGATTTCTGTGTTTACAAGTGATTGTGCTGAGCAGCCCCCCCCCCCCAAGGGCCTGAGCCAGAGGTGGTGGAACTGAGTTCCACCAAGTTCCCCCTGAAAAAAAGCCCTGCAAATACCAGATACTTTTAAAGGATAGGTTCACCTTAGACCAGCCCCCACACCTCCTAGATCTGACAGTTAGCGGGATCCTCGACTTCATTGAACATCAACTTGGCTTTAAGACTAGACATGATCAGGCACCACTGTTGCCGTTTCTGTAAAGCCGGGTACACACTATTCGTTTTTCCTCTGAGGCGCTGTACTAACCATGCAAGGTTAGTTCAGTGATCACCCCCGCTGAGCTGTTGTGTTCTGGCAGGGGATGCAAGGGATGCCCCCCGCCAGAACACTCCAATATGCCATTGGCTGAGAGCGCTGATTGGGAGTCGGTTGGCTGCTGTTTTTCCAGTTTGGACAGACTGACATACACCCGGGCCGAATGTCGGATGTTTTTTTCTTAACCAGCCATTGTCTCTCAACAATCAGCCCTTGTGTACCCGGATTAAGGGTTGTCATCTTCTGCAAGACTGCAGTGATCGCTACCTCTATCACAGCATAGGCTTGCTACAGTAGGAAAAGAAACACTTGTTCATCATTTAACCTACCAGTATATTTTTGGGTTGTGGAAAGAAGCCAGATTACCTACAGGTAGCCTCCACAGGTAACCTACACTAACACAAGAACATCATGCAAAATACACCTACACAAGCACAAGTACATAATACAATACTGCAATAATAGCTGAGAAAAAGATTAAAAAAAAATAAAACAAACAAAAAAAAAAAAAACACAAGAATGACGCAAACTCAAAAAATAGTAAAAATAATATAGGCATTGCTTCCCCTTTACTAGCTAGGACCACTACTGTCCCAACTAAACTTCGACTAAGTGGGGCTAAGAAAAAACAAAAGTGGTTTGCGTTCACAACTGAGGCTAGCAGTTTAATTTATTTTATATTCACAATACAGTGGAACCCCATAGAAGTCAATGGAAACAAAGATAATTAGTTCCGCATTGACTTCTGACCACATGCGGTATTGCATGTAATAGAGGTGGGGGGGCGCCGGAGAGCCTCGGAAATACTCGGGAACAGCTTGGCTGAACCCGAAAGCCTCGGAAACACTCTGGAACGGAGTATTTCTGAGTGTTTCCGAGTATTTCCAAGTCATTCCGAGTATTTCCGAATGGCTTCGAACCGTTTCAAGTGTCCCCAGCACCCCCACACCTCTGGCCAAATGCAGTACTGCGCCGCCCATTAGCTTGAATTCTGCTCGTTTTGCGAGACAGCACTCGCAAACCGAGCCAGAACTTTAAAAAAAATTGCTCGTCTTTCAAAAAGCTTGTTAAAAGCGTTACTCGTAAACCAAGGTTACACTGTATTCCCAAAACAAAACTTACTTTGCTAGCATGTTTTCCTGTTTTTTGTAATCCCTTTTCCCATCATATTGATAATAATATGATCAAACCAGTCAGCTGTACCTCTTGTGCAATGCATGCATTCTTGTGATAGATGTGGGATGGTCAGCTGCTGAACAATTTGCATCACTGAACAGTCTACATTTGAGCTGGTTTCTTATGAAAGAGGCACAGGCTGGGACAGTGAAGAGGTTGGTGAAAATGGTCAAGTCCAGGATCGGGGGTTGGTAACTGGTGTACAGTCAGAAGAAGAAGCCGGGAAAAGGCATCAGGTAAGCTAGCCTTGAAGAAACACACCCAAATGGCTTTGCCCATTTGGCTGTTATTAAGGCCACTTTCACACTGAACACCGCCCTGCGCCAGCAGTAAAGAGCCGTTTGTTTTAGCAGCGCTTTACCGGTGCTGTGCCGGCGGTAGCGAGGTGCTTTTAACCCCAAATAATGGGGTTAAAAGCGCCTGCAAATTGCCACTGCCGAAGTGATTTGCAGGTGATTCGGCAGTGTGGCCAATTGATTTCAATGGCAGTGGCTGTTTAGGAAAGGTGTGTACATAGCACCGCCCCAAAGATGCTGCTTGCAAGACTTTATTTCCCCCATCCGGCTTTCACACTGGGATGACTTGAGAGTCGCTTTACAGGCGCTATTTTTAGCGCTAAAACGCCTGAAAAGCGTCTCAGTGTAAAAGTGGCCATAACCTCCCTGGCGGTATTCCCGAGTCTGGTTTGGGGTGGAATTTCAGAACCAAAAGAGGTAACCCCGAGCCAGACTAGGGATCGCATCGCAGGATCCAGGAAGAGCTTATTTACCTTGTCTCCTGGATCCTGCGATGTCTCCCCGCAGTGTGAGCGGCACGTCCTCCGTTCGATTCATCACAGAGCCGAGCTCCGTTCCCTGCGAGCATTCCGACGCACAGGGACGGATAACGGCGCCAAATTCAAAAAGTGAAACACACACAATTCATACAGTACACTGTAATCTTACAGATTACATTACTGTATGACATTATTTCACATCCCTTTTGTCCCTAGTGGTTTCTCCAGTGGCCTGCATGCAGTTTTATATTATAAAAAATGTTCTTGCTGCCTGGAAACTGGAGAATGTCCATAGCAACCAAAACCATCCCTTTACATCAACCACTTTCAGCATCAAAAATATGAAATAATCATACCGCCAGGGAGGTTAAAGTATAATTAAGAGCAAAACTTTTTTTTTTTTTTTTTGGATAGAGGGGAAAGGGATTAGAACATCTGTCAGTTTTTATTGCTTTCTGTGCCACCATTAGGGAGATTTACCCTCTATATTTGCCCTGTTTAGCATTATCATTGAAAGTGAAAGTAAAAGAAAATCCCAAATTTTGGGTTGTCCACAGAATAGTAATAGAGTGGAAATCTTCCTATGGGGACACTAGTAGTTCTGGTGATCTGGGGGTCCCCAAGGAATCTCCTTAATTTGCAGAGATTTCCTCTCACTTCCTGTTTGGCTATGGAACAGGAAGTGAAGGGAAATCTCTGCGATGGGACACAGAGCGCGAAAAAAAATTGGACAGGTAATAACCTTCCCTTACTATATCTAAATTTTTTTTTTTTAGGTTTTGCCCATAGTTCTACTTCAGGAGTGGTAGTGCTATAGCAGCAATCCCCTAGCATCCACTGAAATGACTGCGAACCTGAGAATGGGAATAGTATAATTTGATGAACAAATAAAACAACCACAATATGTTTGATACCCAGTCGGGTTACTAAACCCAGAACATGAACTCTGATAAGAGGACTCCTCTTTACTTAAGAGATATCCTCTTGATTGGGTGAGACGCCCACTGACTGTTGGAAGTTTGCTGCTGTTTTGCTGTGTGGGAAAAGTTAACAGATGCAAGCTTTGTAGTATGATTGAGCATTCTACATGCCAGTGATTGAAGAGTGGAGTTGTGAGCCCCTGGAAAGTTGTTAACCTTTGCCTGCTTTATACTAAGTTCTGGTAAGCAGATTGGATTCTCACATGGTGTAGTGTGCTTCTTTCTACACACTGAATACCGGTGAAGGGATTATATCTCTCCTTCTTTTCAACAACTTAAAGACTATTGGTTATATATTAGCACCACATGTGAACTTTTCAACAGTTCATAAAAAATTACTTTGCATTGATACAAAAGTAATCAAAGATGTAAGGACTAGGCTAGGACTGTTTTAGGGATGTTCACACCAGAATCCTGTGTGATTCGTTGCGGTATGATTTCCGATTTTAATTTGAATACTCTGAAATCGCACTAGTTGGCACCAAAATTATTGCATGTACTTCTTTTAAAAATGCACAGCAAACGGATTGTATGGTACTTCGGTTCTATGTGATCCAGTGCAGGCAGTCGCACTGCGTTTGTAATATGCATTTGAGATGTCGTTAGGAATACACTGACACGCGCAGAATATTGCACACCCAATGCGCTCTGAATGCGGTGTGGGAAATGCGAACTGAACATGGGTTTCTTGCACCGCGTTTTGGTGTAAACACACATAGGGGGGATTTACTAAAGCTGGTGCGCTCAGAATCTGGTGCAGCTGTGCATTGTAGCCAATCAGCTTCTACTTTCAGCTTGTTCAATGAAGCTTTGGCAATAGAACCTGGAAGCTGATTGGTTTCTATACAGAGTTCCACCAGGTTTTGCACTCTCCAGCTATAGTAAATAACCCCCATAATCCTTATGTTTAGCCATACATATTCATCACACACATAAGCAAAAAAAAAAAAAAAACATGATCAAGCAAAAGAAGGAAAGAGCGGTCACAGAGTCAGAAGTAGAAAATAAAAGAAATACACATAAAAGAAAAGAAAATGAAAGTGGGTGATAGGCAGCAGAAATCAATGAGAAGACAGGAAAGAGTAGTTATTAAAGACTATGAGAAAAAAAAAAATAAGTGAATGCAGCACACAGCGAAACCCAGTCATAGGGCAGAGAGAAAAGGAAAAAAGGAAGGGAAAATTAGAGGTGACAGGCAGCAAAAAAGAAAAAAAAAATTTCATGTTTTAAGCCTACAGCAAAGGAAGTGAGGGTTAATCTCCCTAATTAGACACAGATGGCAAAAAGAAAAAAATTGATTCCCTCACATACTGTATATGCATCCCTTATTCAGAAGGAATGAACACATCAGACATGACCTACGTTTCTCCTTGAACTTGCGCTCACTTTTTTCCCCATTATTTCCATTTTGACAAAACTATAAATTCAAGGACCCTTCACTGCACCATTTGATGAATGTCTTTATGTCACTCAAAATATAAAGTATAACATGCTTTTTACTTTCAGGAGTTCGATTTTTGGATGATATCCTTGTTACATGGACACTCCTTGTTACATGTAGATGTCACAAACTGTTGTATTCTGACCAACTTATAACACTAACCTACCAAGTTTAATAAACCTGCCGCTGCCCATCAGTTAATATGCCCTCAAAGTATTTAGAAGTCATTTCATAAGAGCTAAGCATATCAAATCTAAGAATGAGTTATACCAAAAGGATTGTGAGAGCATCTACTAAATTACTGTAATGTGTTATAAGGAGTAAAAGTTAAAATGTATGTCGAGGCAAAAAATGTGTAAAAAAACAAAACAAAAACCCATGCCGTACAGCTCTGCAATACAGTATATTTCCCCCCTGTTTTGGCATTGAACAATTTCACTGCCAAAACATTTTTTGGACACATAAAATAATCATTTTAGACCTGAAGACTGGTAAAAAAAAATATTTTTTATTTTCTGAAAGGAGAGACCCTGGTGAATAAAAACTGTGTTTTTTCCTACTTTTTGTGTCACATGAGTGCAACCATTTATCGAATGCAAATTTTCAGTAAAAAAAAAAAAAAAATAATAATACACTACAGTTAACTGTAGCACAAGCAAAGAAAATAATTTTACCCAATTTTTTTGTAAAATATAACAGATAAGGTTACATCGAGTAAATAGATACCCAACTTGTCAAGCCTTAAAATTGTGTGTGCCCGTAAAACAGCAATAAACTTTTGTACCAAAAATTGTCCATAGGAACTGCTTTAAAGGAGAACTCCGGGCAAAATTTTTATTTCCCCCTTGGAGTGGGGCTGTGCCTGAACTGCATGGGTTAACTGCTCGATTTTGTCCAGGGGCACAAGGAAAATCTATACTTACCCAATCCTGGAGTTCTTCTTTAAAAGCTCCTGCATCAGTTCAGAGATAACCATGAATCCTAGAACAATTGCTCTCATTTCTCATTCCACAAAATGAAGTGTAATCAATGTTTTTGTACATAGACGCCCTAGATGTATACATTTACATATGTTTTTGCATGTACATGGGGGTGGGTCAACTAAGATTTGGGGGGTTGGGGCATGTGGTTAAGTGCCTCAGTGTACCTCACGTGGTTTACACTTTCTTTAATTTAACTTTACTGCAATCACATAAATATACTATTAGACAGCATATTTACAGTGACAGGTTCTGTTTAATGAGACATCAGGGGTATAGACCCCTGATGTCTTCACTGCCCTACAATGATCCATTAGCTTTTTCCCCGGCCACAGCAGACAGAAAGTGGAAACCAACAGATTACTTCTATCTGAAAGCCGACAGTCAGCTGTGATATGTACATGCATGCATGACATAAGTTATTGGCAGCAAAAAAGAGTTAAAGACCTCGCACATACAGAAAAGTACCTGCATATTTGTCATAAATGCACAGTGTTCTTACTTTCTAAGGACAGAAAACATTTTTCTAGGCTAAATGGTGTCAGTCCTCATCCCTACAGCATTAAAGTGGTTATAAAGGCTCAAGGTTTTTTACCTTCATGCATTCTATGCATGAAGGTAAAAAAGCGTGTACAGGACAGTTCTGAATGTTTACACAATTAATGGTATTTTTTGCACCTATTGAACACACATAAATTTCTTTCATCGGTATTTTAGACCCAAGGGGATTAAATGGGAGGAGTTTCGAAGAGTTTATATACAATTTAATGAGGTCTAAAAAAAAAGTTTTTTCTCCCCTTCCTAGAGAACTACTGTTGTAAAGAAAAATCAAGTCTAAATCTGATAAGATTTATTTTCATGGGAACTACAGGCTACTTTCAGGCAATATAAAATAGGTGGAAGGGGAACAGACTCAACTAGTATTGGCAGTGGTAAGCCATGCACAAGATAAGTACACCCAGGAACAGTCCAAGCAGATTTGTTCTACACTTTTATGCAGCAAGGCAACACTCAAACACAGTTCTGGTCAAGCTTTGTTCAAGTCCATTACATAAAACAAACGAAACATCCGCTTGCCCAAGCCATTAAATAAAATCTGGTCATTCCTGTCTAACATGGTGCCCCCAATTGGTTCCACAAAACAAACTGGCAGCACTTGTCCTTTTTTAGTATTCTGTCAGCACTCTGCCTTTTCACAGAGCTGCAACTGACTCCTACAGCAAAGAGAACAAGAGAGAGCACTGAGCATCAGTGAGCTTGCATATTTAAAAGCCCGTGGACAGCTGAGACTAATAATGAGGTTTGGCTACCAGATAAAAGCTCTACGAAGCCTCCAGAACCAAACATATTAGGATTCTGAGAAAACAGTTTGTTTTCCCCATATCAGACATAGCCCCACATCATGTTAATATGAGAAACCTAGTTGACACCTTCACACCATCCACAAACCTGCCCAGCAGTCCATGTGTAAATCATCTGCATAAACGAAAACATTCTAAAAACGACATGGATATTGGCCATCTTTTCTCTGTTTCCTTGAAATTTGTACATTAAAAGGACGCAATTTGTCCAATCAGGGCAGATTTTAAAATACCCTAGCACTAGACAACAATTTTTGCAGAACCCCTTTTAGGGCACCACCATCTGATTACATTGTGATAATTGCAATAGCATCCAAAGGCAGATACAATGCACCACACAAAAAGACAAAAAGGGCAATCTATTTGCCTTTAGTAAATCAACCCCGATGTGTCTCCAGAATGAAGGCTACAGTGTGGACAGAAGAAGCATCAAAGAAGCATCAAAGGGAAGGGATTTGCCTGTTTGTAAAACCAGACCAGCTCTGAATAAAGCTATCGGGAAAGACTGACAGCGTGTAAACTCTATGCCTACATATAAAAAGTAAAGATAAACATTTCAATATGCTTGCTGAAGTTTATTATGCGGCACTTCACATAAGTGACATTGTTGAAGTCCAAACATTTCCACAAACTGATAAAAGCACAAGCAGAAATTAAGGAATTATCATGGATAATTTTGCACTACAGGAACCCACTGGGACATTACAATGATAGATAATAGCCCAGATACTATTTAGTAGCAAATCAGCATCCGTAATAAAAAGTAACACCCGAGTTTCAAAAGGGGCTACAAAAAGTCTCAGGTTTTGTATATTGAAAATGTGTATTGTTAAAGCACACCTGTAGCTTCACCATTTGAATGTGTATTATTGTATCCAGTTGCCGACCGCTGTGGACACTGCGGACGGGAGGCACCTACAGGCTAAGTGATGTGCCTGTATGTCACTTACCACATGCACACAGTGACAGGACACAGTTGATTGCGATTGCCAGTACTGGCCACTTCGCTATGCGATCACATGATCACAATGTCAAAGTTTTTATGAATTAATGCATTCGAAACAGCTGTGTTTCCTAGGCTGTGATTGGCCCAGAGCTATCACATGATACCTGGGCCAATCACAGCACTCTGTACCATGTGATTAGCTGAAGTCAATCACAGATCACTAGTGATCACAGAAGTCATGAATGCAACCCATGACAATTGAAAACTTTCCTGTTACAATGATGATCATTATAATAGCAAAGTGTAAAAAAAAAAAAAAAAAAAAGTAGTAGTGTTACTACGCTGACACTGAACTACTCTAATGAAAGTATGTAAAAAAAAAATAAAAATTAAAAGAAAGTGCTAAAAAAAAAGAAAAAAAATAATTTCACCCTATATAAATCTGCCCTTCTAAAATACAATTCATGCCTCCATGCTGCCAAACAAGCCTACTTTGTCTCTCTTATTAATTCCTTGTCATCCAGTCCCCGTCGGCTCTTCTCAACCTTTAACTCTCTGCTTCGTCCACCACCCCCTCTACCCACTAACTCACTCACTGCCCAAGAGATTGCCAATCACTTCAAAGACAAGATCAATGCAATTCGTGAGGACATCTCCACTGTGCGTACATCTTCCCCACCCATCATACCTTGCCCAGCAGCACATTCAACCCTCTCCTCTTTTGAATTGGCTACTACGGAAGAGGTTACAAAAATTTTCTCGAATGCCCACCTAACCAATTGTCCCTTGGATCCTGTTCCCTCACAACTACTACGGTCACCCTCTTCTTCTATCCTATGCTCCCTCACCCACATCTTCAATCTCTCCCTTTCTAGTGGCATTTTCCCCTCCCCTCTAAAACATGCACAGATCACTCCCATTCTTAAAAAGCCCTCACTGGACCCTACCGACCTGAACAACTTAAGACCCATCTCATTACTCCCATTCACCTCTAAACTTCTAGAACGCTTAGTCTACAACCGTCTTAGCTCCTACCTCAATGAAAATAACCTTCTTGACCCCTTACAGTCTGGCTTTCACTCGCAGCACTCCACGGAAACTACCTTACTAAAACTCACTAACGATTTACTAACTGCTAAAACCAACAGCCAGTACTCCATACTCCTACTACTTGACCTCTCTGCGGCCTTTGATACTGTTGACCACCCGCTCCTTCTCAATAAACTACATTCCCTTGGCCTCCGAGATTCTGCTCTATCCTGGTTCTCTGGCTATTTATCACAGCGCTCCTTCAGTGTCACCTACAACTCTGTCTCCTCCTCTCCATTGCCCCTTTCTGTGGGGGTCCCCCAAGGCTCGGTTCTTGGACCCCTTCTCTTCTCTATCTACACCACCTCCCTTGGTCACCTAATAACTGCCCATGGCTTCCAATACCACTTATACGCTGATGACACCCAAATCTATCTGTCTACTCCTCACCTCACTCCTTCAGTCTCCTCTCGCATTACTAACTTACTAACTGACATATCAGCATGGATGTTGCACCACTTCCTTAAACTAAATCTCTCTAAAACTGAGCTATTAATATTCCCCCCCGCCCGTGCCCCCCTCCATGACTTTTCCATCAAAATCAACAATGCAACCATCAGTCCCTCCCCTCACGCCAGGGTACTAGGTGTAATCCTAGACTCCGACTTGTCATTTCAGCCTCAAATCCAATCATTGTCAAAAGTTTGTAGAATTCACCTCCGTAACATCTCTAAAATTCGCCCTTTTTTAACAAATGAAACCACCAAGCTCCTCATTCACTCCCTTGTTATCTCTCGCCTTGACTATTGCAACTCCCTTCTCATTGGCCTACCGCTCCATAGGCTATCCCCTCTTCAGTCTATCATGAATGCTGCTGCCAGACTTATCCACCTTACCAACCGCTCAGTGTCTGCCAACCCTCTACTTCAATCCCTACACTGGCTCCCAATCACCCAGCGAATTAAATTCAAAATTCTAACCACAACATACAAAGCCATTCACAACTCTGCCCCAAGCTACATCACTAATCTTGTCTCCAAATATCACCCAAATCGTCCTCTCCGCTCTTCTCAAGACCTCCTGCTTTCAAGCTCTCTCATCTCCTCCTCCCATGCTCGTCTCCAGGATTTCTCCAGAGCCTCTCCCATCCTCTGGAACTCGCTACCTCCATCTATCCGGCTAGCCCCTACTCTTGCTACCTTCAGGCAATCCCTGAAAACTCATCTCTTCAGGAAAGCCTATCACGTCTCCAACTAATCTCCTACCACTTCCACCAGCTCATTCCACACAGTTACAACCTTTTGTACCACCTGCCCCACCCTATTAGATTGTAAGCTCTTCTGAGCAGGGCCCTCTTAATCCTATTGTATTGTATTGTATTATAACTGTATTGTCTCCCTTTTATATTGTAAAGCGCTGCGTAAACTGTTGGCGCTATATAAATCCTGAATAATAATAATAATAATAATAATTGAATAAAAGATTATTTAACCACTTGCCGACCGGCTCAGACTGTCGACTTTCCAAAAAAAGTCATTTAGGGGGTATTTGTACTTTCCTGGGAGTTTGGGGTCTCAAGAAACGAGATAGGCTGAATTGATCAGTTTTCAAATAGATATATACCATAGTTTGTAGGTGCTATAACTTTCCCACAAACCAATTAATATACACTTATTGCAATTTTTTTTTTAAAGACATGTAGCAGAATACATTTTGGCCTACATTTATAAAGAAATTTGATTTTATTGGATATGCTTTATAACAAAGTAGAATATCATTTTTTTTTTCAAAATGTTCCTTTTTTTTCCGTTTATATAGCAAAAAATAAAAACCCCAGAGATGATCAAATACCACCAAAAGAAAGCTCTATTTGTGTGAAAAAAAAATAATAAAAACTTAATTTGCGTACAGTGTTGCATTACCGCGCAATTACCAGTTAAAGTAGTGCAGTGCTGAATAGCAAAAAATGGCCTGGTCATGAAGGGGATAAAACCTTCCGGAGGTCGAGTGGGTAATACTTGAAAAAGTGCCCTCCCAGTGTCTGCATGCATATGTGTCATAGCGGTGTGCAAGTGCAGCAGCAGAACCTTCTGTTCTAGCTGCTAGCTCAGGAGTCATGGCCTCCCCCCCCCCCCTTCTTATGTGTACATCAGGACTAGAAATGAGCTTGGGCATCCTCCAAACTCATCTCTAGCTGAACTCGGAACTTGCGCTATTTTTTTATTTCAATGAGCTGCTGAGACTAATAATGAGGTCTAGCTACTAGGTGAGATGTGGAAGTAGGAATGGAGGCTTATGCCCTGTACACACGGTCGGATTTTATGACGGAAAAAGTGCGATCGGATTGTGCTGTCGGAAATTCTGATCATGTGTGGGCTCCATCGGAATTTTTCCGTCGGAATTTCCGACACACAAAGTTTGAGAGCAGGCTATAAAATTTTCCCACAACAAAATCCGTTCGCGTAAATTCCGATCATGTGTGGACAATTCCGACGCACAAAGTGCCACGCATGCTCAGAATAAATTAAGAGATGAAAGCTATTGGCTACTGCCCCGTTTATAGTCCCGACGTACGTGTTTTACGTCACCGCGTTCAGAACAATTGGATTTTCCGACAACTCTGTGCGACCGTGTGTATGCAAGACAAGTTTGAGCCAACATCCGTCGGAAAAAATCCATGGATTTTGTTGTCGGAATGTCCGATCAATGTCCGATCGTGTGTACAGGGCATTAGTTTATTCCATCCAAAGCTCTAGAAAGCCTCTCACGGTGACCAAAATACTCCCCTTTTGTGGTGGCCCCGTGCATTGTGGGCGCACGGGCGCCAACCCCCCTATCCATGCGCCCGGTCCCTTTCAGGACGCTGGACACATGGACTGCTATGGCGGGGGTGGGAGGGGGTGTTTTTTTTTAAGCACCTGATTAGAGCCAGAGGCTCTAATAGGCTTCAAAATAGGGTGTGCTTGGGGCACAGAGTGCGCCCCGATCCCACCCAATTGTGTCACGATAATGAATGAATTTTTGCTATTTTCACACTAATGTTCCTCTCGCTAATCAGGAGGCAGGGCGTCAGACCTGTCTCCCGATTTGGCCAAAGCGCCAGGCGTTCTGATTGAATGCCTGGTGCTTAGGAAGAGGAGCAGAGGAGACTGGACTGGAAGGATACCTCTACCGCCGCTCTGGTGGAGACACAGGAGCACTTGGAGAGGATACCCACAATCTGGCGGTAAGTGCCTGACCACCCACGGGGGGGGGGTCTGTCGGAGCCACAAGGGGGGGATGGTGCTGTCGTCAAAACCCAGTGCTGCGAGCGTGGGGGGGGAGTGCTGTCATCAGAGCCGAGAGCGGGGGGGTGTTTTGCTGTCATCAGAGCCGCGAGTCTCGCGAATTGGGGGGGTCAGGGGTGCTGTCTGAGCTGGGGGTCCTGTGCTCAGCTGTATACCCTGATCTGTATACCCTAGGGCTGAGCTGTATACCCTGATCCTGTGAGGCTAAGCTGTATACCCTGAGCTGTATACCGAGATCTGTGAGGCTGAGCTTTATACCCTGAGCTATATACCCTAATCTGTATACCCTGACCTGTGAAGCTAAGATGTATACCCTGATCTGTATACCCAGAGCTGTATACCCTGATCTGTGATGATGAGCTGTATACCCAGATCTGTGATCCTGAGCTATATACTAAGATCTGCGAGGCTAAGTTGTATACCCTGATCTGTATATCCTGATCTGTGATGCTGAGCTGTATACCCTGATCTGTATACCCTGAGCAGTATACCCTAATCTGTGAGGCTAAGCTGTATACCCTGATCTGTGCTCAGAGCCTGGCATCCTATCCGTCGGTGCTGCCCGGTTTATCACAGAGCTGGTCGATGACCGCAAGGTCCCCAGCCATCTCTACGGTCTAGGAGGCCGAAATATACGGCATTACGTCACTTCCGGTTGGGAACAGTGTATTAAAAAAATAATAATAATAAAATAGATAATAAAAACATTTTTTTAAAAGCGCCCCATCCCTCCATGCTCATGCTCAGAAGTGAACGCATAAGTAGGTCGCAAATGCATATGTGAATGGCGTTTGCACAACACATGTGAGGTATCTCCACGAATGTTATAGCCAGAGTAATAATTCTTTTTTTTCACAAGAAAAATGTTTATTCAACTCTTTACAGTACAAGCGATGCATATACACAGTTAGTCACATATTCAGTATTGTATAGATTGTCATAAAATAGTTGGTTTGTTGATGTTAACAGGAGAGAGGTGGTCAAAAGCTGTTGTGTAACATTACAATGAGATACTGGAAGCAATAGATCCCAGCAAAGTTACTTAAGGAGGTCCAGGGGGAGGGGGAGGGAGGGTAGTAGGAGAAGTGGAAGGAGGGGGAGGGGGAGAGGGGGAGGCAGGAAGGGACCTTATCTAAGTAGTTGGATTTACATAATATAGATGGTAAGTAGCATTCAGGAGATCATATCAGTGGTCCATTATCATGGAGCAGGTGCAGCATCAATGTCTCGATTGTCATCTAATAGCTCTGTACCCCAAGCATCTATCTATCCCGACCATATTTTGTCAAATTTATTAGGGTAGCTTCAATTAGTATAGATGATCTTGTATAGTGGCAGCACAGAGTTCAATACTGAGCGCCATGAGGACACCGTAGGAGGTGTAACGTCTTTCCAGTGGAGGAATATCTTCCTACTGGCATAGAATGTAGCATAACATAGGAACAATTTGGTGTATTTGCCCCGTACAGTAGGGTTAAAGACATTTAGCAACATCGATTTAAGGTTAGATCCCAGATCCAGTGAGGTAATCTGGTCAAGTCTATCAACTATCCCCGACCAATAGTTCTTGAGGCGGGGGCAGGACCAGACCATGTGGATTGAGGCGGCCCTTAGGTCACATCTGGGACAGGCCACCGGGGTATTAGGATTTATAATTGTCAAACGTTTCGGGGTGTAATAGGCTCTGTGGAGGAACTTGACCTGCATAAATCAGTCTCTAGCTGAGACCATATTGGTGACAAAGGAGGATACGCATGTTTCCCACTCGTCCTTTGACAGGTTAGGAATGTCCATCCTCCACTTGTCCAAGGTTTTTTCAAGTTTCTTTGTGGGTGCTATAGACAGACGGAAATATGGGGAGGATAAGGTTTTGTACAATAAGTAGTCCCTCCACAGAGTCTGATTCCAGTGTGAGAGATGTTGGGAACTGTTTCCTGTAAGCATGGCAGAGCTGGTAGTATCGGAACAGCATCCATCCCGGCAGTGAGTAGGCATCCTTAAGATCGGAAAAAGATCTCAGCTTACCACCCATGACAATGTGTTTTAGTTTCAGGAGTAACCAAAAGTCGGATTTTGAAGTCAAGGAAACAATGGAGGGATGACCAAGATTAATATTCATCACATTTATTGAAAAAAGTACAAAATATAAGCATAATGTTCAAAAAGGATAAAAAGCACATAATACATGCATATGATACAGTTTGAACAGTGAGCCCTTGTGCGTCTACGCGTTTCGCCGTTAGGCTTCTTCAGGACATGACCAAGGTTCAACGACATAACAAAAAAGAGACAAGAGAACGAATCTCACTATCTTGAATTGAAATACGTCTTATGTACAGAGCCCAAATAGGTGGAGAGTTTTCAAAACTAAGGATGATAAATAAATTTCAGATAACAAAGACAGGGGCGGATGTAGACCTTCACTCAAAGCATACACGGGACCAGCAGAGCAATAATATTATCAGGTGGTCCAATATTCACAGAAGGAACAGACCCTTAGTGGGGTTGAGCAATGCTAGCAGCAAACATAGAGCCTTGACTAGCATGCTGTGCATGGAGGATTAAATGTGTAACTGTGCCCCTGGGAGGCAGCCGGGTGCTGCACACTGCTTTGAGTAAAGTTCTACATCCGCCCCTGTCTTTGTTATCTGAAATTTATTTATCATCCATAGTTTTGAAAACTCTCCGCCTATTTGGGCTCTGTACATAAGACGTATTTCAATTCAAGATAGTGAGATTCGTTCTCTTGTCTCTGTTTTGTTATGTCTTTGAACCTTGGTTGTGTCCTGAAGAAGCCTAACGGCGAAACGCATAGACGCACAAGGGCTCACTGTACAAACTATATCATATGCATGTATTATGTGCTTTTTATCCTTTTTGAACATTATGCTTATATTTTGTACTTTTTTCAATAAATGTGATGAATATAAATCTTGGTCATCCCTCCATTGTTTTCTTGCCTTCAAAGTCCGACTTTTGGTTACTCCAGTAGTACCCTCCCCATTTCTCCCTGAATTTACGGATGTGGCAATTCAAGTGCTTCCCCCTTTTTCTATTTCCGTGTTTTAGTTTCACTATTCCCTTTATCGCCCAGATCTGTGGATCCGGAACGGTATTCATATGAGGTAGATTAGGGTTACCCCAGATGGAAATGTGAGGGGAGAATGTCCCGAGGGAGCTGAAGCAGCTCCTAGCTCTGTGCCATATCGTTATTGTTGTACGCATTAATTCCGTGATGCCAGGGTGGGATCTCGGCCCTCTGAACACCACGTTGCTGAGGGAGGAATACGACCCTATTATGGCTGTTTCCAGAATGACCGCTGGGTTATCGTGGGGCTGGGAGAACCAACATCTAACCATCACCAGGACAGCCGCCCAGAAGTAAACCTGGAAGTCTGGTAGGGACAAGCCTCCCTGGGTGATGGGAAGCTGAAGGGTGGAGATGGCCAGTTGTGGGGGTTTCCTGTTTCAAACAAAGGAGGATATTATACTTTTTAATTTGGCAAAGAATGAGGCAGGGGGAATCAATGGGGAGTTTCGGAAAAAAAAAAAAAAAAAATGTAGGCAGGTATAGCATTTTAACCAAGTTCACCCTACCCACCGGTGAAAGAGGAAGAGTCCTCCAGGCCATGCACTTCTGTGAGAAGTTTTTGAGTAGTGGTTGGAGGTTCAGCGCATAGTATGAGGACAGCAGGGTTCCAACCCTTACTCCTAGGTATTTAAATTCAGGCGTCCAGTTCAGGGGGGTGCCTGTTGGTGGGTGATGACCCGATGCGTGTAGCGAGTAGAGGAGTAATTTCCCCCAATTGACCCTGATGCCTGAAAACGAGCCGAACACATCTAATACTTGAAGTGCTGGTGGGAGGGAGGAAACATCCTTGAGGAAAAGTAGGGTGTCATCGGCATACAGGGATATTTTATCTGTAATTACTCCCAACCGAATTCCCTCCACTGAGGGGGCAGATCTAATGCGGGCAGCCATGGGTTGCATGGCTAACGCAAATAGGCCGGGGGAGAGTGGGTAGCCCTGTCTGGTACCCCTGGACAGGGGAAAAGGCGATGACAGCAAATTGTTTGTGCGTATACGGGCTGTGGGACTGTGATATAGCATCTGAACCCATCTGACAAATCGGGGGCCAAACCCAAATTTACGCGAGACGGCCCAGAGGTAGCACCACTCAAGCGAGTCAAAAGCCTTCTCGGCGTCTAAGGAGGCTACTACCTCCGGACCATCCCCGCTTGCCCGGGTGAGTTGGGTGAGGAGGCGTCGGATGTTGATATCCATTCCCCTGCCTGGCATAAATCCAGACTGGTCTGCATGCACCAATGCTGTGATCACAGTGTTCAGTCATCCGGCCAGTACCTTGGCCAACAGTTTGGCATCCACGTTAAGGAGGGAAATTGGTCGATACGAGGAACACTGCTCTGGGGCCTTACCAGGTTTAAGAATGACGACAATAACCGCCTCAGCCATTGTCGGGGGGATAGAGTTCTCCTCCATGTTTGAAAGAATTCAGCAGGGATACCATCTGGACCCAGCATTTTACCATTTTGCAGGGAGGCTACCGCCCACTGAAGTTCCTCTAGCGTGATAGGGCCATCTAATGCTTCCCTGTATGTGGATGTCAGGCAAGGGAGTTCAACCTCCTCAAGGTATGCTGTTAGCTCCTCATCCGTGCATACCATCCGGGACCTATAAAGCTCTTGATAGAATGATGCAAATCTGTCATTGATAGCGGTGGGATCGGTCAAGGCCGTCCCACCAGAGTCACATATTGTGGAGATAGTCACCGGAGAGGAGCTTTCCCTTGCCAGCCATGCCAGCATACTACCCCTCTTTTCCCCGTGCTCAAATATTCTTTGGGACTGGTTTAGGAATTTAGTTTTAGTGGCCGATGTTCGGAGCAGGAGGACATCCCGAAGTGCTGCCTGAAAGACTGAGTATACCCTGGGGGTCCTGGTTATGGAGTACTCCACTTCAAGTGCAGCCACTTTTTTCTCAGCTCTCAGGGTGTCTTCCCTCAGATCCCTCCAGATCCTACGGATGTGCGATTGCAGATTGCCCCTAGTGAAGGCCTTGAATGTGTCTCAGGATGTGGTCAGGGTTATAGAGTGGTCTAGGTCCCACCAATAATGTATCGCCTCGGATCTATATGGCTCAGAGATCCTCGAGTCTGACAGCCAAAACCTGGAGAGTCTCCACAAACTCTCCCCCGGTGCATTGGAAATGCACAGCTTCAAGGCAAGCGGAGCTTGGTCAGATATGTCTTGATGGAGAATAGAGATGTCCCGAACTCTGGAAAGCACAGACCCCCCAGCATAGGCAAGGTCTATACGTGAGAAGGTTTTGTGTGAGGCTGAGTGACATGTGTAGGCCCATCGAGAGGGGTAATGCCACCTCCACACGTCAGTCAGGTTGGAGGCCTCCGCCCATGAGAGCAGCTCTGAAAACGAGTCCGCTCCTGGTGAAAGTCTGTCCACCCCAGAGTCCCGAACCAGGTTGAAGTCACCCAGTATCACCACATTATTGCCCCGTACACACGGTCGGATTTTCCGACGGAAAATGTGTGATAGGACCTTGTTGTCAGAAATTCCGACCGTGTGTAGGCTCCACCACACATTTTGCATCGGATTTTCCGACACACAAAGTTTGAGAGCAGGATATAAAATTTTCCGACAACAAAATCCGTTGTCGGAAATTCAGATCGTGTGTACACAAATCCGACGGACAAAGTGCCACGCATGCTCAGAATAAATAAAGAGATGAAAGCTATTGGCCACTGCCCCGTTTATAGTCCTGACGTACGTGTTTTACGTCACCGCGTTCAGAACGATCGGATTTTCCGACAACTTTGTGTGACCGTGTGTATGCAAGACAAGTTTGAGCCAACATCCGTCGGAAAAAATCCTAGGATTTTGTTGTCGGGATGTCCGAACAAAGTCCGACCGCGTGTACGGGGCATAACTATGGCAAAGGCGGTAATTTTAGAGATCAGCTGATTAAGTATTCTCATGGAGGCCGGGGGGGGCAGATAGAGTCCCACCACCACCAGCCCCAGTCTGTCCACTATAGCATGAAACATAACGTAGCAGCCGTCGGGATCTAACTCCAGTGCCAACAGTCTAAACGGTAGGGATTTGTGTATAAGGATGCTGACCCTTATACACAAATAATTAGTATATGTGGAGTGGTATTGATGTCCCACCCAGGGCCTCCTAAGACTCAAAAGTTTACTGCTTGTCAGGTGAGACTCCTGCAGTATGCAAATTTGGGGACGGTATGATTTAAGAAGTTGGAACACCAGCGACCTCTTCACACAGGGGTTCAAACCCCTGGTGTTCCATGATATTATATTATATTTAGCCATATGCATCTAGTATCACATCTTTAAACCAGAATCTATCCTCCAGAGCTAGATGCAGAGTCCGGACCCCTGCATAGGTCAGGACAAGGCATTTCGAATATCTAATGACATATATGAGTACATGCTTGTGAAAAAACAGTAAAAAAACAAGTTATAACAGAACAGTCCCACCCAACCCCCCCACCCCGCCAACCCCCTAATGGCATCCACAGTTCAGCAGTTAGATGATGCACATTTAGTCTCTTGCTGGAGACCGGATCAGATATGTAGGTGTAGTCTCCCAGCAGCTGCCGGGGGTATAAGCTTGAACAGTAACGTTGCATGAGCTGCCAGACTTGAAGGCTTTGGCCAAAGGAGAGGGGAAAGGGGAGGGGAGGAGGATGTATCAATGGATCGGCAGTCACGTAATCCTCCAATCGGGGTACCCCACCAACCCATGGAAAGAACTAGGGATCAATGGCCCCTGGACCCCAGTAGTCCATGAGGTAAGGTATTTGATTATACATGGGGGCCTCCAGGGTTAAGGAGGTAAGCATGGGCCAGTGTATAAAGGAGGCATGTCTATAAGGCAGCAAATGGCCGTGGCTCATGTAAACATTTTGAGCCAGTAGTAGTGATACTTATCTGCGAGGTAATGGGCCGATCCACATGGAGGCTCTTCGGGAGATGTAAAGAATCGTCCATTATGTGTCATCCACTTTTCCACTTGGCCTGCATACCGGTCTTGGATGTTACCTCAGCTCCCGGGGGGATGCATCTTCACCTCTCAACGCCTCCGATATATACCCCCAATACCATTATTTATCTTTATGCTTATCATAGGTAAGAGTTGTTAGGACCATTGTTATATGTTCCTTCTCTTCCTACTATAATCAACTACCATTATTTATTAACTCATTATCTATCATAGGTACCCCCAATGTATAGCTGCTCCTGATGAGTGGAAACGATCCACGAAACGCATCAAGATTTTTACTATTGGCTGCTATGCCACAATAATCATGATTCTACTATGGGTTTGATTTGTTTAAACTATCAATTAAATTTTATTGGTTAATAATATATAGATACGTTGGAGTGTACTGCTGGTTCATTATCAATCATATGTAACAATGCTATTGTATTATGAGTTTTATTGTGTTATGATTTTATCATGCCTTTTAATTCTGCTAATTACACATTGATCTACTATTAATGTTATCCACTATACTACCCCCTTCTGTGTTGCCAATAAATTATTTTTATTATTATATTGATTGGTTTAATGTACCCAAGTGTCTTGTTTCATATAAAGTCCCGCTGTTCCCATTTCCCCCTTCCTTATAAAAAAATCAGGGATGGAGACCTGTGTACTAGAAGGTCACGGCTCATACAAAGTCCCACCTATATTTTATTCTCTCCCAATCATACTGATTCACCATCTTCTACCCGCAATCTGGCCGGGAACAGCATGCTGTACTTGATATGCTTGGTGCGGAGTCTGGCCCTCACTGTGTGATAGGATTTCCGTTGCCTCTGAGTTTCCAGCGAATAATCTGGGAAGATCAGGAGTTTGGCATTTTCAAATCGCAGCTCAACTTGGGATCTCGCTTCCTTCATTACCGTGTTACGATCACGGAAGTGGAGCAGCTTGAAGATGAAGGTGCGGAGTGGCGCTCCCTGTGGCCCCCTGGTGGAGAGTATGCGATGGGCTCTTTCCACAGTAAAAAAATGGGGAAAAACGTGCTGAGGGGAGTATTTGTTGTAATAAACTTTCAGCAAATGCGGCGGGATATGTACCCTCTGCCCCTTCTGGAAGGCCCAAAACTCGCAAATTGTTTCTTCTATTGCAATTTTCGGTGTCCTCGGCACGGGCCTCCAGTACTTTAACTTTAGTTTTCAGTATATGCATATCAGCTCCCTGGTCACGTACCGTGTCTTCAGTCTGAGAGACCCTTTTCTCCACCTCATTCATGCAGCCACGGAGGGTATCAAAGTCCTTCCTAATGAACTCCACATGGGTCTGTATGTGGTCCACTTTGTCTGTTAGGGTAGTGATGGCCTGCATTACGGCTTTAAAATAAGCCGCCGTAGCTGGCAGCCACTCCTGATCGTCGGCCTGGTTCTCCATCTGGGCAGGAGGTTTAGGCAAAGCCGCGGCTGTGGCCCTGCCCGCGATGTTCGGCAGCGCAGCCTTCTTGCGTGCTTTTGGCTGGGATTTTCTCATGTGCATGCCACGGAGATGCTGGGGGTGCACAGGAGGGTCTTTTTAGGCATTTCTGCACCCTAGAAATGCTGGATTCGGTGCAGGTCTGTGGGAGCTCTGACACTTCTGCTCCCAGCGCCATTCCGGACACGCCCCCCGAGTGTAATAATTCTAGTGCTAGACCTCCTCTGTAACTCTAAACTGGTAACCTGTAAAAATGTTTAAAGCGTAACTCCACTTTTGTTGAGAAAAAAACATTCCCCTCTGGGTGATCTATGTACATTGCAAGGATTATAACAACCTTTGTTGCAGAGTTCTACTTTTTGTTATTCTAAAGAAATCCCTGTCTGTGCCTCTGTACTGAGTGGGTGTAATGGGAGTGGTCATAATTAACTCTCAGGTGTGCAGCTGCAGGGCACTAATGAGGAAATCTGCTGGGCCTGCATCCCTTTAGACGGGTTCCTATTGAAAGTAGCTCTCCAAAAATGATATTTTTGTTGCAGGGGATGCACAAAATCTGACTTGTATCTTAGGCAGACTTCAGGGAAAATTGGTGAGCCAATCACACAAGCAATTACAATATGATTAGTGTCACAATTATGTGTGCTATATTATTTTTTCTTTATTTGCTATTTTTTTTTCCCCACGAAAGTGGAGTTACCCTTTAAACCATCGCATATGGAGATTTTTTAAGTACCGCAGTTTGTCTCCATTCCACAAGTGTGCACAATTTTAAAGCGTGACACATTAGATATCTGTTTACTCGGCATAACATCATCTTTTATATTTTACCAAACAATTGGGTTATATATTGTGCATTAAAATTCATTAACCTCCAAAAAAATAGTGTTTGAAAAACCACTGAGCAATTACCGTGTGACACCAAAAATTGCAACAATCACCATTTTATCCTCTAGGCTAGGGCCTTTGCCAAAAAAATATGTTATGTTTAGGGGTTCTAAGTATTTCTAAATCTAGCAAAAAAAAGCAGATTTTTGAAAAGCAGATTGTCTCCTTACTACAGTGGAAAAAGATAAAAAAAGAAGGCGCCTCTAAGTGAAGAAACACCATGAGGGTTATTTACTAGACGCAAATCCACTTTGCACTACAAGTGCAAAGTGAACTTGAAATTGCACTGAAAGTACACTTGGAAGTGCAGTCGCTGTAAATTTGAGGGGTAGATCTGAAATGAGGGGAAGCTCTGCTGATTTTATCATCCAATCATGTGCAAGCTAAAATGCTGTTTTTTATTTTCCTTGCATGTCCCCCACAGATCTACAGGAACTGCACTTCCAAGTGCAATTTCAAGTGCACTTTGCACTTGTAGTGCAAAGTGGATTTGCATTTAGTAAATAACCCCCCCCCATGACTTTATTGCCAAAGGAATAAAAAAACACTTACTAGAGATCAGAGGTTAAAAAAGCTCATCAGAAAAGAGTTCAGCAGTGATAGTAGTCCTGGAGGGGACCAATCCACAGCGGAGTGTAGGGTATCCCAGCCTTCCAGCAGAGGGAGGCCGCGGGGAGAGGGACCAATGTGGAGACTGCTGCGCTGTATGAAAACCAGCGTGGAACGCTGGACTCGTGGGTGACGTCAGCGGAAGTGCGCC
The DNA here is from genome assembly GCF_042186555.1 of Aquarana catesbeiana. Lineage (NCBI taxonomy): Eukaryota > Metazoa > Chordata > Amphibia > Anura > Ranidae > Aquarana > Aquarana catesbeiana. The sequence goes on from NC_133335.1 coordinate 155,756,702, forward strand.
CAGAACCAGCGTGGAACGCACGGGCCGGGAAATGACGTCTATTAGGCAGAACGCGTTTCAGAGCATCTGAAGATTTCTGCGCTGTATGGAATCCAGCGTGGAACGCTGGACTCGTGGGTGACGTCAGTGGAAGTGCACCCGGAACCAGCATGGAAAGCACCAGCCGGGAAGTGACACCTATTAGGCGAGACACGTTTCAGAGCATCTGATAGGCTCCTTCTTAATGCCGATGAAGATGAGTCTGAGCATGATCACAGATATAGAGACATTGGGCATGGCAAGGGGCAGAACAATGGGCGGGAAATGCCAGCGTCAGCAACTGAAGTCCGGGAGTGCTGTAATAGATTACAAACAATGCCGGGAACTGGCTGTAAACCAAAAAGGGGAATAATCATGCCAGAATGCTGAAAGGGGGAGGGAAGGGGGGGAAGGCAATAAAGTAACACAGTGGCTGCGTTTGGTGGGCACAGTGGCTGCGTTTGATGGGCACAGTGGCTGCGTTTGATGGGCACAGTGGCTGCGTTTGAAGGGCAGAGTGGCTGCGTTTGAAGGGCAGAGTGGCTGCGTTTGGGCACAGTGAGGCTGCAATTGATGGGGTTTTTTTTTCAGACTTTTTCAGTTTGTTTTAACCCCCCCAAAATTTTGAACACCAGCCACGTACACATGGTCAGATTTTCCAACGGGAAATGTTCAATGGGAGCTTGTTGTCGGAAATTCCGACCGTGTGTAGGCTGCATCGGACATTTTCCGTCGGAATTTCCGACAAACAAAATTTGAGATCTGGATCTCAAATTTTCTGACAACAAAATCCGTTGTCGTAAAGTCCGATCGTGTGTACACAATTCCGACGCACAAAGTTCCACGCATGCTCGGAATCAAGCAGAAGAGCCGCACTGGCTATTGAACTTCATTTTTCTCGGCTCGTCGTACGCGTCGTACGTCACCGCGTTCTTGACGTTCGGAATATCCGACAAGATTTGTGTGACCGTGTGTATGCAAGACAAGTTTGAGCCAACATCCGTCGGAAAAAAAACATGGATTTTGTTGTCGTAATGTGCGATCGTGTGTACGCGGCATTAGAGTGCGACTCTGCCAGGTGATTTGAGTGTGATTTGAAGCAACTTTAGGGAATGCATCGCATACTAGCTCAGTGTGAAATACTTACCTTAGGACTAAGCCCTCTCAGCGGCGCCCGCACACCGCTGAGATGGCTGACATCTTCCCTGGTGTTTCTTCGGAGTTCATGGGCTCTGGCACTGTGATTGGCCGAAGCTGCAATGACGTCACACCCGCGCATGCGTGCAGCTGCTCGGGCGGCCGTTTCTTCGCAGGGCATGCGCCAATGATGTTGGTGTGTATAGTAAATATCTCCTAAACAGTGCAAGTTTAGGAGATATTTACTGTACCTACAGGTAAGCCTTATTATAGGCTTCCTGTTGGTATAATTAAAAAGGAAGACTTTACTTCCTCTTTAAGACAGCTCTCATTGACTAAAATGGGATTTCCCCTTAAAACGGACTTGGGGTCTCACAAATTGGATTTCAAGTCATGACATTTTCTACTTTAAATTTCCTCTCACTTCCTTTGGAGTCTATACTGTCCTGATAACCTCTGCAATGAAGAAAACCAGAAATTGGGCAAAAAAAAATCTCTGTTAGGCCACTATAATACCTACTGTATTTTTATCAGCCTCTTCCAATTTCAGCCTCCAGATATTTTCCTTTGCATTTTAGCGGGCAAATAGCAAAAGTATGGCTTTCATTGCTCTACTTACCCTCCTTTTCGTGCAGTGCAGTAGATGACCTTACATCCCCATCAAATCCTCCTCATATAAGCTTTAACATGGTAATGCAATTCTAAAAGTCAATTTCACTGTTTCTGAAGCCAGCCATACACTGTTAGCTTTCATTTTGTTCAGCCACAAGGCTGAACAAAAACAGATTCATCCATACACACAAACAAGGTGATTGGAGACCCCCCCCATCTGAGACATTGTATTCTAACAGCGGGACCAGCCGCTATCAGAATACATTGATCATCGGCTGCAGCAGCTGATCGACAAAAGTTTCCTAGCATGTCCCTTTGACTTCTGTCAAGTGGGGACACATTAATATTCAGGCCCCTTTTCGGACACCAGGCACCTGAATTCCAGTGGTAGGGATGTTTTTTGAAGCACCTGATTAGAGCCATAGGCTCTAATAGGCTTGATAAAAGGTGGACTTGGAGCACAGGGCATTGCACTCACAGTCCACCCAGATGTGTTAAAAAAGCAAATGAATATTTGCTTTTCTAACACTGAACCACCTCTCCGCCTATCAGGAAGCGTGGGTCTAATACCCGTCACCTGATTGGCTGAAGGCACAGGCGCCCCTATTGGATGCCTAGCAGAATGGAAGAACAGAGGAGGGGGAAGCATGGAGGACACAGGAGCTGTCCCACAGCTCGCCGTCACCCGCTGCTTGACTCGCCACTAAGATGGAGTAAATACGAGACAGACAGCAGGCAGGGGTCACAGTGGCAGCATATGATGGGCACAAGTGACGGCATTTGATGGGCACAAGTAGCAGAATTTGATGGGCACAAGTGGCGGCATTTGATGGGCACAAGTGGCGGCATTTGATGGGCACAAGTGGCGGCATTTGATGGTGCACAAGTGGCGGCATTTGATGGGGCACAAGTGGCGGCATATGATGGGGCACAAGTGGCTGCATATGATGGGGCACAAGTGGCTGCATATGATGGGGCACAAGTGGTGGCATTTGATGGGCACAAGTGGCTGCATTTGATAGGGTTTTTTTTTCAGTATTTTTCACTTTGTTTGCGCCCCCTCCAAACATTTTGAGCATCACCTGCCACTGCTTGAGACCTGCCACAAAGGTCCATGTTCAGACACTTCCTGCTACAGGTGACAACTCTTTCAGCTGTGGTCCCGTGTTGTCAGCCTTTCACATGTGCTTGTTGTGAAGACTACAAGCAGCCATTCTGACACACTTTTGTCAGGCATGGTACACTGGTTTAACCATCAGGAAGCATATGACATGCATATGACTCTGAAGCAAGTTTATGTAGACAGGAAGTACAGGAAAGAGAAAAGAAAATAGGATTTTTTAAAACAGCTTACCTGTAAAATCCTTTTCTTTCGAAGGACATCACGGGACACAGAGCCACAGTAATTACTGATGGGTTATATAGGGTATCACTGGTGATTGGACACTGGCACACCCTAACTAGGATGAGGGCACAGTACCACTCTATCCTTGTGTATAATTAAGTAAGGCTCCTTACAGGAAAGGGCTGCTAATTCTGAAACTCTTCTAGCAGAAGAGATGGCCACCAGAAAAATTAACTTCCTTGTCAACAAGACCAAAAGGAATCTGACTTATTGGTTCAAAAGGCTGTTTCTGTAACACAGCCAGGACCAAGTTCAAGTCCCAGGGGTTTAGGGGCGCTTTAACCGGAGGATTAAGACGCATCACCCCCTGTATAAAGTTTCGAACCAAAGAATGCGAAGCAAGTGGCCGTTGAAATAATACTGATAAAGCCGAGACCTGGCCCTTGATGGTACTCAAGGCCAGCTTAATCTCTAATCCTAATTGTAGAAAATCAAGAATTCTACCTATGACATATTTCCTGGGATGCCAACCTCTGGATTCACACCAGGATACATAAGCTTTCCAGACTCTATGATAAATCATTCTGGAAGCTGGCTTCCTTGAATTAATCAAGGTAGATATGACAGGACCTGAAAGCCCGCGACTCTTCAGAACGTGGGTCTCAATAGCCAAACCGTCAAATTTAGCGTTTGTAAGGCAGGATGAAACACTGGACCTTGAGATAACGGGTCTGGGCGTACCGGTAGGGTCCACGGGGAACCCACCGTCATCCTTACTATTTCTGCATACCAAGTCCTTCTGGGCCAAGCGGGGGCCACTAGAAGTACCTGACTTCCTTTCCTGCCTGATCCTGCGAAGGAGTCGTGGCAGTAGCAGAATAGGCGGGAATGCGTAAATCAGTGAGAACTGATGCCACGGAATCACCAACGCATCCGTCCCGCATGCAAGAGGATCCCTCGTCCTTGCCACAAATCTGTCTATCTTTTTGTTGAATCGGGATGCAAAGAGATCTACATCTGGGACCCCCCATCTTTGGCATATGGCCCAAAAGACGTCGGGGTGTAGAGACCATTCCCCTGGGAGTAACTGCTGGCGACTTAGATAGTCCGCCTGCCAGTTCTCTATCCCTGGAATAAAAACTGCCGATATGCATGGCACATGCCTCTCTGCCCAGACTAAGATCTGGTTCACCTCCTTTTGAGCAGCTCGGCTCCGGGTGCCTCCCTGATGATTGACATAAGCCACTGATGTGGCATTGTTGGACTGGATCCTGACCGGGCAGCCCTGTAACCTGATAGTCCAGGCTTTTAGGGCTAGATATACCGCCTGGATCTCCAGAATGTTGATGGGTAAGGTCCTCTCTGTCTTGGACCATATCCCCTGAACCGCAGACTGTTCCAGAACTGCTCCCCAACCTGACAGACTGGCATCTGTTGTTACCACCGTCCAGGTAACCGATAGAAAGGATTTCCCCTTCTGCAGGTTTTCGGGTATGAGCCACCAATTGAGGCTCTGACGCACCGCATGCGACAGGTACATCGGAAAGTCTAATACCTTCTTGTTCCAGGTTGACAGAATACTGTGTTGCAGCATTCTTGAATGAAACTGAGCATAGGGAACTGCTTCGAATGAAGACACCATTTTCCCTAGCAGCCTCATACAAAGGCGGACAGAAGGACCCTTCTTGGTCCTGACTGCCAGAATCAGCTCCCTTAAAGCAGTGATCTTTGCCTGAGGTAGAAATACTTTCTCCTGGCTTGTATCTATGATCAGACCTAAATACTCCAGTCTTTTTACTGGTTTTAGGAAAGATTTTTCTAGGTTGAGGATCCAACCTAGGTGTTCCAGATACTTGACTGTGGATCTCAAGTTCCCGTTCAAGGAGGCTACCGACTGGGCTATCAATAGCAGGTCGTCTAGGTATGCTATGGCAGCTATACCCTGAGCCCTTAGTCTGGCCAGAGGAGGGGCCAAGACCTTTGTGAACACCCGAGGTGCAGTGGCTATCCCAAAAGGCAGAGCCACAAACTGGAAATGGCGCCCTCCTACCTCGAAGCGCAGAAACTTCTGATGAGCAGGAAAAATGGGCACATGCAGATATGCATCTCTGATGTCTATCGATGCCAGAAATTCTCCTCCCTGCAGGGTAGAGACTACTGTCCGGACTGATTCCATGCGGAATGACTGAATCCTTAGGAATCGGTTCAGATCTCTTAAATCCAGAATGGGTCTGACATCCCCATTTGGTTTTTGGACCGTAAAAAGGTTGGAATAGAAGCCTCCTGCGACAAAAGTCGCTCTAACGCTAGAAGGAGCGACTGCTTCTTCTCTGGGTCTCTGGGGACACTTGATCTGAGGAACTGAGGAGAGGGAAATTCCTGAAACTCCAGCTTGTACCCTAAGGTTACCGTGGAGATTACCCATCTGTCCTGGAAATCCTTCTGCCAGAGCCCTGAGAACTGTCGCAGTCTTCCCCCCCACTCGAGTGAGCGGGGGCGCCCCCCTCATTGCGAGGTCTTAGTGTTTTGCCTAGTAGGCTTCTTCCCCCAGGACTTCTTCTGTCCCTGGGGTTGACTCTTGTCTCTGGACCCAGATGGAGGCGGCCGTCGAGACTGCCTGGAGGCTGAAGCCCCTGGCACTGGGGAAAGAGTCCGTTTGAAAGAGGGATGCTTACTCTTCTTCTTAACAGGTAAGAGAGTGCTTTTCCCACAAGAGATTCTCTTGATATAGTTATACAAGTCCTCTCCAAACAACCTTTCACCACGAAATGGAAACCCCGCCAGGAGCTTCTTACATGGTGCTTCGGCTGACCAATATTTCAACCATAGGATTCTACGTATATGCACCAACCCCAGTGAAAGACGGGAGGTTTGCACGATAGAATCTCTAATGGCGTCAACCACAAAGCATAAGGCTGCTGGAAGGTTAGCCAACCCCTGGGCCTGCTGTTCAGGTAATACCTTGATGACCTGCTTAACATGGTCTCTTAAGTATTGACAGACTCCAATCGCTGCTACTGCAGGTTGAGCCACTGAACCTGCTAAGGAAAAAACATCCTTCAATAGGGATTCCATCTTTTTATCTACAGGATCCCTGAGCATCTGAGCATTGTCTACAGGACAAGTCAGACTATTATTTACGGAGGAAATGGCGGCATCAATGGCCGGTATTCCCCACATGTTAATAAACTTTTCTTCCATCGGATAAAGTGTTGAAAACTTTCTCGGCGGAAAAAAACGTTTGTCTGGGTGATCCCACTCAGAATAAATGAGCTTTTCAAGTAAATTATGAACAGGAAAAGCCTGTGCTGCTTGGAAATGTTTCAGTGACCCCAAAGCAGAAGAGGATTCTTTAGCAGTTTCAGGTAGGGGCAACTTAAATGTGGAGCGGACCAATCCAGTAAGGATCTGCACTAAGACTTTCTCCTCTTGGGAAGTCGCAGAGGGTCCCTCTCCACCCGATTCCTCTGAAGAGGAATCATCCGTCCCATCCTGATCCTCTGAAAGGGATTCGTCTCCTTTATCCCAGAGCTCCTCTTCCTGAGGGTCTTGGGGAACAGAGGAAGGCCTAGTACGTTTTCTTCCACTGAGTGAAGCTGTAATCACGGCCATTAATCTTTCCTCTAAACCATTAATGGTTGAGGAAAAAACCTCTTGAGTAATGTATACAGGGGCTGAAGTGCCAGAAGCAGGTGTAGCCCCTGACCCCAACGGCTCTCCCTGGCTAGCCGTCCCTGGCCCTGCAGGGGGGTGGATGCTGCTGACAGGGGGCCCTCAGAACCTGAACGAGATCCCCTAGTGTCTCTGGTTCTTGGGGTGCTTGAACCTCTTCTACCCATAGTGCAAAGCAACAAGGTGTGAGGTATCACAAATGAACACTGACTGCTGAGCAATGTAGTCTGGCTAAAAGCCTTGCTACCCAATGCTCAGTCTGGTGTTACTTCAGTAAATGCTGCCTAGGAGAATGCCTGTGTCCCACCTTACATGCGACCGTCAGCTCTGTGTCTCTCCAAAGGCTGTGTGCACCTGTACAGAGTGCCTTAATAGCCTGCAGCTGGCCTGAGTGGGAGTCTAAGCACCTGTGCTGACGTCCCGCTCCCCCCTCTACCGCCCCCCCCTTGAATTTTGAAAAAAAAACGAGCGCTTCTCGCGCTGGCCGACTCTCCTGAAATACTATGGAGGAAGGCTGGGGGAGAGGGAGGAGGGAGAGAGGCTGGTAGTGAAGGGCCTGCCTGACAACAGCAATGGCGAAGATGGCGGCGGGGGCCGCGGTGCCTGAGCGGTATAACCACTGTCTAGACCCCTGTAGCCTCCCCCTAGCCTGGGGGGGAACATTCATACATGAGAAATCCCCCCATCCATCCTACCGTGAGCCGGCCGGAGACGCTGTGAAACTTGTGCAGCATGAACACTGAGACAGACAATCCAGCATGACAAGGTTTGTGCTCTTGGCAGCCCCCGGTGGTCACAATAGGCATAGCATGCATTTACCTTAAAGGAGAAACCTACTAGAATTAGAAAATTCTGTGGAATCTCCCCTACCTTATCCAGCCGCAGGGTTCAGTTAATACAGACCCAATCTTCACCTCTCACGGTGGGCTCCGTTTGAAAAAACCGCCAGAGACTGGGGCCCCCTACGAATAGGGGGATCCTGCAGTTCTGGGCCCGTAAAGCACCCAGCTAGAAATTAGGCTAGAAAACCATTTTCTAATATGCGGGGTCCAGCTCTCTAAAAAAAGAAGCATTACAGGTAAAACCTTGTTTCTTCGGACACTAAGCCTGGGTACCATCCAATTTGACCTAGAAAGGACACTTTGAATGGATCCGGTCTGCCTGGCTTGCCCCAGTATAGGATATCCCCTGTGGAGCTCAGCACAGCACATCTTTACACGTCTATCACCTAAGACACTGGCGTAAAAACTGAGGTATCCCTGCAAGGGGAGGGATTATATAGGGGGTTGAACTTCCTGATAGGGTGTGCCAGTGTCCAATCACCAGTGATACCCTATATAACCCATCAGTAGGGATGAGCCGAACACCCCCCTGTTCGGTTCGCACCAGAACATGCGAACAGGAAAAAAGTTTGTTCGAACACGCGAACACCGTTAAAGTCTATGGGACACGAACATGAATAATCAAAAGTGCTAATTTTAAAGGCTAATATGCAAGTTATTGTCATAAACAGTGTTTGGGGACCCGGGTCCTGCCCCAGGGGACATGGATCAATGCAAAAAAAAGTTTTAAAAACGGCCGTTTTTTCAGGAGCAGTGATTTTAATAATGCTTAAAGTCAAACAATAAAAGTGTAATATCCCTTTAAATTTTGTACCTGGGGGGTGTCTATAGTATGCCTGTAAAGGGGCGCATGTTTCCTGTGTTTAGAACAGTCTGACAGCAAAATGACATTTTGAAGGAAAAAACTCATTTAAAACTACCCGCGGCTATTGCATTGCCGACAATACACATAGAAGTTCATTGATAAAAACGGCATGGGAATTCCCCAAAGGGGAACCCCGAACCAAAATTAAAAAAAAAAAATGACGTGGGAGTTCCCCTAAATTCCATACCAGGCCATTCAGGTCTGGTATGGATATTAAGGGGAACCCCGGCCAAAATAAAAAAAAAAAAATGAGTGGGGTTCCCCCTAAATTCCATACCAGACCCTTCAGGTCTGGTATGGATTTAAGGGGAACCCCGCCCCCCCCAAAAAAAAAAAAAAAAACGGCGTGGGGTTCCCCCAAAAATCCATACCAGACCCTTATCCGAGCACGCAACCTGGCAGGCCGCAGGAAAAGAGGGGGGGACGAGAGTGCGACCCCCCCCCTCCTGAACCGTACCAGGCCACATGCCCTCAACATTGGGAGGGTGCTTTGGGGTAGCCCCCCAAAACACCTTGTCCCCATGTTGATGAGGACAAGGGCCTCATCCCCACAACCCTGGCCGGTGGTTGTGGGGGTCTGCGGGCGGGGGGCTTATCGGAATCTGGAAGCCCCCTTTAACAAGGGGACTCCCAGATTCCGACCCCCCCCTGTGTGAAATGGTAAGGGGGTACTTTTGTACCCCTACCATTTCACTAAAAAACTGTCAAAAATGTTAAAAATGACAAGAGACAGTTTTTGACAATTCCTTTATTTAAATACTTCTTCTTTCTTCTATCTTCCTTCATCTTCTGGCTCTTCTGGTTCTTCCTCCGGCGTTCTCGTCCAGCATCTCCTCCGCGGCGTCTTCTATCTTCTTCTCCTCAGGCCGCTCCGCACCCATGGCATGGGGGGAGGCTCCCACTCTTCTCTTCATCTTCTTCATCTTCTTCTCTTCTTCTTTTCTTCTCTTCTTCTCTTCTTCATTTTCTTCTCCGGGCCGCTCCGCAATCCATGCTGGCATGGAGGGAGGCTCCCGCTGTGTGACGGCGCTCCTCGTGTGACAGTTCTTAAATAACGGGGGGCGGGGCCACCCGGTGACCCCGCCCCCCTCTGACGCACGGGACATGACGGGACTTCCCTGTGGCATTCCCCGTGACGTCACAGGGAAGTCCCGTCAAGTCACCGTGCGTCAGAGGGGGGCGGGGTCACGGGGTGGTCCCGCCCCCCGTTAATTAAGAACTGTCAGACGAGGAGCGCCGTCACACAGCGGGAGCCTCCCTCCATGCCAGCATGGATTGCGGAGCGGCCCGGAGAAGAAAATGAAGAAGAGAAGAAGAGAAGAAGAGAAGAAAAGAAGAAGAGAAGAGCGGGAGCCTCCCCCCATGCCATGGGTGCGGAGCGGCCCGAGGAGAAGAAGATAGAAGACGCTGCGGGGGAGATGCTGGACGAGAACGCCGGAGGAAGAACCAGAAGAGCCAGAAGAACCAGAAGAACCAGAAGATGAAGGAAGATAGAAGAAAGAAGAAGTATTTAAATAAAGGAATTGTCAAAAACTGTCTCTTGTCATTTTTAACATTTTTGACAGTTTTTTAGTGAAATGGTAGGGGTACTTTTGTACCCCCTTACCATTTCACAGGGGGGGGGGCGGGATCTGGGGGTCCCCTTGTTAAAGGGGGCTTCCAGATTCCGATAAGCCCCCCGCCCGCAGACCCCCACAACCACCGGCCAGGGTTGTGGGGATGAGGCCCTTGTCCTCATCAACATTGGGACAAGGTGTTTTGGGGGGCTACCCCAAAGCACCCTCCCAATGTTGAGGGCATGTGGCCTGGTACGGTTCAGGAGGGGGGGCCACACTCTCGTCCCCCCCCTCTTTTCCTGCGGCCTGCCAGGTTGCGTGCTCGGATAAGGGTCTGGTATGGATTTTTGGGGGGACCCCACGCCGTTTTTTTTTTTTTTTTTGGCGCGGGGTTCCCCTTAAAATCCATACCAGACCTGAAGGGTCTGGTATGGAATTTAGGGGGAACCCCACGTCATTTTTTTTTTAAATTTTGGCCGGGGTTCCCCTTAATATCCATACCAGACCTGAAGGGCCTGGTATGGAATTTAGGGGGACTCCCACGTCATTTTTTTTTTTTTAATTTTGGTTCGGGGTTCCCCTTTGGGGAATTCCCATGCCGTTTTTATCAATGAACTTCTATGTGTATTGTCGGCAATGCATTAATAGCCGCGGGTAGTTTTAAATGAGTTTTTTCCTTCAAAATGTCATTTTGCTGTCAGACTGTTCTAAACACAGGAAACATGCGCCCCTTTACAGGCATACTATAGACACCCCCCAGGTACGAAATTTAAAGGGATATTACACTTTTATTGTTTGACTTTAAGCATTATTAAAATCACTGCTCCTGAAAAAACGGCCGTTTTTAAAACTTTTTTTTGCATTGATCCATGTCCCCTGGGGCAGGACCTGGGTCCCCAAACACTTTTTATGACAATAACTTGCATATTAGCCTTTAAAATTAGCACTTTTGATTTCTCCCATAGACTTTTAAAGGGTGTTCCGCGGCATTCGAATTTGCCGCGAACACCCCAAATTGTTCGCTGTTCGGCGAACTTGCGAACAGCCAATGTTCGAGTCGAACATGAGTTCGACTCGAACTCGAAGCTCATCCCTACCCATCAGTAATTACTGTGGCTCTGTGTCCTGTGATGTTCCAGAAAGAAAATGGCTACATTTTTTTTTTGAACATCCCAATTGTTTCGGGCACACAATGCTTTAGCAACCTAAATGTCACCGAGTTAGGTTTTAAATCTACATTAGAATATGTAACAGATTCAGGTGTTTTTATTTTAACTATTTGTCTGAAACCCGGCTTAAAAAAATATTTTTAAAAGGTGTTAATTGACGTCACTTGTTTAAAATCAGATACATCTTTTAATTGCAAAGCTTACCCAACATCCATAAGGCAGTGTTACATATCCAATTTAATGTTCTCCAAAGCTATGTACATAATTATATATTTAGAAAGAGACAAATAGGATTGCATCATTCTTCCTGACATTTCCTTGAACCCACCAAAATATGTGTATTTGCAGTTCTCGATGAATTACTTCAGCCGTAACATTAAAAATAATACACAGTGCATGTACTGAAGAGCTGAATGTGCCGGTTTATTCAGCTCATCATCATCTTCATATTAACAAGTACAATAGAATTCATAACAATATCTAATTCATATTAACCACTCAGCAAAAGAGGCCCGTTCTGTCCATTAATGTAAATGTGGCTTTCTATATATATGTATTTTTATTTCATTTTTTTACCCTCACTACTAAAGTAAAAAGACCTGAATGACTCAGAGGAGAGACTTCTTGCAGAGATGACAATGTCTTAAGACAACGTTTAGTAGATCGGTTGTCTTACCAATGTTGCTGCAATTAAGTGCTTTTAAAAAAGTAATTATTCACTAACACAGGGAAAAATGTCTTTGTATGATGTAAGCTACACAAATAGCAGCAATTAATTGTGGAAGATTCTAGAATGCTGCAACTGTAGAAGATCAGTCTCCATTACATACTAACTTGTGCACTTTACACCAAATGCAGCCATTTGTTTTATCAGTTGGAAACTGACTGTTGTTCTTAGGAACTATTCCCAGGAAACTTTAGTAACATGATATAATGCAACTGTTAAAATTCTGCAATTTAGCTTAGACCTTAGCTAGTGAGTACACTCTGCCAAAAAGCATTGGTTACTTTTGGAATACAGATTATATAAAAATAATTTTAAAATTCTATAAAAAAAAGTTTAGGAAATTTAAATCTTTCAAATTAATGTAAACTATAATTGTCCAAAAACATATTAAAAACACATAAAAAAAAAAGCCAACCCAGGTAGCAGTCCTTGCTGGTGTCCAAAGAGCCCTCTAACTGTAGAAAAACGTATTAGCGTAGTGGCTTGGAGATAGGACATATCATTTATTTCTTGGAAATCCTAACTCTGTGGATTTCACTTCAAGCAAATCACTGGCTGGATGACAGGCCAGATAATATGGATCCTTGTAGTCTCCCCAGTTTTAACCACTGAGTGCATGTGGTTCTTTACAAAAGGAAGCAGCATTCCTTTTGTACTGCCTCAGCAGGTAATGAGTCAGATATGGGGTCAAGGCCTGTTTTCCTTGTGAGCAGCGTGTGGCATTCTTACCCAGCTTGTCAGAGGCACATATGTGCCAAACAGTCAGACACAGTATTCCCTTACAGGCTAGCAGCACCTCAGCTTTGGCTGGTTACATCCTGCCAATGTCTTAGATGAAGGACGGGAAATGTGGACAGGGCTTTGTTGTAAGTTGGAGGTTTCCCTTACCAGTATGCCCCCACACCACTTCCCTGCCCCTTCCCTCCTGTTTGTCTTATGGGGGAAACATGTATATTTATAGGGGTATAAGAATGTTTCAGTGGTCCCTCAAGGGGGGTTACTGCTGCAGCTTGAGGGGCGGCTGGTTTGGCTGTGTGGGTGTTGGCCCTTCAAAGCTATATTGGAGGTGCACTGGCTCTTTAAGGAACTTCTGCAGATCTTGCCATAAATCTCCTGTGTGAAGGGAGTCAAAGTTTACAGTATTCAGAGCACCTTTCTCTAGGCAGTTTGGCTACAAGCTCCCAAGCCAACATTTGTTGAAGGATTCCACCCTCAGTAGAGCAGCAAATGAAGAAGAGCAGCAGAGGAAGGAGTGGCCCTGCAGTGTACAAGCTAGCTGAAGGCTCCACAGCAAGCTGCCTCTCCTGCCTATGTGCTTGTCAACTAAGACCAGGGCCGTGTTTACCCTCAGGGCTGTAAGTGCCGAGGGAGGGGGGTCAGGATTCCATTGGGGCTCGCAGAACAGGATTTTTTTTTTGGCCCATAATGTTGTTTGGCGACGCAGTTTGCAGTAGGGTAGATATTTTATAATGCAGACCATCACCAGCAGTATCCCCCCCTCCCATTTCCAGCCTCAGGTATTCTGAGGTCATCCATATATTAGGACTTTCTGGCGTCTATTTTCTAAGGTTTTGTGTCTCAGGTAGAACGCTCTTTTTTTATCCACAGTGAGGTAAGAAACGGCCACCTCTGCCCTCTGTGCCCTGGGAGGACTCCAACGAAGAGTCTTTAAAGGCAGTGGTCACTGTCTTAGCAGGTAATGAGGAGTCAGATATGGGGTCAACCTCCTTGACGAAGCATCCACATCGATTTTGCAACAGGAGAAGTAGTTAGTTTTAGTGCTAATTAAGGTGGTCAATGATATACTTTAGGTATATTCCCCCACTGTGTAGTCCAATGCGCCAGTATCTTTTGGAAGACATAAGAGAGCTGAAGAGTTCCATTAAAGTTTTTCCACGATCACTTTTTTTTTTTTTTTACATGTTTTTCCTGTGAAGAGTAATCCATTTGGAAGTTTGTTTTTTCACAGTGGGGTTGATTTACTAAAACTGGAGAGTGCAAAATCTGGTGCAGCTGTGCATGGTAACCAATCAGCTTCTGACTTCAGCTTGTTCAATTAAGATTTGACAAAAAAAACCTGGAAGCCGATTGGCTTCTATGCAGAGCTGCACCAGATTTTGCACTCTCTAGTTTTAGTAAATCAACCACAGTGCTTTTCGGTGTATTACCCCTTTAAGGAAGAATTTGCTGAAAAAGTAGGCTTCTCTGCCTGTGTTAGATCCTGATTAAACAAGGATACAGTAAATCCAGTGTAGGTTACTCCTAAAGATCCTACAGATAGGAAGGAGGAAACAGTCCCTAGATTTCTTCATGGTTACAGGTCCATTACTGCTCCGGGTTTTAGCACAGATGTTTGTTTCACAAACCTTAAACTCGAACTAAATTCCCACTTTAAAAAACTGAATTGGCACCTGTGCCACATGGCACAGTCCAGCTGTCTATGCCTTTTTTGGCAATCCCTTGTCTATTAAACTCAATGTGGAACTCAATTGTATCCAAGCACCAAACGCAAATTTAAAGAGGAACTGCAGTCTGCTCACATAATTTGTAATAAAACATCTTTGCCATTCTGAAGCATCCCTCCAACCACTTTGCATATTATTTTATATATACTTGGATTCTGTACTTGCCAAATATGCTGCAGAAATCTCTCTCCACTAAGTCTGGCTGCAATCATTTTAACTGTGGGCAGCTGAAGCTGCTGCCTGTTCACTTCCTGGATTTACATAGACATAGAGGCACACCTCCAGCTCTGCAGCTCTTTTTTCCCCTCTTATGACTCACCCCCCCTCCCTTCCTGGCAAACTCTCACGAGTGTGAGAGAGAGAGCTGTGCATGATGTCATAAGCCTAGGCCAAGAAACAGGAAGTGGGCTATATAAGGTATTTACTGCCGGAAAAAAAAATGTTTTACTATCCAAAGTTAAAACAACAAGGGCAGAGGATTTAATAGATGGAAAGATTAAAAAATGACTGAAGTTCTGCTTTAACTCATTTTAATTAGCAAAGCAAACTCACCCGTCCATCCATGTCTTCATGCTTTATTTTGTTAAGAAATCACTTAGAAAAACACCTACCTAGCCATGACCATCTCGAGTAAGGGCAGATGATTCATGTAGTGCTTATTTCTTGGAATCCACCTGCCCTTACCTCAGGCATACAGACAGGAGGGTGTGCTTAGCTGAAAAAGCCCCTCCTTTCAATAATAGAAAAAAACAGCCCATAAAGACTCCTGGGATGTATAATATCTTTTTGGTCTAGGCTGGAAACCAGGAAGCAACTTAAATGCAAAAAAAAAAAAGGTTTTAAACAAGAAAATATAATATACCTTCTTATCTATTTACTAAGGCTAGCAGAGTAGGATTAAAAATAGTTAACATTGAAAGAGAGTTTAGTTCAGTTGTAAAGCCTCCCCCATTGACGTCAATGAGATTCGATTTTGAGTTCTTCATTTTTTGGACTTTATTCAGGATCCTGTGGACCCCCCACAAACCAAATTCAGGCACATTCGTTTATCCCAAATTTTGAGGGAAAGTGAGGGCAGTGGTAAAGTGACTTACCTTTTAATTAATAGTCTATAGTATGCTGGACAATACCAGGATTCTCACACCAGACTGAAGAGTGAAAACAGTGGGAAAACACATCTTACCTGTTTTTTGCACTTGAATGATTTTGTTGTAAATGGCATCTGAAGTCTCTATTAATGTCCGACTTGCTTGTATGAACTAAAAGATAAAGAAGCCAGAGTTAGGTCTGGCAATGCTGTGTTTGGCATACAAGCTTTAGGCAGCTGTCTAAAGCAGTAGGCTTAGAGTTGTTATCAATCAAATGTGTATATGCTCTATTACATAGTTAGGTTGAAAAAAAAACACAATCCTTCACCCACAGTTGATCCAGAGTAAGGCGAAAAACCCCAGCAAAGCATTCTCCAATTTGCTACAGCAGGGGAAAAAAATCCTTCCTGATCCCCCAAAAGGCAATCAGATTTTCCCTGCATCAACTTTACCTATAAATCTTAGTACCCAGTTATATTATGTACATTTAGAAAAGAATCCAGGCCTTGTTTTAAAGCAATCTACTGAGCTAGCCAGAACCACCTCTGGAGGGAGTCTATTGCACATTTTCCCAGCTCTTACTGTGAAGAAATCTTTCCGTATTTGGAGATGATTTTTTTTTTCTCTAGACGTAAAGAGTGACCCCTTGTCCTCAGTGGTGACCCTAAAGTGAATAACTCAACACCAAGTTCACTATATGAACCCCTTATGTATTTGTACATGTTGATCATATCCTCCCTTAATCTCCTCTTCTCAAGAGAGAATAAATTCAGTTCCTGTAATCTTTCCTCATAGCTGAATTCCTCTATGCCTCTTATCAGTTTGGTTGCCCTTCTCTGCACTTTCTCCAGTTCCCTGATATCCTTTTTGAGAACTGGTGCCCAAAACTGAACGGCATATTCCAGATGAGGTTTTACCAATGATATGTACAGGGGCAAAATGATATCTCTCTCTCTGGAGTCCATACCTCTCTTAATACAAGAAAGGACTTTGCTCACTTTGGAAACCGCAGCTTGGCATTACATGTTATTATTGATCTTATGATCTACCAAAACCCCCAGATCCTTCTCCACTACGGATTCCCCCAGATGTACTCCCCCCTAGTATGTATGATGCATTTATATTCTTAGCCCCCAAGTGCATAACTTTATATTTATCAACATTAGATGCCCTAAAAGATACAGTAAGTTCACCTTTCATAACATGTTACATGATACACCCCTATTCAGGGGGTGTAACATGTAATGAATGCACTGTCTCCCGCGCTCCCCCCCCCCCCCCCCCCCCCGGCAACTGGCTGCTAGGTTTAAGCACTGCATACTAAGAAGAGGTCACATGCTCCCCCATACCTGGAAGCACCAGGCATATCCTGAGAGTTTCAACAGAGCAACAGAGGGCAGAGAAGACTGACAGAGGCAATTAAAGGTGAGTTGGGAGTGAGGTTTTTAAAGACTGTTTCTTTACCTTGAATGGTCACCATAAGAAGTTTTAGACTCGATCTGCTAATTATTTGCCCATGTATGGGCTATCCCTCTACTGTATTTGAAGCTGACAGATTTTTACTCAGGTATCAGACAGGTTGAAATCCACCGTCATACTCTATTGTCATGTATACAATATGTGGTTCATGCGTGACTGCTGCTACTGCAATCACTACACACATCATCCAGACAATTTACCTGAGCGCTAAATATATCTGACACTTTGAGGTTGATTTACTAAAACTGGAGAGTGCAAAAATCTGGTGCAGCTGTTCATGGTAGCCAATCAGCTTCTAACTTCTAAATACAAAACAAAATGTAATATATTGACGAATACCAATGATGACTTTTCAAGCTAAAAACATTTTCAGCAAGTAAAAGGAAACACCTGTTGATTTTTGCCAGAAATGCAGTATCCCCATCACTTCCGGTGAACTTAAATTGGATCTTGCATTCAAAAAGCAAAGTCTGCTGTTTAGGCTTGCCCCACCTCCCCCTAGCAGAGCTTGCAATAAGTATTCTTGTCCCATACTCCCCTACAAGTTCAGGGAACAGATCACTGGTATTTTTAAGATCAGTGGTCTACAACCCTGGCCCTTGGCTTGCCTTTATCTGGCCCTTGGGGGCACTGTTCCTCCAGCTGACACCAATGATGGGGCACCGTTCCTCCCACTGATACCAACAATGGAATACTATTCCTCTCACTAAACACAATGATGGGGCATTGCTTACTGTCACTTGCCACAGCCTTCCCCACCTAAAACATGAAGGACAGTAAACTGGCCCTTTTTGTTTAGAAAGTTTGAAGGCTCCTGCTTTAGTTGGATCCAATGCCTGTGTTTTAACTCCTGGATCCCCTATTTTCAGAGGATCACCCTCAAAACAGTTCTATAGCTCTGCTTTCTGTGCCTTAGAACTGCTCAATTGTCTAATTGGCCTCTTATAACAACGTCTGACTTGTGCCATTCTGTGTAAAATTAAGCACAAGTTCTGCTGACAAATTTTCAGTTTTTACCATTTTCTCTGACTCTGAGCATTTACAGTCTGCTTTTACAAAGCCTGTTTATTTTAGATCTGGAATGCCTTTGATATGCACACAGTTGTTTTCAATTTAACGGAAGCAGTGCATACCTTCTTTTCCTCTTCCTTTCAAAAACAGTTCCTCTGAAGATCAGGGTTGCTCCATTTTGTTTGTGTGCTAAGGCCTTTTTCCCTAAAAGGGAAATTTCTTGAGTTTAATAAAAAAAAAAAAAGAAAAAAAAAAAAAACACGTGCCTCAGTTGCTCACATCCCTTAAGAGGGGCTTCCACATCATTTATGATGGCCATTATCTGTTCATGCACATTGAACACCTTAGCTTTGTGCCTGGGATGCCATACTCAAACTTCCTGGTTCCCTATTTGGCCTCCCGCTTCAACGCGGAATAACTGTAATTGGAACAGAAGAAACTTAAAGTGTTAGTAAACCCATGACCCTGCATTCACTATATCCAATCTTCCACACAGAACATGGAAATGCAATTATTTTACTAAATATAAACTGCTAAATACCTTTTCTCATCAGCAGTATATAGCACAGCAGTATATAGCAGTCTTGTGACTTCTATCAGTGTTTTGCCGAGAACTAGTTAATTTAAACAGTCCTATGTGGCTGCCTAACTCCTGACCCTCTGTCTGAACAGCACTGATTGGCCCTGTGCTGATCACATGCAACCTCCAGAAAAATGGATTGGGGACTATGGAAAACAGGGAGGATCACAGAAGACAGGATCAAACAGTCTTTTCCCACAATACAGAGGATTAACCTCTTGGGTTCCACAGGGAGTATAACAAGCATGCTTTACTACATATACAGACTGATTTTAGTGTGGGTTTAGTAACACTTTAATCTTCATCCACTACATCTATGTTACCTTGGCATTGAGAGTCTGAGAGTTTGGAAATCAGTAGCCTTCTGTTCGAGGATACGCCACCATTTTTATTGGCGACTATTGATTCTTTATCTTTATGGTCCCTTGGAAAGTGACTTTGTTTTGGTTTAGATACTTAGGCTTCTTACTGTAGCTCTCAATTTACACCCTAAAACTGGGCATCTTGTTCTTTTTTCCCTTCTGGTATCATCCTCGTCGCGAGAAGACAGTGATTATTGATAGCGACTATAGCAGCCGCTTGTGATAATCAGAAGCAAATCCGTCAGGCTGGTTGTATCCAATTGATCGATCAATCAGCTTGGTACATTCAGCCCGGCCATTAACTGTTCAAATCTCGGCCAGTTCCTGCTGAACCAGCTGAGATTTGAACAGTGTATGGCTGGCCTAAGAAGTCCACTCTATCCAGACATTTGCTCCTCCTACAGTAATTTTCCTTACCTATTCGATCTTTCTACTTGAGTTGGAGAATCTGAGAGTCTTCTGATTAGTCTTTTTTGGTCCAAATAGTCACGGTTGCCATCGACTCCCAAAAGCATCCTTGAGTTTAATTGCCTATACAGCTTTGTGTGTCGCTGGAAAATACATTTTTTTGTCAATCTTTAGTTGTGACCTCTCCTACACTGTGCATCTGAGAACTGGTAACTCTTCTCATCTGAGGTTTCAGAACTCCACTTGCGACACTGGGTGAACTTCTTCCTCAGATGGTCTCCCTGCTGTATGAGTTTCATGTCCACACTTTTTCCATAGTGTCTAGGCATTATTTCTATTCCCTCAACTGACTATATATCCCCATTCAGTGAGAGATTATCAAGTGTATGTCCCACTTTTTCCCACAGGAGAAGCATATTTCTGTTACCGTAATATGGGTCTCCATCAGGGTTAGGGTAGTATTGGATGCCTTTTGTGGTACCTACAGTGTAAATATTGTTTCTTCTAATAGTCTATCTGTAATCATTGATGAAGATTGCTTAGTTTCTTCCACCCCTTTGCTCCTCAGTGGAGGACCTATTCTCTTTTGGGAATACCCTAGAAAATTCTGGAATTATACTCTGTTACGTCAAGGATAGGTTGCCGGTAGACTACCATGTGTCCCAACACACTGAGATATTGTTTTTTTCTTTTGTTTTTTTTTTTTACACAGGGGTTGTTGATATACCTATTCTCTCACTATAAAGGGTTCCTGGATAGTACTCTGGAAGTTTTTCTTGGCTGCTCAGCTACTTTTTGCTTTACTCTCCCTAAAATCAGAGGTCAGGATTAGTCTACTGAGCCTTAGGAGCATTAATGATAATATGAATATTAGCTAAGAGTACAAAATAGAAAAAAAAGCATGTCAGAGGATTGGGGGGATCATTTTACAAAGGGAACTAACTAAATAAAAATAAAAAAGGTAACTTACTTCCTTTACTAACAATGCACAACACCAAGTATAATAATATATAAATTGTCTTCTATTGTCAGAAAAATAGTCTATGTGCAACCTCTCCAACACTTTCTGCAATTTCATATAACATAAGTAGCAGTTGTTCACCCAGTAATGACTGTCTTTCTGAACATGTGTGGGGTTTAGCTTGCCGCAGAGGTGGGCGGGCCCATGTAATATAGTAGGTCTGTATTTGTCAACCTATGTCGTTCAGTGTGTCAATATGTCCAGCCATCAGAATCAGAATCCCCTTGTGTGAATATTCACTTCAATTATGAATTATCCATTCATATAAAAAAAAATCATCTGCATATGACTGGGTATTCAAACTGAACAGAAGTTGGCTTTTTTTTTTTTTTAACACAACGGATAAGTTAAGTGAATATTCACACACTTTTGTGATTAAAAAAACTTGGCTCCTTTAGTAAATCAGCTCCAGATGTGCCTATTTGTCACATCTGTCAATTTCTGTCAGTCCTTCTAAGTGTGTAATTGTTTTCTATGTTGACTAAAGCTAGCCATACTCTGTTAGTTTTTCATTCAGCCAACAGGCTCAAATAAGATGGATGGAAGAATCCTCCCCACCCCACCCTCGCCAAGGCATTGTATTCTGACAGCAACACCCAAGAACCAAGAATAATTTTCAAACATGTCTGTTTTGATTGACTTTCGTCAAGGGGGGACGGTCACAGACTGATCAAAATGTGTCTGGTACGTGCTAAACTGGCCAAATTTTGAATGGCCAGCTTAAAGAATAATGTACTCCCTAAGTCAGCCATTCTCAACCAGGGTTTCTCAAACTGTGGCTAAATCACCTTCCATTAGATGATGCTTGCATAGTTCAGGACCAGTGGCACTGTTTGAGCCAGCATCATAACACCAATGATCTTTTTAGGTATATGCAGGGACGACATTCTACTTGCCATTGTAAGGGGGGCTTTTTTCCCACTAGCCACCAAAGTAAGGTGTTTTTTACTCGCTGACGCTCAATGAATTGATTTTAGCAGGGATTCCCCAAGACCTGAAAACTATTTTAAGGGTTCCTTTGGGGTAAAAAAGGTTGAGAAAGGCTACGAATTTGGATTCATTTCTTTGTCATGTAACATGGGTCTTTATTCCACATTTACATGTAATATTTACGTAAACCCATTTTGATATGACTTTCTGGTTTCAATCACTGCAGTTTCAGGTTTCCCTAATCGGAAATGTTACTCTAATCCTAAATACAAGTTATAATCATGGATAAGCAGAGTACTTACGTCCAGCTGATCACACACAAACACATACAGAGACCATTATATACGAAAGTTTCTATTTAATACACTACTGCCTGATAATTAGATTGTCCTAAAACTGTGGCACGCTCATGTCCCCCAAGGACCCAGATGAACAGCATTGACCTATGGCATAATACGTGTTTATTTATTAAGGCAATCTATACAATGTCTGACAGCCATAATTAGCATTGAAAAGCAAAGACTGCATAAAACAGCCAGATGTGGCATTTAAAGAGATACTCCAGTCAAAAGAAATGTAATTACAAAAAAATGTGTCTATCACCTTTCCATACTGTAAGTGTATTGTTCAACATTTATATAGGCTATATATTATTTGGTCTCTTTGTTAATACATACTGTTGTAATGTGAATTTCTTACGTGTATGAAGCCTGACACCACAGGCCATCAACTCATGCATTTCTGGAGTGCCACATCCTTCCCGTTTTCCTCCAGGGCTACACAAAGCCAGTACGTCCAACACACCATTACAGTGCTAGGCACCCACCCATGTTCTAGCAAACCTAAGACAAATCCCAGCAGCCAATCCTTTATTGAATCCTTTACAACAATCATTGATTAGGATGGATTACCCCCAAATGGAAAGCCATCTAAGTACCTGTTTATGTACACCTCTAAAGGGCATTTGCTACCTATTTAAAGTAAAAAAAAAAGTAGATTGCATTATATGCTAAATATGACCAAAATGCGAAATATTTCAAGTTCTATGGAAATACCAAGAGGTATCTTCTTTTACCTGCAGAAGCATCAAGTCACCACTGCTGAAGCCAATCCCAGGCCATACCTATCTTCAAAACTCTATCACTTTCTGGTAGTATTAAAGCCTGCCTATCCACCCTTAACCCAGTCTTATCGGTCTACCAATAGAAGGGCCGAATTATTGGCTTATAGGAAAGTTTAGGAGACTGAAAGAGGAACACAAGCTTCCACACTACCAAAAAAGTGCTAGAGCTTTGCCTGTCAGACCTTCCAGGAATTGGGTCATAATTACAGGATACTAGAGGATGCTGCAGGTTTTCCTATTAACCAAAGAGTTGCTTTACCACACACAAAAATAGCATATTGTAAAAGCGGTACAATATGTGGTAGTACTTCAATTGAAATGATTAGTGAGAGAATATAGGGTAGCCATTCTCAATCAGGGTTCCTCTAGAGGTTGCTAGAAGTTCCTTGAGCTGTAGCTAATTGATCTGCCATTTGATGGTCTCTTCAAAGATGCAGGGCCAATGTCACTTGTAAAAGTCAAAGGCATGACACCAATGATCTTGTTAGCTACTGGCAAGTATGGCTTTCTGACCACCATGGTAAGGGGGAATTCTTCATGCTGACCACCGATGAATTTGTTTTAGCAGGGGTTTCCTAAAGCCTCATACACACGATAGGACTTTGTACAAACTTTCCTCTGGATTTTTGGACAAAGGGCGTTGGCCGTAAACTAATTAAGCATACACATGGCAGGACTTTTTCAGCCAACTTTCACCAAATCAAGTGGTTTTTCAGCTCTTAACCACCACCCTTTGGTCAACTTCTTTATTGTTGTCTGATCTTTTGCATTGGTTCTGAGCATGCGTGTTTGTACTTTGGACTAAAGTCCTATGAACTTGTGTACACACAATAGGATTTTGCACTATAGGACTTTTATTGCCGGAAAGTTTGTCTGTTTGCACAGCCAACATTTGTCTGATGAAAACAGAAAAAGTTTGTCCGATGCAGCGTACACACGGTAGGATGTTTCCTTAAAACAGCTAATTTGCATGTTTGTTGTCAAAAAGTCCTATCGTGTATATGGGCCTTTAGACCTTTAAGGTAAAAAGGTTGAGAAAGGATGATATAATAGAGGCTGCCATTACTCATCCTTTCTGGTGAGCTAGTAGCACGGTTGTCATACTGTTCAAATAGCTTCAATACTGGCAATGCTCTGGAATAATCAGTATAGGTAACCAAGTATATTATAAAATATTGAAGACAGAGCCAGGCAACTCATATTCTTAGAAAGAGGTCAGCAATGTCTGCCCCCTTATTTCTCTCACCAAGCTTCCACTAAATCTCTGCAGTCTACCAGTTATGTAATTCCGAAAAAAAATACAGCTGAACATGCCTGCACTCTTATGTATATTAGGAATGAGTCATTAAACTGATTTTCTTCTTTGCATTTTTCTCTAATCTGCAATTGGGAAGCTTCAGAAAAAGAGCAGCAATGTGTGATGATCCATATGGAGGTGGAGGAAATACCTTCACAGGACGACCAACAGCCAAACTAGCCTACAAATCAACCTAACCATTGAGAAGCATCATGGGGACAGCAACAGTTACTATTCAAACTGAATTGAAAGAAAAAAGGGGTTTAAGCAGTAAAAGGTCTGCTGCCTGACAAGAAAAGTCTATTTTTATTGGATTGCATATTGGTTTACTTTCAGTATTTCTAATATTTGTTTGCTTAGTTTAGTCTGAAGACTCAGTCCACATAGTCCAAGCCTACAATTACTTCTTTATGGGCCACTATCCCCCTGGTGCCCAACTTGCAGTCCAAGGGTCAGATGTAGCTCTTGGTACTTATTGTGCAGTTCTGGGACTCTAGAAGCCAGCAGTGGAAGCTGCAGAGGGACTGCAATAACCATTGGTCTCTAGCACTTCTACGTAACATGTCCCCAGTCTTTAGCTGTCTCCTGCTGCATATCTTTAGTCTACAGCCACATCAATAGCATGTCCAGAGTTTGGACCATCTCTTGTTAGTAATTCTGAAAAAGTCCAATAGTATTACATTAACTGAACGCTATGTGCGGCTCTCTTGGAATGTCAGGTGTCCTTTTTCTAGCAAATTGGTCCCTACTGCTCTATCTTATGCATGTGCCTCAACTACCAGCTAAACAGTCTCACACAGCTTCATGCAATGCTTAAAGTGGTTGTAACCCTGTTCCCTTAAAGCAGGATATACAGCATAGTGCTTGTGCTATTTATTTTGTCCCTCTCTATGCTGTAAAATACCTAGTTGATCCTGCCTGTTCCTGTGTCACCCCTAAAGCCGGGTACACACTGGCCAAATGTCGGGAGACATTTGCCAGTTCAAAAAAAAACGGCCCGTGTGTATGTCGGTCTGTCCGACAGAAGCTAGCGGGTTGACCGGCTTCTGTCGGACGAGCATGCTGGAAAACCAGCAGCCGACCGACCAGGGCTCTCAGCCAATGGCGGAGAGCGCTGATCAGATTGTTCTGGCGGAGGGGCCATCCCCCTCTCAGAAAACAGCAGCTCAGTGGGGGAGATCGCTGCACTTACTTGTTCAGATGTGTAGGATAAGGGAGGTGAAGGGGTAATGTACAGGTAACTACAGAGACATGGGTCTGAGGTAGATGAAAGTTGAAGTTTAGGTATGCATTTTACTCCATTGGTACATTGATTACATTTCATTATTGAGAAGTGTGCAATTACACACCATTCAAGTCTCCTGCAGTACAAAATATCTGCATTTTCCACACCGGTCATCACACCTGTGCTGTGGTGTAAATGAAGCATATAGAAATTAATTATCTGATCAGATTTGATCAGGTGCAGGTAAATGACAGTTATCGCACACAGTGCGAAGGAAGGGGTTGGGAGTGCCACTCCAAACACATGTTCCAGTTCGGTGTCTGGCAACCTGAAGGTTTCAGCTTCACATCTAATTTAACAGCTATGCTGTCACACCATGCTCTAATATGCCCGGTCTCTGCCCAAGCCTCCCACATCGACAAGAAAACTGTGAATGAGCAACCACCTTCCAGCTGTTAGCTGCATGCGCAGTGCACACTCCATGCCAAAAATGGGCAGCTGAAAAGTTGGGGAGAAGACGAACAGGTGCACAGCGGTACCTACCTCACGTGTTAGCAGCAGGAAAGGGAGTGCAGTTCCACATCCCTGCCATGGGTGCTGGACCACCTCGTCCCGGTACTGCTGCACAGTAATAATGACACTGCTACTTTTATATGGTAATGTCTTGATTTGCAAAGGAATTTCGTGCACACACAGTTAATTAATATCCTCTGTCATTATTGAGGAATATTTTTAAATGTAAACAATACTAAAGGCTTACTTTTTTTATATAAAAAAAGAGGTAATGCTTACCTTCTCTGTGCAGCTTTATATTGCACACAAAGGTTGGTCACTTCTTCTTCTGGCAGTCCCAGCTTCTCCCTCCTCCAGGAGCCGCCTGCAGCAAGCCGGCTGTATGCGTCCATAGACACATGAAGCGCCAGTAAGTCACACCCCTACTCCCCCATCACAGACGTTTGACTGACAGCAGCAGGAGCCTATGGTTTGCTGCCCTCAATGTCTCCTGTGACAGCAGAGAATGCATTAAGGTTAAAAACATTTAGACTTTAGAACCGCTTCTTGTTTCCAGAGTTCAGCTTTAACAGTAAGGAGGATACCAGGAAATAGTTTTTAAAAAAATATGCTTGTGACATTTTACCGTTCTGTTTATTTCAGCACTTTACTAAAGCCAGCCATAGACGGTTCAAATCTCGACCGGTTCAGCAGGGACCAGACAAAATTCGAACTATGTATGGGCAGGCTGAATGTACCCAAGTTGATTGATCGATAAACTTGGGTACAACCAGCCTGTCTGATTTTACATGCTACTTTTGCTAGCGGCTATTATGGCTAGCAGTAATTAATGTGTTCTGGCAGAGATGGCATCCCCCATTCCCATGCTGGGAGAACACAATGGCCCAGCGGGAGGGACACTACCCATGGTTGCAGAAAATAAAATTACTCCATAATGTCTCAGTGATCTGACTTCAGCAAAGTGAAAATTGATTGGTCGATTTGTGCACATCAGCCGTTTTCAGTACACAGTCTGTCCTCAGTGCAGTGTGCCACCGTTGGAGGCCATGCTCTATTCCTGCTAGATAGGAATTGGCAAAAAGCTCAGTTCTTCCAAGTAGCTTCAGGTCAGGCATTGTAATGTTATGACCACCCCAATTACCTCTGTTAGTAGAAGCAAAGGAAGTGTTTGGAACAGGAATAGACAGAACTCCCCCACACACACAGTCTGCTAATTTTATACTGGTTTGTTGTGTTCAAGGCAGTCTGTGCATTCCCATGAATGTATGACTCTCTTAGCGTCATACAATGTATGTACCGTGTGTTAGGAGGGCAGTGAAGTGTTTTATTTATCTCCTACTGAATCACAACTCATTGGCTATAGCAGTCACTCCAGCCCTATTCATATACAGAGCGACCTTCAATGCACAACTGGGAAGAGATGTTTGCCGTGCTTTCAAATGAATAAATACGATGCATTCTTTTGTGAAGAATGTAAAGAGCAAAGTACATACTGTGTACCAGAAGACAAAAGGCTGTTTTCACAAAATCAATATGTAGCACGTCAAAGGATGATCTGTATCCCAGGTATCCACAAAGTACATACAGAGCGTGAGAGGCATCCCGAATGTTGTGTGTATACACCGTCCGCGCTGAGGCTGCCACTTTACACCCCCCGTCCTTATTTATTCAGAAACATACAATGTGGGGTAACCCAGTACAACTGGGGGAATCAATGGTGGAGAAGGATCTGGGTGTTCTGGTATACCATACACTTAATAATAGCATGCAATGCAAGCTGCGGTTTCTAAAGCAAGCAAAATTCTTTGTATCAAAGAGGTTGTATACTCCGAAAAAAAAAACACCCTGTAAGACAAAGGCATAATGAGCTAGTATGCATTGCATTGCAGTAATGTAATACTTACCGTAGAACGAAGCTGTTGCAGTGGCGCCCGCACACCACTGACATCTTTCCTGGAGTTACTTCCGGATTTGCGGGCTCCGGCACTGTGATTGGCAGGAGCCGCAATGACATCACTCCTGCACATTCACGGGGCTCGGAAGGAACAGCACCCATGTCACTGGCTGCATGTAATGTAAATATCTCCTAATCGGTGCATGTTTAGGAGATATTTTCACTGCCTATAGGTAAGCCTTATTATAGGTTTATCTATAGGTAAGTGTCAGCAGAGGACACTTACTTCCAATTTAATAGAGGTATGGAAATATAATTTTGCCCCTGTAAAAATCATTAGTAAGACCTCATCTGGAATATGCAGTTAGTTTTGGGCACCAGTTCTCAAAAAGGATATCGGGGAACTGGAGAAGAGCAACCAAACTGATAAGAGGCATGGAGGAGCTCAGCTATAAGGAAAGATTGGAGGAACTGAATTTATTTTCTCTTGAGAAGAGATTAAGGGGGGATATGATCAACATGTACAAATACATAATTGGTCCATATAGTGAACTTGGTGTAGAGTTATTCACTTTAAGGTCATCACAGAGGACGGGGGGGGGGGTACTCTTTACATCCAGAGGAAAAGAGGCTAAGCCTCCACACATGGAAAGGCTTCTTTACAGTAAGAGCTGTAAAAAAATGCAATAGAAAGAACTAGTTCTCACCAGCTCGGCAGATTGCTTTAAAAAAGCTGAATCTATTCCTAAATACACAAAATATAACTGGTGTAACATCGGGGGTTGGTTTAGCTTAAAGGTACAGCTTACCAGTGAGCTGAGTCCACGCCAGATATGCAGTTTTAAGGGCTTGTAGGCCCACTTTTATTAAAGAAAGAAAATGTCCGATAACAGAAGAGTTGCCCACACAGGGGTTTCAGCTTTCCACAGCAACAATGTAAGTTCAATCAAAAATACCAAGCCACCTGGCTCTCTTTAGCAGCACTGCTGCTCAGACTTATGCTTCAGCCCTCTTGGCTCTATAACAGAGTTCCTGTAAACCCAGTACCTCAGCACTCTTTTCCAGCTTCCATTTCCTGCCCTCAGGCTTGGACCCTCTGTCTACTCTGACAGACCTGTGCAGACATGCACACTTCTCCCTTGCTTGCCTGGACTCCTCGGGAGGGTGGAGCCCAGAACTATGGTCAGGTGTCTACAAATAGCCCAACACACACCTGACCAGTCAATATGCTGGTGGATCTCTAAATCTGGACACAGGGTTGGAGATCCCGTCCCAACCAAGACACTATGGAATCTCCAAACTACAGAGCCCCATGACCGAATACCAAAACCTGGAGAAAGCTGCGAAAGCAGTTTTCTCCAGTCCACATTTATGCTCTGTAGCCTTGCACCAAGCAAATGTGCATACCCTGTGTCCACTTTAACCCCATTTTCATCGTGACAGGGACTCTCACTATTACACTGGATATTGACATGCTGTATATGGGTAATAACAGACTGTTGATCCAGTAATTATCAGCTTGCTTTTTGGGGTATCAGGAAGAAATGAATCTTTTCTCCCACTGAAACAAATTGGACCATGTTTTATACGGTTCTTTGTCTTCCTCGTGATTACCTGTGTGAGTATAGCGTTCTATATGGGGCTTCTATTTATGCTGTTCTATTGGTTGAACCAGATGGAACTTATTTCAACCTATGTAACTATATCACCCAATCAGAAATTGTCTCTCTTTATTATGACACTTCTGTGCAAAAAGTGCAAACTCCATAGCGTAGAATGTATTGAAAAGCGATTTATTAAAAAGGTAAAGTATACACTCACAATTGGTGAACTTGTGCTAAGTGAGACAGACTAGGAGGCCTCATGACTAGGAACTCCCAGAATGGCAGCCAGGAACCCCTGCCTTGGCCACCGGTATGGGGATGAGGAGCACTGTGAGGACTGGATGCCACTGTTACTGGTGTGGAACAAGTTGATGGAGACCAGAACCCGGGACAGAAAGCCACTTGACATCACTGGTAAGCACAAGAGCTTGAACAGGAACATGCTTCAAAGTAACCTTGCTTCTTCTTCAGAGGCAAAATAAGAAGCAAGGTTGCCCTCGCTCTTTAAAAGTTTGAGCACCCCTGATTTAATAAGGCTCTAACTTCTGAATATCAACCTACTTTGTGATGCCATAATGGTTCATTTTCTTCCCTACAGTTAATTTTAAGAGTCTCTGTCAGGCTTTGGAGCAGCAAGACTTTTTATGGGTAACCTCCTTATAATGTAGGGCTAAAATGAAGCATGTCAGTAAGCCAGCATATTCCAGCAAGCATTTAAAAAGAGAGACTGCACAGCCATTCCATCCACTTGTCCAACAACTGACAATGTTTGCCTCCTGCACAGCACACTGGCTTCAAGTAGTGGGGAGAGGGAGAGGAGTATTTT
This sequence comes from Aquarana catesbeiana, assembly GCF_042186555.1. Classification (NCBI taxonomy): domain Eukaryota; kingdom Metazoa; phylum Chordata; class Amphibia; order Anura; family Ranidae; genus Aquarana; species Aquarana catesbeiana. Next base: position 155,786,471 of record NC_133335.1, read on the forward strand.
CTGCAGCAACTACCCTGTCACAGTTCACATAACAGTTTCCAACCTTCCCCAGTACCAGAGCAGCCCAAAAAGTATGCTGGTATCATATGTAAGCCCACAGAGGAAACCTAGGTTGTGGCACCATCTTTCTCTCCCATGCCATGGCATTTTTCATCTAAGCAAGTATTACAGCATGGGAAGCTGCATTGTGCATGTCTTTTTATATTTTAATTCTCAAATACATTATTAAGCAGCGATTTTATGGTGCTTGAAGTTTAGCTTTAAATAGACCCTGGCACCAGACCTCCAATTTAATTTCAAACACTTTCAGCAGTAGGTAATAATAATCCCTTTGCAGATTTCCTCTGTCAATCTTTAAAACATTTTTCTTTCATTTCTATTCTGAACAATACCATTTTCTGGAGGATCCAACACTTCCAGGAGTGTAAAATAAATCACACACATGAAATGTGCAAAAGTCCATTTTATACTGCCCCAGGATTCCAAGGCCCTCAAGGATGCTGTAAAATTGTGTCCAAAAGCTTGATAAAGCATACCAAGAGCGGGCACACTGGCCCTGGACAAACGTGAACTGGAGGGAACTTTGAACGTGATTTGAGCTGGCCGTACACGGCTTGAACTGTGGCAGATTCAGATAGCATTTCAGCTACCAAATCGAGAACAGGAGTGAAAATTAGGGATGGGCCGAACACCCCCGGTTCGGTTTGCACCAGAACATACCGAACAGGCAAAACATTTGACAGAACACACGAACACCGTTAAAGTCTATGGGAAACGAACATGAATAATCAAAAGTGCTCATTTTAAAGGCTTATATGCAAGTTATTGTCATTAAAAGTGTTTGGGGACCTTGGTCCTGCCCCAGGGGACATGTATCAATGCAAAAAAAAGTTTTAAAAAATGGGTGGCCCTGCCCCCTCTGACGCCCCGGGAAAGCCATGGGGAAATCCCTGTGCGCCAGAGGGGGGTGGGGTCACCCGGGAACATCACCCTATGGCCCCGCCCTCAGTTATGTAAGAACTGTCAAAGCGAATATGCTCCATATTACGAGTGCCTCCCATGGAGGCGGGTCGGTTGCGGCTTTGTTTTGTTCTTTTTCGGTCCATCGGCGGAGCGAGAGAAGATGAATGGCCTTTGTGGGATATTTTAATTTTTTTATTTTTTAATAAAGGACTTGTCCTAAGCTGTGTCTTGTCTTTTGTACCATTTTGACACTTTTTTTGTGAAATGGGTAGGGGTACATTTGTACTCCTTTATCATTTCACACAAGGGAGGAGCCGGGATCTGGGGATCCCCTTGTTAAAGGGGGCTTCCAGATTCCGATAAGCCCCCCGACCGCAGACCCCCAAAACCACCGAGCAAGGGTTGTGGGGATGAGGACCTTGTCCTCATCAACATGGGGAGAAGGTGCTCTGGAAAGCTACCCCAAAGCACCCTCCCCATGTTGAGGGCATGTGACCTGGTGCGGTTTAGGGGGGGGCGCGCTCTCGTCCCCCCCTCTCTTCCAGCGGCCTGCCAGGTTGTGTGCTTGGATAAGGGTCTGGTAAGGATTTTTGGGGGGACCCCCATGGCATTTTTTTAAAATTTTGGCACGGGGTTCCCCTTAACATCTTCAGTTCTGGTATGGATTTTGAGGGGGACTCCCACGCCATTTTAAAAAAAAATTTTGGTGTGGGGATCCCCTTAATATCCATACCAGACCTGAAGGGCCTGGTATGTTATTTGGGGGGACCCCCACGCAATTTTTCTTTTTTAATTTTGGTTCGGGGTTCCCCTTAATATTCATACCAGACCCAAAGGGCCTGGTAATGGACTGGGGGGATCTGGGTTTTTTTTTTTCAATGACTTCTTTTATCTGAATTGCCGGGACCGACAATTCATTATAGCTGCGAGTACTTTTGAATGACTTTTTTTCCTTTAGAAATGTCATTTTGTGCAGGGACTGTTCTAAACACGGGAAAAGTGTGCCACTTTACAGGCATGCTATAGACACCCCCAAGGTATGAAATTTAAAGGAATATTTCACTTTTATTGTTTCACTTTAAGCATTAATAAAATCACTGCTCCCGAAAAAACGATCGTTTTTAAAAAAAATTTTTGCATTGATACATGTCCCCTGGGGTAGGACCCGGGTCTCCAAACACTTTTTATGACAATAACTTGCATATAAGCCTTTAAAATAAACACTTTTGATTTTTCATGTTAATGTCCCATAGACTTTAACGGTGTTCCGGCGGCTTTCAAATTTGCCTCCAGCACCGCATATTGTTCAGTGTTCTGCAGAACATCCGAACAACCAAAGTTCGGCCCGAACTTATGCTCGGGCCAAACCGTTCGCCCATCCCTAGTGAAAATATCATAATCCTGGTATGTCCAGGGATGTCAAACCGTAGAACATAGACAAGCCAAACAAAACGACTATTGCCAGATGACATACCTGAACTACCATGGCACAAACCTGCCATGAAATATTTGAATAAATACATATTGGGGTTGATTTACTAAAACTGGAGAGTGCAAAATCGGGTGCAGTTGTGCATGGTAGCCAATCAGCTTTCAGGTTTTTTTGTAAAAGCTTAATGGAACAAGCTGAAGCTATGAGATGTCTGGCTACCCATTCTCCAGTTTTAGTAAATCAACCATGTTGCTATATATTCCAGGTAATCATTTAGATAAATCAGAACCATTAGTGTTGCCTTTAAGCTTGTTATCTAAGATTATAATAATTATATAATGCATTACGTGTTACAATGTGCATAGACTAATTCCAGTTCCCATGGGTCTACACAGGGATGGTACCCCATTAGTGCACAGCATGTTCAAAGCACTACAACTTGGGAAGTTTAGGCTTGACCCTCCCTGAAGTCCCAAGCATCCTAAACTTGAATACTGTAACAAAATGTCATAAGTAATCACATTAAATACATACTTTGTTACAGTAAATTCATGAAAGTGATGCTGGATTAGATCTGTCTGGGCCTGCAATCCACAAGCTTTCCTTGGATGATTCATAGACTTTAACCTTATATGAAGGTCTTTTCTGGAAAATTTGAATTTTTATGGATGCCAAAATGATATTGTGAAATGAATGAGGGTTTAGGCGTTATATATTCTGTTCCAATAGTAATATAACGTAGAAGAGGTGAGGTGATCACTAGGAAGAGATCATCATATCTTCAAAATATACCATTATTTGCCACTGGTAAAAAAGCACACTACATTTTCATAGTGGCTGCTATTCTGGAAGGATGGTAAGGCCTCAGTTGCAGATCAATAAAAGGTTAGTATAGGTACCATCATCCCAGGGTTGTGTAGTAGAGAGAGATGTGAGGGCAGAAATGTGGCGGCAGTTGCTGCTAATGCCTATTCACATATGTACCCCCATTGATTGGAAATTGGGACTATTGCGGTACTCGATAATGATATTGCAGTTACAAACATCTAAAAGAGTATATCAATTTTAATAATTGAAAGTATCAAATTACAACACAAAATAATTGCATACAATCATAAAAACAAATACCACACTGCATACAGCGAGGGTAACCCGCAGAGTTTTTACAGGGGATATGTGTGGAGTCTTTTATCTCGACCGGTTTCGCGGTTGGAGCCACTTCTTCACTATAAAGTGATTAAAATAACTTAGCTGAATACAAACATATGTGGTTACATACATAAACAATGCAGCAAACATAATTAGTCACAGAAGTAATCAACATACAGTACATACAAGGTAAAACTGAGGACAGGCTCACCTACTCAAGCGGAAACAGTGGGACAGTGGAACCCAACACAATTCCCCCTGCGGCGGACACGGGGGATCTGTAAACGGACTCTAATTAGGTAATAAATAATAAGATAAAATAAAAAAATTGATAATGATAATATAGTAATTGGAAAGTTAACAACGTGGTGAAGAATGCGGAATGTTGGCGTGAGACAGGAAGGGGAAGGGGAAAGGGAAGGGGGAGGGGAAAAAGGGGGGGGGGGGAGGAAAGGGAAGGGGGGTTGAGAGGGGGGGGGGGAGAGGGGGGGGAGGGTGACAGGGAAAAGAAGGGAAGAGGAGAGGGGGGGAATGGGGAAGGAAAGAAGGACAAGGGAGGGCATGGGCAGGGAAAGGGGGGCAGGAAAAAAGGGGGGGAGGGAGGGATGGGGGATACGGGGAGTGAGGAGGTGTAACAAAGGGAAGGGGAGGGGGGAAAGAAGAAAGGGGGAAGGGGAAGGAATCCCCTTCCCCTGCCCATGCCCTCCCTTGTCCTTCTTCCCTTCCCTTCCTTCCCCATTTCCCCCCTTTCTTCTCCCCCTTCCCCCCCTCCTCTTCCCTTCTTTTCCCTGCCCCCCCTCTCCCCTTCCTTTCCCTTTCCACCCCCCCTTTTTCCCCTCCCCCCCTTTTTCCCCTCCCCCCCCTTTTTTTCCCCCTTTCCCTTTTCTCCCCCCCTTTTCCCCTCCCCCTTCCCTTTTCTCCCCCCCCTTTTCCCCTCCCCCTTCCCTTTCCCCTTCCTGTCTCACGCCAACATTCCGCATTCTTCACCACGTTGTTAACTTTCCAATTACTATATTATCATTATCAATTTTTTTATTTTATCTTATTATTTCTTACCTAATTAGAGTCCGTTTACAGAACCCCCGTGTCCGCCGCGGGGGGAATTGTGTTGGGTTCCGCTGTCCCACTGTTTCCGCTTGAGTGGGTGAGCCTGTCCTCAGTTTTACCTTGTATGTACTGTATGGTGATTACTTCTGTGACTAATTATGTTTGCTGCATTGTTTATGTATGTAACCACATATGTATGTAATCAGCTAAGTTATTTTAATCACTCTATAGATGTGTTTCTCCTGAAGAAGCGGCTCCAGCCCGCGAAACTGGTCGAGATAAAAGACTCCACACATATCCCCTGTAAAAACTCTGCGGGTTACCCTCGCTGTATCCAGTGTGGTATTTGTTTTTATGATTGTATGCAATTATTTTGTGTTGTAATTTGATACTTTCAATTATTAAAATTTATATACTCTTTTAGATGTTTGTAACTGCAATATCATTATCGAGTACCGCAATAGTCCCAATTTGTAAACCAATGGGGGTACATATGTGAATAGGCATTAGCAGCAACTGCCGCCACATTTCTGCCCTCATATCTCTCTCTCTCGTGGCTGCTATTCTACTGATTTTCTGGAATATAAATGAACCAGTAGTAAAAAAATAAATAAAAAATTATATATATATATATATATATATATATATATATATATATATATATCTCTATAGACACATTATATATATATATATATATATATATATATATATATATATATATATATATATATATATATATATATATATATATATATATATATATATATATATATAAATACACACAAAAGGTGGGTTTATTAAAAATATGCACACCTACCACTTCATAAGATGTAAGGACTTTCTTTAAGAGATCAGGAACTGGTCCATGAGCCTCTAGAAGTGGGTACTGCGAACGGAGGTTGAGCGTCACATTGAGAGGGCTTTCACTGTTTAGTAACCATGCAGACACAGTAAGGATACACTGTTTCATGTTGGCAGTTGAAGTCAAGCCACATAGTTCCTTGAAAGATACTAAAGCGTTCTGGAACAAGAGAAAATGAAAATAAATGTAGAATTCAGGTAATGACTAACCTTAAAAAGAACATTAAGGGGGATTCAACAGGCTGCACATATCATTTTAAGGGAAAAGCAACCCAAAATTATAATATATTGCAGTTTACCACCCCTTAGATGTGGTGGCTACATAAGTTTTCTTTTTTCAAGCTAGTACAGGATTGTATTTCCAGCAAGTACAGTAAGCAGCAAAATATAAATTTTTTGTTTTGGGGTTTAGATATGCTTAATGCCAGTTTCGAACAAGGAGTATAGTATAAATAGGCTTTAGCAAAACCAGAACATCATGATTCGGAAAGCTATTATCCCCAGCATGTAATGTAGTCTGATAAAGAGTTCTGATATAGATCTAAACACAAAATGAACAAGCTTCACTGGATCTGATCAGAAAACTGCTTACTGCTGTATCCTATAATCTCCTTTTCCCAGTGTGAATCTAGTAAAACGGTTGCTGGCGACTACACAGATCAAATGATTTGTCAGTTATTGAGAGCACTATAAGCAGAGTAAAACCAGGCACTATTTACAATTCTAACCAAAATGTCAAAGACGCCCACAGTCATGGGCTCCTGAACTAGCAATATTCAGCTAGAATAAAAGGTGATTATATAAAAAGCCGTCCTAATCACTAGGGTTTCCCAGCTGGCAAGCCAATGCCTCCCTTGTAACTTTTAATCCAATCTTTATTGTAAAAGAAGAATGCAATAAGTAAAATGGTTGTTTTTTTAGCCATTAATTCAGCCTGATATGGAGAGTGCATGTTCAAAAAAACAACATAGAAGAAGCAATAGTTGTGGAGAGTGGACTGATAAATAGTGGATTGCATCAGATAAAACATTCACCTTGAAAGTAAAATAAAGAACAATTCTGGATATTGGTTACAAAATGGCTGCTACATTGGATGGGTTCCTTAGTAATGGAGGCACCTCTTCTATCTTCGCCCAGAAACACACAAAATGTACACAGTACTCCCAGGGGAGGAAGGTCTGACTGGTCTCTACAGTTTGCACTGGGGAGAATGTCATTTCATCAGAGGGAGAAAGAAGAATGCAGAGAACAACGAACTCTATGCTAAGCCCCTACTCCTCTTTGTATATCCCTGAAAAGATGACAAAGAGGAGGCAGAGGAAACATGGGGGGTAGTGGTGGACTGGCAGATTTGCTAGCTGGCATAAACGCGCAGTGTCAGGGGTGCCGAGAGGCAGGGAAGCGCATTGTCAGATGCAGACTGCCAAGGCTTCTGGGTTCTCCATAGGTCTAAATGCAAAAGGTACCTAATAACATTGTGCTGCTACTACACATGCACAGTAGCATCAAAAATGTAGACCAGCGAGGGGGCCAGGTCCCCCTCACCCTCCTCTCTCCCACTCCAGTGGGTTGATCAGTTTACCTATTTAGGTATTATCATTTTAAGAGAGAGTAGGGACTTTGTGCGGCTCAATCTTGACCCTGTCTTGGTAGCAATTAAAACCAAACTGAAGGCATGGAGCAATCTTCCCTTTCCCTCATTGGGCGCATCAATCTTCTCAAAATGAAAGTCCTCCCTAAATTTACGTACATTTTTTATGGAACTCCCCACAATGGCTGACCAAAACTTTCTTTAATTCTCTTAAACAACTCTTCCTCTCCTTTATTTGGGGGCCTAAACCGCCTAGATTCAAATACACCACACTGACCAGGCCTGTGGACAGTGGGGGCTTGGCTCTCCCTGATTGCCACAAGTATTTCTTGGCCACTCAGCTTGAAACCGCCCATTGGTGGTTGCAGCCAGACCTGACCAACTCTGCGGTTGTGCTGGAGGCAGCTATAGTGGGGTCTCTGGAGGCCTTGAAGGGGTTGCTATTCAGGGAGCCTAAAACGCCTCACCATCTCACCCCTTCTATGCGTACCACTATTCGGGCATGGAAGGTGGGTGAGGCGCTGAGGGCACCCCAGCCAAACTCCTGGTCTCCTCACACGCCCCTGTGGCTGAACCCTAACCTATCACAGTTCAATACCATCCCGGATCCACAGGTCTGGGCCAAATATAAAATACTGGCCCTTGAGCATGTTATCACCAAGAGAGAACTCACCCCCTTTCACGTTTTACGCACCACATTTAATGTGCCTGCAAGGGCCCATTTTAGGTATCTTCAAATCGCTCGTGCCTACAGGTGTCAGTTCTTAGGCCAACCAGTTGAATTGGCATACTCGGAGCTCAAATCCACCCTTCAGGTGAAGGACTTGGAGAAACCCACGTCTCAGCTCTACGGGTCCCTGCTGGTTGCTGCTGGCCCCGAGTTGTCCGCCCTCCGCAGGAAATGGGTGGGGGACATACCAGAGCTGGACGAGGACGACTGGAGGGAGATTTGGGAATTTCCCTTCTGGTCTCAGATAGGGATAAACTGGTCCAATACAAAATTGTGCATAGAGCTCACTACACGCCTCACAGGCTGCACCAGATGTCGCCGGTGCATTCTCTGGCGTGCTGGCATTGCTCCTACCAACCGGGTGACTTTTTCCACATTTTTTGGGTTTGCCCAGCAATCGAACATTATTGGAAAGAAGTACTCCAGGTGATTGCTAAGGTCACTAAGACTCGTGTTCCTTATGATCCTAAATATTGTCTGCTGGGGCTGGTGGAACAACTGTCAATATTCAGAGCCAGGAAAATACTCATATCCCTGCTATTGTACTATGCTCATAAGGCCATTACGATGAACTGGAAACAATCGTCTTCCCCCTCTGTCAGATTCTGGAAAAGCCTAGTGAATGCCAGTTTACCCCTGTATAAAGCCACCTACTCGGGCAGGGGTTGTCCACAAAAATTTGAAAAGGTATGGACCTGTTGGCTAGATGATAATACCACGGCAACTGATGCAGTAACCAATTCCTGTATTAACACTATATCTGTTAGTATATTGACCCAACTACTCTCATTTAGCATTATCCTATTGGAACCAATTTGAGCACAGATTCTCCTGAACTAAATCTATCTCCACATTGGGGTTATAGTATAAGTTAGTTTGTTTATGCTGTATGTTGTGCCCTGTTGCGGTATGTTGCCGCATCAGAAGAACTGCCCCTGCGTGGGCAAGGTTTGGCCCCTGCGTGGGCTAATTTTGTAAGCTAATGAAAAATGTATTAAAAAAGATTTTGCAAAAAAAACAACAAATGTAGACAAGTGCCATCGACAACAGCCACACCCAACATGAAGCACATCTAGACTGGTCTCTGTAGCAGGTGACTGTGTTGCAATAGGATGTAGACTTTCTGGTCCAATCAGCTCACACCACCTCTCTAACCCCTGGCTTCTGCTGCAGCTTACACAGGCATTTTCATCTCCAGCCTGGCAGCTCACATCACTACCACTGCTAGCCAGGAGGACTGCATCTGGAACTACAGCTGACAGATCATCCTGGAGGCACAATTCACCACCACCAAGCCAGCACCCCCCCCCCCACATCACCAGGTCAGCCATTTTAACCACCATGCCTGGAAACCCCTCACCCACCAATACTCCTTTACGCCAACCCTCCTGCACCCTCACCACTGCAGATGCCCTCTCACCTATACACTAACCCCCTACTCACCCGCTTGTCACCACCTAGTCCTACATGCCCCCACAAACCCACCACTACACCAACTCCTGCCCTCACTGCCTTTACAAGCCTAATTCGTTGCTGCCACTAACAATGCACACGTCTGTGTTCTCTGCTACTTCAGTTACACACCCTTCCATATTCAACTGATTCAACCCATGCTACTCAAAGTTACAAGTTTAGAGAGCAATCAGAAGCCCCTGCAACCTGATACCCTAAGGTCATGAATGTCCACTTGGCCTGCTCTCTGATGTCCATCGCCAGCCTTACCCAAAGCAATATCCTAGGAGTGTTTTATAATTAGCCTATACCGCCCCTTTAGGATTCGTGCATGGAGGACAGAATGAGGTTGAATCAAGCAACATACAGTATGTACCACAACTCCAGCAATGTATTGCAGTCCAATGCTGCCCTAGTACACATGCCATGAATAAATGTGATTGCACATACATGTATAATTACTTGCTACAAGAGATAAAATGTACATTTCAAATGTTTTTTTTTTCTCACCAAATATCTCAAAAAGAGATAGGGAAAAATAAGTAACAAGGGGCATATGACTGGGTGTTGAAAGTTAATAGAGCCCAATTAAGCTATGTGAGCTTTCTCCTCATTTAGTAAATCAGCCCCTTTAAATAAGCAGCGTGTTGCTAAGTAGTATAAGTAGAATTTTAGCTGTCCTCTGCAATAAAAGTATCACAATTAATAGGATTTACCCCCTCTATTAGTTTACCATCATCACTGAGAGTAAAGGTAAAAGAAAATCCAAAATTTTGGGTTGTCACCAGAGCAGGAATAGAAGGGACATCTTTCAATGGGGACACTAGTTCTGATGACCCTGGTGATAACTAGGGATTCCCTCATTTTGGAAGGATATCCTCCCACTTCCTGTATGGGACAGGAAGTGAAGGGAAATCTCCCAGTAGGGAACAGATGGCAAAAAACTGACAGGGGCTATAACCCTCCCTAAAGGCCTGTACACACGATACGAAAATTGGAAATAAAATTTCGTCCGACAAACGATCTGCCAATTTTCGGATCATTAGTATGGTGCTTTCGACGCCAATTCCAATTTTTCATACGACAAAAGCTGGATGTGCAGACTATAAAATTTTTGTCAGATGTAAACACAACGTCTGATTTTCCATTAATTAGTACGGTTTTGTCTGAAAAAAATTGTAAGAGCAACACTACGCATGCTCAGAAAAGAAAGAATACATACAAAACTATTCAACACATTACATTACTTCTCAGGTTAAATTCTGACGTACGAGAATTTTCGTATGGTGAGTAACCTCTTCACCTTTAATATGAGACTAGCATGCAACAAAAAACGGACGAAGGTTTGTCCGTAAATCTTATTGTGTGTATGAGGCTTTACTCTATAAAAAAAAAGTGCAAAAAGTTTTACCTTTAAAGCAAGCTCTCATTCATCTCTGTATCAATAAGCATTATGAAGAAATTATTTTCAACGTTCACAACATGGCACTGTGTTTTTCTAAGAGAACAGATCTTGGCAGCCTGCCAACCTTCTAATGTAAACTAACAGCAGTTACTCTGCATTAAAATCAGCTAGGAAGGTCAGGGATGGTTTGTTTTATGGGTTTAATGCCCAAAGTCTTGGTACATGTGTAACTGATAAACCACAAAAACATTTATTCTTCTAAATGGATCAATTCCACAAACCTAAAAAATACAAATGATGTTTTACTATTATTAGAGAGGGTTAAAAGGCTAAAAACGGAAAACTAAAATTTAGCATAAATCTAAATGTTGTCCAGAGTCTATTTAAGGGTATACTAGGAGATAATATACCCAATGTATAACAGAAGGTGATCTAATAGCAGAGAATGGGCTGATAAAACATTGATTTGGTTGTGACTAACATAATCCATTTGTATAGGGAGGGAAGTTGAAGTCTAAATGTTAGCCACGCTATGCCATGTGAGATCTGTTATATGTTCTTTATACTATCGGATACAGATGAGAAGGTGGAAGGACCAGCAGTGTACTTCACTAGTACAAAGATTTTTGTTGCATCTAACATGTCAAGATATCTGGATATGGATTCGGGTTTAAAAAAAAAAAAAAACTGCTTTACTGAAGACTTCAAAGCAGAACAGAGACTAAACTGCATTTAAAAGAATACAGGGGGAAATAAGCAAATAACGGCCTACAAATAGTTTTCTGTTTTTGGCCTTCTGCAATTAAAAAAAAAAAAAAAAAAATGCGAGTCTCCATCTTGTTTGCTTACACAGCTTGGATCTTTATAATCCAAATATAACAAAAGCTGCTAAAAAAAGAAAGATGTCTTTAATTTTTTTTTTTTAATATTGCTTTTCCAAGTCAGTTAAACCTTTTTTAATTAGTGAGAGAGGTTCAGTTATCTTTAAGAGGGCTAAATGGATCATTAATGTAAGACCACCCTTAGGCACCAGTTAAGCACTAAGACATGGATATTTCGCTCAACTATATGTTCACGTTTAGCAGGGCCAGATCTAGCATGTCTGATGTGGGGTTGCAGTGACAAATGTAGAGAGGTCAACAGGACAGTGTACAGGAGTCAGTAGGGCAGTGTACAGAGGTCAGCAGCAGAGCGGAGAACAAGGGTCATCAGTTTGTAGGGCAGTGTACAGAGGCTAATAGTTTGTAGGGCAGTATACAGTGGATTAGTAGGGCAATGCACAGGGATCAGCAGGGCAGTGTACAGGCGTCAGCAAGGTGGAGGAACAAGGGTCTGAAGGGTGCAGAACAGGAGCAGGCAGGGCAGAGAACAGGGGTCAGTAGGGCACAGTTCTTGTACACTGCAGGTAAACCCAATTCCAAAAAAGTTGTGTACAATCTACATAATAGAATGCAATGATTTGCAAATCTCATAGACCCATATTTTATTCACAATAAAAAAATAGAACACATATCAAATTTTAAAGCTGAGAAAATTTCCCATTTTCAGAAAAAATAAGGTAATTTTGAAATTGATGGCAGCAACACGTCTCAAAGAAGTTGGGGCATGGCAACAAAAAGCCAACAAGTGGTACTCAAAAGGAAGAGCTAGAAGAACATTTTGAAACAAATTTGATTACATGGATGTTTTTGGAATTGGGGTTGTACTATTCAGTAGGAAACCCGGGGTCCTGTGTTTGGGGAATGTAGAAAGGGCATGCACCATTCCCTCAATGGGGTGCCCAAAAGTCCCCCTCAAATGACTGTAAAGCAATGTATACAAAAGTTGCAAAATCATTTTTTTAAGCCCCACGAATTCCTTACAAACCTGTATGTACTGCAGAGGCCACTGATGTTCACATGATTGCATTTGCATCACTTTGCGTCAAAATTGACCTGACAAGTGATGTTTGGCAGGCTTTACCACTTTATACCGGATTACGTTAATGTCAACATAAACGCATTGCAAACATGTCACAAATGCCTCTATGGTGTTTACAGCACATTTGATATGTGTTTAGAAAGCATTACTAGCAGAGATGATGGCACATAAATCAATACAGTAGAAAACCAACACAGAAGAGGTTTCTGGAAAGCGGTATTTAACGCAACCCAAACACGTTACAAACGTGTCATACACATCAAAAATGCGTCATTAACTCAATAGGTGCATTATTGGGCATTCAAACTTCAAAGCACTAACAAATGAGACCTTAACCACTTAAGGACCGAACCTCTTTCTGAGATTTGTTGTCTACAAGTTAAAAACAGTTTTTTTTTTGCTAGAAAATTACTTTAAAAAAAATGAATTAAAAAAAGAACCCCCAAACATTATACATTTTTTTTTCTAACACCCTAGAGAATAAAATGGAGGTTGTTGCAATACTTTCTCACCGCATTTGCACAGTGGTCTTACAATCGCACTTTTTTGGAAAAAATACATTTTTGAATTAAAAAATAAGACAACAGTAAAGTTAGCCCAAGTTTTTTTATATTGTGAAAGATAATGTTACGCCGAGTAAATTGATACCCAACATGTCACGCTTCAAAATTGCACTCGCTCGTGGAATGGCGACAAACTTTTACCAGGCGACATTTAAAAAATTCTACAGGTTGCATGTTTTAAGTTACAGAGGAGGTCTAGGGCTAGAATTATTGCTCTCGCTCTACCGATTGCGGCAATACCTCACATGTGTGGTTTGAACACCGTTTTCATATGCTGGCGCTGCTCACGTTTGCGTTCGCTTCTGCACGAAACTTGTCATGACGGGGCGCGTTTAAAAATTTTTTTTTTTATATATTCTTATTTATTTTATCTTTTTTTTTTTTATTTTTACAGTTTAAAAAAAAAAAAAATGTGTCACTTTTATTCCTATTACAAGGAATGTAAACATCCCTTGTAATAGATAAAAAGCATGGCAGGACCTCTTAAATATAAGATCTGGGGTCAAAAAGACCTCAAATCTCATATTTACACTAAAATGCAATAACATTTTTTTTTTTTAAATGCCCTTTTAAGAGCTATGGGCGGAAGTGACCTTTTGACGTCGCTTTCTCCCTGCAATGATATGGAGACAGGTGGGGGCCATCTTCCCCTGTTTCTGTTTCTTCTATTGTATAGCATCAGTGGCTATACAATAGAAGAAACAGACTGGTCTCCATGTCAGGCCACAGGGAGGATCAGATTGCCTCCACAGCTGCCGACGGCTCCGATAAGCGGTGGGGGGGGGGCACCGGATCGCGCCGGAAGGGGGGCCTCTCCCGCCGCCGATAAAAGTGATCTTGCGGCGAATCCGCCGCAGAGACCACTTATCTTAAACCGGACCGCTCACTGAAGAAGAGGATACCGGGGTTATGGCAGCTAGCTGCTGCCATAACAACGATATCCTCCTTCAAAGTACTGACCTATAACGACGGTGGGCAGGTCCGGAAGTGGTTAAAGAGTTACTCCACTTTTGTTTAGAAAAACATTCCCCTCTGGGTGATCTATGTACATTACAAGGATTTTACCAAACTTTGTTGCAGATTCCTACCTTTTGTTTTTCAGAAGAAATCCCTGTGTGTTTGTCTGTGCCCATGTGGGAAAGTGAAGTGCACCTGCAGGGCTCTGATAAGGAAAGCTGCTGGGTCTGCATCCCTTTAGACGTGATTTCCTATTGGGAGCAACTCACCAAAAATGTAATTTTTGTTGCAGGGGATGCCTGAAATCTGACTTGTATCTTAGTGTAGACTTCTGGGAAAATTAATGAGCCAATCACATAAGCAGGAAATAATGTTTCTGGGGGGCATTCTGTGTACAGAACACCTCCAGATAACCATATTGCATTTTACAGAAAATTACAGAGCTGCAGATTAAGAAGGAACGGTAATTTTTAAATACATTCAATTACAATATGCAATTTTATACGCTATAAATTATTATATATTAGTATTATTTTGCTATTTCTTATCCCACAAAAGTAGAGTTACTCTTTAATAGTAGGTCAATTAAATGAATCATAAAGGTATTTGTATTTCATATGCCGCGTACACACGAGCGGATTTTCCGGCATACTTGGTCCGGTGTACCGGAGTCTGTCGGACAATTCGATCGTGTGTGGGCTCCAGCTGACTTTTTTTCTCAAAAGTTTGACGGACTTAGATTTGAAACATGTTTCAAAACTATCCGACGGACTCAGCTTTCTAGCGTACAGACCGGTCGTCTGTTTGCTAGTCCGACGGACCAAAACTGACGCATGCTCTAAAGCAAGTACAAGACGGAAGCGCTCGGTCTGGTAAAACTAGCCTTTGTATTGAAGCTAGCACATTCCTCTTCTGTGATCTTTTAATACAGCACATTCTTTTTTCTTTATAATGCGAGAGGAATGAAGTTGTTTTGCTGCTTATATTCACACAGAGTTCTCACAAACTACTTTATTCATGATTTATCCTCATGCCATGACTAATATTATATTTTTTAAAAGCCAGATCTCCAGAAATAAAGTAGAAAATTATTTTTTGGACTCATCTTTATTTTTTTAGATTTAAACAATATTTTACAATGTGTGTTAAATTATACAAAATGTTAGTTTTTTTATTTATTTATTTTTTGGAGTTTCAAGTTACCACAATAACCTTAATATTTTTTATTGTTTTAATGAACCTTAATGAGGTTGGTGTCCCTTGTTAATTAGACATAGGGGGGTTATTTTCAAAAGGCAAAATAATTTTTCACTACAAGTGCAAATTGTACTTGGAATTGCACTGAAAGAGCATTTGGAAGTGCATTCGCTTTGTATCCGAGGGGCACATGCAAGGAACCCCCCCAAAAAAAACATTTATTTCTCTTGCACATGATTGTATGATAAAATCAGCAGAGCTTCCCCTCATTTCAGATCTTCCCCTCAGATTTACAGCGACTGCACTTCCAACAAGTGCACTTGTAGTGCAATTTATAAAGTGCACTTTGCACTTGAATTGCCAAATGATTTAGCCTTTTGTAAATAACCCACATAGTCTTTTTGACCTGTACCTGCCTACTCACAAACCAAATGTCCTTTTTGAATCAAAACACATGTAAATAATGTAAGGTAAAGAAAAAATCCATTTATTTTGGTAAAAAAAAAGAAATGAGGAAGGCAACACTGGAGACGCTTTTGGAATGTGTGAAGCCTTTTGTCCCCCAGGACACACATCAAGTTTTTGGAAAATAAAATTGGTATCTTGCGACTAGGGAGCACAGTCAGAAGTCAGATCAGACAGAAGCCAGGCAATCACCTTCGACTCTTCCATGGAGCCTTCCCTGCACGCTGCCCTGCAGCTTTCCCTCCACGCTTCTCTGCAGCTTTCCTTGGAGGCTGGGCCTCTGGTGGTGTACTTGGGGCAAGAGGAGGAGGAGTAGCAGGAGGAGTGGCTTCATCTGCTATATAGGTTGTTTGAGTAAGCTCCCCTCTCAAGCCCTTCTGATATGCTTGAAAAATAAGACCCTCACAGAGGAGGCGTTGTCCCTTTTCTAGTTCCAGCAACCTGGTAGCCATATATGTTCCATAGGCCTCTTCAGCATTGGGTGGTGTGCTCAGGATTTGGCTGGCTTCCCGAATGAGGGCTAGTGATTCCTCCTCTGTTCGGGTCATCTTCCTGGGCTTTTTGTGGTAATGCGGAGGGGAGGCACCTGACATTCCGTGAGGCTTCTACTGGGCCCAGCCACGGCCCCCTCCTCTCTCCCACTGGGCAAGGCCTCCTCCTCTCTCCCACTGGGCATGGCCTCCTTCTGGCTGAGCTCATCCTGGGTAAAAAAAAGGGACATACCGTAGTTGTAATTTTGGGTTACGCAATCACACACAATTTTCAGCTCATGACTTGCAAATATAATTCTAAACAAATAGTAAAGGCTATCTTTTTGACCCCACCATTATTGTAGCTGCTCACCAATATTTGAAGTATATTTTTGGCCACTACTGTCTAGTAATATGTCTACATATTAATAATTGTGATGAAGTCATTTTTGGTGAAGCACTTCAAAATTTTTTACGTTTACATCATTAACATTTACACAATCACTTCACAAAAAAGTATACCTGGCTGAAGCTGGGCGCCTCCACTTCATCAAGGATGAAAGGGCCCAGTTCTTCCTGGGACTCCTCAGCTGGGGTGGAGGGAAGGGTGGAGGGAAGGGTCGAAAGTGATTGCCTTGCTTCTGTCTGGTCATCCAGAAATCACAGTTTTTGGTAGTACCACAGGTTGGGGACATAAACCTGGTCTGCTGCTGCTCCTGATCTGTGGGACTCCTGGATCTTATTGTGTTCCCGCCTGTACATATTGTGCAAGATACCAATTTTACTGTCCAGAAACTTAAGGTCTGCCTGGGGGACTCGAGTCTTGACAAATTCCAAAAGTGTGCCCAGTGTTGCCTTCCTTACATCTCTATTAGAATATAATGGGTGCTTGACATCCCACAGGTTTCTTTTTTCTTCATACAGATCAATGAAACGTGTCAAAAATTCAGCATCCTTAAAGGGATTCATTTTTGCTGAAAGACAAAACACAAGATAAAAACTGTAATGTCAGTCCAAACTCTCAGTATTATTTTTTGCAGAATCTAGGGTACACATATACACACACACACCAAACACATTCACCAAACACACCCACGTTTAATCTTACCTTCGTTTCTGATGCTCGCTACTTCCGCTCGGACATATGTAGGCCAGCGTAATAGCTTTATATACACTGCGCATGTGTCATGCTACACCTGCGTTCGCCCCTGACATTCTTTAGTGCGATTTGTCCCCGCCCCTTCACTCTTCGTTGCGCAGTGGGAGTATACAGAGAAAGATGTCGGAGATGTCGGAGAGATTATCTGCAAGTAGCGCGGAGGAAAGCCCAGAGCCACAACCATCCAGATCCAGGAGGAGATATAAGGCCACCAACATGGCCTTTGAAGAGATGGTGGAGATGGTGTCCATATTGAGAAGGGAGGACTATGATGGCAAAAAAGGACCGTACACTCGACCCAATATGCGGAAGGACAAAATCATGGCCTCGGTTGTCACCGCTCTTGACCAAAAATTTGGTATTAAACGGGCTAAAGAACAATTGAGGAAGCGGTGGTCTGACCTCAAAACTAGGGAGCCTGAACAATATTGGCGAATAAAGAAGCTGCTTAAAAAAAGTAAGTACTTGTTGTGTGTTCCTATTGAGATACTTAACTTGCATGCTGATCCATATGCTTTTCGTTTATACAGCAACGTTTGTAAAGTTCTTTTGAAAATACATATGATACTAAGAAAATGACGTTTGTTTTTCGCCAAATACGATGGTACAGGGTTGGACATACGTTTAGGTCTTGATAATTTGTCGTATTCCAAAAATGTGGTGATGTTGTGTAGATGTGTTTGAAACTAGAATGCTTCTTCAAAAATGATTCAGTTTAATGTAAGGACAGGACACAGCAGCTGTTTCCACATCTGGACTCACGAGCACTAGTGTACTATGTGACACCAGATAAAATTTTTGAGGCTAATACACATAGGGGATAATTGAGGTGTCTGCATCTGTGAAACTTGCATGAAAATGTGTATTGTTTTGCATTTTTTGTAGTGAATTTTAATCCTGTCTTCAAAATTTTTTTGGAAACAAAATGACAATTGTCCCCAACTTCTAACCAACGTTTCATATTCCTTTTTCATGACTGAAATATCACTGTTTTAACTATACCTTTTGTTTAATTCTCATAGAGGAGAAAAGACTCAGACAACAGTCCGAGGATCCCAGGACCTCCCCAAGTCACCAGCCTCAGGCAGCAATTAGCCCAAGACCACGCTCACCCGACGAGCTGGAGGAAGGAGAGGTGGAGGAAGTGTGCGATATTTCCACCCCACCAAGTGAGTGACTGACACCCCAGCTTAAGTTAATCTATTTAGGCGTGCATATTTTTATAAACTTTTTTATCCACACATTTTATGTGATGTTCTGGTTGTGAAAGGCCAAGCGGCGGAGCCATTTAGCACAGACAGTGCACAAAGACTGATTGGGCAGATAATGGTGTGGAATAGCCAAACTGACAGCATGAGAAATCGGCTGGACACCATGCAACAGGAAATGAAGAACATGATTGATGTTTTGGGTAGAATCTAATAACTTTTTGCCTAAAAACATCAATCATGTTCTTCATTTCATTGTCAAGTTTTATTTTTTTTAAATGTTTGAAGTTGTTAAATACTAATCTAAAAATTTAGCAGATGCACACAGTGTGTCAACATGTGCTATCTTCAATCAGGGGATATCAATGTACTTGTTTTGTGTTTGCAACCCCTTCATCAGAATAATGTTAGTTTGTGAGAGGAACAAAGGGATTGCACACACAAAACACGTCCATTGCTCCCCCATGATGGGAGATAGCACATGTTGACTTGAACCTTTTTTACTCCCAAATTGTGAGCATCTGAAATTTTTTTGTTTTACATGGGTGACATCACCAGCACCGTTATTAACATGTTGAACTTTGTAAGTTCCTGTTATTTTTGGTTCTTATGTTTTTTCAAAACCCTGTTGTCAAGCCTAATTTTGTAAACAATATATATTTTTAACAAATATGCCTAAACTAAAAAAATATATATATATTTTTCCTAAAAAAAAACCCATAAAACACGTTCAAACAAAATGTACCTTTCAATGTGCACACAGTAAAATGTTTTTACTACTACAATGTGTGTGGCTTATTATTTATCAATAACAGATTGTTATTTTTTTGTGTGGTTACAGTGACAAAGGACCTTATTAACTGAAGGGAAATGCACTTGCCACTACAAGTGCACTAGGAGACAGACAAAACTAAATGCAAACAAGAATCAAAACAAGAGATTTTTGACAAAATTTTTTAAATTTTTTTTAATAAAAGATTAAAGCTCTTGTTGCATTGCAATGGCCCCCCGACCATTAAAATAATTGACATATCTGTCACGCACTTGACGGGCGGTTTGGGGGGCCAAGCCAATACGGCCACTATCCAGGCCTGTGAGTGGATCTTCACCACTAAGTCTGGCCTCAGGCCCAACTGAGGTAAGATATGTCGATGAATGACGTCTCAAAAAATGATGCAGAATGCAGCAAGCCATGATGACATAATTGATCTAGTATTCTGCAAGATTTATTGCGGAGAGGAACAAACGGAACCGGCTGGCCAGAATCCCAAAGGCATTCTCCACAAATCTTCTTGCTCTGGCCAGCCGGTAATTAAATACCCTCCTCTCAGGGGTGAGGACCCTTTGGGGGAACGGCCTCATCAAGTGCTCGTCGAGAGCAAACGCTTCAGCAGCGATGAAAACTAAGGGGAGTCCATCCACGTTCTGGTCATCAGGTGGCAATCCCAGGCCACCAATCTGGAGACGCTGGCACAGCTCGGTCTGTGCAAAGACTCCTCCGTCCAACATCCGGCCGTTCTTCCCCACATCCACAAACATAAATTACAATTGTGCCGAGACCACCACCATCAAAACTACACCATGAAACCCCTTATAGTTATAGTAATAAGACCCCGGATGGGGTGATGGCACAATGTGGACATGCTTCC
The DNA here is from genome assembly GCF_042186555.1 of Aquarana catesbeiana. NCBI lineage: Eukaryota > Metazoa > Chordata > Amphibia > Anura > Ranidae > Aquarana > Aquarana catesbeiana. The sequence continues at coordinate 155,806,689 of NC_133335.1, forward strand.
CATCGATCGCCCCGACACAGTTGGTAAAGTCCCAACGGTCAGCGAACTGGGAGGCCACAGTCTGCCATTCCTGTGTGTTCGAAGGAAACTGTGGAGTCAAACAAGAAAAAAAAAATATAAGTACTTTTAAACATAACTGATATCAGATTACACAAAAACATTCTTAAACAGCAGCAGTCGAACTTTATTAATATGTGTTATTTTTAGAAAAAATTACAAAAACATAAGGCCCACTTATAAGATTACTCACCCCCTCTGATGGACCATTGATCAATTTGTATGTAGGGGGAGGGGTTCTAATTTCGGCCAAGAACACCCCTGACAGTTGCAAACATTTGAGGGGGTGGGGGAGGGGTTCTAATTTGGGCAAAAAACACACCTGACAGTTGCAAACATTTGAGGGGGTGGGGGAGGGGTTCTAATTTGGGCAAAAAACACACCTGACAGTTGCAAACATTTGAGGGGGTGGGGGAGGGGTTCTAATTTTGGCAAAAAAACACATCTGACAGTTGCAAACATTTGAGGGGGTGGGGGAGGGCAAAACAGTACAATGGAGCTGACAATATACATTGTTCAAGGAACTATAGGCTAGAGGTATAAATGGACCCAGGATTGCATGGTGGGGAGGTTATTGAAGGTAAATATGCATGTAGGCCAAAAAATGATTAATGTAAAAAACCAGGCATGCATGAAGATAAAGGGGACATTCACAGCATATTCCAAGCATGGTAATTAGGTAACGAGGACATTTAGACAATACGTTAGCAAACATTAAATACATATCATGTAATGTTAAAGGATAAAACTTACTTTCATATAGTCCTTCTGCAGGACCTGAATAATAGCAGAACAGGTCTCTGGGATTATGATCCCCAGAGCCTGGGGGGAGATGCCTGTCAAGAACTTCAAGTCCTGAAGACTTCTCCCAGTCGCCAAGTAACGTAAAGTGGCAACTAGCCTCTGCTCCGCAGTGATGGCTTGCCTCATGCAGGTATCCTGCCTGCAGATACTGTATAAGGGGTCAGTATAGCCAGCAGATGTTCAAAAACGGGGTCCATCATCCTGAGATAATTCCTGAAATCCTCAGGATTATTCTCACGGATCTCACGGAGCAAAGGCATGTGCGAGAATTGGTCACGCTGGCGCAACCAATTCTTCATCCATGAACTCCTCCTCGCCCTGTTCATGGACTGGACTCAGGTCAAAGTATTAACCCCAACACCAAGTCCCCACGCAGCACGAACATGAGAACGAGTACGTCCATGCACCATGGCTTCAAAACGATCGGCTGGTCAAACAAACAAACTTAGAACAAACGCACTGAAGAATAGCAAGGCCTATGAAGAGCGACCTGAAGATCAGGAATGAGCGGACCAGAACGGCCTGCTAGGCAGGTTACGAACTGACCAACACGCACTGAAAAACGGATACAAACCTCACGAGCACAAACTGAACCACAGAAAACGATCGAAATAAGCTGAAGTGTGAAAAGCGCGAATCGTCTCTAACCAAACTTCTACTAACACGAGATAAACACGAGATTAGCAAAATGAGCCCAAAGGGTGGCGTAGTGGGGCTTGAACTTCCTTTTTCTAGTCCCGTTGTACGTGCTGTACGTCACCGCGTTCAAAACCATCGGACTTTTGGAGTGATCGTGTGTGTCCAAGTTCGTCCGTTTGTAAGTCCGGCGCACCTACGCTACAAAGTGCGTCAGAAAGATCGCTGGACCAAGTATGCCGGAAAGTCAGCTCGTGTGTACGCGGCAATAGAGTCTAGTGTTAAAACGCCTTCATAATATGATCATGAGAAATTTGCAGGATGGTTGTCGTAATAGATTCTTGAAGTGTAGAGTCTGCACACTGGTATGGTCAAAAATGCAATTTCCTGATGCCAACATGGCAGCATACTAATGATAGATGATAGAGCTCTGTCTCTTTACTACTCCATCAGGACCAGTGAATAGCATAAATGAAAGCATGGTTAGCCGCCACCCCATTCTTCTTTTTTTCCTCATACCTCCACGCACCAGTGATGAAGTAAGGAATTTTATGTCCCCCCACCCTGCTGCTGAGCAGTAACCGGCTGGGTTCAAGCCTCTCCCAGTGCGTAGTCTCAGTGCTTGGGCTGCTAACATTGCGCTAATAAACCTGAGAGACCCTCGTCTGTGTGGTCTTGATGGGTCCCTGCAGTGTTTCCTCTTTAGGAACGAAATCTGCCATGCAGCATGACTTGGTTCCAGGAACTTTGGGGGGGCCAGCCTGTCATTTCCTTTTCTAGGGGCTTCCTTGTCCGTTAGGCTATGTCTTTACCTGTTTTATTCAGTTCCTGCTCTTCTCCTTTCTTATTTGGCTTTTAGTAAGTTCAGGGTGAGCGAGGAGTGGGTCGCACTGTGCAGGTAGGTGTCAGGGTCTCCCTATAGGCGTGGGGCGGCTACCCAGCGCGGTATTTATTGGTCTAGGGTGCTCCCGATGATGTCATAGGGCTGCGCCCGGTCCGCACATGAGCACTGACCGACGGAAGCTCTGAGCGCCATTTTGGTTCTGGGCAGAGTGATTAGTTTTGCCCACAAACAACAGGAGGAGTCTGGGGGCGGGTTCTGCCTGTCCAAGGATCATCTAAGAGTGTCAGTGGGCTGCTGTGGGATGGACAATATACAGCCTCCTGACTGTCTTCAGACTGTGAAGTTTGTTCCTGGATCCAGTCTCAGCAACCTTCTGTGTTGCCATCTACTGGTAGGAAAGTTTTCTGTACTTTAAAAAAAAAAAAAAAGGTACATTCTTTTCCTTTGCTTTGTTTCAGCTGTTTGCTCTGTTGTAGTTTTCAGACTTTCATGTTAGAAGATTACTAGCAATCTCCATCCCCCTATCCAATAAATTGGTGTGCAAAGACTGTCTAGAGGAGTCTGCAGTAGACAGTGAACAGGACACTGCGCAAGTCTCATCATTACTAAAGAAGGTAGTACGAGATTCCTTGTCTCAGTTTACCTCAGCCCAGCCACCCGCCCAAAGGGTCCCATTGGAAAATCAGCCGGGGACTTCAGCAAGCAGTATGACCCCAGTGTAAAAAAAATAAATAAATAAATAAATGGCGCTCCCACTCAGGAGAAAAGCTCCAAGGAAGACGTCTCTGATCCTCTTCCCCAGAGTCAGCGCCCCAGCAAGAGTCCTGCAGGGCCCGTGGAGCAGTATCTATACCCAGGAGGCTGGTGAGTAGACACTGCCTGGAGGAGTATACAGCTAACAGGTAATGCCAAATGTCTTTATTATTCATAAGTGTGGCACAAGATTCTGTTTTGAACTCGCCTTAATTACCTGAAGCAACTGTTACACTTGTATTGGAAACTGTTGGAGACTGTTGCCATAGGAGACGGCGCTCTTATCCGTGCAGATGTGGCATCTTGCTGGATGCTTTTCCCTGCGTGGCTGAACTGTAGAAGTCCAGGAGTTTACCGGGTTAGCATTACACAGACATATTTGGGTGCAGTGAGGCCAAACAGCCACCTATGAGGGCAACAGATTTGTGTATGACTATCTCGGTTACCTGGGGAACCACAGCCTGGTCCAGGTAATATGTCCGGGTCTCAGTCCACGGACCACGGCTATGGAAACAGGACAGATCTAGCGCCTTGAAGCGATTCAGTTCGCATTTGCAGTGCTTTACAAATCATTCATTCATTCATTTAGGGGGACTGAAACCCTGACACATGATTCAAAACCCGAACTGTCAGGCTGAATCCTGGACAAGTGGTACACCCTAGGTGTCTGGCACCCATGAATCTACTTTGCACTGCACCTAATATGCCTTACGACCCACTCTTTGTGGAAGGAGGTTGACAACTCATGGCTCTTGAGGTTCTCATTGGACTGAAGGAGTCCTGGGTCCTTGCTACATATATTATAGATGCAGCAGTCTGCTATTTAAAAATAGGGAGGCTGACCAGGAAGTCCCCTCTAGTTGCTTGTATAACCACTGGAGGAGCACCTTAGCACTTTGGCGGCTAGGGAGGCCACATGGTTGAGACCCTGGACTGCGTATTGCTTCCTAGAAACAAAAGTGGGGAAGATTGGAAGGGGTTCGAGAAAAATGCCAATATAAAACAGGCTGTCGAAACTGTGTACCCTGAACAAGCTAATGGTCAACCTGCTCCTACATATTTGTAGCATCTGCAAGTGCCGGCAGACCAGCAATATCCAGTCCATGTACTGGGTGAGTCTAATGGGAATGGTTTAATAATTATTAACCAGCTGCTGCACCCACAGGACTCTGATGACAGTGGCAGGGTCTGCATCCCTTTAGACATTATCTCCTATTGGGAGTATCTTGCAAAAAATATATATATATTTTTGTAGCAGTGGATGTCAAAAATCTGACTTGTATTTTAGTGCAGACTTCTGGGGATATCAGTGAGCCAGTCACACAAGTGCATACCCAGACTCTTAAGGTAAGACCTAGAAGGCACGCTTCATGGGTTTCTGGACAGCATGCTGTACAGAGCCTTGGATGAAGGTATCAGACACTCATGGTCACTTCGGGAGATTCCTCACTGCTCCTCCTCCACACCATTTCTCTCCCACAGAGCTGCCACAACAACAGCGGGTGGGCTGCTACAATGCTTACAGACACCTCAGACTCAAGAGGGATTGCAGGTTTTCTATCCAATCCTGTTTCGCAGAGGATGTTGGTTAGTGTCCAGTTGCAGATCGGAAGAGGTCAAACCCTTTTAGGCCCTCTTTGAGATCTTTAAGAGTCCATTAAACAGTATAACCACATGGCTGGAGGCTGTTGCTGGATTGTCAGGATGCCTATTCTATCCTCACACTTTACAGGGAAAGCAAAGCCAACCTTTTTCCATCCCAATGGTTGGTTGGTTTTATTTCCATCAGAGGAAGTGGTGACAGGAACAGAATTCTGAGGACGAATATTTCCGCTTGTTTGATGGCTTCTTAGTCATCTGGGCACAACGTCATTATGCATAAAGATGATTCCTGGGGTGCATGGGCACCTGCACAAATTTCAACTAGAATTCTTAGTGCAAGGGAGGAAACAGGATAGAACACAGTCAATAGGTATTAGTATGAGTAGCGGTCTACGGTGATGGAAAGACCTTAAGGCCTCTTTCACACGGATGATCCGTATGTCCGTTTTTCATCCATCCGTTTTCGGATGAAAAACGGACATACAGTCATCCCTATGGAGCGTCGGATGTCAGCGGTGACATGTCCGCTGACATCCGACCCCGCTCCGATCCGAAAAGTGTAACGGAGGAAAAACCTACTTTTCCCTCCGTTTTCGGATCGGATCGGATGACGACGGACACTACGGACCGTCATCATCCGATCCCCCCATAGGGGAGAGCGGCGCTCTGACAGGTCCGTCGCTGCACAGCGTGCAGCGATGCACCTGTCATCTTCCTGCTCAGCGGGGATCGGCGGAGCGATCCCCGCTGAGCCAGCGTGTGTTCACGGGGCGGATCATGACTGATCTGCCCCGTGTGAAAGAGGCCTAAGGAAGTCTTGGTCAGTTAGGAACGTTAGACTGGAGAATGGCTACGAATCATGTCTGCATGACAGCTGGGAACATGCACTGCAAAGGACTTTCGGTCAAGGCAAGCAGAGATTCCCAGCCAAGGAGGATAACCTCGAACGTGCTGGGGGTTCAAGCAGCCCTTTTAGCACTTTGGCCTTACTACACATAGTCAAGGAGGACCAATCTCCTTGCACTTTAGCAACAGGGCAGCAGTCACTTATATTCAGCTCCAGGATGAAACTCGCAGCAATATGCTATTGAGAGAGGTGAAACCCTTAACACCTGGGGCGAAAGATCAGCAGCAAAATTTTGGAAGCAGTTTCCTCCCAGCGGTTTCTTTTGAACAAGTACAAGCTTCCCAGAGCACAACGAGTGGGTCTACGACCCAGGTCTTCTCTGAGCTGGTCCACAGGTGGGGCCTACCATAGACAGACCTCCTTGTTTCCCACAGTAATCACAAACTTTGGTCTGATTTTGTCTGTACCCCAAGGCGCAAGGGGCAAATGCTATGGTCTCTCCCTGGGACTACAATCTAACATATATTTTTCCCCAACATTTCCTGTAAATGAGATTCCCCTTGAGGCTGTCAAGGGAGAACATAGTTGTCATAGCCAGTCCTCCATATTGACCAGGAGGCCCTCTGCTTTCCCTGGCCATTCAATTCAGGATACAGAAGACATTTCCTCTCTATAACATGCACAGACTGTGGCTGCAAGCAGAGACATTAAAGGGGGAGGATGGGCAACTCCGGTTGCTCCAGTTTCACTCCAGAGTGATCTCACCTTTGTTGTGTGCGAGAAGACATTCTACCTACAGCATCTAGGTCTAATTCTTGGTAGGGCAAGACATTGATCCTACTGCCCTGCCAGTGTCAGCTGTTCTATACTTCCTCCAGGCCTTAGCCTATCCTCACATAGCTCACTAGTGTGGGCTATATTGGCAATAACACATTTGAATGGGCCAAGAATCCTCAAGTTTGCACAACTTTTGAGGACAGTCATAAAGAGTCGGTCACCAAGGAAGAAAGATCTATTGCAGTTGCTGGATCTCATATCAGTTTAATCATTTGTTCCAACAGAGCAGTGTTCGGTTTAGGCCATCACTTACAAGGCAGTATCAATTGCAAGAACTTTAAGCAGAAGGTTATCGGAGATTCAAGGTCTTGGAGCTTCAAAGTAAAAAAATATATTCCTTTCTTTCCAGAAAGAGTAGAGTTGGATCTCGTAGATCATCCTGCATCCAACCTAGCAACAGACTGCTATTTAACAGACAGCTGGACATTGCCTAACTTTCCAGAACATCACACAGGAAAGTCACACGTACTGTTCATTTTCAGAACGTTAAAAGGAGTATCTCTCCACAATTGTCCCTTTCAGGTCATCTAAATAAACCTTTTGTCATTCCAGCTGGCAATCATCAAGGGAAAGAGGTTACTGCCTGGATCCTAGCAGGCTTGGGTTGTGTATATAAGACTATAGGTCGCGAGCCTCCGTCAGTGGCGGCGGAGCACTCTACCAGAGTGGTTAAAGCCTTATAGGCAACACATTCAAGAGAATCTATGGTGCCCATCTGTACAGGGGTATCATGGTTGCTCCAACATTCCTACTCAAACTTGACGGAATAGATGCGGGGGCCTTGTCATCAGGGGACTTTGTAGGAAGGACTTTTCAGTCCTCTGTCTCATCCTAATTAGAAGATTGGTTTGACAAATAGATCCCACCCTATCAGCTAGTTATTTATCACTAGTATGCTGCCATGTTGGCGTCAGGAAAACTGAAAATTGTATCAAATACTTACCGTAATTTTCCTTTCCTGACGCCAAACCATGGCAGCATATGAGCCCACCCATGTGCGTTCCGGTATGTGGCTTGTTACAAAGAATGGGGTGGCGGCTAACCATGCCTTCATTTATGCTATTCACTGGTCCTGAGGGAGTGGTCAAGAGGCGGAGCTCTATCACTAGTATACTGCCATTGTTTGGCGTCAGGAAAGGAAAATTACAGTAAGTATTTGATACAATTATCAGTTTTCTCACTTCTCTCTCATTTTCTAGTATAGGATCCAATCTGATTAAAACAAAAATTCTCAGCAACTGAAGATCAGGTTTATTATACCTGAAAACAAATCGATCTGCTCTAAAGCTCAGAAGGTAAAATACAAATTGAAAATGAATAAATTGATAAAAATTGCATGAATCTTGTGTAAAAACATGTATTAACAGACCTAAATCTTCACACCTAATTGTTTAACCTTGGAAAAATAATATTTCCAGAAACTGAAAGAAGAAATACTATAAAAACTGGTTAATTAACGTAGATAATGAGGATGATTTACTAAATGATGGGAGATTGTTTATGTGTGTGAAGCTTCAATTATCCAATCATGTAAAAAGAAAATCCCTGATTACTTATTTAATCTGCACGATTGGATAATTGCAATGACTATTCACACAATTTATTGTGTGAATGTTGTTAAATGAATCAGCATCAGTGGCTATACAATAGAAGAAACAGCCTGGTTTATTAGGTAAAAACTGATTCTGCAGAAAAGATTGCCAATTAGAAAAAAAAAATCAACAGCAGCAAAGTTGTTTAACATCAAATTTCATCTTAAATCATATTGTTATCCATAAATATGAAAATTGTCATATCATCTCTTATTGCCTTTATTATTCTATTTAATATGTTTATACTAATTTATATGCATGTAAAGCAGGGGTGCCGAACTCAATTTCATCGTGGGCTGCATCAACATTTCGATTGTCCTCAAAAGGGCCGGTTGTATCTGTAAGATTAGATGTCCAGCCCCCTCCCTTATATTAGATGTCAAGAGCCACCTCACCATCAGAAGTTGAGTCCCCTACTCTCCCTAACATGACAGTGCACCCCCTTTCCTTATGCTGCTGCTGGGAAGAAGCTGGATGCATTGCTTGAAAGCAGAAAGTAGGGGTCTGGAGGAGGACCAGAGGAGGGCTGGAGCTCTCTTGCAGCTGCAGGAGAGGTGTGAGGGCCGCATGAAATGGCCTGGAGGGCCGGATTCGGCCCGCGGACCTTGTGTTTGACACCTGTGATGTAAAGTATATATAAAACACAAGAACTAAAGTGCAACTTAACAGTCTTTTGTTTCTGTTTTTTCCTTAAAGCAGAACTTCATTCTCTCTCATTCTCTCAATAAACATTGACTATTTTTAATCCTTATGGGGCTACCATTAATAAATAGCTATGAAAGTATATCATTTACTTTTTTTTTTTTTACATTTCTTCAGTTACTTCCCGGTTTTAATGCCTAAGCAAATTATGTCATACATCCCAGAAGTCTTCAGGAGGAGAGGGGTTCTTAGCTAAGCACACCTTCCTGCCTGCATGCCTGAGCAAAGGATAGATGGATTCCAGGAAGTAAATTTTACATGAATCATCTGCCCTTACTCAAGATGACCATGGCCAGAAATGCTAGTGTTTTTGGTTTGTGGTACTCAGATACAGTGTTGTTCCACTTTAACCACTTCAGCTCTGGAAGGTTTCACCCCCTTCATGACCAGAGCATTTTTTGCAATTTGGAACTATGCTATTTTAACTGGTAATTGCACGGTCCTGCAACAAAATTGATGTCCTTTTTTTCCTACAAATAGAGCTTTCTTTTGGTGGTATTAGATCACAACTGGGATTTTTATTTTTTGTGATATAAATGAAAAAAGACCAACATTGTTAAAAGAAATGACATTTTCTACTTTTTGTTATAAAAAATATCCAATAAACTAAATTTCTGTCATACGTTTAGGCCAAAATGTATTCAGCTACATGTATTTGGTAAAAAAAAAAAAAAAAATCCCAATAAGCGTATATTTATTGGTTTGTGCAAAAGGTATAGCATCTACAAACTAGGGTACATTTACTAGAATTTACGCAGCTTTTACTTTCTGACTGCCTACCTCATTTCTTGAGGTGCTAAAATGGCAGGGCAGTACAACCCCCCCCCCTTTCAAATTACCCCTTTTTGGAAAGTAGACACCCCAAAGAATTTGTTAAGAGGCATGTTGAGCCCATTGAATAATTCATATTTTTCTCACACGTGATTAAAAAATGACAAGAAAAAATAAATATGTGGAATTACACCCCAAAATACATTCTGCAGCTTCTCCTGAGTACGGGGATACCACATGTGAGACTTTTGGGTGCCTAGCTGTGTACAGGACCCCGAAAACCAATCACTGCCTTCACGCTTTCTAAGGGCGTAAATTGCTCATTTCACTTCCTCACTACCTATCACAGTTTCGGAGGCCCTGAAATGTCAAGAAAGCACAACCCCCCGCCCCATAATGACAACTTTTCGGAAAGGAAAGTAGATACCCCAAACTATTTGCTGAGAGGCATGTTGAGTATTTTGCAGATCTTGCTTTTTGTCACAAAGTAAATAACATTTTTCCAAAAAAACGTTGCAACAAATGAGATCTGAAAAATACTCTCCATGCCCCTTAGCAAATACCTTTTTGCTAGAAAATTACTTTGAACCCCCAAACATCATATATATCTATATATTTTTAATCAGAGGCCCTACAGAACAAAATGGTGGGCGTTGCAATTTTTGTTGTCATGCAGTATTTGCGCAGCGATTTTCCAAACAATTTTTTTGGAAAAAGAAAAACTTTTTTGAATTTTAATGCACAAAAGCACAATATATTGTGCAATTGTTTGGTACATTATAAAAGATGATCTATTGCCGAGTAGATAGATACAAAATACGACATGCTTTAAAATTGCACACGCCCGTGCAGCAGTGACAAACTACGCACATTTTTAAAAGCCTTTACAGGTTACCACTTTAGATTTACAGATGAGGTTTACTGCTAGACGGTCGGACTTTGGTTTGGCCGTGTGTAGGCAAGACCGCTTGAATGGAGTTCCGTCGGAGAAACCTTCGGAGTTTATTCCGACGGAAAAAACGGTCGTGTGTACAGGGCAAAAGAATAAGAGAAAGAACAAGAAAAACGGCTAGAGAGAGGGATAGGAGGAAAAAAACAAGAAATTTAGGATAGAGACGGATAAAAGGGAAAGAAAGAACAAAGAGAGAGAGTGGTAAATCCTAAAATGTACCATAAGGGGTTTTAATACTGTACGAGTGGAAGGCAGTCAGGGAGCGCTAAATGTCCATGGGTTAGGGCGCAAATTACATGTCTTGCCTTGGGTGCTGACAACCCAGGCTACGAAAATAATTTTACTGTTAGGGGTCCCTACAACTTGGGAAATTTTATCAAGGGGTCACGGCACTAGGAAGGTTGAGAACCACTGCCCTAGACTGTGCCGTGCTGTACCCTAATACTAATAATCCACTAGTGTGAGGAAGCGATGGAAACAGTCCTGGATGCAGAGACCAGGTTGGCCAGGACAGGATGGACAAAAATAGCGGGTGTCACGCCTATATCCGCGTTTGCTACAGACACGGCATCTTTTTTGGGATGCTCTTTGGGTAGAGGTACCAGGGAGGACATCCGGAAAATGCCTCTCATGCAGCCGGCTCACTGTATCTGGATTGGGAAATAGGGCCACAGCGCCTTCTGGATACGAAAGGCTGTGATGATCTCTTCCATGAAATTTTTGGAAGGATCCACTTTCCGAAACACAAAGTTTGAGAGCAGGATATAAAATTTTCCGACAACAAAATCCGATCGGTTAAATTCCAACCGTGTGTACACAAATCCGACGCACAAAGTGCCACGCATGCTCAGAATAAATGAAGAGACTAAAGCTATCGGATTTTCCGACAACTTTGTGCGACCGTGTGTATGCAAGACAAGTTTGAGCCAACATCCGTCTGAAAAAATCCATGAATTTTGTTGTCGGAACGTCCGATCAATGTCCGATCGTGTGTGCAGGCATTACGGGCAACTAAGTACGGCCCCATTATTTGGTCATTAAAGTCCACCCTTCCCATTTTAAGGTTGTAGTCGTGGAGACAGAGGGGATTCCCAACAACATTAGTCACCTTTGCAGTATGAACTGTCGTATCTGCGTGAATGGAAGACAGAACAAAAACGCTTCCTTTGTTCTTCCACCTCACTGCAAGCAATTCATTACTTCTTAAGCAGACTCTCTCCCTCCGTCTAAGGCAGGTATTTACAAGCCGTTGGGGGAAGCCCCGGCGATTAAATTGCATGGTGCCACATGCGCCAATTCCAAATTCAAAAAGGTTTCTAAAAAGTGTCACGTTTGTGAATTAATTGTCCATGTACAAGTGGTACCTCTTTCCAAATAAGGGTGACACAAAGTCCCAAACAATCTTGCCGCTGCTCCCTATGTAGTCTGAGCAGTAACGGGGCCCCACGCTGCTGTCTCTTTCCTCATTAACCAGGAAACTACATGTATAGTCTGCTGCCCTGTCACAGAGCTTATAGATTTTGACCCCATATCTGGCACGCTTGCTGGGGAGAAACTGTTTGAAACAAGGTGGCCAGAAAACTTAATTAAGAACTCATCTACACAGATTGTTGGGGCATATACAAGGTTGCAAATTTTTGGCTGGTTGCTTTCATCCATAATAGATCCATACAGATATTCAGTGAAAAACAGCTATAAAAAAAACAAGGAGAGTTAAATCTGCTGTTTCCACCTGAATTCCGGGTTGGTCAGAAGTCTGTGGGCTGCCAATCAAGATTTGAATTCCTGGTGGCTGTGGGACACTACTTGTGCTTGCCACCGCACCAGCTTGAACTGCACTTATGGGACTCACCACATCACCAAGTGTTACTGCAGTGCTGGTTTGTCTACGACCAGGATGTACTAGGTCGCTGGTGCTCGCCAGAAGGTAGAGCGGCACTAGTACTGGCACTCTGCTGCATACGAGAATCTTGCGATTGTAGGACCTCAGCAACCTGGGAATGGGTCAGGTTAGCAGGGACCTCTACTCCGTTGTCAGAGCTATCTGTCAGGGTGCCGCTGCACTCTATTTGGTATTCTGAGCCAGATTCTGACAGTGAGGACTCCCCATCGCTCTCATCTGTCATGCTCAGTATCCTGTAGGCCTCTTCACTAGTGTACATTTTAGACAATACATTTATAGGTACCTAGTGTGACTCACAGGTGAAAAAGCACCTGGTTGTCAAGGACTGTTTGGACCGCTACAAAAAAATGTAACTGCTAGCGCTAGCAGAGACAAGGCCTGACTCTGCTAATGCTGCGGTTTTGTGTGCTGTGTATCAGAAGTGACAGTGATCTACCGACGCTGCACTTGTTTGGGGGGGGCAGAGGGGCTAAACGCACGTGCTGGCAGGTGTCAGGCTGATCCTGCTAATGCTGTGTTTTTGGGAACACTATACTATTGGGGATGCTAGTCTAGTTCTGATCTGATCAAAGATATTGATCTGTTCGGGCTATACTAGTAATGGAGTGTTACTGGCAATCAAAGGGTTAAAACATATTCATGAATATGTGGCGGACAATCTGATGCTGTCTGGGATTGACGCTAATGCTAACTGGCATCCCATGACACGAATACAGTGATCTGAAAAAAAGATCTGTACACTGTACTAATGACACTGTGACAGGGCAGTGAAAGGGTTAATTGGGGGTGATCAGGGGGTTAAAACTTTATTAGGGAATATATGACGGGTACCCTGACCCTATCTGGGACTGACGTTAACGCTATCTAGTGACACCAATACAGTGATTAGTAAAAAATCTGTACACTGTACCTAGTGACACTGTGACGGAGTGAAAGGGTTAACTGGGGGGGGAGGATCAAGGGGTTAAATGTGCCTAACGATGTGTTCTGGTGTCAGTGTAGTGCTTGTACTCACTGTAGATGCTCTCTTCTCTCATGCTGGAACCGAAAAGGACTCTAGGAGAGAAGAGTGTATAATTTCCTGTGCCTATGCTTACATTACACAGGCACAGGACATTCTGCCATTCGCCAGAACTGAACAGCAGATCCAATTATTGACCTGACCTGATGATTGATCAGTTATAAATCAAATCTGATCAGCGCCGGGCCGGGGGGGCGCGAATCATGTACAGGTACGTGATTTCACGCAGATGAGCTGTCATGCTGCAGTAAATGTACGTGGGGCAGTCCAGAAGAGGTTAAGCTTTTTTAAAGTAGTTATAAAGCGAATACATTTTTCACCCTAATGCATTCTCTGCTTTAAGGTAAAAAATGTCCCACTACTTGTATTGTCCCCTAACCTCCCTAAACACTTACCTGAGTCCTATCTTTTTTTAATGCTGTGCCCGTCTGCAGCGGCACTGGTCTCTGTTCTTCTTCCCTCAGGACACAGAGGCAACAGCAGAAGCCATTGGCTCCTGCTGCAGTCAATCAAATCCTGTGAGGAGGTAGTGGGGGGTGTGGCTGAGTCATGCTGTGTGTACAAGCGGTTCGTTATGGGGGCAAAGATGAAGGTGCCAACAGTGCCAGTGGGGGGCCCCAGAAGAGGCGGTTCAGTGCCGCTCTGTGCAATACTTGCATAGAGCAGGTAAAAATTCAGTAAGCAGGTAAGCTCTAGAACTAGCCCCCCACCACCAGCCCCTCCGCTGCCTGTTCAAATTGTCTGAAAAAGTAAGCGGCTTTTGACATACATGCTCTTTATAAAACCCATAGAGGTTGACTCTCAGATAAAGTTCATACATTAGTTGACAAAAGTCCTTATTTATGAAAATGGGGAATCATCTACAAGGTGTACAGTTCTTTGGCCTCTACTAAACAAGGGAAGTGTTGAAAACGGCATGTTATGTCTTTAAAACTAAAAGGTGCATAAAGGGAAAATGAGGATCTGCAGATGTGACAGGTGCTCTTTAAATGTCACTCAATGATGTGCATCACTCAGCCCAATCTCACTGGATGCTGCAGCCAAGGTTACCTTAGGACAGGCTTGAGTTTCACTTGCAGAATAATCCAGTGTTAGCATGTTCTAATTACAGAACAGTATTTCAAAAACTCTGCATTAGACTCAGAGAGCACAGCAAGATTTTAATACCCATTCAGCTTGTGTTTAATTAAAAGGTAGGAGCAAGAAAGGAAAAATGTAGCACATACAGGTTATATGAATATAGTAGAAGAAAAACAAACCGGAAGGGATAATTTAATCTTGAAGTATACAGAGCCATAAAAGCTCTAATTTTACCAAGATGTTTTGAAAAGCTTTTGAAAAGGGAGGAAAAGCAAAGATATATATAAGTGAATTACCTGAACATTTTCACGAAGATCAGTGGCCTCTCGAACGGAAGGAGTAGCCGTTCTAAACACCTCATCAATTGCTTTGATGCCTGTAGTCTTCGTGGATGTATATTCACGAATCTTCTTGCCTTTTCGCACAGAGAGCCCCCTCTTGTGTGCTTTTCCTCCTCCTCTTCGGTTAGTGATAGCAATGTGGACAAACAATGTGGTATTTTGGAGGAACTCGCCTGTTAAAGACTGTAAAGGAACATGCCTAAAGCCAGTCTGCAGGCACTCAAATGGGATGGTATACTGGGCTATAAACTCATCTCCAATGAAGTCATCATCTAGTACTACAAACCGCAGTATAGCCAACTCTGGAAGGTTTATGTGAAACTCAAAGCTGTCATCAAATATTGGGTTGTCACCATTTTGTGTTACTGTTTTTGTCCGGTATTCTGCACAATCGGCGGGTATCCCATGTATCTCCACGTACACATATGGTTCCACCACATCTCCCTTTGCTCCTGATCCTTTAGGTTTAGGGAGGTTTTGACCACTAATAATTTTTAGGTGAAGCAGCTGAGCCGACACACCAGGCAAAGAGTCCTTTGCATTGGCGCTAAAATAGGATACTTCTTCCCTCATTATTGAGGGTCGTAGGACATAGCCACAGTTTCCATTCTGTCTAAACCATCCTGTATTAAGATCCATCATAAGACCTGGGGTTTGGTAGTTCATGGACACAATCTGGCAACCACATTTCCAGAAGTCTTGGGGGTTCATATTGCTAGAATCTATTCGCATTGAACTTGGGTAGACCCTTGAGAGGAATCTTTTGTTGTATTTTACAAACTCTTCAGGATATTCATTGGCAAAGTGACTAGCAGTAACCTCATTAAAGGAACATATGTGCCAGTATTTTTGGTTTCTTTTAGAGTTTTCAAAGTCCCTAAACCTTACGGACTGGCACAGAGTTACCTGGTCGGAGAGTTCTCTACAGAGTCGCAGCTTTCTGTTGGCAGCCCCATTAAGATGTTCACGATCATCATGACCCAATCTCCTAGCAATCTCCATGCCTTCATCCTCATCTGTTACATCTCCCTCTGAGTCAGAATTATCTGAAGGCAGCTTCTTACCTTTTATTAGAATCTTGCCTTTCAGTTGTTCTGGAGAAGGCAAGTAGTTTTCATCAGGGCATGCTGGATCTAGGTAAAGTTTGTCACCAAGGATCTTTTTTAAGCACTGGGCCATGAAACGCTGTTGTCGAACAGAACAATGAACTACCAAGCAAAGGATTAATGGGTACTCTGATGCTTCAAATGCATACTTGTCTATTACACTTATTACACTTCGGAAAGCTACCTGTGAAACCACAGACACGCCAAGGTAGATAAGAGGCTCATTATCTGGGCCATCCCAAACAACAAGCTCAATGCTACGACATCCCATCTTAAGGGCTTGTATATAGCCACTAATATCGGATGTGCCCCAGTAGTGGTCTTCTAGATGGCATGCATTGTGAGCAGAGTTGATGTAGTAGTGTGATAATGGCCTTGTCATATCCTGACAGACCACTTTTTTGTGAGGATCAAATATATAACAGTCCAATGAAAGAAGATAACGGGTGAACCCATCAATTGTGAGGTATCCTTTTTCACGTCCTTCTTTGGAAGGCTCATATTTCTTGATGATTTCCAGCGCTGTAATTTCATTTACCTCTTCCATACCTTGCTCCACTTCCATGAAGATCATCAGATCTTTTAGGTCCAAATACTCTTTATTGCTAGAAAACTGAACCAGTAAAAAGAATACCTCTGGTCTGGTACACAGTTCACAGTAGGCCTCTACAAAAACATCACAAGTAATATTACTGCCATATTTATCACAAACTTTCTGCAATTCCTTGAATTTTAGTTCTACTGTTGAAGTCTTCATACCAGGGTTAAGTCCCTTGATAAGCTGAATGGCTCTAGACAATGGAATCTGTCCTTTTTTTTCTATATCAGCAATCTCAAACAAAGATGAGATCCACAGTGTTCTTAAACTTGTTTGATTAGCTCCTACAACATCCGGAGTGTGCTTTCCATAAGATACCAAGTACCTGAGACCCATCACCCAAGTGTTGACAATATCAGCAGTACTGGCAACAAGATCCAATGATTCATAGTTTTCCCCATAAATGATAGAAAAGGCACATTCTTCTGGGAACTGATCAGACAGACCATTACTTCTCAAAACTGGAGTTTTCTTTCCAACACGCACCTCACGAATCGATTTAATTTCCAGTTTAGCTTTCTCTGAATCCTTCTTGGAAGGCTCCCATCGTAGAAAACGCATATCTGGATCTAAAAGGAAAAAACGATTGTACATCCTGGAGTTTGAGCGCACTTTCTTCATCTCGCACCCCTCCATCATGAAGGAAATGCAAGCAGCTGTGCTGTTGATCTTTCGATTGTGGGGCATTGTGCTGAAGGACACTGTTTTCTTTTGTTTTTGACGGGATCCATCCTAAGAGGAATAAAACATTTAAAACAAAAAGGTAAGTGAAGTGAAAAGAAAAACAAAAAACAAAACAATCCTACATGACAAGCCCTTTGTGGGTTACAACAATACTCTTGCTATTAATTTAGGAATAAATGCACCCAGAACAACAGCTTCCAAGATATCACATCAAAAGTCTAGCTGGTTGTGTACTTATGAGAAGTCTGATATCTCTAATGTTTACATAAGACCAGTCTACTGCCATTATTACGGTTGGCCAGAGATATAAAAAAAATATCTAATGTCCACATACAATTAACTGGACGAACATTCATTCATTTAAACTAGGACTCAATCATGCTAAAGTGTATCTCTATACCCAACACTCTGAATAGAATGAGTAAAAAGTTGAATCCCTATTATGGATCCAACAGAGCCCCTGACTGCAGTAAAACCTGAAGGGAGTTTTAATCCTTTAATCCTTGCAGCATGCCGAACAGCCAGCTTCTGTCAGACAGACCGACCTAAACACAGGCAGAACGTTGGCCGGTATTTTTTGTACCCGCATATGTCTCCTGACATTCTGTGCGTGTGTACAGGGCTTTAGGGGTAAAATTTCTATTTCATCTTGGTTGGCCTTTGATATGTCAGCTTTCCCTTTTGGTTGCTCTTGTTGTTTTACTGTTGCTACAACTTGTTGGAGGAATGTCAGATGGCATTGTATGTACTTTTTTCAGCTATACTGTTACATGCTTATTGACATAAGTCTGTAATATCCTGGGATGCCGTACTGTTTATTTCTAATAAACTTTTCTCTGATTTAAAAAAAAAAAAATCACATTAATGATTATGACACTAAATATGTGAAACATTAGTATTTTGAGTATAGCTCTTCGTATTTAAATACTCCCCAAAAACCAAACGCTGCTTCAGAACAGCTTTGCTTATACTAAGTTCTTGCAGTCGTTTGTTATCAGGGGCATTATGAGAGGTTCATTATCTTAACCACTTGCTTACAGGGCACTTAAACCCCCCTCCTATCCAGACCAATTTTTAGCTTTCAGCGCTAACGCATTTTGAATGACAATTGCGCGGTCATACAACGCTGTACCCAAATGAAATTTTTATCATTTTTTCCCCACAAATAGAGCTTTCTTTTGGTGGTATTTGATCACCTCTGCGGTTTTTACTTTTTGTTAAAAAAATGTAAAAACCTGAATTTTTTTTAAAAAAAAAACATTTTTTTTTATATTTTGTTATAAAAAATTTTTAACGGGTACTTTTTCTTCTTCATTGATGTACGTTGATGAGGCGGCAGTGATGGGCACTGATAGGTGGCAGTGATGGGCACTACAGGTGGGCATTGGTAGGTGGCACTTGTGGGCATTGGTAGGTGGCACTTGTGGGCACTGTTAGGTGGCACTGTGGGCACTGTTAGGTGGCACTGATGAGGAATGTGTTGTGCTTCCACTTCGGGACCGACGTCCCTGACATCTGAGCCGGTGATCGGCTTCTTTCTCTACTCGCGCTGTCAGCGCGAGTAAAAAAAAAACCGATTACTGATCTTCCTGTTTACATCATGTGATCAGCTGTCATTGGCTGACAGCTGATCACATGGTAAGGGGCCGGGACCGGCCCCTTACTCAGATCGGTGATCAGCCGAGTCTCAGTGACTCGGTGATCACAGCGCGCCCGGCGCGCGCCCTGCAGGGCGCGCGCAGGGAGCGTGCACAGGGGAGGACGTCATATGACGTCCTCCCGGGAAAGCAGGTCCGCGCTGTGGCCGTCATTCGGCCATAGCGCGGATGTCTAGTGGTTAAGCTAGCCACAGATGGATTCAAATTTGGCTGGTTCAGTATGGAACATCCAAATTTTGATCCATCTATGGTGTTCCCATTCGAGAGGAGTTGATCTAGTGATTGACTCCTCTCAAACGGGACTGTTGGAAAATTCAATCAGCGCATGCAGCCAATTGGCCGCAGCATTGATCAGTGTATTTTGACAGGGGAGCCCCACTGTCAGAATTCAATAACGCAGCAGGAAGGATTTCCCCACCCACCTCACATGTGCAGATGGGGAAATTCATTTGTTTTGTTTTTTTGATAAGCTGGTTGGCTGATTAAAAAGGAAACGCTCCTTCTATGGCCAGCTTTAGCTTAGGCTCACACTGCTGCAAAACACACAGCATTCCTGTGCAAATCACATGCAATGTCTGTGCAGTGCGATTTGAAACATTTTTTGTATGGCTCAAATCACTGTACCAAAATGGTGCAGGACCCTATTTTTAGCTGCATTGGGGTGTCATTATCATTTATCGACACCCAGAGCAGATCGCATGAACACAATGCAATGTGGGGAAACGCAGTTAATCGTGTGCGTTTCCCAATTTGCATCAGTGTGAACTGAGGCTTAGAGCCTTCCTGGAAGACTTGTCATGAGATAAGAGGTTTAGTATAGTACAAACCATTATAGCTGCTGCTATGTACCTATGGAATTACAAACAATGCACATATACAAGGCTTTTAAAACTTACAGTTAAAGTGTAACTAAAGACAAAACCTTTTTTCAGTTTTGATAGTGTAAGGGAGGATTATAACCCCTGCCAGTATTTTTTTTTTCTTTTGCATCCCATAGGAACGCAGGACCATAACCAAAACAGGAAGTGAGAGGAAATCCCTCCAAAGTGAGGGAATCCCAAGGTGTCACCAGGGTCATCAGAATTTGTCAAGATTTACCATCTATTCCTGTTCAGGTGTCAAAGCCAAAATGTGGGATTTTCTTTTACTTTCACTTTAAATGATAACAATAAATAGGACAAACAATGAGGGTGAATCAGCAATAAAAACTGAAAGGTGCTCCCTCTGAACTCTATCCAAAACTTAAGTCACACTTTAAATATTAATTTCACAAATACTGTACAACAAGCAATATTCCTTTTACTATTTTTTTTTTTTAAACAGAGTACGTGTTTAAAAATGAAGAGCAAAGGAAGAGGAACTTCATGTTAGAATAATGAATATTAAACAAAGCTGATAAAGCTGAACATACAGGCAAATCTTCATTTTTGCTGTGAAAGATGTGCCCATCCACAACTTCTCAACTGGTCAGTGAGATCACATGACAACATTAACCGCTTCAGCCCTGGAAGATTTGGCTTCTCAATGACCAGGCCATTTTTTGCGATACACCACTGCGTCGCTTTAACTGACAATTGCGCGCCCGTGCGACGTTGTACCCAAACAAAAATTGACGTCCTTTTACTACCACAAATAGAGCTTTCTTTTGGTGGTATTTGATCACCTCTGTGGTTTTTATTTTTTGCGCTATAAATAAAAGAAGAGTGACGATTTTGAAAAAAAACAATATCTTTTACTTTTTGCTATAATAAATATTCCACATTTTTTGTCAAAAAAAATATTCTTTTCCTCAGATATGTATTCTTCTACATATTTTTGGTAAAATAAATAAATAAATAAATTCGCAATATATTGATATATTGATTGGTTTGCACAAAAGCTATAGCGTCTACAAAATAGGGGATAGATTTATGGCATTTTTATTATTTTTTTTACTAGTAATGGGTCACACACTGCAGGCGCCCCTTGTGGCCAAAAGGCGAAGCGACGTAAGGTAACGTCGTTTCGCCCAGCCGTGCCATTCTGCTGCAGTAAAACTACGGGGGCTGGCCGGCAAGCGGTTAAAGGACCAGCAGAGCATTTTAGGAAGCAACAGGGCTGGGATGAGGTTAAATTTTACACTTGCATCTCTGGATCCTCTTTTGGCATGCCATTTTCCTTGAAGCCTTGTTTATGCATCTGTTCATCAGTTTAAAATGCCCAGTAATGTGACAAGTTTAAAGAGTGGTGTTGATTTACTAGAAATGGATAGCGCAAAATCTGGTGCAGCTGTGCATGGTAGCCAATCAGCTTCTAACTTCAGCTTGTTCAATTAAGCTTTGACAAAAAAAAAAAAAAAACCTGGAAGCGGATTGGTTTCTATGCAGAGCTGCACCAGACTTTGCACTATCCAGTTTTAGTAAATTAATCCCAGTATCTCCACTTTTGTTGAGGAAAAAAAGTAATTTCCTCTGGGTGATCAATGTTCATTTCGGGGATGTTAGGCTGACCATACATTATACAATTTTCTTGTACAATTTTCCTTTTAGATTTTCCAAAACCATATAATATGAGGTCACACCTAAACACTTACAAGTTGTATGCAATCAGGCAGGCCCTTGCACTACATAGTTGGAAATAAATCTAAAGAAATCGAATAAGAAAATTGTATAATGTATGGCCAGCCTTAAACTTTGTAGCAGTTTCTTACCTGTTTCTCTGAAGAAATAGCTGTTTGTTTGACCATGCCCTTTGCAGACTCAATGTCAATGGGAGAGACTGGTTCATTCTAATCACCTGGTGCACTCTAATGCCCCGTACACATAATAGGATTTTCCGAAGGAAAATGTGTGATAGGACCTTGTTGTCGGAAATTCCGACCATGTGTAGGCTCCATCACACATTTTCTATAGGAATTTCCGACAGACAAAGTTTGAGAGCTTGCTATAAAATTTTCCGACAACAAAATCCTTTGTCGGAATTTCCGATCGTCTGTGCACACAAATCCGACGCACAAAGTGCCACGCATGCTCATATTAAATTAAGAGACGAAAGCTATTGGCTACTGCCCCGTTTATAGTTCCGACGTACGTGTTTTACGTCACCGCGTTCAGAACGATCCGATTTTCCGTCAACTTTGTGTGACCGTGTGTATGCAAGATAAGTTTGAGCCAACATCCGTCGGAAAAAATCCATGAATTTTGTTGTCGGAATTTCCGATCAATGTCCAACCATGTGTACAGGGCATTAGACCCCATTCATACTTGTGCGACTTGTCATTGGACATCAAAGTGACATGACAAGTCATACCCCATGTTTTCCAATGATAACCATTCAAATATATGCGACTTAAAGTCACAGCACTACTTCAAAGTAGTTCATGCACTACTTTGCAGAGAGAATAAAGAAAAGAGGGCGCACCGGCCTTGTGCATTATCCCAAGCAAATTTATTGATAAAAACAAATTAAAAACTACTCATAAACACGTGAAGAAATCTCGCTTGTAAAAGCCACCTGATCATGGCGATCAGTCCTGAAACCAACAGTCTCCATATGGTGATAGAAAGGATATCAGGGCCACTGCTGTCTGATGCGTTTTGAAGGAGTACCTTTTTCCTCAGAGCCTACTCTGAGTACTCCTTAGAAACGCGTCAGCCAGCAGTGGCCCTGATATCCTTTCTATGACCATCTGGTGACTGTTGGTTTCAGGACTGATCACCACGATCAGGTGGCTTTTACAAGCGAGATTTCTTCACATGTTTGTAAGTAGTTTTTGTTTTGTTTTATCAATAAATTTGCTTGGGATAATGCACAAGCTGGTGTGCCCTCTTTTCTTTATTCTCTCTGTGACTGCTAGGATATCTCCTATCCTAGAGGGCAGCAAGCCCTGAGAAAATATCCCCTGAACAATACATTACCCGCAAGTCACACTTGTGCGCAGGAGTATTTGTTTGCTGTTGTCATGCACTACTGGTCTGACTTTCATGCAACGTGAGGGCCATAGACTTCCATGTTAACCCTCAAAGGTTGCATGAAAGTTGTACCTGAATGTTTTACATCCAACAATGGTAAAAAAGTGGGTCCAACCCATCCAAAGTCTGCATTTCATTAGACGTAATTAACTCTTAGGAAGTATCTCACCAAACTGCAGTGGATGCCAACAATTTGACGTAGATCTTAATGCAGACTTCTAATGCTGTGTACACACGAGCGGACTTTTCAGCATCAAACATCCGACGGTCTTTCCGACAGACTTACGACGGACTTCCGAACAAATGGACTTGCCCACGCATGAATGGACTTAAGTCCGTTCTAAAGTCCGTTCATTTTGAACGTGATGACGAACGACGGGACTAGAAAAGGAAGTCAATCTTGCCGCTTTTATCGGCGAGATTGACACCTTGCGAGCCCCGTTGTGGGAGCCAGTGCCGAGCTGGCTCGCTCATCGGGAAAGGAAAAATGTTTTTTCCTTTCCCAATGAGCGACAAGCATTGCTGACATTAAGGCTGGGTTCACACTGGTGAGGGGATCCGACTTGGATTCCTGCCAATACCAGGCACTGTGTTTGGTATAAATCATGAGCATACCAGGCCCTTAAGTCTGGTATGGATTTTAAGGGGAACCCCCTATCCCGAAAAAACAGCGTGGGGGTCCCCCCAAAATCCATACCAGACCCTTATCCGAGCACGCAGCCCGGCCGGTCAGGAAAGGGGGTGGGGACAAGCGAGCGCCCCCCCTCCTGAACCGTACCAGGCCGCATGCCCTCAACATGGGGGGGTGGGTGCTTTGGGGCAGGAGGGCACCCTGCAGCCCCCCCACCCCAATGCACCCTGTCCCCATGTTGATGAGGACAAGGGCCCCTTACCGACAACACTGGCCATTGGTTGTCGGGGTCGGCGGGCGGGGGGGCTTATCGGAATCCGGGAGCCCCCTTTAATAAGGGGGCCCTCCCGATCCCAGCCCCCTTCCCTATGTGAATGAGTATGGGGTACATCGTACCTCTACCCATTCACCTGGCGAAAAAAGTGTCAATAAAAAAAACACACTAGACAGGTTTTTAAAGTAATTTATTAGGCAGCTCTGGGGGTCTCTTCCAACTCCTCCGCTCTCTCCTGCTTCTTCTCCCGGTCTCCGGCCCCTTCTGCCACTCTCCGGTTCTTCTGCTGGGCTCCTCCGCTATCTTCTGCTCTTTTGCTAGCATTGGCCCGGTCTTCTCCATTGTCTTGTTTCCTCTTCTCTACTTCCGATGTTGACACGATGCTCTCTCCCGCTGTAATGCCGTGTGAGCGGTGCACAACGACTTATATAGGCATTGGGCGTAGGCATATAAGTCGTTGCGCACCGCTCACACAGTAGAAGATAGTGGAGGAGCCTGGCAGAAGAACCGGAGACCGGGAGAAGAGGCCAGAGACCGGGAGAAGAGGCCAGAGACCGGGAGAAGAAGCAGGAGAAAGCAGAGAAGTCGGAAGAGACCTCCGGAGCTGACTAATAAATTACTTTAAAAACCTGTCCAGTGTGTTTTTTTATTGACGCTTTTTTCCTCCAGGTGAATGGGTAGGGGTACGATGTACCCCATACTCATTCACATAGGGCGGGGCGCCGGAATCTGGGGGGGGCCTTATTAAAGGGGGCTCCCATATTCCGATAAGCCCCCCACCCGCAGACCCCCGACAACCAGGATTGTCGGGAAGGGGCCCTTTTCCTCATCAACATGGGGACAAGGTGCTTTGGGGTGGGGGGTGCCGCAGGGTGCCCCTGCCCAAAAGCACCCACCCCCATGTTGAGGGCATGCTGCCTGGTACGGTTCAGGGGGGGGGGGGGCGCTTGCTCGGATAAGGGTCTGGTATGGATTTTGGGGGGGACCCCATGCCGTTTTTTCGGTGTAGGGGTCCTCTTAAAATCCACAACAATTGTCGCTTCTTTTTTGCGCTCGCTGCAATAGGAAAATGTGTTTTTCCTATTGCAGCGAGCGCGAGATGTACAGTACCCTATCGTCCAGAACCAGCGCGATCTATCGTGGGCAGGTGCTGTAGCTGCCCTTGCATCGTATTTGGTCTGTCGGACCAGCATACAGACGAACGGCTTTCCCGATAGGAACTGGTTCCGGCGGGAGGATTTAAAACATGTTTCAAATCTAAAGTTCATCTGATTTTTGACCGAAAAGGTCCGTCGGAAGTCTGATGAAGCCCACACACGATCGGATTGTCTGACGGGTTCGTTAAAGCGGACAAGTTCGGTCGAAAAGTCCGCCCGTGTGTACACGGCATAAGAATATCATTGAGCCAGCAAGACAATCACACAATCAGGAAAAAATATTTCGGGGGTGTTCTATACAACTGTTACAGAAAGCCTACAAGGTTTTTTTTTTTTTTCCTTTTCACAAAAAGTTGAAAAGAAGTGGTGGGAAATCAAAAAGAAGAGAAGAAAAAGCAGCTGATGAGCCTGCCATTGAAGTTACTTGGCTGCTTTGCCAAGCATAGCCAAAGGCAGGGCCAAGAGATAGGTTCCCTTTTTATCTAACCATTTGATAGCACCATTTCTTGACATTAGATAGTGCTTATGGTGTTCAGAGTGATCACATTTTCGGAAGCTGTCTTTTAAACAGCGGATGTATAGAAATTAAATTTTTCCAACAAGGCACAATGTAATAGACTTAGTACCCTAATAAGCTCCCTTTAAATTCATCTTCCAGCTTTTAAGAGTTGCATTCACTGGAATCTTAGCAAACTGTTAAATACGATTAAGGCTAACTTTGCTTTATTCGCCATTTTCAAGCCACATATTTATTTCATCGGCCAATTAATGTACATTGCTCTAGGGTAAAACAGTAAGCCACTCTTTGGATATGGATGTTTTCAGCAGACCAAGATGAGCAGGGTTATTGTTGCATTTTAAAATTCAGGGTAGCAGTGTCAGGCCGCTTTATTCTGTTTTCATGTGTCTTTATACCTGAAGCCATATTTCTTCTTCAGAACAGCTATTCTACAGAAAACACTATGAGTCATCGCCACGCTCTTCTAACTGAATCAAGTATTGGTTTTCCCCACAAAAAATACAGTTAGAATAAATGGTCTAAAAGTTCAACAGTCATGAAATTCATTCATCTAAAATCAGATGCTGCATGAAAATGGTTGCAAGTTCTGCTTATCAGGGAGCCTCCTACCTCTAGATTAAAAAAAGGTTGCTAAATGTGAAAATGTAAAAAATGCTTCCTGACTTCCAGCTCACTCGCCTAGATGTCGGTGACATCACTCGGCCTTCTCCCAGGACCTTGGAAATGCTGAGAATGCTAAACCCCAGGAGAGCGCATTCTCACAGCATTTAGGATCCTCACCTCAAACTCAGGAAAAGAGCCAATATCACCAGCACCTATAGGAAATGGGTGGAAGCCAGAGTATATGGTATGTTCAGTGTAGGTATTATTACTTTTTACCTATTTATAAATGATACATGGTCTAGGATTAAAAGTACCATTTCTGTCTTTGCACATGACATCAAGCTATGCAGTGGAATAACATCCTTACATGATGTCTCCAACTTACAAGCTGACCTCAATGCACTGTTTATTTGGGCAACTATATGGCAAATGAGATTTAATGTTCATAAATGTAAAGTTATGCACTTGGGGGATAAGAATATGCAGGTATCATACAAACTAGGGGGAGTACAACTGGGGGACTCAATGGTGGAGAAGGATCCAGGGGTTTTGGTAGATCATAAGGTCAATAATAGCATGTAATGCCAAGCAGCAGTTTCCAAAGCGAGCAAAGTTGTTTCTTGTATTAAGAGAGGTGTAGTGGGCACTTACTTTCAAGTAGGTGAGCTTTCTGAGTTTAAATGACAAAGTATAGTTTCAGGTAAATTTAGGCAGGCTTGCATTGTGAATCCAAGCCTGGTTTTTTATTTTGAGAACTGGAAGGGTCAGTGTAGTGCAGGGTGTGGCCACCTGTGCTTGAACCCAGAGATGACTCCTCTTGCTTTCAGTGGAAATGGTTCTGGAAGAGAGGTTGGACTTGGGATCTGAGTGACAGGCAGCTCATTTGTGGAGTTCTGGCCAATCATTAGTTTGTTTTTACCAGGAGGACTCCCATATAAGCTGGGGTCACATGCTGCTTGGGAGTTCCAGAAAGGGAGAGATCAGAGAGAAGGCCCCCTTCGGGGAGCCAAGCAGAGACCCCCCCCCCCTATGGGGGAGGAGGGGGGGGACCAGGCCACACGGAGGAGAGGAGTTAGTGACACCGCACAGCATGTAGTTGCTGGTGTTGCTGGATGCCCCCTGCGGGGAGGGGAGCGTGCCAGACTGGAGAGAAGGGATGGAGAAACCATTCAGAAGAAGTAGCAACTAAGTGGAAGAAAACTGGGAGATCGATCGTTTGTGAGTGGCACATGGACTGTTGATCAAGTGAATGAAAGCCCAGGGGAACGGTACTACCAGAGGCTGAGGGATGTTGGTATGCAAGTCAGTAGACAGGTGGTGATGGCCTGTGACTTATGGTTCAACAATACCCTGGGATTCCAATCAGTCAGGCGGGAGGAATTATCCAGAGTAATCTCTTCCTTAGCTCAACTTGGAAGTACTGTACAGATGGGAAGTAGTGGTCAAAAGGCGGAGGTAGAGCTCCGAGGACAAATAGAGATACAGATTGTCCTAAAAAAGGTCTACGGGTGAAGAAGTTATTCAGAGTGACTCTTTACTACAACAGCCTATGTATTCTCTAGTAAATCTACCCAAGTCTATATGCAAAGAGTTATTCAGAGTGGCTCTTTGCTATTCATTTTCATTGTTCTCAAGGACCAGACTACTCCCATCTTCCCAATGAGAAGTTATTGCAGAGTGACTTTTCATTATCTGCAACGTTCTAAGTCTTTGCATGAGAGGCAAAAGAAAAGATTATGAAACAACAAAAGAGCATCTCAGAAAACCCTTTTCCTATCCCAGTTCATGTTATACAAATAAAAGCAAGAGAAAAGTACAATATGTACTGTTACTATTTCTATGGGTTGCGATGGGCTGGGTGATAAATGTGATTTACGGATAGAACACACAAATTGTAGCTCCTACGGGGGTCGTGCACTACAGAGGTATAGACTCCAGAGAGAGAGATATCATTTTTCCCCTGTGCAAATCATTAGTAAGACCTCATCTGAAATATGCAGTTCAGTTTTGGGCACCAGTTCTCAAAAAGGATATTGGGGAACTGGAGAAAGTGCAGAGAAGGGCAACCAAACTAATAAGAGGCATGGAGGAGTTCAGCTATGAGGAAAGATTAGAGGAACTGAATTTATTCTCTCTTGAGAAAAGGAGATTAAGGGGGGATATGATCAACATGTACAAATACATAAGGGGTCCATATAGTGAACTTGGTAGAATTATTCACTTTAAGGTCATCACAGAGGGCAAGGGGACACTCTAAGTCTGGAGAAAAAGAGTTCATCTACAAATACAGAAAGGTTTCTTCACAGTAAGAGCTGTGAAAATGTGGAATAGACTCCCTCCAGAGGTGGTTCTGGCCAGCTTATTTTAAAAATAGCTGGCTGCATCCCTAAATATAAGTAGATACAGTTAAAAGGTAACACCAACAGAGGTAGTTGATCTATGGAGTATCCCACTACCTTCTGGGGGATCAGGAAGGAATATATTTCTTCTTGCTGGAGCAAATTGTGTCATGCTTTATAAGGGTTTTTTTTTGCCTTCCTCTTGATAAACTGTAGGTATACAGTATGGTTTTGTATATGAAGGTTTTTCAGTCCATTTATTTATTGTGTTTATTTTTCTCCATTGGTTGAACTCGATAGATGTGTGTCTTTTTTCAACCTAACTATGTAATTCTAGCCAACACATTTTCTAGATATAGAGTCAGACCTCACAAATGCTCTTTTGGAAGACTGGTCAAACATTCCCATAGACACGCCTAAACCTTGTGGACAGCCTTCCCAGAAGAGTTGAAGCTGTTATAGCTGCAAAAGGTGGGCCAACTCAATATTGAACCCTACGGACTAAGACTGGGATGCCATTAAAGTTTATGTGTGTAAAGGCGGGTGTCCCACTACTTTTAGTAATATAGTGTACGTATTGTATTGAGTACAGCTCTATTTAGTCACAACAGTCAAAGGTAGTTTTATTTTTATTTTGGAGCTATCTCCACTCACTTCCTTCAGTCAGGTGTCTAGGACAGGAAGTCTTATAGAGTATGACATAGGGGGATACAGTGTTGACCATAGCTACAGAAGGAAAAAAGGTTTGGCTGTATTCCAACAAAGTTACATGTAATTATGTAAAAAAATGCAATATTTGGAATTCTTTGACTCATAAAGTAAGGTCTCAGCCTCCTCCAATTTTTTTTTTTTTTTGGCTGCTGTGACCCAACTTCCTGTTAGAGGGTGGCTACTTCCCCGTGATCCACTGTATGTAGGAATATATCCACCTTCTTTTGCTCAATCCTGAGATGGACTATGGAAAAAGTATGTACGGATCTTTTACCTTGTTTGTAATAAAGATCATTTCTTCAGTCCCCGTCTGAGTGCTAGCTTTTATCATACAGTTTGATTTTGATGGCTTGCAGGAGCTTAAAGTGGATGTAAACCCTCCATACACCCAGTGAAGTGAACAGATGATACACAGGGACGAAACAAATCTCCCTACATAAGTTTTACATCCATATCTGCTGTCTTCACATTTATATACTGTTTAGAAAGTTCAGATTGTGTAAGGAAATGTTTTCTTCCTGGTTAACACAAAGTGAGATGTCTGGCCATACAGCCAAGATAGCTAAAATTGCTTACTGGAGGAAAGGCACACACCCCCTCTCCACATAGGCAGAGACCCTCAGAGGTGTTTTGTAACAGGGCCAGCTGCCTATGGGACTTAGCTCTTTGAAGAGAGATAAGAAAACACTGCAGATACACAGTATCTCACAAAAGTGAGTACACCCCTCACATTTTTGTAAATATTTTATTATATCTTTTCATGTGACAACACTGAAGAAATGACACTTTGCTACAATGTAAAGTAGTGAGTGTACAGCTTGTATAACAGAGTAAATTTGCTGTCCCTTCAAAATAACTCAGCACACAGCCATTAATGTCTAAACCACTGGCAACAAAACTGAGTACACCCCTTAGTGAAAATGTCCAAATTGGGGAGGGGTGGCGTCCGAGCCCGAAGATGGCCGTTTACCCTGCGAGCTCCACCACACAGCCGGGGGAATCCACTAACATCGGAGCCCTGTAACACTCCATCCGCACACATCTGACCCCGCAGAGCCTAACACATTGCCCGGGATGACGAGAAGGAAGAAGCCTCCACTGCAGCTCCGTAAGCTGCCAAGCTTATTCACTAACTCGGTGCGGCCTCACCAAAATGGCGCCCGGTTGGAGCATAAGAACGGGAAGGCCACAGCCGCGGCCTCTCCATCAGAGCACAGCGGAACAGGTCCAGGAAATCTGCCCAGCGGATCTTCTTCGGCGGCATCCACCCCTACCGCCAGAAGTCCTGCCAAGACCAGGCAGCGAACAGCTTCCCCTCATGAGAGCCTGTTGCATCAAGGCATGGAGGTGAGCGCCCATAATCCCTCACAGCAGCATATCCCAGAGGCCCCGGATCCCATAGCTGGATTCCCCACTTTAGGACAGCCTGTGTCAGACACAGTACTAAAAGAAATGCTGATGTCCCTGCGATCCTCGTTACACCATGAGATGCTGCATACAGTGAAAAAGTGTCAGGCAGAGGTTCATATCCTGGGAGAGAGGGTGAATCAGATTGAAAATGCTCTGTAAACGCATGCAACCTCTTTCAATAAGATGGTAGATGCTCATAACGTCTATACTGATGAACTCTCCTGGATCAAAGATAAAATAGCAGACCTCGAAGATAGATCCAGGAGGAATAATCTTAAAATTAGAGGTATCCCAGAATCAGTTCCTGAGACACAACTACCACAATACGTCCAAGATTTATTCTCCGCATTACTACCCGCAATGTCCGCATTAGAGCTTACAGTGGATAGAGTGCAGAGAATACCAAAGCCGTCTTTTTTAGCTGACGATGTACCCAGGGATGATTTGCTGTGGCTACATTGTTACAGAGTAAAAGAAACCATACTAGCTGCTTTCCGTAACTCTGAACAACGCCCAGCTCAATACACCTATTTGCAACTGCTCCCTGACCTCTCCAGCGCCGTCGCAATCTAGCCACCATTACTAAGGCGCTACACAACCATCACATAATACACAAGTGGAAATACCCTGCCACACTCTCCATCACGTATAACGGTACGGTCACCACTATTTCCACCCTGGAAGAGGGTCTGACTGCCCTCTGACAATGGGGAATTAGTAGATGGTCCCTCATACATGCAGGCTGACTGGCAGGTGGTGACAAGGAAGAAGAGTGATAAAAAATCTGGACAACCGAAGGAACGCTCCTAAACATTTAAAGCAATCCTTATATTTATACCCCCGGTGACGGCACACATGGAAATACTTCCAATACCCCTCACCTTTATTGAACAGAGCATATGGATCAAGATTTCTCATGCGGATTCTCCTTTTACCCTGTAACCATTATTTTTTCCTTTTTCAATTTATGTTGTACTTTTCTTTTTGTTTTTGTGGATCAACAACCAATAACATCTCCAAGTTCACTTCTATGGAACAGAACCTCCAGATTCCGCATGGCACCTACCCGAACCAAGGAGCATTCTAGAGGAATCGTCGCCTTGGAACAAAGGACACCCATCTCCAAGTGGACTACCGCCTATCACCATAAGTGTGAGTACTGTCGACCCTCGGCATACAGCGCATTTTCCAATTTGAAACATGCCAGTTAAGCTACTCTCCATTAATGCGCACGGCCTAAATCATCCGGCCAAGAGAGCATCCCTTTGGAAAGAGGCAGACTCTTCCCAATGCGATATTCTATGCGTCCAAGAGACACACTTTCATCACGTAGCTCCACCTAGATGCTCTCATAGAAACTTCCAACACTACTTCTTCTCCAATATGAATGCGAAAAAAAGAGGGGTCATGGTGGCTATTAAAGATTCTGTATCATTCCAACCTCACTCTGAAACATCTGATCCGGCTGGCCACTACCTCGTTATATGTGACATTAACTCTACCCGTTGTACTCTAGTGAATGTTTATGTTCCCAACAACAAACAAGTTTGATTCCTGAATAAGTTGATGAAAAAGCTGAAAAGAATTCAACAAGGTTCCCTTATATTATGTGGGGACTTTAATATTACACCTGACCCACACATGGACTCCACAGGTAATACAAAAACCATGAACTAAGAATATATTAGAAGGTCACTTGTCTGATTATTTCCAGATCAATTCCTCTTCTACAACCGACCCATTTGTACTCTGGAACGCTCACAAGGCGTACATTAGAGGTATATTTATCCAGTTAGCCACAAAGCTCAAAATGCAGAGGCAACAGCGGCTTAATACCCTTCTTTCAGAAATCAGAATCCTTGCATATCAAGATAAAAAAACCCTACGCACCACATTAGTGCAAAACTTACAGCCCTGCGACATGACCTTAGATTAGAATTACTCCATTCTTTCGAACAAAGGGAAAGGAGGCTAAAAATGACCTTCTATTTGACCAGCAATAAAGTTGGAAAAGAACTAGCTCGCAAGTTGCAAGGCCAACGCTTTAAAACCAAAATACCCCACATCATCAACCCTACATCCAAACAAAAGGTATTTGATCCCCAAAACCTTGCCAATGCATTTAGCGAATATTATGGGTCCCTCTACAACCTAAACCAGGACAGCGGTACTGCACAACCATCCCAATCAGCTATAAATGATTTCTTAAAAGACATTAACCTACCCCGACTCTCCACCTCACAACTGCAGGAGTTAAATTCCCCCTTTTCATTATCTGAATTACTAAAAGTTATAGACACTCTTCCCAATAACAAATCCCCAGGAGCAGATGGTCTGACAGGGGAATACTACAAAAATTTTAAACAAATCCTGGGATCACACCTTCTTAAGGTATTCAAAGCCGCTGCCTCAGTCTCCTTTCCATCTGAGATGGTAGAAGCATTAATAGTTACGTTACCCAAACCGGGGAAGACACCGGATGTTCCCCAAAATTTTAGGCCAATATACTTATTGAACAATGATCTAAAGATTTATGCTAAAATGATAGCAATGAGACTGGTTGACATCCTTCCTACCCTAATTAACCCAGATCAATCTGGATTCACCAAAGGCAGACAGACAAACGGCTGATGCCACCAGAAGACTAATTGATGTAATTCATCTAGCTACGAAACATGGAACGCCTTCTTTGCTTCTAGCTCTGGATGCAGAGAAGGCGTTCGATAGAGTGTATTGGAAATATCTAACAACAACACTGGAGAAATTTGGTTTCACAGGCCACCTACTTTCTGCAATACTGGCCCTATATACCTCTCTTTCAGCACAAGTGTATGCTTCGGGTATGCTATCTAAACCCTTTAGGATCACAAATGGCACCCGCCAGGGGTGCCCACTATCTCCCCTCATTTTTAACCTGTTAATGGAGCCTTTGGCAACCAGCATAAGACAAAATCCCAACATACAAGGTTTCATGATCAATAATCGCAAGCATGTCATAAGTCTCTTTGCAGATGACTTGTTCCTTATGCTCACTAATCCGGTGCCTTCCCTGGAACACGTCAACTATTACATAAATACGGTACGGTATCATACTACAAGGTAAACAAAGCCAAATCTTATATATTGGACTTAGGTGTAACTACGAGTGATAGAGTAACCCTGCAAGCTAGATTTCCATATGTGTGGAATTCCCAAGAAATTACATACTTAGGGATTAAACTCACCTCCCAGCCTAAACAACTATTCCATGCCAACTACCTCCCACTAGAACATATATTACAAGCAGGACTCCAGTCCTTAAGCAAACATACATTGTCATGGTCGGGAAGACTGGCTGCCTTTAAAATGCAAGCCCTACCACAATTACTTTACATTTACCGAATAGTACCCATTCCAGTCCCCCGAAAATTCTTTCAAAACCTACAAACCATACTTTCCAGATACCTTTGGGTAGGCAAGAAAGCCAGAAGCGCCCTCTCCAAGCTTCGTAAAACAAAAACAGCAGGTGGGGTAGGTCTACCGGTATTAGCTGACTACCATCTAGCTGCAATATTAGCGCAACTTAGAGGATGGTTTCCTAACCAACATACCCCATTATGGGGAAGCATTGAACAAACCATGATACCAGGAGGTAGCCTTTACGAATAGGTTTTAGCTTATCTACATCCTAAATCCAAACCAACTGACCTCCCTCTACCAATTCTAGCAACACTAAATTTATGGAAGATCTTGGTGACTACCAAATCTCAGTCATCTCCCACTATCAATACCTATATCTACTCTAGCTTTGATAATTCCAGATCTTACCTTGAATAAATGGAAAACAAGGGGACTGAAATGGGTTTCGGATCTATACTCAGGTACTAATGTGAAACCGTTTGCTGACTTACAAACGGAATATGGCTTACCTATTTCAGAACAATTTAATCACTTCCGAGTTACATCGTATCTAAAGAGCACTAACACCATTAAATACAACTTATTCTGGCAGATTCATACCTACCTTACTGCCAAGATACTTCGTAAAGGAGGTATCTCACTGCTTTACAACTTTCTCCATGATAAAAACATACTCACCAAAACAAACTCCATGCTAGCACGGGAAAGGGATCTTAATGACTCCTTTTCTGAAGAGCAATGGCACAAAGCCCTGCAACATATCCATTCAGCAACCAATTGCACCAACCTATGGGAACTCTCACATAAGATCACACAGAGCTGGCACTTAACACCCTATCGGATAGCTAAATTTGACTCCTCCACACCTCCCACGTGTTGGAGGAATTGCGATCAGCCGGGTACCATCTTTCATATCTTATGGAGCTGCAAGAGCCTAGCCAAATATTGGTCACATATCTTCACAATTCTATGTCAAGTAACAGATTTACAAATCCAAACTTCCCCCTCCTTAGCTATGTTAAATATCGGCATAGAAGATATTCCACCACTACATAGACAATTTACCACTCACTTATTCCTGGCATCCAAATTAGTGATATTAAGAAAGTGGAGATCTGTGAATCCTCCAGAAGTAGAAGAGGCTTTGCGCACACTATCCTTACACTTCATCTATGAAAGGATTCTAGCATCCATTAGGGGAAATTATGACAACTTTCTTCCACATTGGCAACGATGGATAAATTGGTACAACACTCACCATAAGTAAGGACTCTTTCATAAAACAACAATCTGGTAAAATATCTAATGATTATCTGTACTTTTAAGGTTCATATCCTACTTTTTCCCTACGGTCTCTGAGTTGATCCTGTTCAGTTTGTATGTTTGTTTACTTACTTCTAGTAATGAGCTACACGCTCTTGGTACACGACTGCTAACAGATACAGCCCAGTTAATGTTATCACTGAAAAGTAGGCTTGTAGGGGTTGTACCTCCACACAGTCACAGTAAGCTCCCAAGGAGGTGACTGGTGGAGGAAGACAGCGTCTCCTGTCCTGCCCATATTCCTCATAATTCTTACAATTGTACTGTGAATGCAATGCTAATATATGATTCTGTTGGCTATTACTGTTTAAATTTTGGTTTACGATACCTATTGAGGTATGACAATGTGATTTATCATTCTGTAAACTGACAAAAATTGAATAAAAATCATTGAGAAAAAAAGAAAAATGTCCAAATTGAGCCCAAAGAGTCAATATTTTGTGTGACCACCATTATTTTCCAGCACTGCCTTAACCCTCTTGGGCACGGAGTTCACCAGACCTTCACAGGTTGCCACTGGAGTCCTCCTCCACTCCTCCATGACAACATCACAGAGCTGGTGCATGTTAGAGACCCTGCACTCCTCCACCTTCCGTTTAAAGATGCCCCATAGATGCTCAATAGGGTTTAGGTCTGGAGACATGCTTGGCCAGTCCACCACCTTTACCCTCAGCTTCTTTAGCAAGGCAGTGGTCATCTTGGAGGTGTGTTTGGGGTTGTTCTCATGTTGGAATACTGCCCTGCGGCCCAGTCTCTGAAGGGAGGGGATCATGCTTGGCTTCAGTATGTCACAGTACATGTTGGCATTCATGGTTCACTCAATGAACTGTAGCTCCCCAGTGTCGGCAGCACTCATGCAGCACGAGACCATGAACACTCCCACCACTATGCTTGACTGTAGGCAAGACACACTTGTCTTTGTACTCCTCACCTGGTTGCCGCCACACACACTTGACACCATCTGAACCAAATAAGTTTATCTTGGTCTCATCAGACCACAGGACATGGTTCCAGTAATCCATGTCCTTAGTCTGCTTGTCTTCAGCAAACTGTTTGCGGGCTTTCTAGTGCATCATCTTTACAAGAGGATTCCTTCTGGGACGACAGCCATGCAGACCAATTTGATGCAGTGTATGGTCTGAGCAATGACAGGCTGACCCCCCCTTCAACCTCTGCAGGGATGCTGGCAGCACTCATACATCTATTTCCCAAAGACAACCTCTAGATACAATGCTGAGCATGTGCACTCAACTTCTTTGGTCGACCATGGTGAGGCCTGTTCTGAGTGGAAAACTGTCCTGTTAAATCACTGTATGGTCTTGGCCACCGTGCTGCAGCTCAGTTTCAGGGTCTTGGCAATCTTCATATAGCCTAGGCCATCTTTATGTAGAGGAACAATTTTTTTTTTCAGATCCTCAGAGAGTTCTTTGCCATGAGGTGCCATGTTGAACTTCCAGTGACCAGTATGTCAGTGAGAGCGATAACACCAAATTTAATACACATGCTCCCCTTTAACACCTGAGACCTTGTAACACTAACACTGAGTCACATGACACCGGGGAGGGAAAATGGCTAATTGGGCCCAATTTGGACATTGTCACTTAGGGGTGTACTCACTTTTGTTGCCACCAGACATTAGTGGCTGTGTGTTATTTGAGGGAACAGCAAATTTACACTGTTATACAAGCTGTACACTCACTACTTTACATTGTAGCAAAGTGTCATTTCTTCAGTGTAGTCACATGAAAATATATAATAAAATATTTACAAAAATGCAAGGGGTGTACTCACATTTGTGAGATACTGTATGTGCCCAGCTCAAATTTCTTGAATTGGGTTTACATCCACTTTAAGCCGCAGCACCGACCTCCCCCACAGGCAACATGGAGCTTCTGGGTTGAGCATGGTCAATTTTTCTCTTGTAATAAAAGATAGATTACAGAGCCATTAAGTCGTGTATTTGTATGGGTTATATTTGTAGAATAACGATATTGTTTAGTGTCACTTTAAGCTAAATAAGCATTCTCTTTGCAAAGTCCACATTCATTTTGCTAAATAAAACATTTCTACTACTCAAACAGTCAACCCAATGTCTCTGGGGTAGGAGCTGTTCCGTGGAGAACTTTTTTTCCTGCTGACAGAACCCATCCAAATGTTATTTCCCTGCAGCTGCCACACATTGCCAGTACACATCCACCTTACATATTTTTAAGGACTAATGGATTAAATTAAAAAAATCAAATTTCATATGTTCAGTTCCTCAATTTAAATATTACAATGACTGCTGCTCAAGTTGAAACTGTCCCTTTTTTGTAACATAACCCTTTTAAACAATGTCCCCAATTCAAATATGTCTGTTTGTACCTGCAAATTCGATACGGAGACCCACAGAACTGTCCCTTGTCTCTGTGCCACTTAATCCCACTGCCTATGTGACGTGCATCCCTAGCACCCCCTGTGCCTCATTAAATCCCACAGATTAAGCAGAACTAATGAGCCCGTTTACAGCAAGATAAGCAGAGATTGCTAGTTAATGATCCGCTCTGGAATAAACAAGCAGGCTGCTTGGAGACTTCATTCCCATTAACCCGTTTCATGGTGCAAGGGGTAGTCTGGTTCAATACATAGGCAAACCATTTCATTACAAGAGCAGGTAATGGGAAGTCTAAGACATAAGTCTTTCACATGTACTGAAATCAAACATCATAATGGATTACAAATACATGATGAGTAGGGCGCAATCCAGTCATCAGATTGATGGTACCGTTTAACATACGCATGGCTACCAACTTTGGCAATGAGGGATGCAGCAATGTAGGTAGGACCCACCCACAGATACGTGCTTTTCTTTAACCACTTCAGCCCCAGAAGATTTTACCCCGTTCCTGACCAGGGCACTGCGTCGCTTTAGCTAACAATTGCGCGCTCATGCAACGTTGTATCCAAACAAAATTGACGTCCTTTTTTTCCCACAAATTGAGCTTTCTTTTGGTGGTATTTGATCACCTCTGCGGTTTTTAGTTTTTGCGTTATAAACAAAAAAGCGACAATGGGGGGCGTGGCTTGGCGCGCAGCTTAGATGGAAGCACACTAGAGGAGCTCCGTAAGACACACAGCCTTACAACCTGACACCCTGCCACAGAGCCTTCAATGCCGGGCAGAAAGCTTCACAGCACCCCGCAGACACGTTCCCGTCGTGGACATCAGCCATCCGCTGCTAGGAACATCGCAGATTTGCTGAGACAAAAGCCAGCAGCGGGTAGCAGCACAGCCGGTCCCAAGATGGCGCTGATGCAGCAGGCCGAGCTCCACGAGGAGGACTTCAGCGGTGACTCAGAATCCACTGAGGACACAGGTAGGGGTAAAGCCAGAGTAAACAAACCCCTGACCTATGCTGATATGTCCGGATTTACTGCGGACATTAAACCCACATTTTCGGCCGCAATCACGGACCTGAAAACGAACCTAGTGGTTCTTACTGAGAAGCTGGCAGCAACAGAGCACGCGGGGAGGCAGAGAGACAAGGCCCTGCACAGAC
The DNA here is from genome assembly GCF_042186555.1 of Aquarana catesbeiana. Lineage (NCBI taxonomy): Eukaryota > Metazoa > Chordata > Amphibia > Anura > Ranidae > Aquarana > Aquarana catesbeiana. The sequence goes on from NC_133335.1 coordinate 155,845,332, forward strand.
TTGGTCAGGTCACGGTCTCTCATGCACAACACTTCATTGACATGAATAGGCATCTGGAGGACCTCGACAACAGGAGCAGGAGGAACAATATTAGGGTGCGAGGGATCCCTGAATCAGTTGAAGCGGACCAGATAGCCCCAGCCCTCCAGAGAGTCTTTAACAGCCTGCTAGACAGACAGGAAGAGACAGAGATCGAATTTGTTCGAGCACACAGGGCCCTCAGGCCTAGAGGCCCTGATACTGCTCCACCACGTGATATAATATGCTGCCTTCAGAGCTTTCAATTGAAAGAGGACATAATGCGCAGAGCAAGAAGAAATGACCGGATCATCTTTAATGGAGAAACCATAATGCTGTTTCATGACTTATCACAGATTACTCAAAAAACCGCAGAGCTTTACGTCCTTTACTTGATAAGCTCAGGGACAGAGATCTCAGGTACACCTGGCGTTTCCCTTTTGCACTTATTGTGTCGGCGAACGGTCAACAACACAAACTGCGCACCCCACAGGACCTTCCTGATTTCTGTGCTGGCCTAGGCCTAGACCTGGTGGAACTCCCTGACTGGTACGCAGACTTTGTCCTACCACCGCATGATAGGAGCCCACCTTGGTCGCCATTCTCCACGCCAGAAAAGAGACTTTCTAAGAAGATGAAACAGGGCATGCCAGGAGGTTCCAAAACAGGCACAGATCCATGTTGGACCAGGACCATGCAGAGGATTAAGGTTCGGCTGAACCTCTTATCAACCTTAGTGGCTCGGTTCCACTCGTCTAACCACTGAAAATCGCAATTTTTGCATTTTTGCTGTGGAGCTTTCCATATTTTTTTTTTTTCCTTTTTGTTAGGCTCTCCATCCAGCATCTGAACAGTTCAAACTTAGGATTCTAGTAGGGACTGATGATCTTATGGGGATTTAGAGATCGTTGGAGGTCACTTGCTTAAGTTCCAAATGCAAAATGTGATGTGTTATTTATGATAGTGGACATTAAGTTCTGGGACTAATGGTGAATCATTGGGAGAGAGGATTTGGGTGGTCACGACACTTTGGAGGTGATGACCACGAGGGGCGATAAGATCGCAGAATTGCAGTTAAATGCTTTAGGTGGCGGTGGGGGATTGGATGTCCCACAGTTAGGAGGGCATGGATCCCCTGACCGATAGGGTGAATTAATCATATACTTACCATATTTTATATTTAAGGCTGTGTGTTACTTGGAGGCACGGTTTTCCAGTTACATTTCTAGTTTTAAATTTTTCTTTTTTGCGTTTTTTTTTCAACGCAGTATACTATTCTTATTTTTGCCCACATACCAGGCGGCCACCTCCCTTTGCCCAACAAAGTTATCTGGTCCTATTCGTAGTTCACCAGACTCACTATAATTCTCTGGATAGGGCCCTATCTAGAGGTTGACCTAAGCTCTCTCACTTTTCCTATTCTCTATTTCTTCTTATAGACCTTTGACCAATCACGTGGTCCGCTCAAAGGAATACCCTAACAGTGTTTTAGTATCTATTTCAGGCACATGGATCACGGCACCACTTCTGAGTCTGCATCATGGCCTATGCATTCCTAGGACGCAACCCCACGGTGATTTCACACAATGTACAGGGGTTGAACATTCCTGAAAAGTGAACTATGCTGCTCAGAGAAATCAAAAAAGGTAAGCCACACTTTATACTGCTGCAGGAGACACATTTTAAGACCGGGCATGTACCCAGGCTCACCGACTCAACCTACACTAGGGCATTTCATGCTACCAATGATCAGGCAAAAACAAAAGGGGTCTCAATTCTAGTTAATAAAAACGCGCCATTTGAACTGACAGAACAGTTGACAGATACAGAAGGCAAGTACATTTTCCTGAAAGGGAACTATGGTGGAATACCCATCACCATAGCAAATGCCTATTTCACTTAACCTTCTGTAACCAGATGGTTCATCAGTTACAGGAATTCACCTCAGGGTGTCTGATACTAGGAGGGGATTTTAACGTTCCTCTGAATCCCTTGACAGACACCTCTACTGGAACTACCAGTATCAGATACAAGACACTGAAAGGCATTAAAAATCTTCTCCACTCACTCAAGCTGATAGACTCATGGAGATTTCTAAACCCGACAGGCGGGACTATACGTTTTATTCAGCCCCTCATGAGAAATACGCGCGGCTAGACTACCTCTTTATATCACAAAATGATCTCTCAGTACTCACAGAGGCTTGCATAGGCTCACAATCCATATCAGACCATGCACCAATAGCCTTAACCTTAGATTTGTCGAAATTGCCACAAAAAGCCCAGACGTGGAGACTTAACTCCTCCATACTTTCGGATCCTACCTATATATCTAAGCTGAGGGAATCACTGAGAGGTTTTTTTGATAGAAACAACACACCTGGGATGGACCCACTAACACTCTGGGAGGCCCACAAGTGCACATTGAGGGGGGAATTGATTTCGATAGGCTCACAGCAGAAAAAACAAAGAGAGAAAGAGATTACACACTTGATAGATCACATTCGCAATCTAGAATCTCTGCACAAACAATCCCTGTCGGTCAATACGACCACGGAATTGCTAAACACCAGGAAAACTTTGCAGAAACTCTTTGACACAAAGGCCAAACGCTTCTTGTTTTTCAAGAAAAAGATTTACTATGAGGAGGGTAACAAACCTGGAAAGACACTGCCCAGGGCTCTGAGAGTACACACACATAACACCAACATCTTGGGCATTAAACGAGCAAATGGCGCATTGGACGTCTCTACAGAAGCAATTGCTAAACACTTCTATGCTTACTACACCGATCTCTACAATTTACCGCAACAACACAGACTGCCAGGAATGACAGGAGATAGGTCCCAGATCATACGAGATTACCTAGACAAGAGTGGCCTCCCATCATTGGATGACATAGAAGCTAATACTCTTGAATGTCCAATAGATGCAACCAAGATCAGACATGCCATTAAAAAGTTGAAATTGGGTAAGAGCCCAGGACAGGACGGGTACACAGCAATTAATTATAAGACATTTACAGATTTGCTAACATTGGCGGCGGCTTTGAACTCCATGTCCGATTCTAGGGAGATGACACCTGACCTTCTTTCGGCATTCATAATGGTCATAACAAAAGCGGGTAAGGACCCTTGTGAATGTGCAAGCTATCGCCCTATATCCTTGTTGAATATAGACGTCAATTTTCGCAAAAATACTTGCCAACAGATTGAGACCCTTCCTACAAAAGCTAATTGGGCCAGAGCAGGTAGGCTTTATGCCTGGACGCGAGGCCAAGGATAACGTCATTAAATCACTGTTACTAATACAGAAGACTAAAGCCAGTGATATAGAGGGCCTTCATCTATCCACTGATGCGGAGAAGGCCTTCGATCGAGTAGCTTGGGACTACATGCTGGCCACTTGCAGATAGGTGGGTTTGGGCTCGAGAATGTTGGCTTGGATTTCAGCACTATATCAAAAACCTACAGCCAGATTAAAAATAAATGGCACACTGTCCGAGAGAGTTCATATTGCAAACGGCACGAGACAGGGGTGCCCTTTGTCCCCTCTCTTGTTCATACTGTCCCTGGAACCATTTATCAGACAGACCAACGCAAACCCCTCTGTAAGGGGATGGTGGGTGAGGGATCGGGAGTTCAAGGTTGCCATCTATGCCGACAACTTATTATTCTTTATATCTAGGCCCCATATCACGCTCTCCAACCTCATGAAGGATTTTGATCACTATGGATATGTCTCTAACTTAAAGATAAATTACTCTAAGTCAGAAGTCATGAACATATCACTTTCAAACCACTCACTCACCTCTGTTATGGACAATTCCCCTTTCAAATGGGACTCTAAAAGACTGAAGTACTTGGGAGTTAATTTAACCCCACAGATCTCTTCATTATATGAGCAGAATTTTCCTCCATTACTGAAAAACGTTGACAGAGACCTATGCAACTGGCACACAGGAACATTTTCGTGGTTTGGTCGAGCGGCCATTATCAAAATGACCGTCCTACCCAGGCTTCTAATACGTACATTACCAATTAAGTTGCCACCCAGTATGTTTAGGACCTTAAGAACATTGTTCCTGAAATTCATTTGGGCGCATAAAAAACCAAGAATCAAATCTGAAACATTACTCAAAGTAAAAGAAGTGGGGGGCTCGGAGTACCCAACTTAAGGGATTACTATCTGGCATCACACATAGCAAGGATTATAGACTGGCACTGCCAATGAGACAGTAAAGACTGGGTGAAGTTGGAGATGGATCTCTCCTCCACCCCACTATTTTTTGCCCCCTGGTTACAATGGGCGGCCTACCCTGAGGACCTAAAGCAACATCCTTTAACAGGAACCACTCTAAAACTGATTCATGAGTTACCTAGAGGTACAGGGATTACGTCCGCACTAGGACCATTAACACCGTTGAAAGAGTTTACCCCAGGGTTGAGCAATCCGCATCGCAAGTCACCCCTCAATGATAGACCTCTTTTGGCAGGCGATTGTTATCATCAGGCTAAAATAAAGGAATTCCAGGTTCTAAAAAGGGAAGATAATGTAACCGACTTAACCTTCTGGGTTTACTTACAAGCTAGAAGTTATCTTAAGGATAATCACAAGGTAGGAGACTTCTCCAGACCCCTGACGGAATTTGAGTCGGTGTGCCACATAGGTAAGCCGGTCAGTAGAACAACTTTAATTACTTACGCATGGCTACAGGATGCAAGGGGACCAGCGGATGACAGACTCAGAAGGAGGTGGTCTGATACTTTACGGATAAATATAACACCTAAACAATGGAAGAACGCTTGCATTTTATCGCACAAGTGCTCCATCAGCACCAAGGAGCAAGAAACAGCATATAAATTGTTGACACAATGGTACTTAACACCAGTGAAATTAAACAAATGGTATCCACAAACGTCGGACCGCTGTTGGTGATGTCTGGAAGATAGTGGTTCTTTGTTGCATATTTGGTGGCAATGCCCACTGACTGACAGCTATTGGAACAAAGCCTTAGAACTAACCAAATTGATAACGGAGACTAATTTAACTCTGGATGCAGCTTGTTGTTTATTACACATCTCAAAAGATACAAGCGTTCACTAACAAGGCACCTACTAAATGCTGCCAAATCGCTTATCCCAATTCATTGGAAATCCCATCGAGTACCAACAGTCACCGATTGGCTGCATAGGGTTGCAGAATTCTATGAAATGGAAGACACCCTCGCTCAATCCAATGAACAGGTTGAAAGCTTTCATGAGACCTGGAGACCTTGGAATGTTTTCAAATAGACTTTCAAGACTTTCACTGACATTAACAATGCTCAGACTTCCGGGCTTGATTAAGATTAAGACTGGAACGCTTGTATTTACAACAATAGATTCTTACTGGCTATATACTGCTGGACAACGTGGTTGGTCACCTATCGAAATAACTTTGAATATAAATTGGTCATAAACTCTTTCTATCTCTTGTTACTCTCTTCACTCTTTTTCTTAAATCCGGCAAACAAATCAGATTATTCCCTTTACCAACTTACATGTGAGATGAACAGGTCCAGACAAGGAGAGGTGTGATAGATAAGGTTCATTAACTCTGTGACATCTTTATGCTAATGATCACACTTAACATCACTGAAATTATCTTTATAATATGTTATACACTATTTACCTATAGATTTATTGTAAACTTATGTCTAAATATTACTATGTAAGGTTACTTGAAATCATAATGCTTTCTCTGATTTGTACTCACTTTTCAACATCTAAAATAAACTTTTTTTTGATGTAAAAAAAAAGCGACAATTTTGAAAAAAAGGCAATAATTTCTATTGCCAAAAAATATATCCCCCAAAAATATATATAAAAAAAAAAAAAAAAAAAAAAAAAAATCGCAATAAGCGTATATTGATTGGTTTGCGCAAAAGTTGTAGCGTCTACAAAATAGGGGATAGATTTATGACATTTTTATTATAAATTTTTTTTTTATTAGTAATGGCAAAATCTACGATTTTTATCGTGACTGCCACATTATGGCGGACACATTGGACACTTTTGACACTATTTTGGGACCATTGTCATTTATACATCGATCAGTGCTATAAAATGCACTGATTGCTGTGTAAATGACACTGGCAGTGAAGGTGTTAAACACTAGGGGGCAATCAAGGGGTTAAGTGTGTCCTAGGGAAGTTTTCTAACTGTGGGGGGATGGGCTACCACTGACATGACAGCGATCACTGCTCTCGATGACAGGGAGTGGTAGATCCCTGTCATGTCTCTAGGCAGAACAGGGAAATGCCTTGTTTACATAGGTATCTCCCCAATCTGCCTCTCCTCACTGCAATAGTGGGCCGATGGCGAACGTCGAATTCCCGGGACCCGTGGGACATACGGGTACGCCCATTTGCCTGCCTGTGCCATTCTGCCGACGTACATCTGTGTGCCGTGGTCGGCAAGCAGTTAAAGACTCCTTTTCCTTTGTACTGGCTTTTCAAGATAATAAATTCAATCATTTAGAAAGGGATGCAAAACTCAATTTCATTGCGGACCGCAACAGCATTATGGTTACCATTAAAAGGCCAGGTCTATCTGTAGGGCTATATAAATGTATCTACTCTTTATTATATTAAAAAAATTGACTCTGCATTCAATTATTACTGATTTTAGTAATTGGTTAAAGTGACACTAAAGTCTATTTGTTTTTTAGTTGAAAAATAACAAAGATCATACTTACCTGCTCTGTACAGTTGGTTTTGCAGAGCAACCCAGATCCTCCTCTTCTCGGGCCCCACGCCGGCGCGCCTGGCCCCTCCTTCCTGCCGAGTGCCCCCACAGCAAGCATCTTGTTATGGGGCACCCAAGCCAAGCCACTGCTCTGTGTGTCCATTCAGACCCGGAAATTGTGTTTTTTAAACCTACCATTTGTATGTGTAGAATAAAGGTTTGTTTATGGTTTCTTTTAAATCTCCTTGATTTGTGCATTTATTAGACCCTACAAGATACATGCAAATTCATTGCATTAGAAGTCAGCAAGTCAGATAGAACCCGCTTCATTTTCTGTCTGGAGGAACTCCAGCCTTATCTAGCCCTCTGTCCCCAGTTATATTGGCCCTGGCCTGCCCCTTTTATTCATTGGATTTCATTTTTCTTTTCTTTTTTTTTTTTTTTTTTTTTTTTTATTCATGGAAGCTCAACATCACATATATGGGCATTACTTGCAGTACAAGTACGCCCACTCTTCCAAACAGGCATCATCAAGGCATTTCTGTATTTGCATAATACTAATAATAATAATATGGCATTTCTTGCATTTGCTTGCATCAGAGTTGAGGGCACCTCAGAGGAATACTGATGCAAAGTGCTGTTATGTTTTCAAGAAGCTGTTTAAAGCACCGTGCTGGCCCCTCCCACCAGCCTTTATCTGCCTGCACTGCATAGAGATTCATAGAGCCCAAAGATAACATCACTGCGTGTAAAATAATGGATGTCATGAAAATAGAAAAGTTGCATTAATAAGTTAATTAACATGTTGATGGGGGTGGGGCAGGGTTGAGGAGATACCAAGGAAAGCAAAATATAAGATTAAACTACATCTTTATAGAATACATTTTTATAGAGGTCTCTACACCAAAAAGAATGACAAAGAGACAGAACTATTTGGTTTCAAATGAGGTATAGTCCATTGTAACAAGGCAATGTTGGGTGCTATGACATATGAGAAGGAAATGTGTACGAGAGAAATATGGAGGATGCTGAGGGAAGATCCATGTGAGCCCAGAACCCAGAACATACAGTAATCACTACTGTGCAGTAGAGCTGCATAATTAATCGTTAAGAATCGCTATCGTGATTTTTTTCCCATTGCAATCTTGAAAAAAGTGTTTCCCGATTCTTTCTATGCAGAGAATTCTCTCTGCTTTGCTGAAGCCGACAGTCATCAAAAGTAAGTAAAAAAAAAAAAAAAACGGGCAGTCTGTCAAGAATCACAACAAGCTTTAGCAGTGGAACTTAAGTATAAACATTGTAACAATTTGTCTTTTAGATCAGAGGAATACACTTTGGTGTGAAAATGAGGGAAGTTTAACCACTTAAAGAGGAGGACCAGTCAAAAAAAAAAAAAAAATTAAAAGTCAGCAGCTACAAATACTGCAGCTGCTGACTTTTAATTGGACACTTACCTGTCCCAGGGTCCAGCGATGCGGGGGATCAAAGCCCCACTCGTCTCCCCCTCCATTCAGCGGCGCCGGAATTGCAACTGTGGGTGCCGGGATGTGGCGTCACAGCCTGGCACCCACTGCGCATGCACAAGTGGCTTCGTGTGCCGTGATTGGCCGCTCAGTCACCTGGGACCTGTAATGTGTCCCAGATGATTGACAGGAGGGAGGGAGCAGAGCTGAGCCCTTCCTGTGCCGAGACGGAAGTGATGTCACCAGCCCAGGCACTGAAAGAGGCAGACTACGAGGGATCCCTTAGCAACAGGCATTTAGAGGTGAGTAAAAAAAAAATATATATATATATCCAAATTTTTTTTGTAATTTTTTTTAGGATTTTTCATGTAGTTTTTTTTTTTTGGGTGGAACCCCACTTTAAAGTGGATGTAAACCCGAAAAAAATTATTTTTTTTATGTCATAATATAGAGTATAAGATTTCCTATCATTTGAGCCCAGTCTTGCCACAAAGAGTTAATCCATCTCTGAGCAATCCTCTTTTATTGTTCAGTGAGATAAATCTTGACAGAGAAAAACTTTGTCAAATCCCCTCCCTTGCTGTGAGTGACAGGTGACTTACATCTCGTGCACTAGCCTAAGAGACATGCAGTATTTTTTAATTCCCTCCCCCACTCCTTTCTTCTGCTGCTCTGCCAGGATTGGCTTTTCCACACCTCACCAGGATTTGGCATGCTGAAGTCATGTGTTTACTTTTCGCTTGTCTTTCGGTTGTCTTTTCACTGGATGTTAGAGATCATAGCAAAAGTTCAGTGTAAGAAATACACAGGAGAAAATGCATATTGACAAGAGGAGTGTAGAGGTGGGCGGGGAGTCTACTGACATCATGACTCCACCCACCGAGCTCCAGACAACAGACCCACCCACAGAATCTGCAGTTTTTCGGCTCTCAAAACAGGTAAAGATACATGCAGGAGACATGTATATACTTATAGATAACCCCTATGGCAGTAGTTTAGAAAGGATGACATTGGGTTTACATCCACTTTAAACACTAAACCTTTTTATGACATTTGTTGGTTTCAAGTTAAAATCATTTTTTTTTGCTAGAAAATTACTTAGAACCCCCAAATATTATATATATATATATATTTTTTTTTTTTTTTTTTTTTGTAGAAACCCTAGAGAATAAAATGGTGGTTCTTGCAATATTTTATGTCACACTGTATTTGCACAGTAGTCGTTCAAATGCAATTTTTTTGGAAAAAAAATTACACTTTAATGAATTAAAAAAAAAAAACTAACCAGTAAAGTTAGCCCAATTTTTTTTGTATAATGTGAAAGGTTTTTTTTTTTTTTTGATCTTTTTATTTTAAGCAAAAAAATTGTGATTTTCATTTTGGCCAGAATCGTGCAGCTCTACTGTGCAGACATCAGCATTTACATGGTCCTGTTATCTATGGGCCAGCAGAAATTAAGACCTGACGATTCCTTAGGAGCCCTTTCACACTGGGGCGGTGTGGGCGGTAAAACGTCGCTACTTTTAGCGCCGCTTTACCGTTGTTTTAGCGGCGGCATTCGCCCGCTAGTGGCGGCATTCGCCCGCTAGCAGGGGCGGTTTTACCCCCCTGCTAGCACCTGAGAAAGGGTTAAAACCACCGCAAAGACTTCGGGCTTTCACACTGGAGTGTGAGGAGTGGCTCTTTCAGGGCGCTTAGCAGGCGCTATTTTTAGCGCTGTAGCAGCTGCAAAGCGCCCCAGTGTGAAAGGGGTCTAACAAAGATGGTCCAGATTTTCACAGAGAAAAGCAAATGAAGACATTAAACGTTGCGTGCTGTGATCTCTGCCACCTTTGGCTGCAGCGCAGTGTACCCACGATTTCTGTGTGGGTTAGTTTGCACTTTGCCATAGACTTCTATTAGGTCCCGCGGTTTTGGTGCATTTTCTGAAAGTGTTCCAAAAGTCAAAAACTGGCAGGCAGGCTAAAGCGTGGTGGGGCCGTGTGAAGCCACCATTACATGCTACTATGCATGCATACATGCATTCAAAGCGTAGCACCAGTCAAAAAGTGTTTTTGTAGTTTTAAAAACCGTGAGTAAAGGGTTGGAATCCCCATCAGGTTTTTATTGCCGATTTCTCCTCACCTGCTGACAAGAGATGAGCTCAGGCATGTTCGGATCCTAATCAGAACTAACCTGACCGATCCCGCTGGGAAGCGGTCACCTGTACTGGACCAATGATAAGCAGCCAGGGCATTCCCTGCCATATAGCCGCACAAATACAAGGGACATGTATACATGCGGCTGCAGGGCGGAGAATGCTTTGGCTGCTTATGACTGGCCAAGTACAGTGACAGAAATCTGGTGGGATTGCTGAGGTGGGCTTGGATTAGGAACATGCCTGAGCTCGTCCCTATTGCTGACTCATTGACAACATTGTGACCAGAACAATAAAGTGTAGGAAAATCTCTAATTGGGGCAGAGAAAGTAAGAAAAAAAATGGCGGGGTTCTACCTTGCCCCTGGATGTAAAAAGACCAAAATGTAATTACGGATAAAGGAATCCCCAATTACCCAAATAACCTCTTCAGGTATCCTGTGTGTGTCCCACACACCACAGTAATGTCTAAACTACCTGCTACCAGCTTCAGTCTTTGAATGACTACTCTACTCATCTTCCTGGAACATAAGGTCTGCTCAACACTAAAGCATATTCTGCCCAATGCAGAGATGGTTGGAAACAGAATCCTAAAGCTGGCTAAGGACGGGGTTTTTTTTTTTGCTGAACAAGAAAACAACTAACAGATTCCTCCATTCACACAAACTAAGCAAATGGAGGAATCCCCAACCCCCTGAGAGGACAATTAATTCTGACATTGTGGCAGCTGTCAGACTATAATGATCAGCAGCTGCAGCCAGCTGATCGACAATAGTTTTCCAGCAGGCCCTTTGGACAGAAGATGATCAAGCAACTTCTATCAAGCAGGGACGATCATACGCTGATCAAAATTCAGCCAGTCCCTGCTTAACGGGCTGACTCTCGACCTATAGCCAGCTTTAGAGTGGTACTACTCCACCAACGCTCTGGAGCTCTGTCAGCATGGCACACTAAAGCCCTCATTTTAATATATCCCTAATGACCGGAATAAAAGATTCAAATGAGGATTTAATGTGAATTTCATTTAGTTGATAAAGTTTCTCTTTCTCTTCTCTTTGATTACCATCAAACAGATGTTTTAATATGCAAAATGAGAATGCAGAAAAATAAATATATTTTGAGCAAACACCAAAATTGTTTCTAGATCATACAATTGAAATAAAAATGAAGCCGTTTAATGTAAAATTGCCCCACTTGTAACAGTCTTTTCTTGTCCCCTTGACCCAATTCCAGAGAAGAAAAAAAAAAAAATATATAAATTCACCCCCTTTTCACTTTCATGGTCATAAAACCTTTGAAGTAAGACCACCCACTCCGCTTCTAAAGAAAAAACCTTGAAGATCTCATTTGATCTTCAAGCCTGGATTTGGCCTGTATATATTACTGTACATTGCATATAATTTAATGTCAGATGCTTTCTGAATCGAATGGATGGCCATACAACCAGAATGAAGGGGCAAATGTAACTATGAACAAATTATAGCATTCAGGGCAACAAATCAGAGTTCAGATTTCTGCAGATCCAGCTACAGTACTCACTTCTAATTGGTAAAGGCAGCTTGATGCAATTAGCTCTCCTTTACGGAATAACCAAAACAGTCTAGTCAGAATTTAGAAGAATATGAACTACGCGTCACTGCAACGCACCCTATCACACAGATGTGTTTCAGCCCAAGGGAGCCATATACAGGGGCTTGTGAACATCATATCTGACATGTACATTGTAAATCCTACAGAGGAATATGAGCAGAATAAATGTAACACTGCCAAATTGGTAGAAAATTTTAGTTACTGTTCGATGATGTTCTAATCAATCCAATCAATATCTGTTTCAGTTGATATTGATATGTTACAATTGCTTTATACCAATACATGATCAGACTTTAGTACAATTATGTGCAAACTGTTTTTCACATTAGATGTTTCCACAGAAGAGAACATTTAAAACAGTCATTCTTAACCAGGGTTCTGTGACACCCTTGGGCTCCTCAAGAGTAAGGTGACCAGATTTTTAAAATGAAATGCGGGGACGTTAAACTTGGAGTAAGGCACTAAAATATACATTAAATGTGCATGCACAGAAATGTACTGGGTTAAACGGCACATAACGCACTGAAACATACGGCGTTAAACTTGCAGTAACGCTCTGAACGGTACGGCGTTAAACTTGCAGTAATGCACTGAAATATACTGCATTAAGCGTGCAGTAACGCACAGAAATCTACTGCATTAATGGCACGTAACACATTGAAATATACGGCATTAAAATTGCAGGGTCACAATGAAAAATACTGTGTTAAACGGTCACAACACTCACACTGACTGAACTATCCCTACATTGACACTAATGTAAAGATGAATCGTCACACTACACTCACACTGAACTATCCCTACATTCACACTAAACTGATATTCTAATAATAATATAATATATAATGGATAATATAATCAGAATAGCACCCTAACAATCTAATAGCACTGAACAGAGCCCTGTTCTACCTCTCTCCACGCCGATATCACACTAAAAATGGCCACTATTGAAAGAATACTTTTTTAGTGTGGGGCGGGACTAACAGCAATGAGCCATGATTAGATAGAGTCATCATGACAGCGTTCAATCATGGCTCTGACAGTGCTCTGTACTGTGATTGGACAAAGCTTTCATTGCTTTAGCCAATCAGGGCTTTCAATGCACTGTGCGGCAGCGCAGTGCATTGTGGTCGTTTGGCGGGCCAAACAAGCGGTCGAAAGCCCTGCTAATTCGGTTGTTAGGCGAACATGTGAACAGCCAGTGTTCGGCCCTAACTCATGCTTGGGCCGAAGCGTTCGCCCATCCCGAATGACCATCATAATACCATACAACCCATCATGAACGATGGGAGGTCGTCGTACCATCACACAAAACAAGAAAAGAAAGAAGCATGCTAGAGAAGTTACTGAAGTATTTATCATAAAGGACCAGTGCACTTTACAGTTGCCTTTCTATAAACTCGTTTCCCCCACACCATATTATTGTTAAAGCCACACTTTTATTTTAGTTTTGGATGGACTTGGAATGTCTATCAGGACAAGGAAAGAAGGGAGCAGTTGTAACCAGGGGAGGAAGACACAGACAGTAATAGTAACCTAACAAATGTTCTCATCCTTCCCCATTTTATTGAATGAGGCAAGTTTGAGGGAGGCAGGTTAAAGTGTATGTATCTTTTTCAGAAATTTTACATAATTTGTCTTCCTTGGGTTTGTGATTGTATTAAATAGAGAGATTTCTAGCTACACTGCTACTGAAATGGTGCAAAAGGTAAATTGTATTCTCCAAATATGATCCATACGCACCCAATATTTCTGTACTCTATTTTTCATAAAAAATGATTTTTGGTTTTGGGTGAACTGGATGGACTTTTTCAACCTGACTAACTATGTAAAAACATTTCTGCCTCCTTGTAACATCCTCCTTGAGTTCCCACACCTCTCCTTTTCCCACTCATGTCTGTTTTTTTGGAATTAGCAGCACACATCAATTGTGGTCATGTGCACTGCTCTATGTACACTACTAATCCCATAGTCCATACTCTGGAGTGAGCAAGAGAGAGTGGTTACAGCCCTACAACTGATGGACTACATGGAAGAGAGAAAGTGAAGCCCTCCAAATGTTCTTTAAGTCTACCCTACAGAAAAGGATTAAAAGTCACTGAATTCTCTTTGAACTAAACTAGGTATATTTTCATGTGCACATAACAGCTATCCACACACGTACATTTAGCCACAAGTTCCTTCAACTTGGCTTTCAGCAGGAACAGAAAATGAAACAGCGCTATATGAGGTCATGAAAAAAAAAACAACTGTCCCTTTATCACCTATGTGCAGAAACAATATTCAAGAATATAATTAAAACCCCGCTAGTGGATGAAAAAGGGTTAAAACTGCCCGCAAAGCGCCGCTGCAGCGGCGGTTTGCCGGCGCTGCCCCATTGTTTTCAATGGACAGGGGCCCTGTAGGAGTGGTGAATACACCGCTCCTACAGCGCTGCAAAGATGCGGCTTGCTGGACTTGTTTTTACCTCCCAGCAAGTGCATCGCTCCAGTGTGAAAGCCCTCGGGCTTTCACAATGGAGAGACAGGAGAGGCTCTTTACAGGCACCATGCCGGCGCTATTTTTATCGCTGTATCGCCTGTAAAGCGCCTCAGTGTGAAAAGGCTCTAAGTGAAAATGTCCAAATTGTGCCCAATTAGCCATTTTCCCTCCACGGTGTCATGTAACTTGTTAGTGTTACAAGGATTCAGGTGTGAATGGGGAGCAGGTGCTCTCTGAGGAGAAACTAAACAGCTTACAACGCAGTGCCATATCGCAAAAAAATGGCCTGGTCACGAAGGGGGTAAAACCTTCCGAAGCTGAAGTGGTTAAAAAAAAAAAAAGTGATTGATCCTTTCCAAAAACGCAGAGGCACAAAAATGCATTGATGTGAACGTGTTCCACAAGAACCCATGTTAAAAAGAATGTCCTGCGTTTATGAAAAAACGCATTGGCGTAATGCAGCTAAACTTCCAGACCCGTACCATTGGGCAATTATTATCTGCACTTGCACCTAAAACACATACAAGCGCAGGTTTGACAGTGCACATGTGAATGAGGCCTTAACGAGTGGGGGTGGGGTATTGATTTCTAGTGACAACTAAAATACAAGCCGGGATTTTGACAATGAGTGTGGGTTTGAGATCTGCTGACCTCCTGAGCACACATCCTTATGTCAGGGCCTCTTCCTGACAACTGCAGGATAAATACAATGGTATAAAAATGGAAACCGGAATACTAGACAGGTCACATCTGCTGTTCATAGAAAGCTTACAGGTCAGCAAGAAGGCATGTGTGTACATCTGTGTGTAGACACAGGAATGCAAGAATGTCAGCATCCTGCAATTCATACTGCAACAGGGAACAGGAAACCAGCTAAAGGAATAGAAAGAGTACAGAACAGGATTAAATCCTTAGAGTTTTTAAACGTAACACATTAGAAACATTCCCCAGCAAACTATTCATTCAAATTCTCACCCCAGCATTTGCAGTCTACAGATTTCAAAGCTGCTGGCTCCTGCTCTCTCAGTGCTGCTTCCCTGAACTTCTGGTTTTCACAATAAAGAGAAAGGGATGGTTTTAAACACTTTCAGCAGCTGATTTAGAGTGGTAGTAAACCGCTTCAAAAAAAGGAAAAAAAAAAATGGGCAGTTTAACCACTTGCTTACAGGGCACTTAAACCCCCTTCCTGCCCAGACCAATTTTCAGCATTCAGTGCTGTCACCCTTTGAATGACAATTGCACGGTCATGCTACAGTTTACCCAAATTAAATTTTATTATTTTTTTCACACAGATAGGGTTTTCTTTTGGTGGTAACTATTTGCTGCTGGGTTTTCTATTTTTTTGCTAAATAAAACAAAAAAGGACTGAAAATGTTGAAAAAAAACAAAACTGTTTCATAGTTTGTTATAAAAATTTTCTCCTTCAATGATGGGCACTGATAGGCTGCACTGATGGGCACCGATAGGTGGCACTGATGATCACTGATGGGTGGCATTGATGGGCACTGGTAGGTGACACTGATAGGCAGCACTGATCTGTGGCACCGATTATGAGACACCGATGAGCATTTATTGTCAGCACTGGTGGGCATTGATGGGTGGCACTGTTGCCACAGGTAGGTGGTACTGATAGGTGACACTGGTAGGTGGCACAGTGGGCACTGACAGCTGAAACTGGTGGGCACAGAACATGCAGCCGCGGCTTTCTGTGTGAGGGACCGATGTCCCTCTAAAAGAAGCCGATGATCGGCTTTTTTTGTCCCCTCGCGCTGACAGCGTGAGGAAAAAAAATAGCAATTACTGGCTGTTTACATCACGTGATCAGCCGTCATTGGCTGACAGCTGATCATGTGGTAAGGGGCCTTACTCGGATCTGTGATCAGCCGAGTCTCATATACACGGTGATCACAGAGCATTGTAACAATGTCACTGGTGATCTCAGCAGCAGTTATTCAGTCCCCCCCCCCCCCCAGCGTCAGTTGGTGTCAGATTGCCCACCGCACTATCGCAGTCCTGTTATAAATCGTTGGTCGCCGCCATTACTAGTATGAAATAAATAAATAAAAATTCCAGTATATATCTCATAGTTTGTAAAAAAAAAAAAAAAAAAAAAAAAATATATATATATATATATATATATATATATATATATATATATATATATATATATATATATATATATATATATATATATATATATATATATATATATATATATACACACACACATACACACACACACACACAAATGCAATTTGCTGTCCCCTCAAAATAACTCAACACACAGCCATTAATGTCTAAACCGCTGGCAAAAAAAAAAGTGAGTACACCCCTAGATGAAAATGTCCATATAAGGCCCAATTAGCCATTTTCCCTCCCCGATGTCATGTGACTCATTTGTGTTACAAGGTCTCAGGTGTGAATGGGGAGCAGGTGTGTTAAATTTGGTGTTATCGCTCTCATGCTCTCATACTGGTCACTGGAAGTTCAACATGGCACCTGAAAAAAAAAATAATTGCTCTACATAAAGATGGCCTAGGCTATAAGAAGATTGCCAAGACCCTGAAACTGAGCTGCAGCACGGTGGCCAAGACCATACAATGGTTTAACAGGACAGGTTCCACTCAGAACAGGCCTCGCCATGGTCGACCAAAGAAGTTTAGTGCACGTGCTCAACATCATATCCAGAGGTTGTCTTTGGTGAAATAGACATATGAGTGCTGCCAGCATTGCTGCAGAGGTTGAAGGGGTGGGGGGTCAGCCTATCAGTGCTCAGATGCATCAAATTGATCTGCACGGCTATCGACCCAGAAGGAAGCCTCTTCTAAAGATGATGTACAAGAAAGCCTGCAAACAGTTTGCTGAAGATTTCAGTCTGGTATGGATTTTGAGGGGAACCCCCACGCAAAAAAAAAAAAAGGTGTGGGGTCCCCCCCAAAATCCATACCAGATCCTTATTCAAGCATGCAGCCCGGCAGGTTAGGAAAAGGGGGGGGGGGGACGAGTGAGCATGCCCCCCCGGACCATACCAGGCCACTTGCCCTCAGTGACTTCACCGCCCAGGGCATGATGGGGTGGTGACATCACAAGGGGGCAGGGTCTCCGGATGGCTTAACCGGATGGCGATGCCCCATGGCTATACAAGTAATGGCATACACCAGACCTAACACAACAGTGGAGGCAGCAGAAGAACCAGAGGAAGAACACAGTGGAGGGAGAAGAACCGGAGAGGGGAGAACAACCAGAGAGGGGAGAACAACCAGAGAGGGGAGAACAACCAGAGAGGGGAGAACAACCAGAGAGGGGAGAACAACCAGAGCAGGGAGAAGACATTAGCGGAGAAGGGGAGAAAAACCGGAGAGGGGAGAACAACCAGAGGGGGAGAACAACCAGAGAGGGGAGAACAACCAGAGAGGGGAGAACAACCAGAGCGGGGAGAACAACCAGAGCGGGGAGAACAACCAGAGCGGGGAGAACAACCAGAGCGGGGAGAACAACCAGAGCGGGGAGAAGACATTAGCGTAGAAAGGGGAGAAAAACCGGAGAGGGGAGAACAACCAGAGAGGGGAGAACAACCAGAGCGGGGAGAACAACCAGAGCGTGGAGAACAACCAGAGCGGGGAGAACCAGAGCGGGGAGAAGACATTAGCGGAGAAGGGGAGAAAAACCGGAGAGGGGAGAACAACCAGAGAGGGGAATACAACCAGAGAGGGGAGAACAACCAGAGCGGGGAGAAGACATTAGCGGAGAAGGAGAGAAGAACCAGAGAGGGGAGAAGAACCAGAGAGGGGAGAAGAACCAGAGAGGGGAATACAACCAGAGAGGGGAGAACAACCAGAGAGGGGAGAAGACATTAGCGGAGAAGGGGAGAAAAACCGGAGAGGGGAGAACAACCAGAGCGGGGAGAAGACATTAGCGGAGAAGGAGAGAAGAACCAGAGAGGGGAAAAGAACCAGAGAGGGGAGAAGAACCAGAGAGGGGAGAAGAACCAGAGAGGGGAGAAGAACCAGAGAGGGGAATACAACCAGAGAGGGGAGAACAACCAGAGCGGGGAGAAGACATTAGCGGAGAAGGGGAGAAGAACCAGAGAGGGGAGAAGAACCACAGAGGGGAGAAGAACCACAGAGGGGAGAAGAACCAGAGAGGGGAGAAGAACCAGAGAGGGGAGAAGAACCAGAGAGGGGAGAAGAACCACAGAGGGGAGAAGAACCACAGAGGGGAGAAGAACCACAGAGGGGAGAAGAACCACAGAGGGGAGAAGACATTAGCGGAGAAGGGGAGAAAACGGAGAAAGGAGAAGAACCAGAGAGGGGAGAAGACCCAGAGAGGGGAGAAGACCCAGAGAGGGGAGAAAACATTAGCGGAAAAGGGGAGAAAAACGGAGAGGGGAGAAGAACCAGAGAGGGGAGAAGAGCCAGAGAGGGGAGAAGAACCAAAGAGGGGAGAACAACCCAAGAGGGGAGAACAACCCAAGAGGGGAGAACAACCCAAGAGGGGAGAAGACATTAGCGGAGAAGGGGAGAACAACCAAAGAGGGGAGAAGAACCGGAGAGGGGAGAAGACATTAGCGGAGAAGGGGAGAACAACCAAAGAGGGGAGAAGAACCGGAGAGGGGAGAAGACATTCGCGGAGAAGGGGAGAAAAATCGGAGAGGGGAGAAGAACGGAGGGAGAAGACACGTTGGAGCGGCTTTAATAAAGGACTACGTCAAAAACCTGTGTACTGTTTTTATTTATTTTTTATACCTTTTTGGGTGAATGAGTAGGGGTACAATGTACAATGTTGCGCTCGCTAGTCCCCCCCCCCCCCTTTGCTGATCTGCATTCTCGGATAAGGGTCTGGTATGGTCTTGGTGGGGGGGCCCCATGCCGTTTTTTTTTTTTTTCATTTTGGCGAGGGGTTCCGCTTCAAGATCCTCAGAGCACAAGTCGCACCACAAGTCGGATCATCATGATTCAACTTGGATGTGACTTCTATTCAAATCAATGGGCTGAAAAATGGATCAGTTAAGACAGATCTCATCGGGAACCATTGATTTTGAATAGAGGCAGAGAAATGCTGCTAAATCTAGCGCGGCTAAGCGAGCATTAACGCCAGTGCAAAAAGCTACTAAAAGCACGTTTTTACGGACGCTTTTTCCTGACGCTGGTATAAAATGCCGCTGTAAAATTGAAAAATGCCAAAAAACCCTGCTAAACGCTGTAACAAGTGTTTAGCCACGTTTGGTGCTTTTATGCCCCGTAGACACGAGCGGAATTTCCATCGTAAAAATCTTGGATGATTTTTCCGACGGAATTCCGCTCAAGCCTGGCTTGCATACACACAGTCACACAAAAGTTCTCTGAACTTTTAACCGCCAAGAATGCGGTGACGTACAACACTATGATGAGCTGAGAAAATGAAGTTCAATGCTTCCGAGCATGCATCGAATAGTTTCCGAGCATGCATGTTTTTTTGCGCGTCAGAATTGCATACAGATGAACGAAATTTCCGAACCAGCTCTCAATCTTTTGCTGGCGGAAATTCAGACAGAAAATGTTGGATGGAGCATACACATGGTCGGAATATCCGACCAAAAGTTCCCATCACACTTTTTTGACGGAAATTCCAACCGTGTGTATGCAGCATTAGGCGTTTTTATATTATAGGGAGTGTTTTTACTGAACAAATGCCAAAAAAAAGGCTGAAAACTGCCCATAAACGCTATTCATAAACGCTGCCAACAGTGCGTTTTCAATGCTGCTTTTTCCTGGCAGCAGCTCTGCCAGTTTTTTTAAACATCATCTGTGCATTAGGCCTAAGGGTGTTGGAGAAATGTACACTCGTCATAGAACTTCCATACATGGAACTGCCGCTAAATATGTAATCGGTCATTGTTCCTATACCAGAAGTGATTTTCGTGATTTTCTTCAGAATAACAACGCAGTGAACTGAATCATTATCGTGACTCATGACTGAAATGTCAGTAAATGAAATGAGAACGATAGAATTATTTCCCACACACACAGGGCTTCAGATCGTGCATAGGATTTCTGAAGCATTAACAAAGCCGTGCGTTATGCCCCTTTACACTATAATTGAATATATATTATAACCAAATTGCCAGCATTCAGATATTTTTAGCTAAGCATAACCTGAACCAGCTGTGTTAATTGAATAGTCATGCTTCGCATCCATAAGTACTATTGAATCAGCCTTCCACCCATCTAACGACACAATTTATACTGGATCTATTACTGGCCATACATATAAAGACGAAATCCTTTGGCATAGCGAGGAACATTATCATTCACAAAGTGATCATAACCTATATTTGAAGCCCAACTACAATCAGAAATACAAGACACAAATTAACCCTTCCTGGCCCGCGTGGGGGTCAGGAAGGACTGGTGATCATGTGACCACTGGGACTGGTGTGGCCCGCAGGTGTGCCCCCATAGGAAGCGGCTTCCTGTTATTTTTAAAGAAAAATGTAACTTTACAATCACTTGAAGTCAACTGCGAATACTTACACCGGCAGCATTAAAAAAAAAAAAAAAGATCAATGATGTCTTTATTATTCCAGAGCTATTTGCGTTTATTGTTATCTGTCTGGAGTTCAGCTCAAACGAGGAAAGATATATTCCATTTATACAGCGAATTACACTTGGGATGCTCTATATTCAATAACGGTTTCATGGAACAAATATTGTTGGGAATATTTATTCTAAAGCTTCTTATAACCTGAAGGGGAAGCTGGAAAAATTGTCTTGAGACATGTTCATGTCTCTTTTTGCATTGCTAGAAGGTCTAGTGAAGTCAGTGCGGTTTCCATGGATAACACCCCTAGCCCCATTCTACGGAGGTAAGGCTCATTATCAAAATCCATTAGTTCAAGCTAAATATGGAGGTGGCCTGTGCTTTATCTAATGGATATGACACAAGTGCCATGTCAACTTAAAGGAGACCTATCACTCTGCAGAAGTGTTGAAGCATTTAGAAAAAGAACTATGGTAACTGGAAGGAAGATTTTTCTTTAACCATTTCAGCCCCGGAAGCTTTTACCCCCTTCCTGAGCAGGCCATTTTTTTGCGATATGGCACTGCGTTACTTTAGCTGACGCGGTTGTGCAATGCTGTACCCAAATAAAATTGATGTCCTATTTTTCCCACAAATAGAGCTTTCTTTTGGTGGTATTAGATCATCTCTGCAGTTTTTATTTTTTGCGCTATAAACAAAAAAAGACAGTAAATTTTGAGAATAAACAATATTTTTTACTTTCTGCTATAAAACATACCCAATAAAAAAAAAAATAAAAAAATTTAATTTCTACATCAATTTAGGCTAATATGTATTCTGCTACATATTTTTGGTAAAAAAAAAAAAAACAATAAGCGTATATTAATTGGTTTGCGCAAAATTTATTGCGCCTACAAAATAGGGGATAGATTTACGGCATTTTTATTACTTATCTATTTATTATTATAATTATTTATTAATATTATTTCTATTTTTATTATCCTATCTATTTTTTTTACTAGTAATGGCGGTGATCAGCGATTTTAGTTCAATCTGATTTTATTGAGGAAGAACAGTTACAGGTATATAGAACAGTCAGATATCATGAAGTATAGAGAAGTTCACTGTCTACAATTCACAGGGGGGGTTATTTACAAAAGGCAAATCCACTTTGCACTACAAGTGCAAACTACAAGTGCAAAGTGCACTTGAAATTGCACTGAAAGTGCACTCAGAAGTGCAGTCGCCCTAAATCTGAGGAGTAGATCTGAAATGAGGGGAAGCTCTGCTGATTTTATCATTCAATCATGTGCAAGCTAAAATGCTGTTTTTTATTTTCCTTGCATGTCCCCCTCGGATCTACAGCGACTGCACTTACAAGTGCACTTTCAGTGCAATTTCAAATGCACTTTGTACTTGTAGTTTGCACCTGTAGTGCAAAGTGGATTCGCCTTTCATAAATAACCCCCAGTGTGTCACACAGAGTTAGAAAATAGTGAATATATATGGTGTATGCAGATAAAACGCGATCAGTGATTTTTAGCGGGACTGCGACATTGCGGTGGACAGATCGGACACCTAACTGACATTTTTGACACTTTTTTGGGAACAAGTGACATTATTCCAAGTGATCCGTGCTAAAAATATGCACTGACATTGTACTGACACTGGCAGGGAAGGGGTTAACATCAGGGACGATCAAGGGGTTAACTGTGTTCCCTGGGTGTGTTTACTAACTGTATGGGGATGGGCTGCCTGGGATAACACAGAGATCCATCTTCCAGCAGAGCAGAAAGACAGGATTTCAGTGTAATCCTGTGACAGATCCCCTTCGGCAGATCCCCGTTCTGTCTCTGCGGGGAACGATTGCGGGCTGCCGGCAGACGTTGAGTCCCCCGCACCCGCTTATGGTCTCCCCTGCTGGCCAGTTGGCGGGCGCGCATGCCCACAGAAGCTAGTGCACGAACCGCCGTACCGGTACGGTGATTTGCGCAGCTGAGCTACCTTGCCGCAGTTTAACTGAGGCGGGTGGTCAGCAAGTGGTTAAAGAGTAAACCTGGCCATAGACAAAGCATTTTTTTTTACTGCAACCAAGGGTTTCAGAAAAGAGAATTGCTCGATTCCCTCCCACTGAGCCATTGTGTTCTCCCAGCAGAGGGGGAGGGGCACGGTGATCCATCCCTGCTGAGACAACACAGTGATTACTGCTAGCAGCTTTACAAGCCGCTAGCAATAAAGCAGCTATAATAATCACATTTACAATACAACAAGCTGGTTGTACCCAATTTGATCAATCATTTTAGCTACATTCACCCTGCCCAATGGCCATACTAGTTTTGAATCTTGTCCATTCCCTGCAGAACTGGCCAGGATTCAAACTGTCTATGGCCAGCTTAACTCCACTCTTGTTGAGAATAAAACAAAACTTTACCCTCTGAGTGATCTATGTACATTGCATGGATTTTAACAAACTTTGTTGCAGATTCCTACCTTTTGTTATTCTGAAGAAATAACGGTTTGTCTGCATCCATGTGCAAATTGAATCTGTATAGGAGGGATTTTATAATTATCAATCAGGTGATGCACCTGCAGGAGTCTAATGAGGAAAGTGGCAAGGTCTGCATCCCTTTAGACGTGATTTCCCTTTGGAAGTAGGTCACCAAAAATGACATTTTTGTTGCAAGGGAAGCCAAAACTCTGACTTGTATCTTAATGTAGACTTCTGGGAAAATCAGTGAGCCAATCACACAAGCAGGAAATTACATTTTCAGGCTGCGTTTTGTACACATTCTGAGTACAGAACGCCTCCAGGTAGCCATATTGCCATATTGCATTGCATTTTACGGAAAATTACAGCGCTGCAGATTGTAAAGAAAAGGTAATTTTTAATAACACTAAATTATAATATGACTTGAGTTGCAATTGTATACACTATTTTTTTTTTTACTTGCTATTTTTCCTTCTGGCGAAAGTGGAGTTACCCTTTAAAGAAAACAGAGGAGAATATTTAAATTTTACATTAAGATGGATTATACATTAGGGAGGACATTAGGGAGTATTACTGATTTTTATGGACAGCTTAGTTGTTGAATGACTGTTACCGAAAATCTTTTGTACAAGCAAATGTGCATTTTTTCCATACCAATTAGGAACCTACTCACTCTAGGCAATCCATACCATGCTCAAGCATGACACATTATAAGCCTGGGAAGTTTAACGGGCAAGCGGATGCCCTCTCCTTCTTTCCCGTAGAATGCTCAGGTGAGGATGTGGACTTAAATTGGGAGGACTTGGAGGTGGCCCCAGTTCTACTGAAACCGCCTCTTCCTGCTCCCTCAGGGGTCAACAACCAAACCCCCAAGCTAGGACCTGCAGAGGTCTACACCTTTGAGAAGTGGGCCCTGATTTAGCAAAGGGATCCCAACCTCAACCAGGCACAGCGTTTCCTTTCACAATGGCATAGACTATCCTCACGGGAGTGCCAAAAGTTGCAGGACATGGTGAAGATGATCCTAAGACAGTGAGACCGACTCAAGCCCCAAGACAATATTCTGTATCAACAAGCCCGCATTCCCAGAGCAGTGGGACATTCTACAAATTGAAGTCCCCCAGTCGCACATTCTGCAGTTCTGTTAAGCAATGCGCGCTTCCAGTGGACATTTTGAGGCAGATCGTACTGAAGCCCTGGTCAGGAGATATTTCTTTTGCCCATGACTAGCGGAGTGGGTGCAACGGGCTTGCCAGGCGTGTGTAGCCTGCACCGTACACAAAGCTCCTTCAGAAAAGACTACCCCGATAACTAATCACCACCTCTGAACCCTTTGAGCTGGTGACATTGGACTTCCTTACAGTTTCCAGTTTTCCCTATGGGTTTCGTTATGCCCTAGACTTTGGCGATCGCCTCACCAAATTCGCTGTGGTAGTGTGCACCAAGAACCAAAAAGCCGCAACCACAGCCAAGCTATTTTGGGAACATTTGGTTAAGCCAAATGGGTACCCCAAACACATACTTTTGGACCAGGGCCCGAACTTCAAGTCACAAATACTGTCTGAGCTCTGCAGGATAAGTTGTATTCAGAAGTCTCATACTAAGCCTTACCACCCTCAGGGTAATGGGGCCTGTGAACATTTCAACCATACCTTGCTGGGAATGTTGTGGACTCTAAAGTAGAGCACTTGGGAATGCTGAAACGAGTAAGTAGGGGCTGTGGTCTGGACCTACAATAACAGGGCTACAGGTCATACCCTGTTCTTCTTGATGTTCGAATGCTATGGCCGACTTCCCATAGACTTCCTGTTGGACTCCACAGAATGCTCCACTTCCCACACGCTCAGTGAGTGGGTGCAGGAGCAGTGGGACCAGTTGTGAAAAGCTAAACAGAATATGCTGGATAGGCATGTCGATTTGACAGCAGATACCGTAGTAGATGTCCTGCCGCTGAAACCGGGGGGGTGCTTGCCTTCCAGGACTATTCTGGGTCTGCCTGGTCCATGCCACCCCACTAGGAGCTGCAGCAATAGTAGCAGCACACAACAACCTCACAGAAAAAAGTATATAGGATCCTGCTATCCTTCAGTTAGCCTTCAGTTAGTTCTCCTACCCCCCACTGAGTTACATCTCTTATTCAACACCTTCTACCTCCCAACCCCAATTCCCTTCTGTCCCGGTAGCCGTGGTCCCATTATTTTGATGGCCAGGAGTGGCTGGAATCAAATCTTGTGAGGAGCCAAGGCAGCAGGCAGCAGGCAGAGTATGTGTAGATGGTGGACAATGAAGAAAGCCAGTGGGACCGAGGCCATTTTTCAGTATCCTACAATAAGAGTGAGCAGTGTAATTTGTGACTACCTTGTTCATATACATTTGCTGATCCTAAGGCCATGACCAGTAGAATTGATGGAGCAATGCTCTTATTCCTGAAGCAGAACAAAGCTTGTCTCAAAATGTAATGTGTTGAGCCTGCCATGCCCATATGCAAGGCCGTGGCTAGTGTCGGAGTCTGCCACTAAGCCCCCAAGCCTGCACATTCCCACTGGTCAAGTACTATGATGGCCAGCCTTCCTGGCAAATAGAAAAGCACTAGACACATGACAGGGTAGGCTAGCTTCAGTACCATCAATAAGTATCACAACAGCCTGAAAATTCAGCCATGACAAGGAGGTTTGGGAGGTTGCTGCAGGAATGTATGGCTCCAGGTACCTGCATTTTATACCTGCAGCAGTTTCCCCCTTCCTTCAGAGGCAGAGTTTCTTTAACAACATGTAACTAAGCTTGGCATGCAGAAGAGAGCTCCATGGCATCATGCCCTGGTACATCTTGCATGATCCACTGCCCCCCCCCCTTTTCTTTTTTTCCATCTTAGCATATAATTTATAATATCTAAGCATCAAATGCAGCTAAAGTACCCCATAGCTCAATGAAGTCTTGAGTACATAATTAAATAATAATCTGCAGTCTTGAAGGCTGGTTACCTCAGAACACCGTCATGTCCTACTTCCAATCTAAAACAATTACCCACCCATATATTAAAACACAGGAATTTATATATTTGCGTTAAGCAAGAAATGAAATAAAATGGCCAATTATAGGCTAGATTCCTATTAAACCTTAATATTCAGTGACCATTTGAGTGTAAAACTAAGATATGGTGTTGAGCTTTTGTGACTATAATAGCGCTGCTTGCTGGAGTGTATAATCATGTTTCATGTGCCCTCCCCACTGCTACTCATGAGGCTCTCTGCATGTCTGGCCTGTGTAACTAATTCTCTAATGTCCATGCAAAGATGCACAAATCAAACTGCATTATACACACACAGATCTGAACCGACAGAAATAGCCTCACTGACGTGAGTTGTTGTTCCCATAAGCCATTCGGGGGAGATAGGTCCCCAGCCCTCCTTGGAATGCCGCATCATAAAGAAGAGTTTTACAAGACTGATGCTGCTAGGGATCCCATATTGCCAAGGCAAATAAAAAGCACAGTGGGAATCTGCAATGCCCAAACCACTACCTGGTCAAAGGAAAACTTTGTTTTAATACATGTATGCTTGCTAATCTGACCCAGAGGATCTGGTCTGCATATACCACCATACAAAGAATGTACCTTTTCCCACATATCCTTCATTATGGAACAAG
Source organism: Aquarana catesbeiana (assembly GCF_042186555.1). NCBI lineage: Eukaryota > Metazoa > Chordata > Amphibia > Anura > Ranidae > Aquarana > Aquarana catesbeiana. Next base: position 155,872,378 of record NC_133335.1, read on the forward strand.
AGTTAACGCCATTTATAAAGCAAGAATTGATCAGATCAGATCTGCTGATGGCAGATCAGCGATAAATACACAAAGGTGATTTTTGGGAAAACAAGCAATATATTACATATTTTTTGTAACATTGAGAAAGGTGAGGTTGTGCGCCTACATGTAATCAATATAGAGTTAAAGTTAAATAATGGCTCTAGAATTATTACTCTGGCATGCCCAGCTATACGCAACATGTGTATCTCAAGCAATGTTTTTGTATGTGGGCCCCCCCCATCAGGTGCCCATGCGAGGGGGTGGGGAAGGCTAGAAATTTTCTTTGGGGGTTACGTTTATGGGTGTAACCAGGGGCGGACTGACTATTCGGGCACTTGGGCACTTGCCCGAGAGCCCCATGCCACTAAGGGGCCCCATCAGGGTTGCCAGCCTCAATAAAGCCAAGGACAGTATGTAAGAATCTGTGTTTTTTTTTTAAATCCCAAGATTATAGCTGCCCCGCCTCTCCAGTACCTTTTCAGTGTGTGTATGTGTATTCTGTGTGTGTATATTGTGTGTCTGTATGTGTATACTGTATGTGTGTGTATACTGTGTGACCCCATAATCTATTGCCTGGGGGCCCCATAATCTCCTATTGCCTTGGGGCCCCATAATCTTCTCCTATTGCCCAGGGGCCCCATAATCTTCTCCTATTGCCCGGGGGCCCCATGAGTTGTCAGTCCGCCCCTGGGTGTAACTATTTTTGACTTTTTTTAACTATTAGTAGCACTTTATTTATAGCACATATGGGACAAATAGGGGGGTAGCGTGTCACACGGAAAGTGATATGGCAGCTATTCAGCTGCTGGATCACTTTCATTATTGAGCTGACAGTCGACTTGTGAAGCATACACACACTCCCGGCGGCTGCAGATACCAGGTGTGTGTGGCAGTGTAAGGGTTAAACTTGCTAGAAAATCTTACAATTCCAGCAGAGTCATATCGCTAGCATTGCCCCTTCCCCCTAGCACATCATAGCCCTCTCCTCTACTGGTTGTGTCTAATTACTGTCTGTGCTGGCCCATCTTCTTCCATTCATAAACTTTCATGTACCAACCAAAGGAGGAGTGAAAGGGAATGCTATGAATCAGCCTTTCTCAACATTTTAACCCTTGAAATAACATTCCAGGCTCAGGGAACCCTCACTAATAATTACTATATTTACAGCTCACAATACATTAGTGCAGCCTTTTTCAACCAGGGTGTCTTGAGGTTCTTTCAGGGGTGCCTTGGGAAAAATTCCTAAAAATTGCCCCAAAATTGTATACAAGCCAGTGGGTGGATGAAACCTTCCCTTTAGTTATGCAGAGCCACAAGTTTTCATTGTACACCATTACAACCATCTAGCTGCCAACCTCCTAACGACCAATGACATCATCAGTTAATAAGGAGGATCTCAGTTGCCTTCATATCATCCTTGTTTGACCCTCCCTTGCCTCTCTCCATCAGCTGTGGGGTCTCATTAGCTAAGAGATGGGGAAAAAAACTGAGGGAGAAGGGAAACATTGGAATACTAGTCAGCACCAGTTTGCAAAAGTGTATTTGCTTTGGAAGAATAACTCACCTCTAATGTTGGGTATCCTATGTGTATTAATGTTGCTGAATTATGTAAAACAATTAGAATAGTTTTTACATTTTAGAATGGGGTGCCGTAAGACTGTCCATAATTTTGAAGGGTGCCTCGAGATTTTTCATATTTTTAAAGGGTGCCTTGACTGGAGAAAGGCTGAGAAACACTGCATTAGTGTGATGATCAGTAGGAGGAATGCTCCTTACATTTTTTGGTCAGTAGCAAGCATCCCTGTTACAGATATTCAAAAAGATCACTGGTGTCAGGTGGTCACTCATCTCAGAGGCAGAAGTTGCTCATTGCTCAAGGAACCCCTAGGAAGCTCTTGAGGAACCCTAGGGATCCTCTGAAACCTTGTTCAGAAAAGCTGCTATAAAATGTCAATTAGGTGAAAGCTCTATGTCTACTGAGGCTGCTGAATTCACATCCAAGATAGCAGCACATTTTGGTCAACAGCAGTCTCTATGTGTTTGGATATTTATGCATGTGAGGCATGCAGTTAAATAAAATACATTCAATTCTCATATAATGCTATGGGAAGAGTTTTGCTGAAATTAATAGCATGGTGACGAGGTCTCTTTAATGGGTATGGCTAAAGCGATATGCATAATAGCATGGGACAATTTTTATTGTGTTGTTTGCATTCTTTCCCAAAGTCTTCTTTGTATCCTTATGCTGCCTTTAGTGTGGGCATCAGGGGAGACGCTACTGTTTCTCGGAGTCATGCAAGGAATGGCAGATGTCTCTCTGCCTTTACTAATGAAGGTGATAATGTGCCTAGATATGGCCATCCAACGTGCGGCAGACCTGACCTGCATACTCAATACAGATCACTGATTCAAAGCTTTAAATCCAGCAGAACTGAACAGCAAGGATACATTTTCAGAAGGAGGCTAGCAATGACAGGTTTACTTTAAGCTAGCCTTACATGGTACAATCTGATTGATTAAATTGTAACCAGACAGGCTGTTGTCCTATGTAGTTGTTGGTATATGTAACGGTACAATCAGATGGTATGTGTATGGCCTTTCTTAAGGGAAGGTGGTGCCTCTCGAGGAGGCTTTAGAAAATTTTTGCTGCTCCTCATGGTTCATTGAGTGCCATCTACACTTGTGAACTTTAAGAAAGGATGGGTAGATCTCTCAGTGCTAGTTATTGGTGATAGGTTGGCCATAGGAAGTCAAAGATAAGGCTCTTTAAAAAACAAAAACAGGAAGACAGTAGACAAAACAAAGAAAAGGGTCTGTTAATAACAAATAACACTTTAATGGGAAACATTTGAAAATTGAATGTCAGCATTCAAAGAGGGTTCTGAAAATATGACTATAGCCAAGAGGAGGGGGTCCTGGATAGGGTAAACAAGCTTATAAAAAGGTAGGGCTTGCAGTGTGTTGCAAAGCACAATTTTGTACATGGCATTAGGAAATGGCAGTCCATTTAAAAGAAAGACTGTTGATATGCCTCAAAGCATGAAAAAATATAGCCTGCATCAATTGTAGCACAATGCTCTGAGCACATGCGATGTGCTTTATATACAATCCTTCAATCCTTGACATGTGTTGCAGCACCTTGGTGATGAGTATTGTGGTGCAATTAATTTTCCATTACAAAACACCACATCTGCAGTGGGTTATTATTCCTTGCAGTAATGGGTGTTTAGGTGCTTTGTGTTTCAGTGGAAACACACCAGACTGCACTGGTTGGGTGGTATACACAATTCATGGTAGTGCAATGGCAAAATGAGTTGAGGGTGCAAAATTTTAAATAGGCCCTTTAGGTCAGTATCTCAGACTCAAAAGTACTGATGGTCCACCCAAGGCACTGAGAGAGTACAATGGTTCTAACATGTGTCACTGGGGCAGAATAGGGGTCAGCAGTATTTTTATGAATTACCAGGACTGTCCCCTGGGTGGTTGAGAGATCTGCAATGTGAAAAGTCATACCAGAAGATTGCCCTCCTGTGACCTGGGACCTATGACCATCACAGCAGTTTTGCAGCAGAGCTGGAATTTTGGATTGGAAAAAAAAATAAATACAAATTTTAAAATGGCCTCATTGTTTACAATGGTGCACATGCAATGCCTCTGCTCCTTCTGTCATTATGTGGAAAGCATAGGCAAAAGGCACAGAGCCTCTCCAATCAGCACTGTAGAACTGCTTACGTTGGAGAGCCAACCCCTTTCTCTCACAATGGAGAAAGGGGAACGAGGATGATTGAATGAATGAATTAAATTTACAGCATCTGAAGTCTACGATTCAAGGTGGAAAGGTTTAACCACTAACTAACTAACCAGCAATATAGTGGTATTGTTTTGGTGGAGGAGGTGGGGGAGGCGGTTAAAGTGCCAGTGACCACCAATGATAAGAAAGGGGGTGGGGTTTTGTAAAAATACCACTGACCACATATGTTGCTAATCACTTACTCTCTCCCTGCACAGCTCCACTGTATCAGTTAGCACCCCTGCTCTATCCCCAGACCCGACACAAACTTCCCCCTGAACAACACTCCAGCAGCCTATATTCTCACTTGCTCTTTCATTAGCTGTTCCAGTTTTCCCACATTGCATTTCCTGGAACTGTTGCTCCACCATAAGATTTTGCCACTGGTCTTGCCGCGACTTTGACATGACTTGAAGCAACGCTTGTGTAATCTTGAGGTCTATGGACCTCAACTTGCATCAAAGTTGGACCAAAGTAGTGCAGGGACTACTCTAGTGGCTGCAACTTGAAGTGGCACAGATATGAATGGTTCTCATTGGAAAATATTGGGGTACAGCCTGTCATGCGACTTTGCAGTCCCAAGTCACAGGACAAGTCACACAAGTGTGAAAGGGGCCTTAGCACATTAGTTTACACTCCCATCCATGGGTGCCACCTCACCCACCCTTTCAACACCTGCTCCCCACACACACCTATCAGTACCTCACATCCACACTTCCACTGCCCACCTTACCCTATTTCCTACACTGATACTACATATTCCTTTACCGGAACCCCACTAGCACCTTAATATCACCCTCCTATCTCCTAAGCTTACACCTACAGTGGGGAAATAATTATTTGATCCCCTGCAGGTTTTGTAAGTTTGCTCACTTACAAAGAAATTATGGAATTTTTATCAAAGGTGTATTTTAGATGATAGAGACAGAATATCAACCAAAAGTCCAGAAAAAACACATGATACAAATGTTATAAATTGAGTTGCTGTTCAATGAGTAAAATAAAGATTTGAACCCCTACCAATCAACAATAATTCTGGCTCCCACAGACTGGATATAGTATGTGCTCATGTGGTACGCAAATTAGTCCTCTCAATTTAAGAAGGTGCTCCTAACGACAACTCGTTATGTGTATAAAAGACACCTATCCACAGAATCTCTTTCTTCCATTCAAACCTCACCATCATGGGCAAGACAAAAGAGCTGTCAAAGGACATCAAGGACAAGACTGTAGACCTGCACAAGGCTGGAATGTGCTACAAGACCATCAGCAAGAAGCTTGGTGAGAAGAAGACAACTGTTGAAACCATTCACAAATGGAAGAAATACAAAATAACCATCAATCGCCCTCGGAAATTTAGCTTCATGCAAGATTTTGCCTCATGGGGTAAGGATGATCATGAGAAAAGTGAGGGATCAGCCCAGAACTATACGGGAGGAGCTTGTGAATGATCTCAAGGCAGTTGGGACCACAGTCACCAAGCAAACTATTGGCGACTGTGAATGACTATGAATGGAGGAGAGGGAACAGAGTCAGCACTCTTGATGAGTGCCTATGACAGATCCAACAGCTGTATTAACCCCCCACAGTAAGACTGAAGATTTCAACTGCAGCCACTAGCTGCTGAATTGTAACTAAACTTAAGCCGGCCATAGACAGGTTGATCGATCGAATAACTTGGGTACAACCAGCCTGTCTGATTTTACATGCAATTATTGCTAGAGGCTATTTTATAGTCCCTAGCAGTAATCACTGTTCTCCCGGAGGAGACATCTCCCCCCCCCCTCTTTCCTGCTGGAAAAACACAATGGCTCTGCGGAAGAGATTCCCCTGTCAACATTGACCTGTGATTGCAGGAAAGAAAATTGCTTCATCTATGGCCGGCTTTAGGCTTTAAATGTTGGAGGGTTCTGACTTTGAGAGATAAAGACAAGCTAGACCCGCTATTCTCAAGAGTTCTGTGGAACCCTAGGGTTCCTCCAGGGGTGGCTAGGGGTTCCTTAAGCTGTGGCTAACTAATCTCCCTTCTGATGGTGCCTGCAGCGTTCCAGGTCCAACATGTGTACAGTGTGACTGCAAGGGGGTCATTCTGGCCACCACTGTAACGGGGCATTCTTCCCACCCACAACCACCAATGTAAGGGGCATTTTCCCAATAACCCCCAATGGACCCATCTTACTTGGAGTTCCCTGAAACCAGAAAATTATTTCAAGGGTTCCTCTGGAAATAAAAGGTTGAGAAAGGCTAAGAATTTGGATGCACATCTTTTTCATGTGAAGTAGAAGGGCTTTATTCCGCATTTCAGTGTAATATTTACCTAGAAGCATTTTTATATGAGAGAGGCAAGAAAAGCACCATTACAGAGAGCCGTGTGATGAGTGAGAACAGATGTCTTGGATAATGCATAGCATAAAAGGTAGTTTTCTGTGTTGAGGTTTGATGCACAGAGAATATATTCCATGAAGATACTGATTACAATTGAAGTGCTTTACATCAAGCTTTGCTGTGGAAATGTGCATTCCATACAGAGGAGTTAACTGTATGAAAATTCCATATTATTAGAAATGCTCCCATACTGTTCTGAAATCAGTGCAAATCTATAATATATACATACTACTGGTATTTTTTGGTTAATTGTCATTTTTGCTAAGGGATACATCTGTAGGGTCCTATGCAACAGTTACCACTCTCTCTGTTTATCATTTTATTTGGCTCTTGCAGGGCCCTGGGACCATAGACGTGGAATGGTTACTTATTATTCTATAAGCCAAAGTGGATATTTGGGCAGTAAGGAAAAAGGATGTTTGCTTGTTGTTGGATGGAGGATATTTCAGCTCCTTGAGGGTGTAGGGACTGATGAATGTACAATGTATATGTAAAGCGCTGCGTAAATTGACAGCGCTCTATAAGTACCTTAAATAATAATAATTTACTATACTGGTTTGTTTTGCATACCTTAAAGGCTAAGTCCACCATTTACAAAAAAATTATAAATATACATATATTTGCAGCAAAAACCATGTGAATTTATATTTTTTTAGCAAATAGCCTACAAAGCATTGCAACTGCTATGTTTGCAATGCCAGGCTCATGGAAACGCTTCATCCAGCTCTATACAGTGCTTTGAAAAAGTATTCATACCCTTAAAATGTTACACATTTTGTCATGTTACAACCAGAAACGTAAATACCGTATTTATCGGCGTATAACACGCGCCGGCGTATAACACGCACCCCAAGTTTAGGAGAGAATTTTAAGGAAAAAAACTTTTAGGAGGGAAGTTTAAGGAAAAGAAACTTACATTAAAATGCCCATCAATGCAGCCTCATCAGTGTTCATCTGCAGCCTTTTCAGTGTCAGTGCAGCTTTGCCCCAGTGCAGCCTTGTCAATGCAGCCTTGTCCCCAGTGCAGCCTTATTAATGCAGCCTTGTCCCCAGTGCAGCCTTATCAATGCAGCCTTGTCCCCAGTGCAGCCTTATCAATGCAGCCTTGTCCCCAGTGCAGCCTTATCAATGCAGCCTTGTCCCCAGTGCAGCCTTGTCCCTGCAGCCTTGTCCCCAGTGCAGCCTAGTGTCCATGCCTCCTGCCGCTGCCGCCATACACATAGAAGTAGTTTTAAATATGGCGCCGCGGAGTTCGGAGAGACTCGGCGCCGGCGGAAGTGAACGAACGCCGCCGAGATACACATAGCCGAGGGTTCTCGGCTCTTTCCGGCGCCGCTCACAGTCCCGCCCAGTCCCGCCCTATGATGGACATAACACAGGTCCAATGGCGGGACTGGGCGTGACAGTGAGCGGCGCCGGAAAGAGCCGAATACACCCGACTATGTGTATCTCGGCTCTGTGATTTCGGCGGCGCTCGTTCAGCACCGCCGAGTCCTTCCGAAGTCCGCGGCGCCATATTTGAAACTACTCGCTATGTAAATGTCGGCGGCGATCGCCGACATTCACATAGCGATAGCGGGGATCGGCGTATAACACGCACCCACGACTTTCCCCTGATTTTAAGGGGAAAAAAGTGCGTGTTATACGCCGATAAATACGGTATATTTATTGGGATTTTATGTGATAGACCAACACAAAGTGGCACATAATTGTGAAGTGGAAGGAAAATGATAAATGGTTTTCAACATTTTTTACAAATAAATATGTGAAAAGTGTGGCGTGCAATTGTATTCAGCCCCCCTGAGTCAATACTTTGTAGAACCACCTTTCGCTGCAATTACAGCTGCAAGTCTTTTTGGGGGTGTCTCTACCAGCTTTGCACATCTGGAGAGTGACATTTTTTCACATTCTTATTTGCAAAATGGCTCAAGCTCTGTCAGATTGGATGGAGAGCATCTGTGACCAGCAATTTTCAAGACTTGCCACAGATTGTCAAAAGGTCTGGCCTTTGACTGGGCCATTCTAACACATGAATATGCTTTGATCTAAACCATTCCATTGTAGCTCTGGCTGTATGTTTAGCGTTGTTGTCCTGCTGGAAGGTGAACCTCCGCCCCAGTCTCCAGTCTTTTGCAGACTAATGCCCTGTACACACGGTCGGATTTTCTGACGGAAAATGTGTGATAGGACCTTGTTGTCAGAAATTCCAACCGTGTGTAGGCTCCATCACACATTTTCCATCGGAATTTCCGACACACAAAGTTTGAGAGCTTTCTATAAAATTTTCCAACAACAAAATCCATCGTCGGAAATTCCAAACGTGTGTACACAAATCCGACGCACAAAGTGGCATGCATGCTCAGAATAAATTAAGAGATGAAAGCTACTGGCTACTGCCCCGTTTATAGTCCCAACGTACGTGTTTTACGTCACCGCGTTCAGAACGATCGGATTTTCCAACAACTTTGTGTGACCGTGTGTATGCAAGACAAGTTTGAGCCAACATCCGTCTGAAAAAATCCATGGATTTTGTTGTCGGAATGTCCGATCAATGTCCAGGGCATTACAGGTTTTCTTCTTAGATTGCCCTGTATTTGGCTCCATCCATCTTCCCATCAACTCTGACCAGCTTCCCTGTCCCTGCTGAAAAAAAGTATCCCCACAACATGATGCTGCCACCTCTATGTTTCACAGTGGAGATGGTGTGTTTAGGGTGATGTGCAGTGCTAGTTTTCCGCCACACATAGCATTTTCCTTTCAGGCCAAAAAGTTCAATCTTGGTCCTTCTTCCACAAGTTTGCTGTGTCCCCCACATGGCTTCTCGCAAACTGCAAACGGGACTTCTTATGGCTTTCTTTCAACAATGGTTTTCTTCTTTCCACTTGTCCATAAAGGCCAGATTTGTGGAGTGCACAACTAAAGCCTCATGCACACTGGATGTTATAAAAAAAAGCCAGTAACATTAGCTGTAGCTGTAGGGTGAGTTTTTTAGCATTTTTCAGCGGTTTTTAACAAAACTATACTCCCATAAAAGCTTATGGCTCAAAAACGCTGGTAAACACAGAATAGCTGTGTTTTTCAGTGTTTTAGGCGGTTTTCAGCTTGGCCTTCATGCTGCTTGTTCACTAAGGTTCTCTAATAAACCTCTGAAGGCTTCACAGAGCAGCTGTATTTATACTGACATCAAATTACACACAGGTGGACTCTATTTACTAATTAGGTTACTTCTGTAGGCAATTGGTTCCACTAGATTTGAGTTAGGGGTATCAGATTAAAAGGGGGCTGAATACAAATGCACACTACACTTTTCACATATTTATTTGTAAAAAAAAGTGTTGAAAACCATTTACCATTTTCTTTCCACTTCACAATTATGTGCCACTTTGTGTTGGTCCATCACATAAAATTCTAATAAAATACATTTATGTTTTTGGTTGTAATATGACAAAATGTGGAACATTTCAAGGGGTGTGAATACTTTTTCAATGCACTGTATCTGCAACGAGGTACAGACTTTCAGTTCGGAGTAAGTATCAATAGACCACGAGTGCAGTGATTTCCGTTTCATTGAGCACTACAAGTCTGTCTGCTGCTGGTGGCTGATGGGACTTGTAGTTTATTGATTCAAAGATCTCTGTGAAAGAATTACACAGCTGTGCAGGCAGAGCCCCACATAGTCACATAGTTACATAGTTACATAGTTACATAGTTAGTCAGGTTGAAAAAAGACACAAGTCCATCCAGTCCAACCATAAAAAAAAAAAAAAAAAAAAAAAAAAAAAAAAAAACGTACAATCCAATATACCCAATACTATACCCACAGTTGATCCAGAGGAAGGCAAAAAACCCCAGCAGAGCATGCTCCAATTTGCTACAGCAGGGGAAAAAATTCCTTCCTGATCCCAGAGAGGCAATCGGATTTTCCCTGGATCAACTTTACCTATAAATGTCAGTACCCAGTTATATTATGTACATTTAGGAAAGTATCCAGGCCTTTCTTAAAGCAATCTACTGAGCTGGCCAGAACCACCTCTGGAGGGAGTCTATTCCACATTTTCACAGCTCTTACTGTGAAGAAACCTTTCCGTATTTGGAGATGAAATCTCTTTTCCTCCAGTCGTAAAGAGTGCCCCCTTGTCCTCTGTGTTGACCGTAAAGTGAATAACTCAACACCAAGTTCACTATATGGACCCCTTATATATTTAAACATGTTGATCATATCCCCCCTTATTCTCCTCTTCTCAAGAGTGAACAAATTCAGTTCCTCTAATCTTTCCTCATAGCTGAGCTCCCCCATGCCTCTTATCAGTTTGGTTGCCCTTCTCTGCACTTTCTCCAGTTCCCCGATATCCTTTTTGAGAACTGGTGTCCAAAACTGAACTGCATATTCCAGATGAGGTCTTACTAATGATTTGAACAGGGGCAAAATGATATCTCTCTCTCTGGAGTCCATACCTCTCTTAATACAAGAAAGAACTTTGCTCGCTTTGGAAACCGCAGCTTGGCATTGCATGCTATTATTGAGCTTATGATCTACCAAAACCCCCAGATCCTTCTCCACTACAGATTCCCCCAGTTGTACTCCCCCTAGCATGTATGATGCATGCATATTCTTAGCCCCCAAGTGCATAACTTTACATTTCTCAACATTAAACCTCATCTGCCACATAGTCGCCCAATTAGACAGAGCATTGAGGTCAGCTTGTAAATTGGAGACATCCTGTAAGGACGTTATTCCACTGCATAGCTTGGTGTCATCTGCAAAGACAGAAATGTTACTTTTGATCCCAGATCCAATATCATTTATAAAGATATTAAAGAGTAAGGGTCCCAGCACTGAACCTTGGGGTACACCACTGATAACCTTAGACCATTCAGAGTAAGAATCATTAACCACTACTCTCTGAATTCTGTCTTTTAGCCAGTTTTCTATCCATTTACAAACTGATATTTCCAAGCCTGTAGACTTTAACTTACACATGAGCCGTGTGTGCGGAACTGTATCGAACGCTTTTGCAAAATCCAAATAAACCACGTCCACAGCCACCCCTCTGTCCAAGGTTTTACTTACCTCTTCATAAAAAGAAATCAGGTTTGTCTGACAACTTCTGTCTTTCATGAACCCATGCTGTCTGTTGCTTAAAATGTTTTTTTCCAGCAAGAACTCGTCTATGTGGTCTTTTATTAAACGCTCCAGTATCTTCCCGACTATAGAAGTTAAACTAACAGGTCTATAGTTACTTGGTAAAGACTTTGATCCCTTTTTAAATATAGGCACCACGTTCGCCCTGCGCCAATCCAGCGGTACTATTCCCGTCATTAATGAGTCCCTAAAAATTAGATACAATGGCTTTGAAATTACAGAGCTCAATTCTTTTAGGATCCGTGGGTGGATGCCATCAGGTCCAGGTGCTTTATCCACCTTTATTCTGTCTAAATATTTCTGGACCATATCCCTTTTGAGCCACTTTCAAAAGCGTCAGTGGCTTTGGGTGAGAAGAACCCCTGCATGCTTCATGTTACACCCTAAATACATGTAGACAGGTGCAGGTAGCTAGTCTGCCACTAGGTGGCTCTGTGCTAGAACACTGTCTGGTTACAGACAATGTCATCAGGTGCTAGCAAGCACCCAAACCAGCACAGATGTAACCAGCAAGTGGATGCCCTATACAGGGCAGGAGGCCAGGAAAGAGTAGACCTGCACCCAGGTTCGGGTGTAGACTTTCTGACACTTATGGAGGTGGGGGCTATGGCTGATTGCAAAAGGGCTTTTAGGTAATGCCTAGCATTCCCAGAGGAAGGCAATTCCCCTGGAGGGTCCCACGAGAGGTGTACCTACAGATGCACAGTGACGTCTTGGCGGCTTTTATAAAATGAGAGATGAGTCAAGGACTCAGGGGCCAGAGAACAGGGTACGTGAGCCAGCAAAGAAGGAGGTCAGTGACAGGCAGCTAGCTCCTGACTCCAGTGGCCACACAGAGTCTGCGTGGGGGATTGCTGATCTAAGGGGGAATGAATACACTAAGGTAAGGGGGACACTGATATAAAGGTTTCCTGTTATATAAGTAACTCTTCCCTTACCTTAGTGTATTCACTCCGTGGAAGGTGATCTGTTCCCAGCATTCCCCTTACATCAGAATCTGCAGGAATCCCCCTTACAGTGCATGGGGAAACTCTGGGGACCCTAAAGTAAAGGGGAATTCTGTGGAGTCTGATATTAACCATTTACTTACTGGGCACCTAAACCCCCTTCCTGCTCAGGCCAACTTTAAGCTTTCAGTGCTCTCACACTTTGAATGTTAATTGAGCAACACTCTACCCATATTACATTTTTATAATTTTTTTCACACAAAAAAAGACCTACAATTTTGGAAAAAAACAGTTTCATAGTTTGTTATAAAGTTTTGAAAAAAGGTAATTTTTCTTCTTCATTGATGTGCGCTGATGGGGCAGCACTGATGGGCATTGTAAGGCTGCACCGATGAGGCGGCACTGGTGGGCACTGAGAGATGGCACTGATGGGTGATACCTATGGGCACTGATAGGCAGCAGTGGTAGGTGGCACGGATGATGAGGCACTGATATGCACCTGTAGGTGGCACTGGAGGGCACTGTATAGCAGTAGTGCCTCTCCTTGTTCGGGACTGATGTCCCTCTGTCAGAATTCAGTGATAGGCTTTTTTTTCCCCCTCATGCTGTTAGCCTAGAGGTGAGATCTGGGGACTTATTGACCCCCATATCTCACTGTAAAGAGGACCTGTCAAGCACTATTCCTATTACAACGGATGTTTACATTCCTTGTAATAGGAATAAAAGTGATCAAAAAAAATTGTAAAAAGAAAGTCTCAAAATAGAAAAATAAAAGTAAAATTAACAATAAAAAAAAAAAAAAAAAATCTAAAGCTCCTCTATCCCCCTGTGCTCCCTCGCAGAAGCGAACGCATCCGTAATTCGCTGCCACCTATGTAAACGCCATTCACACCACACATGTGAGATATTGCTACGAAAGTTAGAGCGAGAGCAATAATTCTAGCACTAGACCTCCTCTGTAACTCAAAACATGTAACATGTAAAAAATGTAAGGCGTTGGCCTATGGGGATTTTTAAAGAGGAGGGCCAGTCAAAAAATAAATAAATAAATAAAAGTCAGCAGCTACAAATACTGCAGCTGCTGACTTTTAATTGGACACTTACCTGTCCCAGGGTCCAGCGATGCGGGGGATCGAAGCCCCGCTCGTCTCCCCCTCCATTCAGTGGTGCCGGCATTGCAACTGTGGGCGCCGGGCTGTGGCTTCACAGCCTGGCACCCACTGCGCATGCGCGAGCGGCGCCGCGCGCCGTGATTGGCCGCTCAGTCACCTGGGACCTGTAATGGGTCCCAGATGATTGACAGGAGGGAGGGAGCAGAGCTGAGCCCTTCCTGTGCCGAGGGGGAAGTGATGTCACCAGCCCAGGCACTGGAAGAGGCAGACTACGAGGGACCCCCTAGCAACAGGCATTTAGAGGTAAATAAAAAAAAAAAAAATATCCAAATTTTTGTTTAATTTTTTTTTTAGGCACAATCATTACTTTTTTTTTTTTTAGGGTGGAACACCACTTTAAGTACCGAAGTTTAGCGCCATTCCACAAGCGTGTGCAGTTTTGAAGCGTGACATGTTGGGTATCTATTTACTCGGCGTAACATCATCTTTCACATTATACAAAAAAGTGGGCTAACTTTACTGTTTTCTTTTTTTTTAAATGCATGAAGCTGCGCAAATACCATGCGGGATAAAACGTTGCAATGACCGTCATCTTATTCTCTAAGGTCTCTGCTAAAAAAACATATATAATGTATAGGGGTTCTGTGTAATTCTCTTGCAAAAAAAAAATATGATTTGTACACAGAGGAGAGAAATGTCAGAATTGGCCTGGGTGGCAAAGGGTTAAAGTGGTTGTAAAGGCAGAAGGTTTTTTTTTATTTATTTTTTTTTTGAGAAAGGGGTGTTTTAATAGCAGTACTTTATGCCATAAACTCATGTGGAATTGGCTTAAGGAGCTCAGGTTCCTTTCCAAATGTTCGAACAAAGTGAGCTTCACTTGGTTGGGCTGGCATTCTATGCATTGAGACAAAAAAACTTTCTGTGTGCAGCAGACCCCTCCACCCCTTAATACTTACCTGAGCCCCATCTAGATTTAGCGATGTTGCACAAGAGACTTGGCTGTCCTGGACTCCCCTCCTCATTGGCAGAGACAGCAGCGCAGTGCCATTGGCTCCCGCTGCTGTCAAAGTCAGTGAGTCAATGAGGAGAGAAAGGGGGTAGGACACAGGGTGCTTCGACTCGGGTGCCCCCATAGTAAGCTGCTTGCTGTGGGGGACACACAACGGGAGGGGGGGCCGGGAGCATCAAAGAGAGAACCGAGAAGAGGAGGGCTGGGCTGGGCTACTCTGTGCAAAACCACTGCACAGAGCAGGTAAGGCCCCTTTCACACGTGCGGACCTTTCAGATCTGCCTGTTAGTTTTTTCAGCGGATCTGAACAGTCGCTCCATAAATCTCTATGGAGCGACGGATGTCAACGGTGACATGCCTACTGACATCCGATCCGCCCCAATCTGATCCACTCTGCAAAATCCAGAGGGATGGAAACCCTATTTTCAGTGCAGTGATCCCTGCTGAGCAAGCGGGTGGCTGGATACGGATCCGCACATGTGAAAGGGGTCTTAGTATTTATTGTTGTATTTATTATTTTTAACGAAAAAAAAACAGGACTTTGGTATCACTTTAAATATTGATATGTGCACTGTTTTGCACTGAAAACAGTCATTTTATGGACGTTCTTGAAGTGTCAGCCAAAAATTTGGCTCTGTCAGTAAATTTCATGAGTTTTTTCAGTAAAAAAATTGTGTTGTTGGCAAATTTTTGGCATCCTGTAAATTTCACTACGAGGGGTTGGCAACACTGCCGTACACGATCTGTGTACAGAATGCCTCCAGGTTACCATATTGCATTTTACAGAAAATTAAAGAGCTGGAGATTGACAGGAAAAGGTAATTTGTAATAACATCTAATTACAATATGACTTGTGTAGAAATTATACTGTATATGCCACATTATTATTTTTTTAATCTGCCATTTTTTTCCCCATGAAAGTGGAGTTGCCTTTTAAGGCACTACACATGAGCAATGTTGGGTGCCATGGACTGGGGAAAAAAAACGAAAAAAAAAAAAAAAAACTTTCAGATGTATTTAAAGTACAGATATAGAAGAAACAAAATGAATGCAGCTCTGTACTCATTAATAAATAGTTAAAGCGGGATTCCGTCCCTGAAAAAAAAAAAATTAAAAGTCAGCAGCTACTAACACTGTAGCTGCTGACTTAAAATAAGTACTTACCTGTCCTGGGTGCCCGCGATGTTGGCCGCCCGGGTCCCGGCACCGCCATCCTAGGTAAGGGAAACAGGCAGTGGAGCCTTGCGGCTTCACTGCCAGTTTCCTACTGCGCACGCGCGAGCGGCGCGGCGATCTGTGAATGGCCCCGTGGTGTTCTGGGAACACACACAGTTCCCAGAAGACAACGGGGCCGCTCACCGAGGAGCAAAACACGCCGCGGAATAGGAAGAGGCAGATTAGGAAGACTGCCTAGCAACAAGGGTTTAGGTAAGTTTACTTTTTTTTTTTTCAAAATTTTTTTTTTTTATTTTTTTTAGGATTTTTGGTGATTTTTTTTTTTCAGGGTGGCCCTCCACTTTAAATATATTTTTCCAATGCAATGAATGTTAAGTACCTGAATTTGACCTGGTAGCAGCCTCTTGCAAACTACTGCACAGCAGATCTCAGTAGGAGCAGCACAAGGAACCAATCAGTTGTTTCCCAGTGGTCATTTGCAAACAATAGTGACAGGAGGAGAGCGCAGAGTGACAGATGAGCTCATCAGTCTGAGGTTTCTCCTTCCAGGTATTCCTGCCTTGTCAATCATAGCTGTGGTGTATGACAGAGCTGTGTAAATCTCAGAACTTGACTGACACAAACACAAACCCTTTGACAGGTTCCACAACTCCCGTATATGCATTTCATCTTGTGTATTTCGATTTTAAAAAGAATGTAAAGACAAACTTTTTTTTTTTGAACTGCTAGTTGGAAATGGTTACAGCTTAAACTGTAATACCCTGTACACACGATTGGACTTTCCGACAACAAAACCGTGGATTTTTGTTCGAAGGATGTTGGCTCCAACTTGTCTTGCATACACACGGTCACACAAATGTTGGCCAACAATTGCAAACGTAGTGACGTACAAGACGTACGTGATATCTCCATTACGAACGCTAGTTATATATATGGCTCGTACTTGATTCCGCGCATGCATGGACTTTTATCCGACGGACTTGTGTACACACAATCGGAAAGTCCGTCAACAAACATTTGTTGGTGGAAAATTTGAGAACCTGCTAGCCAACATCTGTTGGCGGAAAGTCCGACAACAAATGTTCGATGGAGCATACACACGGTTGGACTTTCCACCAACAAGCTCACATCCAACATTTCCCGTTGGAAAATCCGACCGTGTGTATAGGGCATAAGATTTAAAACACCTTTTATTTTGATGCACCTGGAGTGTATCTAGCCAGTTTAAACTAAAAGTTCAATGGGACTTTAAGGAAAACTAAAATGTGAACTGCAAAACCAAAAAGGGCCATTTGCTGGGAATGCTTTATTCATTACATTCAAATAAAGCACAAAATTAAAGCTAAAATGCAGAAAAAGCATGGAAGCAGAAAAATAAAGCATGGCATACTAATTTATTGATGGCTCTGCTCTCAGTAGGCGCCTTCATATTGTTCACTGGAACTAAGTAAATTTCACACAGTAGGATGTATCAAACTGACAACCTGAATAGTGAGGATGTGAGACTGGAGGGGGGGGGGGCAGAGAATGCTGTGCACTTCCTGTTTTATACCACACTTCCTGTTCCACAGGAACCACATCCACTGCAGGAAGAACACCCCCACTTCTATATTTAGGACAGGACAGGATGTCTGGGTCTGCGGCTGGGAGCAGTTCTGCTTTATAACAAATTAGGTCCAGTCAGAATTATTTTGCTATACCTAACAGACCACAGAGAAACAATTGCAGCTCTACATATTGCAACTGCCGTGTCTCAAGGCCTCATGCATATATATGTTTTTAGCATTCAATGTACATATTCACACATGTGAATGGCTGCACACTAGATGTACATATTTATACACTGTGCTTGCGTTAACTTGCGCACAGATGTAAATCTCTGGACGCACAAAAGCCACGCTCAAGGTTTTATACTTGTGTACATTCACTACTATGGGCAGCTGTCTCTCTCAGGTCTCAGGCCTGAAAGTGCCTGTGTGCATGAGGCCTAATGGTCTTCAACCTTCCCCATACTGGATAGCCTGATCGTTCAAATGCACTATCAAGGTTTAAAGTGACACTTTTTTTGCCTGTATGAACAGATACTGAAAATGACACCAATAATAAGAGAAGTGCTACTAGGCAGAGGCCATATATACAGAATAAGAACATTTACGTGATTGGGGTTATGATGCAACCAACCTGAACTGCATGTATGAATGCTGTTGTGGCGCTGTGGGTCGGGATTTAGTTGGTTAAAACAGGAGGTGACAAAGAAACATATCACCTCCTCCCTGCCTGTCAAATGCCAATAAGGAAATAGGGCAATACAAGCTGCAAGTATGAATGAGTCCTTAGATATGGTGGCTCTTATCTCCTCATACAGCCTAATATTAAATCACTAACAAGTTCAGGTATCACTTACCCCGGCTGCTGTGGTCTGGGAAGAAGCTAATGTCCATTAGCTTCAGTGGAGGACAGGGAGACATCAGAAGTCTAACAGACTCCTGTCTCAGCAAAATGCTATCACATGGGGGGGCTATCGGCCCCTTATATGATAGCAATAAAGTGGCCAACTGGCCATCTAGTAATACAAACTCACCCCTCCCTTTTTTTTTCTAGGTGTTTGCTAGCCCCATGTATGAGTACCAACCTGCACGCCAGCGGCTTCTCAAAATCTATGACAGGGTAATTTTGAATCAGGGCATACGTCCCTGTGCATATACGGCCCTAAAAGCAAGTACTACTCGGTACAGCATTCATCTGCCACATATTTCAAATTGTCATGGATTTTACAGGTTGCTAGCAGGGGGGCAGGGTGCTGCACCTGTGCCTCCTGGGGGCTCAAAAATGCTGGGATTTGATGCTGACCACCCAAACTGCCCAACTGCCTACATGCAAATGTTCGTTGTCTAGCTGTCATATTGAGCCAAAGACTTAAATACTTCAAAATTGTCAATAATTGGGAAGATGGCGGCGTGAAGACACGTTTTACAAGAGCTCCAGGACTTCCATGTCTGCCCCGACTCGTAAACCGCTGACTTATAGCCGACACCTGGGCATGAGTGCAGGCAGAAGGTACAAGACCCGATCCTCAACAAGGAGAGCCCATCCTCGTACCTCTCAGGGGGATATCCAGCAATATTTTACACCACACCCGCGAACATCTCCAGGTGCCATAATGGCACCACATGGCTCGGGCCATGCTGCAAGCACCAGGCCGGACCCTCCAGCATCTCCTACCTCATCCCCCAGGTCAGAATCCCTGTCAGAACCCTCTGCATTCTTTCACCCTGATCCGTCGGAGTGAGCCGATCTATCGCAAGCCGAGGTTGCAGGCAGACTGGAGGGGGACATCCGGGTACTACTGCGGGCACTGCCCACGCACCAGGATATCGAGGCCCTGATTCTCCGGGTGGAGGAAACGCACCGCCAAGACATCCAGGCTGTAAGGACAGACATTAATGCACTTGCAGAAAGGGTGAACGCGGGAGAGGAATCTGTGTCCTCTCTGGTGCATTGGGTTGGGGCCCTTGAAAGAGCACAGACCTCCCATGCAGCCACAGCGGTGGACCTCCAGCTTCACATGGAGGACCACGAGGAAAGAAGCCGTCAGAACAACTTATGCCTCCTGGGCCTCCCTGAAGCAACTGGCGTGGGGGACCTCCAGGCAACGGTGAGTGCTATTTTCCAGGCGGTTCTGAAGTCCCCTCAGATGATGGTAGAACTGGACAGGGTGCATAATGCTCTAGTCCCTAGATCAAGTGACCCAGAGAGACTCAGTGATGTTGTCTGCCGCCTTCACCGTTACCCGCTGAAGGATCGGATACTTAGGGCGGCATTGGAAGCAGGTGACATTGACTTTGATGGGGCTCTTATCAAGATCTTACCAGATTTATCCCGGGCCACTCCAGCGTAGAGCTCGTCTGCGCCCCGTCCTAGACCTAGCCAGAGATCAGGGCTGTACTTTTAGATCATCCTCATTCACCCTCCATACACCGGCTGACCTTCCAGGACTATTTGCATTTCTAGACGTGGCACCCATCCAGATCCCTAACTGGCTTTCGTTTATTCCACACATGTGGGGGGTCGACCGGGCCCCTCGAGCGCGCAAGGGCATCAGAGTCGCTCCCAAGCACGCCAACAACAGCCCCGATGTGGATCCCAAGGTCCCCCTGTGGATCAGAACCGGGACACATGAACAATTTTTACCCGTGTTTTCAATGAGTGAGGTGGGTGACAATGGGGACATTGGCAGATGTTCCTAGTAGTAGTAGTCCCCACCACCCCTGGGTAATCTGGGGGATCTTAATTCCGGTCCCTGCCTCACACATTGAGACATTCACTCTGCAGTTCCTGACGTCAAGCTATAGGCATTTGCCCTCAGTCTCTTGGGGGAACCAATTGAACAGAACTACTTGCGGGATTAGAAAGCTAAAAAATAAAGCAAAGTTGCGCTACCAAAAAAGCAAACAATAGCAGCCAGCATCAACAATAATAAAAATTGTGGAAAAGTGAACAAAATATAAATGCAGCGCTAAGAGAATAATTCTACCCCAAAAATTCTTCCATGGAAGGATATTCACTAAATAAATAAGTGAATGAAATATATGTGAATATATCAAAAGTGTGTATATAAACAAAAAAAGAGAAGGTATCTCATAGAGACATAATATAGTCACATATACAAACAAATAATGTTAATGTCCATCTAGTGACCACACCTAAAATATTGGTCTAATCCAGATCAGTCTCCTCAATAGGTGGACCTATCATGAAACTCCTACATAATTCATATAAAAAATGATAATAAAGTCAATGCAGTCTCTGTAAGGAAATCAGCATGTGGTAATCTTCCTTCAAGGCTCAAATGGTGGACAAAACTTCACACATAATAATGGTAGGTGTGCATCCAATGATAAAGAAAGGTAATGGGTACTCTTACCCTAAGGTGTGGACCCACACACCAGCGGTGGGGAGTCAATCAGGCATGGAACGATACTCCACGATGGATCTTCCAACCAGGATTCCTATAGACCAGACAAGGCGTGACAGCATCCGCATCCAGGGAGATCCATATGGAACAGTGATCATCCGAATCCACCCAACAGAGTATATCATAGGAAGAAAAAATAAAAAGGCCTCCACATAGAGCAGATAACTCCAGTATAAAAGGTTTATTGGAGTAAAATGCTTAAAAAATGCACAACAACATAGCTCATGAGGTGTACAAACCGTGATCACAGACAAAGATAAAGGAATTAAAAAAGCGTGGTATATCGAGCCTGGCAGGCTATGTACCCGACATGTTTCGTACTAAACGTACTTCAACTGGGTCATGAACCTACCACTAGATACCACGCCATAAATACTAACCCCCATAGTTAACAAAATACACATCAGCTGCCGTTTGTATCTAGCGCCAAACCGTTCATCCAATAGGAAACTAAAAGAACTCTCCCTCGTCTTCCACACATCATATGTTGCTGACACCAGGGCGCCTGTGACCAATCAGGGCAGTAAAGCGTCCTCGCGTCACTCTGTTGCCGCCTAATAACGTCATTACGCATCGCCAATGTGTATGTGTTCCAAGCCTCGTTTTCAGCCCTACAACAGAAATCATACCGAGGACGGCGCAACAGCGGGCTGCACAGCAACCATGACGCCCTCAACAGTGACACCTCCCAGATGTCACATGACTCGAATGGATCATCATTGGATACAATCTCCATAGACACCAAGTGTACACATAGAGTTTGTTACAGTATGGCATACGGTCCCCTGGCGATCAGGGTGTGAAAGACATGAGGTAGTGACAATGAACACATCATATTGGTAATGCTAATATACTTAAAACGATAACATCTTTCAAATACAATAGATTAAAAAAAGATAATCAAAAAACCAGAGATGACCACAGTAATTCAAAACACCTATAAAAAACATATAGATGTGATTCGTAGGGCGTGTCCCCGAGTCCACCAGTGCTAAAAAGTCAGTCTAAAAAGTTGAACAAATTTGAGACCTTTGTAGACGTTCATAAATATGTTTGCAGATTAAATGTACAAAGGCATTTTATTGCCAATCCTTGTGGACCGAGGGCAATTACTACGGGTGAAGATGGGATCTTTCATTCTGGCCTATCAAACCCCTCTCTTTTCATCCCCTCCAGCGCCATGGCACCTAAGAATTGGCCTCAAGTCCCTTTGTGAGAATAAAGACCTTATTATCTGACCTGCGGACAAGGGGGGGTGAGTTGGTAATTTTAGATAAGGATGACTATCATGCGGAGATGTGCCAGATGTTCGAGGATACCAACACTTATTAATTGGTAGAATTAGTCAACAAAGATTTCCAACAAGGGTTCTTATACAAAAAGGTGAGAGACTACCTAGTACCTGTAGCACCTCGCATACCTATTAAGTACCATCCCCCTAAAGTTCATAAGAATGTGACACAGCCGCCTGGGAGACCTATCGTCAGCGGAATTGACTCCGTGACATCACGTATAGGCCGGTACATAGATTTTCACTTACAACCATTGGTACAATCAGTCCCCTCTTATTTAACGGATACAGGAGACACCATACGCCGGCTGGAAAGTATAAACTATCAATATGACTATCTATTGGTCACCGCTGATGTCACGGCCCAATATACTTGCATACCACACAGGTTGGGCTTAGCTGCAGTGGAACACTTTTTGTCCAATAGTAGTCAGATCCCGGCTGTTCAACAACATTATATCATGGAGTTGCTTCGTTTTGCTACATGGAGCAACTACTTTTGGTATAATGACCAGTTCTTTTTGCAGAGGAAGGGTGTGGCAATGGGGGCAAAGTTTGCTCCCAGTCTAGCCAACCTTTTTATGGCCGTATGGGAGGAGGATGTTATCTATGCTTTACGGCGACCTGAACTGACCCCATGGGCCAGGGACATAGACGACATCCTCCTCTTATGGAAAGGTGATGAAGAATCATTACACGATTTCATGGATACCCTTAATGACAACAAATTGAGCATAGTGTTGACCTATGAAGTAAGTTCCACTGTTATCCATTTTTTGGACCTTGAGATATCCGTTGTTGATCATTGGCTTACTACTAAAACATTTTTCAAGCCGACAGATCGCAACGGGTATATCAGTATATACAGTTGTCATTATAGTCCCTGGCTTAAATCTGTGCCACATAGCCAACTACTACGCATTGGGGGGGCGTGGCCAGATGTGAACGAGGCAAGACGTGATTCTTCCTAGCTCCGTCTATCCTCCTGTAAACTACCCCGTTGGAGCCCTTCAAACTGCCTTTTTTCCGGCAAGTTAAGTGAAACCAGGTAGGGGAGACCATCGGGCATGCAAAGATGCCTTCCTCATCCACGAAAAAGGCCAGGGAGAAGAGTCACCCGCCGCCGAAAGATCCGAGGCAGCTCCGGTCTCTGCGTGGAGGGGACGCTGGCTCTGCCCCCACCATCTTGGCTCCTGTGTCATCCATACAGCATGCCAAAAAGGAGAGCGCGAGGATGGAGCAGGAGTCAAGTCCCGGGCCTGCTGGTGACACACTGAAGCTCTTCACAGCACCCTTGCCTCCCGAATTAGAGGTGGATACGGCGGCAATTACGGGCCCGATCTTGGAGGCGATTGCGGCCTCCAAAACACAGCTCATGGGGCGCATTGATTGCCTGGCCTCTGAATGCAACCTGATCAGGCACGATCTAGACAAAATTAGAGGCAGACTCACAACAGCTGAAGATCGCATCTCTGAGGTGGAGGATGACGCACACTTTCAGGGCTCCCAGCTGTCTGACCTACAAGATATGGTAAGATCCCTCCAGCACCGCGCGGACAACGCTAATAACAGACAACGGAGGAACAATGTGAGGGTGGTGGGTCGCCCGGAGGGTGCTGAGGGAACCAAACCGGTCCTCTTTGCCAAACAGTTCTTTAAAAATCTGCTCTCCCTTGAAGATCTTCCACCTACCTATGTCGTGGAAAGAGCACACGGGTCCCTACAGGTGCTAGATCCCCTGGTTCCCCACCCAGGCCTTTCCTGGTCAGGTTTTTAAACTACAGGGATCGTGACATGCTCCTGGCCGTAGCAAGGAAACAGCAGAATCTAAAGTTTGAAAACACACGCATCATGCTGTTCCCAGATTTTTCTGCAGAAACACAGAGGAAACGTCGCTCTTTCACTGAAATACACAGAAGGTTCAGGGAAAAAGAAATAAAATACAGCATGCTATATCCCAGCCGCCTACGGGTTCAATACAAGGGTTCGTTCAAATTCTTTGATACTCCGCAAGAAGCTTCTGATTGGTTGGATGGCAACCCTTAAAGCCGCACGCGAGTCTATTTCTCCCTGTTTACTGCTTGCGAAGAGTTTTTTGGATCACTTTGTTTCCCTTGAGGGTTTTTTTATACATCCTGACTTACCTGAAGAGTTTTCACAATCTTTGAATGAATCTCCTTAATGCGGTACTGATAAGCACCGGATGGTGCTATTGTGAAGCCTACTATGGTTCCTCCTTTTTCCTTTTTCTTTCACCTTATTTGTATGTTTCTAAGGATGGTACACTAACCTGCGGTTGAAGGAAGCTCCACCTATATGCTTGGTGGGTATGGAGCTCTATAGGAAGAGACTGAGTTTCTCATCTAATAATGCCGAACTATCGACATCATCGGTTGGAAGGACTCTGGTTCTTCTATACTATTCATTAATTCGTTCTTCTACCAATAGCAGGTAACCTCAAAATAGTGTCCTGAAATGTGCGGGGTTTGAATAGTAAATTTAAAAGAGCGGCCATATTTCAGTACCTTAAACAAATGAAGCCACATGTTGTCCTCCTGCAGGAGACTCACCTGGAGGGCAATAAAATTCTTTCCTTGCATAAGGCCTGGATTCAGCAGGCATTGCACTCTACGTATTCTGCATACGCTAGAGGGACCTCCATCCTGATTAGCAAGGCTGTTCCTTGCACCATACACCGGGTGTTCTCTGACCTGGGGGGGTCGATATGTGGCTGTGGTACTGGACATACTTTATAGGAAAATGGTGATTGTGAATATATACTTGCCCCCTCCTATACAGTTACAAGTGCTCTATGATCTTCTGGTAAAGCTAGCGCCTTTTCTTAACCTGCCTACCATATTTTTGGGTGATTTTAATGCCATTTTGGACCCGATCCTAGATTCATCTAATACCAATAGACCGGTCTCAATGGAGTTGTGTACTTGGATGTCTGGGATGGGTCTCACTGAGCTGTGGCGCTGGAAGCATCCCCAAGTAAAATCCTATTCCCACCTGTCTGCCACTCACAGATCTTCTGCCAGAATAGATCTGGCGTTTGGCAAACCTTCACTGCTGAAATATGTACATGAGACAGAATACTTGGCTGGGGGGAATTTCAGACCACTGTCCACTTTCAGTCACCAAGTCGGTCCCCACTGGGGGGAGGGGGGGGGTGGCTGGAGGTTGTCACCAGACACAGTAACAGTCCCAGTGTGGATAGACCGTCAGGTCATATACAAATAACATCCTGATTAATACATTGTAAAACATGATAAATAAACCCCCAAAATTATGCAGGGCAGATAGTCCTTAAAAGGTGAAACACCCATTTAAAATGCACAAGGTCACAAAGTAGGTAAGTAGAAGCCTGTGGGTATGTAGACCTACTAAAAAGGGTAATGGTTTGATGCATGTCGTAAGCCCGACGCGTTTTCTGTATCAAACACTCGTCAGGGGCGGTTTTGCACCAAAGTCTAAAAAAGGGGAAAGAGGGGGGTTCAATAAGTAAACACATATATATATATATATTGTGAAAAGAAAAACGTATGCATGTAGGGGAGGCAGAGAGCCACTAACCCCAAATGGATACTCACATGCCAAAGGAGTGTGAACTCTAAAGGGGTCCGCGGTCACAGGCCACCAAATGAGTCCGGTCGAGGAGCTGAGGGAGAAGCTCAAAGAGGGGGGGGCCAAATGCACACAGAAGGCACTGGGGCGAACGGCGGCCCCCTCCAGCGCAGCGGCAACCGCCGACCACAGCTGCTGGGGAAGCCGCCGTCCACGTGTCTACACAGATGATACACAACGCCGGGACAGCCGGATGGACGTCCTGTGCGTGACGTGGAGGCGTGATGCCGACGCACGGAGGGAAGCCCGCCCCGATCCTCCGCACCCACCAAAGCGGGCGAGGGGGGGAGGAGGAGGGACCCCGCCGTGCCTCGCAGTTCCCAGACACCGAACACAGGAGGCAGCCAGCCAGACACAGACCCCCCAGAGACACACTACACAGCTGCACCAACTGGGGAGAAAAAAAAAAAAAGTAAAAACCAACTGACAAAAAGGATGAATAGAAACAACACAAAGGACATATTGTATCATACTAGACAACCCCCAGAAGAGGGCAAATGATTCAGAGTGAGTGCCCTATGGAATAATATCCATGATGGGTAAACAGACTTCTACCAGCACTTTAGGTCACTACTAGCCCCCAGACTCCGTGCCCTTTTTGATCATTGCCTTAAAAATGGTGCCCTCCCGTGCCTATATGGTTCTTCTCTTGAAACCGGGCAAAGACCCACAGGAATGTTCATCTTACCGCCCTATAGCATTATTAAATGTAGATTTAAAGATACTGACTAAGGTGCTGGCATCACGTCTGGCCAAGGTCATTCCTTCATTGGTGGGTATTGACCAGACAGGATTCATGCCTGGGAAATCCACAGACACTACCGTCCGGAGATTGTTTACTCATTTACAACTAGACATTACAGACGTCCCAGAAAAAGTGAGTGTCTATCGACATCGAAAAAGCATTCAATTCAGTCGATTTGTTCTATATGCACAGAGTACTGGAGAAAATGGGTTTTGGACCTAATTTCTGGCGCTGGATTACCCTTCTATATAGTGACCCTCGAACGGTAATACGGCTGGGGCTCCTTACATCAGAGCCGTTTGTGGTTGGAAGAGGTACGAGACAAGGCTGTCCTCTCTCGCCCTTCCTCTTCGCACTGATGATGGAGCCTATTGCAAGAGCTTTGCGTCAATCTCGGGAGGTGGGGGCCATACAGGTGGGGTCCATACAGGAAAATCTCACACTTTATGCGGATGACTTGCTTCTGTTTCTCAGAGACCCGAGAACATCTCTGCAGGCAGCCTTGCGCATACTAGATAGGTTTGCTTCCTTCTCGGGTCTTCGGGTGAATTGGACCAAGTCGCTAATACTACCAGTGGAACCGGAGGCACAAAAAAAAAAAAAGATCACGACGGTCTCCCATTACAGTGGGTTTCCGCCATAACCTACCTAGGGGTAAAAGTCACCGCAAAGATACGGGATTACATACCACAAAATCTCCTTCCATTAATTCCCCGGCTGACACAGAAAATACAGGCTTGGAAAAAAACTCCCATTATCTCTAATAGGACACGTAAATCTCTTGAAAATGAAAATCTTGCCAGTAATTTTGTACTTTTAAAGACATTCTCCAATATGGGTACCCAAATCTTTTTTCCACAAACTAAATAGTATTATTGGATCTTTTCTCTGGTCCCCTAAGCCGCCCCACATAAGTATTAAAGTGCTTCAGGAACCTTGGGGAGAAGGGGGGTTAGCACTTCCAGACTGGCAAAAATATTACCTGGCTGGTCAGATGGTCTTTGCAAGATGCTGGCTGTTGGTGGATGATGGGGACTCTGCCACAGTTCTAGAGGCTGCCCAATTGGGCTCCTATGAGAGTTTAAAACTAGCGCTCTATAGAGGCCCCAAATCTAATCTACCTTTAACAGAGTCCACAACACTAATGACTCCTAGCTATGATGGAATCACACTGTCTGCCCCCCTATGGATGAACCCTAGCTTACCCCATTTCTACTCACTACCAGACCCTGTGATTTGGGCTGGTAGAGGAGTTAAAGTACTAGGTGATATCACAAGGGAAAGGGAACTCATATCATTTGACCAATTGAAAGCAAGATTTGATCTACCCAATATGCATTTTTTCCCGATATCTGCAGCTGCGACATGCGTTTCATTCACAATTCTCCACCCAAAGAGTGGAGGTATTACCCTCCACCCTGGAGGATCTCTTGGTGAGTGAAGAGTTGCCTAAACCTTTGTCAGCTACATACAAATCTTTCTTCAAAAAAACGCCACCAGTGGTGGACAGATGTAGGAAAAAATGGGTAGCAGACATCCCTGAAATCCAAGGAGAGGATTGGGAGCATATGTGGGATCACACTTTCAAACATTTGGTATCCGCTAGAGACCGCCTCATCCACTTTAAATATTTGCATAGGATCTATTACACGCCAGCCAGACTGGTGCAGATATATCCCTCCACTACTGACGAATGCTAGAGGTACTCCTCCTCTCATGCAAATACAGAACATATTTTCTGGGGTTGCCCACAGATCCAATGTTTCTGGTCTGCGGTCACCTCCTATTTGTCTGAAGTTTTAAGTGTCCCAGTCCCTCTGACTCCGAGAGTATATCTCATAGGTTTGTTGGAGGAGGTGGTCCCTTCTCTAGCCCACCGCACTTTACTTAATATAGGCTTGTTCTATGGTAGGAAGGCTATCCTATTACATTGGAAAAAGGCAAATGCCCCTAAAATAGAATATTGGAAGGGCCTGATGAACTCTGTTATCCACCTCTATAAGGCCACATACATCGCAAGGAGCTGTAGGAAAAAGTTCTACAAGGTCTGGCGGCAATGGTTGGATTCCTCTGCAACAGTGGGCTGATGTAACTATGTGATAAACTTTCCCCCATGTCCTGGTTTTCTCTTTTCAATTGCAGAAATATTAGAATGCATGATTCCATAGATAAGAGTTGGTAGTGTAATTCCCTGAGGTTGATGTCAGAAGACATACTATGCAGATATAGAGGGCCACGCTGCTGTTTCATCCCCCTACATCCAGAAGAGCTGGTGATGAATATATACTATGGTTGTAATTTAACTGGTGCTACTTTCCTCCTAGATTGATGCTGACGGTTGAGATTTTAGGGGGGTGGGGGGGAGGGGTTTTTTGGGGTAAATATGTTAGTTCCAATTAGCCCTGTGAGGCCAAGAGTGGGGAGGGTATGTTGCCCTCTCTGACTCTATGTGTATGGTTGTATACTTGTATAAATACAAGGAATAAAAAGCATTTATAAAAAAAAAACAAAAAAAAAAAAAACACTACTACGCATCAGAAGAAATTGCACAGATTTGCCAGATTTCTTTGTACAAGCTGACACCTTGAAGTCTAAATTTGTAGAGAAAGGGATACCTTCCGAAAGTTATTGATGACGAGATTCTGCGAGTCTCGTAATTAGATAGATCTGATCTTACCAGCATACAACCAAACTGAACGCCCGATACTAAATTTAAATGGCCCTTCGTAACACAATTTTCTCTTCAACATAAGCAGGTTAAAGATATTTTGAATCGCCACTGGAAAATTTTGAAGAATGACCCCTGTTTGGGTCCAATTCTTCCTGATAAGGCTGGAGTTATTTACAGGGGAGCTCCACCCCTAAGAAATCGTATTGCTCCGAATGTGATAAACCCTCCCACAAAGCCTACTTTTTTCCAAGATTTGAAGGGGTATTACCCCTGTGGGAAATGTAATGTCTGCATATACAACACATGCAGACGTAGGAAAACTGACACCTCTACATCTGTCATTTACCAAA
Organism: Aquarana catesbeiana; assembly: GCF_042186555.1. Classification (NCBI taxonomy): domain Eukaryota; kingdom Metazoa; phylum Chordata; class Amphibia; order Anura; family Ranidae; genus Aquarana; species Aquarana catesbeiana. The sequence goes on from NC_133335.1 coordinate 155,901,623, forward strand.
TGAAACATTTCACCACATGCTCTACACGATTTATTGTTTATTTGATTACATGTCCCTGCAAAAAGCAATAAGTAGGACGTACAATTAGAACATTTTCGGTTAGGGTCAATGAGCTCATTGCTGGCATTAAACTAGGTCTCACCAATCATAGTGTCCCTAGACATTATTTGCATTGTCACAACAAAAATCCTCTTGGTACAAAATTTCAGGTGATTAACAAGTTCATCCCCCATTGGAGGGGAGAATCACGTATAAGGGGGGTTTCAAAGTTAGAAACTTTCTGGATATACCAACTCAAATGTTATGCCGTGTACACACGGGCGGACTTTACAGCATCAAATGCCCGACCGTCTTTCCGACGGACTTCCGAACGGACTTGCCCATGCACGAACGGACTAAAGTCCGTTCTAAAGTCAGTTGAAAGTCCGTTCATTTTGAACGTGATGACGTGGGACTAGAAAAGGAAACCCCGGGATTGTGACGGCATAAGGGGCGGGGTCACCGAGTGACATCACCCGGTGACCACACCCCATGCCTATATAAGTCGTTGCGCACCACTCACACGGCATTACAGTGGGAGAGAGCATTGTGTCAACATCGGAAGAAGAGAAGAGGGAAAAAGACGACAGAGAAGACCGGGCCAACGCTAGCAAAAGAGCAGCAGTTAGCGGAGAAGCCCAGCAGAAGAACCGGAGAGCGGGAGACGAACCGGAGATCGGGAGACAAACCGGAGAGTGGGAGAAGAGGCCGGAGAGCGGGAGAAGAAGCAGGAGAGAGCGGAGGAGTCGGAAGAGACCCCCGGAGCTGCCTAATAAAATTACTTTAAAAACCTGTCTAGTGTGTTTTTTTATTGACACTTTTTTCCTCCAGGTGAATGGGTAGGGGTACGATGTACCCCATACTCTTTCACATAGGGCAGGGGGCCGGGATCTGGGGGGCCCCCTTATTAAAGGGGGCTCCCAGATTTCGATAAGCCTCCCGCCCTCAGACCCCGACAACCAACGGCCAGGGTTGTCGGGAAGAGGCCCTTGTCCTCATCAACATGGGGACAAGGTGCTTTGGGGTGGGGGGCCAAAGGTCACCCCCCTTCCCCAAAGCACCCACCCCCCATGTTGAGGGTATGTGGCCTGGTATGGTTCAGGAGGGGGCGCTCGCTCGTCCCCACCCCCTTTCCTGACCAGCCAGCCTGCGTGCCCGCATAAGGGCCTGGTATGGATTTTGGGGGGACCCCTACACCGTTTTTCTGGCGTAGGGGGTTCCCCTTAAAATCCATACCAGACCTAAGGGACATTCTCGCGCTCGCTGCAATAGGAAAATGTGTTTTTCCTATTGCACCCAGCACGAGATGTACAGTACCCTGTTGCTGAGAACCAGCACGATAGGATAGCGCTGGAAACATTCTCGCAGGCAGGTGCTGTAGCTGCCCTTGCATCGTATTTGGTCCGTCGGACCAGCATACAGACGAACGGTTTTCCCGATAGGAACTGTGTCAGGGAAATGGCCGTAGGAGAACTGGCACCAACAGCAGGAGAAGGGCTCTAGGACCCAGCATCTCTTACAGCACTTATGGCAGGAGAAGGACTTTAGGACCCAGCATCTCTGGCAGGAGAAGGGCTCTAGGACCCAGTATCTCTACCTGCAGGTCACATGGGCCTATATAAGGAAGTCTGCTAGTGTCTGCAGTTGCTGGTTTGTCAGTCTTCCTGTGTTCCTGAGCCTCTGTGCAAATTACTGTTTGGATTCCTGTTGTGACCCGGCTTGTTCCTGACCTGTCCGATCTGCTCTCTTGGTTTTACCCCCTGGCTTGCTTTACCGACTTGTCTTCTCCTGTACCTGATCCCGGCTTGTATAACGGACTTTGCTACAGTTACCTGTTCCTGCCTGCTTCCTGATACCAGACCTTTGGCTTGCCCCCGTTTCTGCAACCTGCCTCCTCCTCTTGCCAGATCTACTGTGTTTGACCCCTGGCCTGGCTTTCACTACTGTTCCATGTGCACACCTTGCCAAGTATTACCGAGGATTCTTATAGACTTTAGCCCGCTGTTTCCTGTACTACCCGGTGTCCTTCAGGTGCCCATCAGCTCTTCTCTCCGGAATCCATCTGGCAACCTGTGCTCCTCTAGGCTCTACACCCTCTGTACCCAACTTCAGGGGTGTACTGCACTCAGCCGCAAGGGGAGCCCTCTCTGCATTTTGGCCTCCAACCAGAAGTAGCCATCCTGGACAGTACAAACCAGCCATGACCGAGGCCGATGGAGGTGCTTCTCCACTCAAGATGATGTGTCAACAAGTCACCAACCTTATGCAAGCCGTTCAGAAGCTCCAGGATGGCTACTTCTGGTTGGAGGATCGGCTGCAGCATTTGCCTGTTGCTCCAGCCTTGGTGGACTCCAGTTCTTCCTCCTCTAACACGGCTCCAGTGTCCTTGCCTCCTCCTGAACCATGGGTACCTACACCTGAACGATTCTCCGGTGACCGGAAAAAGTTCAGGGCCTTCAAGAATGCCTGCCTACTGTACCTGGCCCTCCAACCTAGAACTTTTGCTTCTGAGTTTGTGAAAGTAGGATTTACCATTTCTTTATTATCTGAGGAACCCCAAGCCTGGGCTCATAACCTGCTGGAACAAAAAGACTCTGCTTTGAATACTATGGACACTTTCTTTGAGGCCATGACTCTGTTGTACGATGACCCCCAGTGTACGGCCTACTCTGAATCTGCCTTAGTTGCCCTACGGCAAGGAAAACGCCCAGTGGAAGATTATACCGTGGATTTCCGCAGATGGTCCTCCGACACAAGCTGGAATGAGGCAGCACTCAGGTTCCAGTACTGCCAAGGACTGTCTGAGATCCTTAAGGATGAACTGGCTCGAGTTGCTATTCCCGACACTCTTGATGGACTTATTCACCTAGCCATTCAGCTTGACAGACGCCTGCGGGAGCGGCGGTCGGAACATGCTCAATCCTTCCAGCCTACACGGACGCTACTCAAGTTTTCTCCTGCAGTTGCACCCACGTCTGTTTGCCCTGCAATCCCGGAAAGGGAACCAAAGCAAGTTGGCCTGGCCCGTTCCTCCCTTACTCTTGAGGAGAGACGCCGCCAGCAGGCCAATCTCTGCCTGTACTGCGGAGGGGCCGGACATTTTTTACGCAGCTGCCCAAATAAGACCCAGTAAGGTCTACCCACCAAGTTCCACATATCTCCAAGTCTCTGGATCCTGCCATTCTTACCTTGTTCTTCCCATCTCCTTACAAGTGGCAGAAAGGGAGATCCGGCTACAAGCAATCATTGATTCCGGGGCATGTAGTTGTTTTATCGACTTATCTCTGGCTAAAAAACTTAGTGTGCCCCTCTGTGAAAAAAAGCAAAGACTTGAGGTTCTTTTGGCCGATGGTTCCCAGCCCAGTTCTGGACTTGTCGCCCAGGAAACCATGCCCATCTTCACTACTACACATACTGGCCATCAAGAATTTGTCCGCTTTGACGTCCTATGTTCCCCCATGTTTCCCATCATCCTGGGAATTCCATGGCTGCAGGCACATAACCTGCAAATCAACTGGGCCAAGAAGGTAATCTCTCTTTCTTCAGCATATTGCCTGCAGCATTGCTTTACTCCCAGCTCCAGTAAGCCTGTTAGCTGTCTGGCGGCGCAACCTGCTCTCACTAATCTCCAGCTTGTTCCTCCAGCTTATCATGAGTTTATAGACATTTTCGACAAGAAAAAGGCCGATGTCCTCCCACCTCACCGGCCTTATGACTGTCCTATTGAACTGCTCCCAGGGGCCGAGATCCCGTTTGGACGAATCTTCCCCCTATCTGAAAATGAGCTTGAGATCCTATGAGTATATATTCACGAGAACCTTGAAAAGGGGTTTATCCGACCCTCTTCTTCTCCTGCTGGGGCAGGTATATTCTTTGTGGAGAAGAAGGATGGCACGTTGCGGCCGTGTGTAGACTACAGAGAAATCAATAAGATCACTGTAAAGAACAGATACCCACTCCCTCTCGTTCCTGAACTCTTTCAAAGGTTCCGAACCGCCCGGATTTTCACTAAATTGGATCTGAGGGGGCTTATAACCTTGTCCGCATACGCCAGGGTGATGGGTGGAAAACAGCATTTCGGACGCGGTTCGGCCACTTCGAATACCTTGTGATGCCATTCGGGTTATGCAATGCCCCAGCCACGTTCCAGCATCTAGTGAACGACATTTTTCGAGAACTCCTTGATTACTTTGTAATCGTATACCTCGATGATATCCTCATCTTTTCTGCCACTTTGTAGCTTCATCGAATTCACGTAAAAAAGGTCCTCTCAACCTTGAGAAAACATGGACTATATGTCAAGGTAGACTAATCTGATTTTGAAAAAACATCTATTCAATTCCTGGGTCTCATCATCTCCACAGAAGGAATTGCAATGGACCCAAAGAAGGTGGAAGCAATACTAGACTGGCCAGCTCCTTCGGACAAGAAAGGTGTTCAGCGCTTTGTGGGGTTCTCCAACTTCTACAGGAGGTTTGTGAAGGATTTCTCCACCACCATAGCACCCATCACTCAGTTGACCCAGCAGAAGGTCCGGTTCCAGTGGTCTCCAGAAGCCCAGACAGCCTTTGACAAATTAAAGAAGCTGTTCACTTCCGCACCAATCCTACAGCACCCAGATCCGACCCTGCCTTATGTGTTGGAAGTGGATGCCTCTGAAGTAGCTACAGGGGCAATCCTGTCCCAACGACAGGGACCTAAGGCTCTTCTTCACCCCGTAGCCTTTTTCTCTCGAAAAATTAGCCCACCAGAGAGATATTATGATGTGGGAGATAGAGAACTTCTGGCCATTAAATCTGCCTTAGAAGAATGGAGGTACTTATTGGAGGGTGCCGCTCATCCCATTATGATTTTTACAGACCATAAGACCCTGGAGTACCTCAGGACAGCCAAACGTTTAAGACCCCGACAAGCCCGCTGGGCTCTGTTCTTCTCCAGGTTCAATTTCCATCTTACATATCGGCCAGTTTCCAAAATTGGGAAGGCAGATGCACTCTCCCGAATGTTTCCAGACACCCCTTAAACAACAGAGCCAAGTACGATCCTATCCACCCAGAGTTTTTTGCTTATCCAACCTGACTTAACCACTTAAGGACCGCCTCACGCCGATGTACGTCGGCAAGGTGGCACGGGCAGGCAGAATCACGTACATGTATGTGATCTGCCTCCCGCGGACAGGGGGTCCGATTGGACCCCCCCCCCGGGTGCCCGAGGCGGTCCACTTTTGTCCAGCGGCGATCGGAGGTGAGGGGGAGACCACCCCCTCGCGATTGCCGCTGGCCAATCAGATCATTCCTCTGCTGCTGTATGCTAAACAGCAGCAAAGCAAATGATATCATCTCTCCTCGGCTCGGTATTTTCCGTTCCGGCGCCGAGGAGAGAAGACTGCACTGTGAGTGAAAACACTACACACACACACACACACACACACACACACACACACACACACAGTAGAACATGCCAGGCACACAATACACCCCCTTTTACCCCCCGATCACCCCCCATTCACCCCTCCCCCCCATCACACTGACACCAAGCAGTTTTTTTTTTTCTGATTACTGCATGGTGTCAGTTTGTGACAGTTAGTGTGGTAGGGCAGTTAAAGTTAGCCCCCTTTAGGTCTAGGGTACCCCCTAACAAAGTTTTAACCCCTTGATCACCCCCCGTCGCCAGTGTCGCTAAGCGATCATTTTTCTGATCGCTGTATTAGTGTCACTGGTGACGCTAGTTAGGGAGGTAAATATATAGGTTCGCCGTCAGCGTTTTATAGCGACAGGGACCCCCATATACTACCTAATAAATGTTTTAACCCCTTGATTGCCCCCTAGTTAACCCTTTCACCACTGATCACCGTATAACTGTTACGGGTGACGCTGGTTAGTTCGTTTATTTTTTATAGTGTCAGGGCACCCGCCGTTTATTACCGAATAAAGGTTTAGCCCCCTGATCGTCCGGCGGTGATATGCGTCGCCCCAGGCAGCGTCAGATTAGCGCCAGTACCGCTAACACCCACGCACGCAGCATACGCCTCCCTTAGTGGCATAGTATCTGTACGGATCAATATCTGATCCGATCAGATCTATACTAGCGTCCCCAGCAGTTTAGGGTTCCCAAAAACGCAGTGTTAGCGGGATCAGCCCAGATACCTGCTAGCACCTGCGTTTTGCCCCTCCACCCGGCCCAGCCCACCCAAGTGCAGTATCGATCCGATCACTGACACTTACAAAACACTAAACGCATAACTGCAGCGTTCGCAGAGTCAGGCCTCAACCCTGCGATCGCTAACAGTTTTTTTGGTAGAATTTTGGTGAACTGGCAAGCACCAGCCCCAGGCAGTGTCAGGTTAGCGCCAGTACCGCTAACACCCATGCACGCACCGTACACCTCCCTTAGTGGTATAGTATCTGAACGGATCAATATCTGATCCGATCAGATCTACACTAGCGTCCCCAGCAGTTTAGGGTTCCCAAAAACGCAGTGTTAGTGGGATCAGCCCAGATACCTGCTAGCACCTGCGTTTTGCCCCTCTGCCCGGCCCAGGCCAGCCCACCCAAGTGCAGTATCGATCGATCTCTGTCACTTACAAAACACTAAACGCATAACTGCAGCATTCGCAGAGTCAGGCCTGATCCCTGCGATCGCCAACAGTTTTCTTGGTAGCGTTTTGGTGAACTGGCAAGCACCAGCGGCCTAGTACACCCCGGTCATAGTCAAACCAGCACTGCAGTAACACTTGGTGATGTGGCGAGTCCCATAAGTGCAGTTCAAGCTGGTGAGGTGGCAAGCACAAGTAGTGTCCCGCTGCCACCAAGAAGAAGACAAACAGGCCTGTCGTGCCCATAATGCCCTTCCTGCTGCATTCGCCAATCCTAATAGGGAACCCACCACTTCTGCAGCGCCCGTACTTCCCCCATTCACATCCCCAACCAAATGCAGTCGGCTGCATGAGAGGCATTTTTATGACCTCCCGAGTACCCCTACCCAGTGAACCCCCCCAAAAAAGATGTCGTGTCTGCAGCAAGCGCGGATATAGGCGTGACACCCGCTATTATTGTCCCTCCTGTTCTGACAATCCTGGTCTTTGCATTGGTGAATGTTTTGAACGCTACCATTCACTAGTTGAGTATTAGCGTAGGGTACAGAATTGCACAGACTAGGCACACTTTCACAGGGTCTCCCAAGATGCCATCGCATTTTGAGAGAACCTGGAACCAGTTACAGTTATAAAAGTTAGTTACAAAAAAAGTGTAAAAAAAAAAAATAATATAAAAAAAAATATATAAAATTAAAAAAAAATAGTTTTATTGTTCTCTCTCTCTCTATTGTTCTGCTCTTTTTTACTGTATTCTATTCTGCAATGTTTTATTGTTATGTTTTATCATGCTTGCTTTTCAGGTATGCAATTTTTTATACTTTACCGTTTACTGTGTTTTATTGTTAACCATTTTTTTGTCTTCAGGTATGCCATTCACGACTTTGAGTGGTTATACCAGAATGATGCCTGCAGGTTTAGGTATCATCTTGGTATCATTCTTTTCAGCCAGCGGTCGGCTTTCATGTAAAAGCAATCCTAGCGGCTAATTAGCCTCTAGACTGCTTTTACAAGCAATGGGAGGGAATGCCCCCCCACCGTTTTCCGTGTTTTTCTCTGGCTCTCCTGTCTCAACAGGGAACCTGAGAATGCAGCCGGTGATTCAGCCAGCTGACCATAGAGCTGATCAGAGACCAGAGTGGCTCCAAACATCTCTATGGCCTAAGAAACCGGAAGCTACGAGCATTGCATGATTTAGATTTCGCCGGATGTAAACAGCGCCATTGGGAAATTGGGAAAGCATTTTATCACACCGATCTTGGTGTGGTCAGATGCTTTGAGGGCAGAGGAGAGATCTAGGGTCTAATAGACCCCAATTTTTTCAAAAAAGAGTACCTGTCACTACCTATTGCTATCATAGCGGATATTTACATTCCCTGAAATAACAATAAAAATGATTAAAAAAAAATATGAAAGGAACAGTTTAAAAATAAGATAAAAAAGCAAAAAAATAAGAAAAAAAAAAAAAAAAAGCACCCCTGTCCCCCCCTGCTCTCGCGCAAAGGCGAACGCAAGCGTCGGTCTGGCGTCAAATGTAAACAGCAATTGCACCATGCATGTGAGGTGTCATCGCAAACGTCAGATCGAGGGCAGTAATTTTAGCAGTAGACCTCCTCTGTAAATCTAAAGTGGTAACCTGTAAAGGCTTTTAAAGGCTTTTAAAAATGTATTTAGTTTGTCGCCACTGCACGTTTGTGCGCAATTTTAAAGCATGTCATGTCTGGTATCCATGTACTCGGCCTAAGATCATCTTTTTTATTTCATCAAACATTTGGGCAATATAGTGTGTTTTAGTGCATTAAAATTTAAAAAAGTGTGTTTTTTCCCCAAAAAATGCGTTTGAAAAATCGCTGCGCAAATACTGTGTGAAAAAAAAAAATGAAACACCCACTATTTTAATCTGTAGGGCATTTGCTTTAAAGAAATATATAATGTTTGGGTGTTCAAAGTAATTTTCTTGCAAAAAAAAATAATTTTTTCATGTAAACAAAAAGTGTCAGAAAGGGCTTTGTCTTCACGTGGTTAGAAGAGTGGGTGATGTGTGACATAAGCTTCTAAATGTTGTGCATAAAATGCTAGGACAGTTCAAAACCCCCCAAATGACCCCATTTTGGAAAGTAGACACCCCAAGCTATTTGCTGAGAGTCATGTCAAGTTCATGGAATATTTTATATTGTGACACAAGTTGCGGGAAAGAGACAAATTTTTTTTTTTTGCACAAAGTTGTCACTAAATGATATATTGCTCAAACATGCCATGGGAATATGTGAAATTACACCCCAAAATACATTCTGTTGCTTCTACTGAGTACGGGGATACCACGTGTGAGACTTTTTGGGAGCCTAGCCGCGTACGGGACCCCGAAAACCAAGCACCGCCTTCAGGATTTCTAAGGGCGTAAATTTTTGATTTCACTCTTCACTGCCTATCACAGTTTCGGAGGCCATGGAATGCCCAGGTGGCACAACACCCCCCCCCCAAATGACCCCATTTTGGAAAGTAGACACCCCAAGCTATTTGCTGAGAGGTATAGTGAGTATAGGAGTGAAATCAAAAATTTACGCCCTTAGAAATCCTAGAGGCGGTGATTGGTTTTCGGGGCCCCGTACGCGGCTAGGCTCCCAAAAAGTCCCACACATGTGGTATCCCTGTACTCAGGAGAAGCAGCTGAATGTATTTTGGGGTGCAATTCCACATATGCCCATGGCCTGTGTGAGCAATATATCATTTAGTGACAACTTTTTGTAATTTTTTTTTTTTTGTCATTATTCAATCACTTGGGACAAAAAAAAATAATATTCAATGGGTTCAACATGCCTCTCAGAAATTTCCTTGGGGTGTCTACTTTCCAAAATGGGGTCATTTAGGGGGTTTTGTACTGCCCTGCCATTTTAGCACCTCAAGAAATGACATAGGCAGTCATAAACTAAAAGCTGCGTAAATTCCAGAAAATGTACCCTAGTTTGTAGAAGCTATAACTTTTGCGCAAACCAATAAATATACGCTTATTGACATTTTTTTTACCAAAGACATGTGGCCGAATACATTTTGGTCTAAATGTATGACTAAAATTGAGTTTATTGGATTTTTTTTTTTATAACAAAAAGTAAAAAATATCATTTTTTTTCAAAATTTTCAGTTTCTGTTCATAGCGCAAAAAATAAAAAACGGCAGAGGTGATCAAATACCATCAAAAGAAAGCTCTATTTGTGGGAAGAAAAGGACGCAAATTTTGTTTGGGTACAGCATTGCATGACCGCGCAATTAGCAGTTAAAGTGACGCAGTGCCAAATTGGAAAAAGTCCTCTGGTCTTTAGGCAGCCAAATGGTCCAGGGCTGAAGTGGTTAAAGACCTTAATCAAGCAAACCTCAACCCAGTGCTCTGGATCAGAAGTGTCCTCACTGAGAAACCAAGATGGATTTCTGTGGCACCAGGATAACATTTTTGTTCCCCAGCCAGTCAGACTCCAAGTTCTAAAAATGTCACATGACCATAAACTTGCCGGGCATTTTGGGATACGAAGAACCACTGAACTTGTTCAGCGCTCATTTTGGTAGGCCAGCCTAAGACAGGACTTCAGAAAGTATGTGAACTCTTGCACCATTTGCCAGCGCAACAAGGGCTCCAATGCCAAGCCATGGGGACTTTTGAGGCCATTACCCATTCCTGAACAACCCTGGAAAGAAATATCCATGGACTTTATAGTAGACCTGCCCCCCTCTGGGGGATGTACCACCATCATGGTGGTGGTAAACCACCTTTCCAAAATGGCACACTTCCTTCCGATGATTGGCACACCCTGCGCTTCGGACACAGCAAACATGTTTATTAAAGAGATTGTCAGATTACATGGATTACAGGATAATATTGTCTCCGATAGAGGGGTACAGTTCACCTCCAAGTTCTGGAGGGATCTCTGCAAATCTCTATCAATAGAAGTGTGTCTTTCCTCAGCTTACCACCCTCAGAGCAATGGTCAAACAGAGAGGACTAACCAGACCTTAGAACAGTACCTTCGATGTTTCTGTCCTTGCTCGCAGGATGACTGGATCTCCCTTCTTCCCTGTGCTGAGTTTGCATATAATAATTCTTTGCATGCAGCAATCAGTCTCCATTCTGGGCGAACTATGGATTCCATCCCTCCTTCCTTCCAAATACTATACCTGAAACATCTGCTCCCGCTGTCCAGGATTGATTAAGGTTCATTCAATCCAACTACAAGTTGCTTCAGGAGGCCATGCGAAAAGCCCAAGAGGATTATAAAAAGAAAACAAAAAAGAGAGAGGCACCTCTAGGTGTAGACTTAAAACAATTTATTCATAAAAAACTGGTAGCAATCACACTCACATTTGAGAAGTCATCAGAGGGCATGTGAATGTGAGCAATCCGTCATAGGGAATATCATCCATCATGGGGAATACATCAGATCAGTCATGGACTCCTACTAGCTGGCTAGAGGCTCTGCCTGTGTGTGGAGAGACACCGCTGTGATGTGATGCCGGCCGCAGCGGTGACAGGAACTAGAACGAGGCTCGGAGCGCAGGTGGGTAGTCGGCGAGGAGAGATGACGTCACTGGTCGAGTGACGCGTTTACAGGGCGTACGGGCTGCGGTGACGTGACAGCAGTGCCCCTTCATCAGGCTATAGATGGATGGGACTAAATGCTATAAGAGTGTAATGCAAGAGGAGGGGCTGAGAAACGAGGTACAATGATTGGTCCAAGCGGAAAGGAAAGGGGGGGGCGGAGATAACGAACGGAACTAGGGGAATGGCTGCAGCAAATAGTTATCAGAAGTGTCAGCAATGGGGTATAAAACAACAAACGAAGATCGGCATCACAAGCGAAATAAAAGTGGGCATGAGAATGTTAGAGACAATGGTATACAATAAAAAGGATACCTAAAAATATATATAATATTGGGCAGTAAGTAATTCTAATAGGAACAATGGGAAGGAGGAGTAGCGTGTGTCTCTACCACACGCAAAAAACAGACCTCATACAAGCACGATTGTACAGAAAAGATCGTACAAAAGGATCCATATGAACATGTGTGCATGCGTGCGCAAACGCGCACATACAAACGCACGCACACATGCACATACGTAAACAAACATACAGGCAATGCAATCATAAGTAACAATGACGTGACTTATTAAGGAACCTATAAGTAGACATATAAATAATATGTAAATTATATATATATATATATATATATATATATATATATATATATATATATATATATAATTAAAAAAAGGTATAAAATAAAATTGAAATAAAATGAACAAAAAAAATGGGAAAAAAAGGGAGGGGGGGGAGGCTATACTTGTATACTGGGACTATAAAAAGTTCCACGATAAAAGAAGAAGAGGGAATCCTTTCTTTAAGACTGGGGACAAGGTATGGCTTTCTTCAGTAAACCTCAAGCTCTCATGTCCCTCCCAGAAGCTTGGACTCAAATTCATCGGTCCCTTTGAAATCAAAAGAGAGATAAATCCGGTGGCTTTCGAGCTGGCACTACCCAATACTTACAAGAGCCATCCAGTGTTCCACATCTCCCTGCTTAAACCAGCTGTACCCAGTCCCTTCCCTGGAAGAGAAGAGCCACCTCCACCTCCAGTCTTGGTAGAAGGGGAAACAGAATTTGAGGTTGAAGCCATTATAGATTGCCGAAGGAGGGGTAGGAAAGTCCAGTATCTAATCAAATGGAGGGGGTACCCTCCCGAAGAAAATTCTTGGGAGCCTGCAAACAATGTGCATGCTCCTAGACTTGTGCGGGACTTTCACAGCAGACATCCCAAAGCATTGGCCCATGGGGCATCCGGAGGCTGCCCCTTGGGGGGGGGGGCACTGTCAGGGAAATGGCCGTAGGAGAACTGGCACCAACAACAGGAGAAGGGCTCTAGGACCCAGCATCTCTAACAGCACTTATGGCAGGAGAAGGACTTTAGGACCCAGCATCTCTGGCAGGAGAAGGGCTCTAGGACCCAGTATCTCTACCAGCAGGTCACATGGGCCTATATAAGGAAGTCTGCTAGTGTCTGCAGTTGCTGGTTTGTCAGTCTTCCTGTGTTCCTGAGCCTCTGTTTAAATTACTGTTTGGATTCCTGTTGTGACCCGGCTTGTTCCTGACCTGTCCGATCTGCTCTCCTGGCTTGTTTTACTGACTTGTCTTCTCCTGTACCTGATCCCGGCTTGTATAACGGACTTTGCTACAGTTACCTGTTCCTGCCTGCTTCCTGATACCAGACCTTTGGCTTGTCCCCGTTTCTGCAACCTGCCTCCTCCTCTTGCTGGATCTACTGTGTTTGACCCCTGGCCTGGCTTTCACTACTGTTCCATGTGCACATCTTGCAAAGTATTACCGAGGATTCTTATAGACTTTAGCTCAGCTGTTTCCTGTACTACCCAATGTCCTTCAGGTGCCCATCAGCTCTTCTCTCTGGAATCCATCTGGCAACCTGTGCTTCTCTGGGCACTACACCCCCTGTACCCAACTTCAGGGGTGTACTGCACTCAGCCGCAAGGGGAGCCCTCTCTGCATTTCGGCCTCCAACCAGGTACGTGACAAACTGGTTCCGGCGGGAAGATTTGAAACATGTTTCAAATCTAAAGTCTGTCTGATTTCGACCGAAAAGGTCTGTCGGAAGTCAGATGAAGCCCACACACGGTCAGATTGTCCGACTGATTCGTTCTGGTGGACAAGTTCGGTCGAAAAGTCTGCCCGTGTGTACACGACATTACTCACCTTTTGGGTTGAACACCGATTGGGATATCAATTCATTCATTAACCAATCATGAATTGTATATGTTTTGGGAACACATTTGACCATAGACTTTCATCTGTGGCCATCTTTAAGGATGCATAATTAGTGATGATATATATTACATACATATTTGTTGTTATTTTAACAGGATGATATTCACATACAAGGTTTATGTTATCTTGTGTATTTACCAGTGGCCCTTGCAAATATTTTGTTGGGGTCCCATTGCCACTAGTGCATTTTGAGAGAAAAACTTTTTTTCTAGCACTGGTGGACTCGGGGACATGCCCACTTGCTCTACGAGTCACAGCTATATGTTTTTTTATAGGTGTTTTGAATTACTATGGTCTTCTCTGTTTTTTGATTATCTTTTTTTAATTTATTTTATTTGAAGGTTGTTATCGTTTTAAGTATATTAGCATTACCAATATGATCTGTTCATTGATGTGACCGTATGGCATACTTTTACAACCTCTATGTGTACACTTGGTGTCTATGGAGATTGTATCCAATGATGATCCATTCGAGTCATGTGACATCTGAGAGGTGTCACTGTTGAGGGCGTCATGGTTGCTGTGCAGCCCGCTGTTGCGCCGTCCTCAGTATGATTCCTGTTGTAGGGCTGAAAATGAGGCTTGAAACGCATTTGCCGGCATCGGCGATGCGTAATGATGTCATTTGGCGGCAACAGAGTGAAGCGAGGACGCTTTACTTCCCTGATTGGTCACAGGCGCCCTGGTGTCCGCAACATATGATGTGTGGAAGACGAGGGAGAGTTCTTTCAGTTTCCTATTGGATGAACGGTTTGGCGCTAGATACAAATGCCAGCTGATGTGTATTTTGTTAACTACGGGGGTTAGTATTTATGGCGTGGTATCTAGTGGAAGGTTCTTGCCCCAGTTGAAGTACATTTAGTACGAAACATGTCGGGTACATAGCCTGCCAGGCTCGATATACCACGTTTTTTTAATTCCTTTATCTTTGTCTGTGATCACGGTTTGTACACCTCATGAGCTATGTTGTGCATTTTTTAAGCATTTTACTCCAATAAACCTTTTTTTACTGGAGTTATCTGCTCCATGTGGAGGCCTTTTTATTTTTTCTTCCTATGATATATGTTGGGTGGATTCGGATGATCACTGTTCCATATGGATCTCCCTGGATGCGGATGCTGTCACGCCTTGTCTGGTCTATAGGAATCCTGGTTGGAAGATCCATCGTGGAGTATCGTTCCATGCCTGATTGACTCACCACCGCTGGTGTGTGGGTCCACACCTTAGGGTAAGAGTACCCATTACCTTTCTTTATCATTGGATGCACACCTACCATTATTATATGTGAAGTTTTGTCCACCATCTGAGCCTTGAAGGAAGATTACCACATGCTGTTTTCCTTAGAGACTGCACTGACTTTATTATCATTTTTTATATAAATTATGTAGGAGTTTCATGATAGGTCCACCTATTGAGGAGACTGGTCTGGATTAGACCAATATTTTAGGTGTGGTCACTAGATGGACATTAACATTATTTGTTTGTATATGTGACTATATTATGTCTCTATGAGATAACTTCTCTTTTTTTGTTTATATACACACACTTTTGATATATTCACATATATTTCATTCACTTATTTATTTAGTGAATATCCTTCCCTGGACGAATTTTTGGGATTAGAAAGCTGCAAGCTCTTTATTCAGGGGGTTTGCTTTCTACATTTTTCATTTGCTTTTTTCTTAGCATTTCCCCTTGTTGCATAAGCTAGTCTGGAGCCAGAAGACGTATGTTTATTTTCTGGCTATAGCATTTATTTTTCACCTGTTCTTATTCCCTTTTTTTTTTTTTTTTCCTTATAGCATTTATTTTACTTGTTGTTGCACTTCTAGGGTATTTGTTCTTTTTCCTCCTGCATTTTTAAGCACATGTTATTTATTGTTGCACTTTCATAGTATTCTTTTTTTTTCTCTCTCTCTCCCCAAAATATAACTGATTTTCTCTGTTGCACATTTGTAGCACTTATTTCTCTCTGTTGCGTCTTTTGTAGCTCGTATATTAATTTTTAAAAGCACCCGTTTTTTCTCTATTGCACTTCTGTAATATTTATTTTTCTCAGCTTACACCTTTAGCAATACACTTTCCTGGGTTGTATTTCTATGGCAACCCCTTTTTTATCTTCTCACCCACTTTTTTTTTTTTTGTCTTTAGTGTGGATGTTTGGGGTTTTTTTTTTTTCTTTTTTTCCTCACTTCAATCACCCGTTCTCACCTTTGACACTATGCCTGTTATTTTAGGAGTCTCACCCTTTGTTAACATTTTATAAAGTAATTTTTTTTTTTTTCCTATTGCACCTGATTTTTTCTGTTCCACTCCCAGCATTTGCATTCTTAGACCTGTCCTCCTGTGTGATAGATGCCCCCTAATCCCTTACGATCCTCGGGTGATATGGCTGCTGGGGGGGCGGGGGGAAAGGGGGGGGTACTGCAGCTTAGAGACAGTCCCACTGAGACCCGATCCTTTCCCTGCTTTGTGGACATGGGAAATGGTTACCTGTTTTGTTGCATTTATGTTTTCTATTTTTTATGTTTATTGCATTTCTGTGATTGGATGTTGGGGACGGCTACTTTACTCTCCCTAGTTAGTATTTTTAATGGATAGATTGCCTGAGTGTAATCACCCTGCGTGCCTTCTTCCTCAATCATGGTTCCCCATGGGACCCGGGAGATGGGTGACCAGATGGCGTTCTATAGCATAGGCGGTGTCCCGTCCACCCCCCTTGGAACGGAGGGGGGCTCACTGAGCCGCGTTTGCTGGCCCTCGGCCGGTTATACAGGGACTTGCAGAGAATGTGACGCCTCTAGAAAAGGGAAGTTGTCACATATTTTGGGGGTTTTATTGCATGTATGCAGACCACAATTTGTCAAAAGCCATATTTACTGCACCATTTTCATGTTTTCAGGTTATTATGCTGTAGTATTATAAGCTGATTTCTATATTTCAGAATGTCGGCTCGATTATACTACTTTATGTAGTCAGGGCGTGCGTGTCCGGAGTTCTACCTCTGGCTGATTCCGTCCATACTCCCACATAGGTTGACGCTTGAATACCAGTCTTAAACCAGTGAGCGTTTCAGCAATATTTTGCTGCTTTATTTTGGGTGGATATTTTTCTACCTGTTTTCTACTTTTTTTTTTCTGTTGCTAGCTTTCTCTTTTAACTTTAGTTGTTCTTCATTTCACCCTTGTCTTTCCTTCTCTCCCTTCCCCTTCCTTTTCTCCCACACCTTCCCTTACCCCAACCCCTGTTATGGAGGTCCTCAATGTGATCTCGCTCAATGCTAAGGGCCTAAACACGCCGGAGAAAAGGCGGATGCTCCTATACGACCTGCAACGTCTCAAGTCAGATGTGGCCTTTATACAGGAGACACATTTTAGGGACGACAAAGTGCCCATCATAAAGAGTCAGTTATTTCCGACAGTTTACCACTCTACCAATCAATCGGCTAAGTCAAGAGGGGTGACATATAGTAGGTGAAGTTGAAAAAAGACACAAGTCCATCAAGTCCAACCTATGTGTGATTATGTGTCAGTATTACATTGTATATCCCTGTATGTTGCGGTCATTCAGGTGCTTATCTAATAGTTTCTTGAAGCTATTGATGCTCCCCGCTGAGACCACCGCCTGTGGAAGGGAATTCCACATCCTTGCCGCTCTTACAGTAAAGAACCCTCTACGTAGTTTAAGATTAAACCTCTTTTCTTCTAATTTTAATGAGTGGCCACAAGTCTTGTTAAACTCTCTTCTGCGAAAAAGTTTTATTTCTATTGTGGGGTCACCAGTACGGTATTTGTATATTGAAATCATATCCCCTCTCAAGCGTCTCTTCTCCAGAGAGAATAAGTTCAATGCTTGCAACCTTTCCTCATAACTAACATCCTCCAGACCCTTTATTAGCTTTGTTGCCCTTCTTTTTACTCGCTCCATTTCCAGTACATCCTTCCTGAGGACTGGTGCCCAGAACTGGACAGCATACTCTAGGTGCGGCCGGACCAGAGTCTTGTAGAGCAGGAGAATTATCGTTTTATATCTGGAGTTGATCCCCTTTTTAATGCATGCCAATA
Organism: Aquarana catesbeiana; assembly: GCF_042186555.1. Classification (NCBI taxonomy): domain Eukaryota; kingdom Metazoa; phylum Chordata; class Amphibia; order Anura; family Ranidae; genus Aquarana; species Aquarana catesbeiana. Next base: position 155,919,140 of record NC_133335.1, read on the forward strand.
TTCTGTTTGCTTTGTTAGCAGCAGCTTGGTATTGCATGCCATTGCTGAGTCTATCATCTACTAGGACCCCAAGGTCCTTTTCCATCCTAGATTCCCCCAGAGGTTCTCCCCCCAGTGTATAGATTGCATTTATATTTTTGCCACCCAAATGCATTATTTTACATTTTTCTACATTGAACCTCATTTGCCATGTAGTTGCCCATCCTATTAATTTGTTCAGATCTTTTTGCAAGGTTTCCACATCCTGCGGAGAAGTTATTGCAATGCTTAGCTTAGTATCATCTGCAAATACAGAGATTGAACTGTTTATCCCATCCTCCAGGTCGTTTGTGAACAAATTAAACAGGATTGGTCCCAGCACAGAACCCTGGGTTTCTATCCTTCTATCCTTCCTTCGGGCAGGGTACCATAGTCCCATATAGACTCTGTTATGGACCCTGGAGGGAGTTTCCTGTTCATGAAGGGCACAGTGGGCAACGTTAGGGTTACGCTGGCAATATTGTACGCCCTTAATGACCACCAAGAGATCTTCATAGGTAAGGCGCTTGGGCAGCTGATCGAGTTTACAGAGGGACATCTGATTGTAGGAGGAGATTTAAATTTCCCACTAGTCCCAGTAGAGGACACGTCCTCTGGACTGTCATCTATCTCTTTCAGTGCACGTAATCGTATTGCTCAATCTTTGCACAATAGTCAATTGATTGAGTACTTCATCCTACAGAAAAAGATTATACCTTCTATTCCCCCCCTCATAAATCTTACTCTCGCATTGATTATTTCCTTGGCCCACATGTCCAACTCCATGCAGTACGAGCCGCTACTATAGGCTCTATTACCTGGTCAGATCACGCACCTATATTCCTGACATATGCCTTATATGACTTTCTGACGACCGGGTCTGCCAATTGGAGATTGAACAAAAGCCTCTTACAGGATAAAGACGTCCTAGGGCGTGTAATTAAGGAGCTAGATTTTTACTTTAGCACTGACACCCCAGATTGTGACCCCGGAATTGTCTGGGAGGCACATAAGGCGGTTATCCGAGGCGTGCTGATTAAGCACGGAGCCAGGATCAAGCGGAAATGCTCTGAACAGTTTAAGTCACCCTGGAGCTCCGTCAAAAATTGGCTCAGTCCCCCTCCGTGGAGAGAGACCTCCTTGTCAAACAGACACAAATCTCAGATCTCTTTCAATTTAAGGCCAAAGCGGCATTACAGGTTTGCAGGAAGTTTTCCTATGAATCTGGGGATAAATGCAGGAAAATATTAGCCAGAACCCTGCGAGAGGAGAAATTAATGACTTACATCCCACACCTGGCCCCATCCAATAGGCCCAAGGTCATGAAGCCACACAACATAGCACAGGAAATTCTGGAATTCTATAAATCCCTGTACAATTTGCAGATGAAGTCCCCCACCCAAGCTCAGACAGACTCGTATCTCTCATCGTCACTAATGCCCCGATTATCAGACACAGATAGGGATACCCTTGAAGAACCCATAACTATGGAAGAACTCAAAAGGGAGTGGTAGGTGCCACTAAATTGGGCAAAGCACCCGGCCCAATTGGTCAAACGGCCCAATATTATAAGACCCTGCTTCCCTCTCTGGCTCAATATATGGTCAAACTATTTAATGCACTTGGCTCTTCCGCAACTTTTACAACTGACACTTTGCTAGCTTACATCTCGGTGATACCTAAAGAGGGGAAAGACCTGGCTTCCTGTGGAAGCTACCGGCCGATCTCTTTGCTTAATTTAGATCTCAAGCTCTTCACCAAAATATTAGCAAATAGGATCCAACATCTTATCCCGAACCTGATCCATTTGGATCAGGTGGGATTTGTTCCCACACGAGAAGCAAGAGATAATACTACAAAGGTTCTGAACTTATTACAGGCAGTTAATACATCCCGAATGCGTGTTTCTTAGTACAGATGCAGAGAAAGCCTTTGACAGGGTGAATTGGAGCTTTATGTTGGAAGTCTTACGTTATGGAGGTTTCGGCAGTAAAATGCTGCAGTGGATTACCTCCATTTATTCTCGCCCGGCGACCTGGGTTCGGGCCAACAGAGTGTCAGACACTCTTCAAATCACTAATGGGACACGTCAGGGGTGTCCCCTGTCGCCCCCTCCTCTTCGCCCTGTCACTGGAACTGTTTCTCTGCACAGTCCGCCTAAATCAGGACATTACGGGAGTACAGATAGGAGATACCCAGCATAAAATCTCGGCTTATGCCAATGATATGTTATTTTCTCTCACAAGCCCTCTGATCATGCTCCCTAATTTGATGAGGGCGTTTGAGAGGTATGGCTCGCTTTCTAACTTTCGCATCAACTTTACCAAGTCGGAGGCAATCGGGGTAATTTTCCTCTAATATCAATTGCGCAACTCAAGCAAAATTTTAAGTTTAAATAGACTGACAAAGCGCTTATGTACTTGGGTACCTTCATTCCACCCAACATAGCAAAGATCTTCAAGCTAAATTTCCTTCCACTATTGCAAAAAGTTAAGATACTACTGGACAGATGGAACCCCGGCTTCCATTCTTGGTTAGGGCGTTGTAATATTATTAAGATGAGCATCCTCCCCAAATTTCTCTATCTTCTACAAGCACTGCCGGTTCGTATCCCGTCTACCTACTTCAAACAGAGCCAGAAGTTATTTTTTTACTTCATTTGGGCTCATAAGCATCCTCGGCTGCAACGCAGCCAACTAATGCTCCCCAAGAGATACGGGGGACTGGCAATGCCGGATATATGCAAGTACTACCAAGCTATAGTAGAGTACTTGGAATAGACATATAGACTTTGAATTATGGGTGCAGATTGAACAGGCTCAATCGCCCGTGCCTTTGGGCAGAGCCCCTTAGTGTTTTGCCTTCCTCCCTAGAGAGGCTACCAACCACCCTAATAGGCAACACTGCCAAACTCTGTTCGGATCTGCTCTCCTCCATTGGCATATCATCTGAGACCTCCCCCTGTACCGATACTGGGGAATCCTCTTTTTCCACCGGGGCTTGATGATGCAGCCTTTCGGAAGTTACAGAAACGCGGGTTGTCCCGCTACATAAAGGCAGGGGCGTGGCCAGCAATCTCAGAGCTGATGGCACAGTCAGGTACATTTAGTCTAAGATTTTGGAGTACTCTTCACTCATTTCTCATCAGATCACTAATTTCTTTAGCACCCTCCCGGCTTCGGGATTTCTTACCAGGCCCCTTACCATCTTTGAGGAATTTTGCTCGGAGACGGGAGCAATGCCCCACACGCTATCGGCCAACTATGAACTACTAATCACGACTGCGTTCGGGTAATGGGAACGGGATCTAGGTAAATCCTTTAGTACAATACAGCAACAATGTATCATCAGGTTTACGTACAAATCATCGATTTGTACAAAAACACAAGAGACTAACTGCAAGATTTTCACTCGGTGGTACAGAACACCAGTGAGACTGAAGAGAATCTTCCCCAATTCCTTGATCTGTGTTGGAGATGCCAGGGAGACATTTTTTGGAACTGTCCTAAACTAAAACAATTCTGGACAGAGGTTAGATGCATTCTTCAAATTTTTACAGACCGCACGATACCTGAGGACCCGGCCTTCTACCTCCTCCATGCGTCATAACAGAAAAGGTATACAAGGAATCTACGATCTGTTACCTTCTAGATGCCGCTAAGGCATGTATCCCTATGGCGTGGAAATCACCACTACCCCCGACAGTAGAGATGTGGCTACGTAAAGTAAAAGAGATCAGCAAAATGGAAGATTTGGTTCTCTCTGCATGACACCAACAGGAACGCTACTCCAAGACCTGGTAGCTCTGGAATGTCTTTTTGGTTTCATATGAGAGAAGAACCCTCCTTGATGGCTACCTGAATAGCTAAAACATATTCTTTTTTTTTTCCAGGGCGGCCCTTCCTATTCTGGGGCACCTAAGGGTTTCATCTCATCCCCCCCCCCCCCCCGCGCTCTGTGAGCTCACATGGGGTTCACCTCCGCATACCTGTCCCCCATTCCCCCCCCCCCCCCCGTTACCATTCTTCTTTTCTTTGTTCTTTTCTTCCCCCTCTATTTTTGCCCTTTTCCTTTTGGTCCCTTGGATCTGGGCTCCTGGGGTCCATAACCCTTTTTTTTTTTTTTTTAAATATATAAAGTTATAAAATTGATTAGGACTGGTCTGGGACTATAGATGGGGCAGCATACACGGTTCGCTTTTTTTTTTTTTTTTTATACGTTGAGTACGCCAGGAGTTAACACACTGTTTTTAGCATCATTATTGCGGAATAGGAGAGACACTTTACATGGCGATCCAATATATTGCCATTCTGAAGCAATGTTGTGTTCTAATCTGCGCTGTTTAATTTCAATGTTGTGTTATGTTTTTTTTCTGGAATGCCCTGCTGTATGCCTTTGACTGTGTCCTATGACTAAAAAAAATATTTGTAAAAAAAATGTCAATAATTTGCATTATGCAAAGAGTTAACAATGGGAAAAATCTTATCCACTTCCGGACTGCCGCACGCCGATATACGTCCTAAATTTGAAGAGGGATATCTTTGTTATGGCAGCAGATAGCTGCCATAACCCTGGTATCCTCTTCTTCGGCACGCAGTCGGGTTTCCGATAACAGTGGTCTCTGCGGCGGATTCACCACGAGATCACTTTTATTGGCGGCAGGAGAGGGCAGCGGTGGAGGCGAATGGATCCTTCTCTTTCCTGGGTATGGAGTTGAGTGAAGGGAAGATGGCCCCCACCCATCTCCATACCATTGCAGTCAAAACGTCACTTCAGCGTATAGCTCTTAAAGGGCCTTTTTTTTATTTATTTATTTTAAATGACAAGTTTTTGGGGTTTTTTTTTATTGTATTTTAGTGTAAATATGAGATCTGAAGTCTTTTTGACCCCAGATCTCATATTTAAGAGGTCCTGTCATGCTTTATTTCTATTACAAGGGATGTTTACATTCCTTGTAATCGGAATAAAAGTGACACCATTTTTTTTTTTTTTTTTTTAAAAGAACAGTGTAAAAATAAAAAGGTAAAATAAACAAGAAAAAAAAAACGAACAATAAATATTGTATTGCACTATATTTATTTATTAGCATTGCACGTTTTTTCTGTGCATAATATTTTGCAAATTCACCTCTTATTCATATATTTATTTTTATGCACACAGGAGGCCCTTGTAGTACTTCACTGCTACATATAGTTTCTATTCACGTCGATATTTTATGTGATTAATTTTTAATTACATGCATCTTTAGGAGGTTTTTTTCACTCACACAGTGGTATAAGTGTGTCAACATATTGATATTAGCGCACCATTTCTATTTATTTGTATTAAGGGTAAAAGTTTGTCGCCATTCCACGAGCGGGCGCAATTTTGAAGCGTGACATGTTGGGTATCAATTTACTCGGCGTAACATTATCTTTCACATTATAAAAAAAAAAATTGGGCTAAAACCCCCCACCTATCCCCGCCATAGTATTTCATGTGTCCGGCGTCCTGAAAGGGGGCCGGGCACATAATTAGGGAGGGCTGCGGAGGTATCAGGGGGGCTGCGCCTGTGCGCCCACAATGCATGGGCCGCCACTGCTATATAGGTAGAAAACTATTAAAGGTAGTGGAGCATAGTAAATTAGTTCAATTGTGGCACATTTAATAAAGACATACAAACCATCACCACACTGCAAGCAGGAGGACAACAAATGATGCATGGCACAGCAGAGAACATAGTGGCCCAGCTCTTCAAATGGAAATCAGGCCGTTTCCTAACAAAAAGTTGTTATAGATAATTCTGCTAATAAATTGTTGTCCCCAAGCAATGCATGTATATACTGTAACGCGACAAAAGGAGTCAAGATTGCTCATAAATATCCTCTGCAGATAGGAGAATTTGTGTCTATTGCAATTTAAATAAATGACTGCCAGGCTGAGCCACAGTACATAAGAGAATACATAAAAAGGCTGCAGGCAGCTCGATATTGACAATAATATGGAGGCATGAACATATCACAAGGTAACTTTGCCCTAAAAATGTTCCAACGAAAAACTAGACCGTGGTGCAGTTTAGTGTGGTCTGTAGCAGGAAATTTAGACATGTTTTGCACGCTATGGATGATTTTGCCGGAAATTGCACCAGTTGTACGGCAAGCTGGATTTTTTGTACAGAACTGCACAAAAACACATACACATTAAAAGGGACCCTGTTGCCAGACTATAATTTCAACAACCTTCCCTTAAGATTATATGTGCATGTAATGTAAAAATTCAGGTGTAGCTATTCAGAAGCCCTAAGATTTGCAGCTGGGGGTTACCATCTTGAATGTGATGTCATCTGTCACTTGATTGACACTCTAAGTCCGCTTTCACACGAGCCAGATCAGCTGAGTGGAGTGGGTGGATGACCGGTCCGTGTCCAGTTCGTTTATGCAGAGCAAACACTGACAGTCAGATGTAAACGGACTAGCTGTCCATTTACTCTGACTGCCCTCCGATCCAGCCAGACGGATGGGAATGGATCCCCTTCCACCTGTTTACATCCGCTGCTCCATAGAGGAAAATGGAGGGTCCATCTGAAAAACAGACAGGTGGACTCAATCAGACCGCTTGTGTGAAAGGGGCCTAAAGAAGCCTCCCTCAACCTTTTTACCCCAAATGAGCCACTAAAATAATATGCAGGTTTCAGGGAACTCCTACAAAAATAAACTCACTTGATGTCAGTGGGAAGACTGCCCCCTTTACAGTGGTGGTCAGAATGCCACCCTTAGAAAACAGCTGCAATATCATTGGTGTTATACTGTAGGCTTTGGTGTTGGCATTGGCCCTGAAACTATGCATGCTCCTTCAGATAGGTGGTCAGTCAGCCACAGCTCAAGGAACCCTTAGCAATCACTGGGGTAACCTCAAAACCCCAAGAATGGCTGCTCTATAGGATTCTCCCTTGCTCCTCCCCAGCAGTTCCAGAAAAGGTTATAAAGGGAGGTAAAAAGAAGCTGGGCCAGCACAGACAGTAATTAGACACTCTCAGAAGAGGAGACGTGCAAAGAGGGAGGATGTTGTGCTGGGGAAGGCACTCTTCCAAGAGTCAAACTTGCTAGCAATTTTTTTTTGTAAGGTACACTGCATTCAAATGAAAACACAACTCTGGAAAGGTGAAATGCTGCAGGTAAGATGTGATTCTTCTGTGCTTTTACCTACACTTTTTTTTTTTTTTTTTTTTTTAAGTTTGTAACAAGGTCTCTTTAACCTAAAGCAAGTTTGGAAGAGGAACAATAAAAGGTAAAGCCAAAAGGTTGTGGCTACTGTAGAACTATAAAATAACACTGGAACATTCCATTAGTTCCTAAACAAGAGTTCCAGGCACTCCTATTCAAGATTGTCCTGACAGATGCCGGCATTAGAGCAGAAAGAAGGCCGCTTCTATAAAGAAAAGCAAACGTCTTGATGAGGTCTCATGTGCATACTTGCCAACAGTCCTAGATTTGCCAGGACAGTCCCAAACTGAAATCAATAGTCCCAGGATCAGGGCTGCAGGGACAGAGGGCCAGGTTTAGCTTAGAAGCAAAAGTCATAGTGAGAGAGCACCTAGGACTAAACGAGTGGTGCCAATCTGGGGGGGGGGGGGGGGGGGGGATTTGCAGGGCTGCTGTATTACGTATGAGGAGCTTACCCTCCATCCTGTTATGGCTCAAGTTGATAGTGCCAGGGAACCAACTGTGTACAGAGTTGTGTACATCTGCCTGGCCAAACTGCTGAAAACTGGCATCTGGTAGATTTGCAGAAGGTTACCCCTCACACAAAAGTCGAAAGTACAAACACGCACAATCGGAATCAATGTTCAAACACGAAATTAGCAGAAGGGGCCCAAAGGGTGGCGCTCAAGAGCTGAAATTCCTTGTAGTACGTCACTACGTTCGTGTTTGTGGCACGACAATTTGTGTAACGTTGGTATGCAAGACAAGGTCCTGGTACACGCCCTTTTGACAAAAATCAGATGCTCGGTTGTCCAACAATCGTACTGTGTGTACAAGGCTTTAGATTTGAAATGCAATTCTTCTACTACACAGAAATGAATGAGTCATTTCTGACTCAACAGATGCTGCATAGCACTACCACCAAGCTCTGGCTTTTCTGTTAATGGAGAACAGCAACCACAAAACAAAGGAGAGAAAATAAGGACTTGCACAATCACGAAATGGATATAAAAAAAACAGAAAACCTGTAGCTGCTGAAATCTGTTCAGTGATGATGAGTAGCAGTGTCTGCATGCTCCTTCACGTTCTTCCCATTCCTTCTGTAATGCTCCAGCAGCCCCTTACCCAATGACAGGTGATAGGAGCACATGTGCGCTTCTTTGATGCTTCCTGTTCACCATGGAAGAGGAGACCATTCCACAAGATTTGCATTGTGATAAAGTGCCTCACTGACTGCCAGGTTTGTTATCACCCTGTAAAGAGGCGCAATTGCTTGAAAATCCAAAGTCATGCCCATTCACACTTCCTTGATCCTTACTGCTTCGTGTTGGGAACACCAGTGTTAATTTCATCGACTAAAATATTTCCGTTAACTAAATGAATAGTCAACTAAAATATGACAAAAACTAAAACAATTCAGGTGACTAAAACACAACTAAAACAATTCAGATTACTAAAATACAACTAAAACTGCATTTTAGTCAAACAACTATGACTAAAACTAAATCAAAATTTGATGTCAAAATAAACACTGGGGGACACAGACAGCAATAAAAACTTTATAGGGGTTCGGTCTCCTCCCCAGTGTTCTAAAACATAAATAAAAGTTTTGGTTGGAGTTTAACTTTAAAGGGTAAGTATACCTTTTCATGAAATATGAAGAGGTGAACTAACTCCAAACATCCAGGCCACCCCTTTGGACCCCACTGCACACAGTGGCCATGATGCCCTATGCTGTCAGTGTGGTGGCCTATAAACCTTACAATGTGCGACACTCCAAAGACATGCTGAGGTTAATTGGCTCATGCATAAACTGGCCCTAGTACAGTATGTGTATGTATGAATGAGAGTTGGGGACCTTAAAAATTGTAAGCTCCTTGAGGGTAGGGACTGATGTGAATGTACCATATATATGTAAAGAGCTGTGTAAAATTGACAGTGCTATATAAGTACCTGTATGAAATAAAATGATACATCCCCGAAGCTCGCAATGGCAAGTATTCATTGGTCAATGCAGCCACGTGACTGCGCTAACCAATAAGAAGTACTTCTGAGGCAGCTTCTTTAACTAATGTGTTCCAGAGGGAAGAAGCGCTTCTCATTGGTCAGCAAGAGCATGTGGCGGTGTACATTCCACTAAAAAGGAATTACAGGGCATCGTCGTTTGCCTCTTCATTTTTCATGAAAAGGTGAACTCACCCTCTAAAGGCGATGATCAATTAAGAACTGAGCAAGATGTGCAATAAAGAGCAATACTGAATACAATGGCTTGGCATCAACCCCCAGGAGGGTAGAAATGGGTTAGCAATCCCAAAGAACCCAAGCCATGCCCAAAACTAGGAGCATCATTTCTCATTATAAAGGCCTCTACTAGCCACCTTAAAAGTGAAACTCCTGCCAAAACAATTTTCTGCTTCTGGTTACAGCAGGGCAAGGTCAGAACCTCTGTTTTTGTTTTTTGTTTTTTGCAGTCTATGGAGTTTCCCTGCCACTTACTCTGCTAGTGACCATTGTCACCAGGACAGAAACAAATAAGGGGAAATCTCCCAATAGGAGCTGTTCCAGTAATTCATTTGAGGAGATTTCCCCTCTTCTTGAGTCTCCCAGTACTGGAAGGGGACAGAAATCTCCCAGTTGGGGACATACACCACCATAAAAAAAAAAAAACTTCATAGAGGTTTTCTCTCTCTTTCTCTCTCCCCCACTCATTATGAAACTTAAAAAAAAGTTGTGGCTGGAGCTCCACTGTATGACTGAACAATAGCTTTATTACTAACCCCCTAAAAAAACAAAAAAGAATCTGAATTTCCTGTTACTTTTTTTGTGGAGTTCAGCTCCAACTATCTTTCCATTGGCACTATGAGGAGGTGGCCGCCTTTGAGAGATACTTAAAGCAGAACTTTACCCCAAAGGGTCAATTCTGCTTTATGTCCCCCTCCCCCTTCTTTTATCACATTTTTTATATACATATACATTTTTTTAAATTTTTTGGGGGGGGAACTTGAGCACCTAGTTTTGATAGGTACCCACTCGGATCACCTAGGTGGTCCAAATGGAAAATCGCCCCCACCTCCTTTGCCTGCACCCTTCTGTGACACGTCACAAGTTCCAGAAGGCTGCGGGACCATTCTCAAAGCAGTGCTCTGCTCATGCATGCACAGTAGGAAGCTGGCTGTGAAGCTGTAAGTAGTCAGTCGGCTTCCCACAGTAAACATGCCGGTGCTGGGGAGCGGAATAACTGGTGAAGAACTGGCAAGGATGAGGATGACGCTGGATCCCTGGACAGGTAGGTGTCCTTTAATAAAAGTCAGCAGCTATACTATTTGTAATGTTTTTCTTTCTAGGGCGAAGATCCTCTTAACTCTACTTACATTAGCTGAATTAAAAAAACAGAAGCGAGAATACTTTGACTTTCACATGGGTAATATATTTAGAGAACATACAAGGCCAGACCCTCAGATGTTGTGCAAAGACAAACTGGTGATAAGTGCTTTCAGTCATCCTTACTGACAGCTTGACTTTGCCTTGGCCTTGTGCAGCACCCACCATATTATTGCAAGGTCTTCACGATTATATCATTATAGTGGATTTAAATAACCTAAGATGGTGAAGCTCATCTTTTTTTAATGTTTTGTGAAAATATTTTAGGAAAGGAACATGTTTATGTTGCTTGTGTTAACAATGAAACACATGCTGGGCCTTTGAAGATTTCCCTGAGTATCTGCCTTATCGGAGCCAACATACACGGAGATGTTTATGCCAAACAAATATGGTGAGTTTGGGGCCTTGTAAGTCGCATAAGCATTTAAGTATAGTGCTAGTAAGTCAGAAAAGTACATGACAGAATATGTAGCTGTGAGCTAAAAAGGTAAAAGCATTAAAGAGACCCTGTCGTCAGGCCGTTCCTTTTAACAGAAATCTTTCCATAAGATTAAGGTGGTTGTAAACCTCAGACATGAAATATGAGCAAAGCATGTCTATTTTGTGTGCTTGTCTCAAATGAGAGCACTAAGTGTCATTTCTGCCTGCTGCTTTCTTCCTCTGCTATCTTCATGAGTCACTTCTGATAAGTTTTCCTGACACCAAGAGAAAAATGGTGTCGGGGAGGGATTTTCAGCTAATTGAAAACCTTGGCTCTGTTCATGTGTGCTGTGTGAAGGGGGGGGGGGGGCGGCATCCTTTCCCTCCAACCAGCTCTCAGAGCTCTCCTCACTGAGCCCTACAGAGTGTACTTCAGCTCTCCGCCCCCTTTTCTGAACTCTCAGACAAGCCTAAAAAAAAACAGCACTTTCTATGAATGTAGAGAAGAAAGGGCTGCAGACAGCCAGATACAACTTATGTAGGAGGATTTGTTTCATCTCTGTGTATCGCCTGAGGCCAGTCACTTCACTGGGTATATGTAAGGATTTACGACCACTTTAGATTTGAGCATGTCAGATGAAGAAAAACCTCAAACGAGCTCAATAGCTTTGGTGAGGCACCAACTATACAGCAAAGAGCCAAACCAAAACCAGTTGAAGGGGTCCAAGATCATTTTAATTGTTGGTAAAAAAAAAAAGTTATAAAAACATCTAACACGTTTTGGGGGGCAACACCACTCCACCTTCATCAGAGCTTAATACAGAATAGAATTTAGATGCTCCATTGTTGCTCAGCAACTGCTGTCAACTTGTTACTCCATGTGGACAGTTCAATAATGGTTCTAATATACTGTACATCTGTGAAGTCACTGTTTTCAATCCATCCAAGTGTTATCCTGTGTTAAGACCTGATGAAAGAGGAGTGGTGTTGCTCCCAAAACATATTGGATGTTTTTTATTTGCCTTATTCATCAAAAATGAAAACTATTTTGGATGACTTCTTGGTTTTGGTCTGGATTTCCTCTGCATATCTATGGTTTCTCCTATCCAGGTGACAGGGCACCACAGGGTAGAAAGTGATGGGCAACAAAAATAAATCACTTCCTCTCATTTTCCTCTCCTGGTGTCACAGGGGCAAAATGTAACAGAAAATCTCACCAGTGAGGACACAGATAACAACAAAAACCTGACGGGTTCTAATTGGTCATCGCTCTATTGAAACAAAAACCATGGTGGGAGTTGGTTGGGCTTTAATATGGCATAAATGTCAATTACCAACTGCGTTATGCTGCTTTTAAAAGTGTCTTCAAACCCTAGTGAGAATATAATATATTGAAGATTATCAGTTGCTGACTGTGATAGCTTCAGTGGTTTCTTTTATTCAGCCTAAGAATATTTTCACCAAGCACAAAAATATCCTGATTTTCCAGAATTACAGTGTCCTTCACACATTTCGGTGAGCAGAAAAGACACCTTAAACATTGTAATCTTTCTTTTGTAGACTACTAGTCCCCTCAGTCCACCATGTAATGGAGATAAACAAAGACAAGCACGTGTGAAGTCCAGCCAGTGTCCATAGACAACATGAAGGAGTGTGTGTAGACACTTCGGGGTCTACGTATAAAACATTCACTGTAAGAAACTGACAAATATCTGCAGACAAAGGGAAAAATCCCCAAATTTTCTGTAATATATCCTATATCAACAGCACAATTGAATTGCCCCAATGTGCTTTTTACCTGATTGGGGTATTTCAGGGGGGAAAAAAAAAAAAACATGTAGGAACTAGACTTATTACAGAAAATACAGGAATTCTTCCTTCTGACTGTGAAGATATTTGTCACATTTGTACAGTGAATGTTTCATACACTGACCCCTAGGTGACAGGAAGTGTATTATTTCAGCATTCTCAGGTGAAAAGAAGGGGAAAATGCCTGAAAAAAAAGAAACCTATGCAGTCCCCTTATTTAAGGTCTGGTAAGCTACATTATATATGTCATAACTTTATAACCACCCACCTAATATTGAGTAGGTCCCGCTTTTGCCAGCAAAACAGCCCTGACCTATCAAGCAATGGACACCACTAGACCTCTGAAGGTGTGCTGTGGTATCTGCACAAAGCTGTCAGTAGCAGATCCTTTAAGTTGTGAGGTGGGGCCTCCATGAATTGTCCTTTTTTTTTTTTTTTTTTTTTTTACAGTATATCCCACAGATGCTTAATTGCATTAGGAGCTGGAGAATTTGGAGGCAAAGTCAACACCTTAATACATTGGGGGTTATTTACTAAAGGCAAATCCACTCTGTACTGCAGGTGCACTGAAAATGCACTTGGACGTGCAGTCACCGTAGATCTGAGGGGAAGATCGGAAATGAGGGGGAAGATCGGAAATGAGGGGAAGCTCTGCTATTTTTATCATATAATCATGTACAAGCTAAAATGCTGTTTTTTATTTTCCTTGTATGTCCCCCTCAGATCTACAGCAACTGCACTTCCAAAAGCACTGTAGGCGCTTTTGGCTGTGGACAGCCTTACTGGTCTGCGACTACGCAGCCCTATACACAACAAACCGCTATGCCCATTTCTCTGCTTTTAACACATGGACTTCAGGGACAACCGGTCAATGGTCATAATGTTTTGGCTGACTGGTGTACATCTGGTTAGTAATAAAATTGATTTTGTGTACCCACACAAATCTTCATTTGCTAGATCTCTCATCACATAATACAGTAGGCAAGCCTTCATATATGTCACTGATGTTGCACAGGTTAAAAAAAAGACACAAATCCATCTATTTCAACCAATAAAAAATAAATGAGTATATAAATAAAACTCAATTTACAGAATAATACGCATGGCTCATCCAGAGGAAGGCAAAAACCCCAGAAAGCATGATTCAATTTGCTCCAGCAAGGGAAAAATGAATTCCTTCCTGATCCCCCAGAAGACAATCTATATACCTAGGGCCGCTGATAAGGAGGTAGCCCCTGCCCTCCTGTACAAGGCAGACGGCCCCATAAGTTCAACAGGGGGAGCCCTCCCTGTTTTTACAATGCTTCAGTTTTCTGTTCATTCAATCTCCAGCTGAGGCTGCAGAGAAAGAATTGAGGAATCTGTGTCCTCAATCTCTTTTCTCTCTCTCAAAGGCGAGATAGCCTTCACAGGGCTGTTAAAATGTAAAATAAAAACCTAAAATTGGAAAAAATATCATAAAAAAAAAAACAAAATTAAAGTGGTTGTACACCCTGTACAACCACTTTTACCTACAGGTAAGCCTATATTAAGACTTACCTGTAGGTGCTGGAAATATCTCCTAAACCCCCACGGTTTAGGAGATATTTATGAAAAAGCCGTGCCCTTTCTAATAGGAGTCATGGCGTGACTGGTGGCGACTCCGGCCAGTCACAGTGCTGGAGTTCGCGGCCCCAGAAGGAAGAGGGGTGAAGATGGACGCTCCCCGCTCGTGGAGACAACGGTGACATTGTGGGCTTCGGTTTCAGGTAAGTGACACATAATGGGTTACTATGCGATGCATAGTAGCCCCTTATGCTTTACCTTGCATGGAAATAAAGAGGAAGTAAAACCCACCCGAGTTTACTTCCTCTTTAAGGGCTCACTCTGAGAAGTATTCAGGTTGCATGAATGAGTGGTTTGTTAGGCTTGGTTCACTGTTCTGTCAGATTTCTAACAGCAGCTCTGGATGTACCCAAATTGAATAGCGGGATGCCCTCATCTAGAGCCTTACTTAGGATTTCCATACCCTTAGCTCCAAAGTTCAGGGGCTGACAGAATTCCCAAGGTCATAGTTGTGTGCAACCCTGTAGTTTGTCTTTGCCATTATGTTGTATTCATTGCTTAACTATAGGGACCTCTACCCTACTCTACATCTAAACCACTGAACTGAACTCTCATAGAGCTAGTGTATATAGAAGGAATTGTAGGAAGTGGAAATGTTGCTCTCATGTTAGAAAGTAAAAAGAAAACGTCTCGTTAGCTAGGACAAGCAATAATTCCACCTTTCCTTCTTTTTGCTTTTATAAATGGAATCCAAATTAAATTATTTAAAACCTAATTACTCTGCTTGTCCCAGCTGGGTCTCCAGACATAGCACCATCAGTAAGTCTAATAATAGATTTTCCGGCCTAGTTACACTTCATTGGCCTTCCGACTTATTACCACTCCATATACCTAGCAGTGATACACTGGAGATCACCGGGTGTGCATAGAGGTGAAAGAATAAAATAGAAAACACAATAACCCGAGTACAGCAGGCAAATGTGAAAGATTCTGTAATCCAATCTGGGTAATCAAATCGAGAGAGATCCAAATAATCCACAATCCGTGGTAATTGGCTGCTTGCAACAGTGAGTCCTTTTGGGCAGCCATATACACCAACATTCATGAGATGTCATATGGTCATTGGTCATGTAAGCCATACACACAATGATTTGTAACAGATCCACTATAGAATCAATTGCCACTCAACTGCCATTATATTTAAAGTGGAGGTCCACCACAAAAAAAAAAATGCACCAAACAATACCTAAAAAATTGGAGGTAAAAAAAAAAAAAAAAAATTTAACTCACCTGAAATGGCTGTTGCTAGGCAGTCTTCCTAATCTGCCTCTTCCTATGCCGCGGTGATGTTCTGTCTTCTCATCCCCGTGTTGTCTTCTGGGGAATGGGGCGCGGGGTGTTACGGGAACTGTGTGTGTCCCACAACACATCGCGTCTCATTCACAAAGCGCTGTGCGACTCGCGCATGTGCAGTAGGAAACGGGCAGTGAAGCCGTAAGGCTCCACTGCCTGTTTCCCTCAGTTAGGATGGCGGTGCCGGGACCCCAGAGCCGAGCGACGGGTCGGCCTCGGGCGGCCGACATAGCAGGCACCCAGGACAGGTAAGTGTGCTTATTTAAAGTCAGCAGCTACAGTGTTTGTAGTTGCTGACTTTTAAATGTTTTTTTCCCGGCCGGAACCCCGCTATAAATCAGTCCATTAAAGCTGAACAGAGATGAAATACGCTATTTTCAAGCAGTGTACTTGAATTTGACTTGGTATTAGCATTTTGCGGGCCTCTGAGCCAAGCTCAGAATGGGAGAGGAAGAAGCAACACAAGGAGCCAGCCCGATGTTCTGCAGCGTTTGTGTGCTAACATGCTGATAGGAGAAGAGAGCAGAGTGATGGATTATTTTCCTTTCATTGTCCAGTAGTAGGCTGGGGAAGGCACAGGGCTTTGGCAGATAAAATTTAAAAAAAATCCATTGGTGATCCAATGCCACCAAAACACCTTCATAGCCCTAGATGGTATTCCCTTCCAAGCCATTGTTATCAGCACAGTAACTGTACATTATTATCACTGGTCACTGTATTAGTGTCCCTGGTGAGGTCAGTGGCATATTTCTGAGATTATATATATAATATTTTTTTTTTTTTTTTTTTTAATTATATACACATACACACACACACACACCATAGTTTTTTTAGCAGAATACATTTTGCCCAAGATTTATGAAAAAATTTGATTTTTTTATTGGATATATTTCACAGGAAGTAAACAATATTGTTTTCTTTTTCAAATTTTTTTTTTTTATTAAAAAAAAAAAAAAAAAAAAAAAAACACATAACACCAGTGGTGATTCCATACCACCAAAAAAAAACTTTATTTTGGCAGGGTGGATAAAAATAAATGATTTTTTTTTTTCTTTTTTTTAAATGTAAAAAAATCTGATTTCTTTGATTTAAATTGGATTTATTTGTTTTTTATCATTTTTTTTCTTTTTTTTTTATAAAATGCTTATGAAGCAAAAATCCATCTACGTATAGTTTCCGATTTAAGATTCAATAATAATTTAGTTTATTCAGCATGCAATGGAGCTTAGTTATGTAGCATGAGGCTGAATATTCTGCAATATTTAGATTTTTGGTAAACTCATCCAATGAACCCAAGTTCTGCAAGCTGAGATAACATGCACTGATGCATTCACACAATTTCACAGTAACAATGAGATAAAACAAATTTCAGAAATATTTCTTTATCCCATTGTTTTGCAAATCTATGTACACTACAAACTGTATGATTGAATCGGTTCTGAAATCTTCATTTTGTTTGCAAATATTAAATATTCTAACTACCAAATTACATTTAAAGAGCACTTGTCATTTCAGATCCATCATGGCAGCGCCTGTTACCGGGAACCCACTCCTCTGCTGCCGCCACGTCCCTCACCTTGTTGTTGTGTCACTGCCGTCACCAGCCGTCCCATTAAAGTGAATGAGACTGTCGTTGAGCCAACAGCGGGTCAGAGGAGGAGCTGCGGGACAGAGATGCATTTGCTCTTTAAAAATGATGATTGAAATCAAGTTGAAATCCTTTTTACTAGTGATTTAAATCGCCTTGATTTAAATCAAATCCACCCTGGCTGAAGTGGTTAAAAATTTGGAGACCTCTTTTTTCTAGAACAATGTATCTAATGTGCTCTTATATTCATCATCACAGTAGGCTGTCATGATATATTAGGGTGACATCTCCTGGGCTTCCCTTTCCCGTATCCAGTGGATGCATCTGTATCACACTGTAGCACGTCTGATCCATCTCTAGTGACACAGATAATAAAGTATAAAACGGAGATCACCTATTTCCAGAACGTACAAACTACTTCTTAAACTAGTAGTATAAAAGAATGACGGTATGTTTTCAGTCCCTCTCCAGTATAACCCATTGTTAACAGACACAATTACACAATTATCTAAGGGTATCTGCACACTTTATTGCTCAATTTATTGCTAACACAATTGACTCTCAGATTTTTTGGCAGACATTCTGACTTTTCTTCTGCTGCTTAATTGCTCAAAATCAGCAAAATTTCCAGCGACATTTTCTGTGTGCAAATTTCAATAGACTGAAGATGCCCTTTGAAATGAAAGGCAGTTGGCAACAACAGGTAGCCATGTACCTGCATCCCCTCCTGTTTCAGGTTACACTAGTACAAGGTTTGGAAATATAATGGACCTACCACTTAATTAGCCCCATTTAAATGTTATTGAACAAAGTCCAGCGCTAAGGGTATCCACCATCGCCAGCAGACCTGGACTTCTTCACTGTCAAGAGGGATAATATTGATCTTCCTCCTTCAAACTGATGTTTCATATTTTTTAAACTGTTTATGCTGGGATTTGTACTTCAAAAGGACCGGTGGGTGTAATGTTAGAGATGAGATCCACCAGACACCTCTTACTCTTCTGCTTCCTATTAAGTGGAGGCAGCATGACAGAAGGCCTATACTGAGAACCAGAAGTAAAATAACTATACACAGCTTGATTTTCTTTCACATAACCCAAGGGCTGAACGAAGGAAAGTCAATTCATTGCCCCATTCACAGAGTGGATAGAGGAATCTCTATTGTTTTAGGAAGCCACGGCTGTCTGAATACTAGTATTGCTAAACAGGGATTGCATCCAGCGCTGTGGATAAGGGGGTACCACCAGTCCTCCTGTAAAGGGGCCCAGGCCAGCAGGGCATAACAGGCAGCTGGCTGAATCATATGTGGGCAGGGAGTGGGGGGGGGGGGAATACTGGAACCAATTTCCTGTATGGCTCTCAGCTGCTGCAGAGAGAGCCATACAGGGGATTGGTTCCAGTAATTGCCCCCCTGCCCCTGTGCACCATACATTCCCCCCTGCTGCCCAGGCCCCCCATCCCCACAGTACTCCTGAGGAAGTGACCGTGACAACGCACATTGGGCGGAGCCAGGTGACTAACTGCCAAAACCGGAAGTAACACGGAAGCCGCAGCCCCACTGTTTCTTAGGTGCAATTTATGTTTTTAACTAAAGTAAGTTCATTATGATTTTAATACAATTGATTTTAAGAAGCTTTCTGTACTATGGGGATCCCTTACTGCTGTATGAGTCCACTGCAGGAAGGAACCATGATCTTTTAAAAGGGCCATATACCTTTTTAAAAGTGGATGGGGTGTATAGTATCTAAAGTGGAGACTGGAGGGGAAAATTGAAGTGTGAATACAATCTAGCGGGATTTACAACAAGCTCGAGAAGGAACTGTGTTTTTCTGACCTGACACTGTGCAGGTCCACTACAAAAGGTAAACGCATAGGTGAACGGCGGTGGGATTCACAGCACATATCTTTGTTAAATCACCAGAGGTGAAAGGTAAGAAGAAGAATTAAATTGATTTGGACACTGAGGTTTTATATTTCAAATTAAATTATTTAGACACTGAGAACTTTCAAATGTTTGATGATTATTGTAGTAGCAATATAGTTGTTTATATATATTTATACACACACACACACACACACACACACACACACACACACACACATAGTATGTATATATACACATATATACAAAATGTTTAACACAGGTTACAATGCACTTAGTGCAAATTAGCACATATCTAATTATAGAGGAATCAAGTAGGTGCAGCAGTGTCATATTTTTTATATCCCCACACTGCTGCTGGCTTCCCTCTTTTCCTTCCCACTGGCAGCTGCAAGCACACAATAGGATCCTTCAGGATGGAGAGTAGGGGGAAGGGTCCGGTAAATGTCACATTTACCAGCCCCTTCTTTTCCTGAATAAACACAATGAATGATCGGTACTGATCACTCTCTGTGTTCATTCATAACTGAAGCATAGTAAACTGTGTTTTGTTTTGTTTTTGGGGGGGGGGGACCCTGTCAGGTTGGCTACAAGGGGCCCCGTGGTTTCTAACAGCAGCCCTGGCTGCATCTCATAGGTTACAGTCACTGTCCAGTCAATAATTTTCCATACGACTCAGTTGATTTTTTAAAACAACTTTTACCTAGTGTTCGCCGGGCCACCCAAGGTTCTAATCTCCCTCCTGGGTGCCAGGCACATGTCAGCATACTGAGTGGTGAAAGACCAGTGAACGTTTGCTGATCTTCCCCTGTGTTGTATGAACATGGAAGTGCTAAGCACTTAGCATTTCTGGGCTTAGAGCTTTCAAACAGCTCTGGTCAAGGAAACAGAACCTCGAGCACAGTTAGTGCTTGATTTGGTTAAAGAACAACTCTACTGCCCTGTACACACAGTCGGACATTGATCGGACATTCCGACAACAAAATCCTAGGATTTTTTCCAACGGATGTTGGCTCAAACTTGTCTTGCATACACACGGCCACACAAAGTTGTCGGAAAATCCGATCGTTCTGAACGCGGTGACGTAAAACACGTACGTCGGGACTATAAACGGGGCAGTAGCCAATAGCTTTTGTCTATTAATATATTCTGAGCATGTGTGGCACTTTGTGCGTCGGATTTGTGTACACACGATCGGAATTTCCGACAACGGATTTTGTTGTCGGAAAATTTTATAGCAAGCTCTCTAACTTTGTGTGTCGGAAATTCCAATGGAAAATGTGTGATGGAGCCTACACACGGTCGGAATTTCCGACAACAAGGTCCTATCATACATTTTCCATCGGAAAATCCTATCATGTGTACAGGGCATAACTCTGCAATATTTGCCTCCTGCTGACCCCCCCGACACAATTCAATATTCTTTAAACATCTGCCACACGCACAAATATTCTTCCAGCTCTCTGCCAAGTACTCAGACACTTGCACCTGAGTAAAACACTGCCTCCTGCAATCTCAGGAGGCATCAGGACCTAGCCAAGGATTCAGAAATGGCTGTGCCAATATTGTTAAAAGACAAAACATTTGTCCAATTTTGTAATAGGAAAGGGGAAGGAACCAGAAGAGAAATAGATGTTGTAATGAGTGAAGGTCTTCTTTAAAGCGGAGTTCCAGGCTTTTTTTTTTTTTAAAGTCAACAGCTACAAAAAGTGTAGCTGCTGACTTTTAATAAACAGACACTTACCTGTTCCACGGTCCAGCGATGCGGACACACGGAGCCCCTCTTCTCTCCCCCTCCTCAGCGCCTCCACTGAAACTGTGGGCACCCAGCCGTGACAGCTTGCGGCTTCACAGCCGGGCGCACACTGCATCGCTCTGCGATTTCCCAGTGGACAGGCAATCTTCTGGGACCTGTCACGTGTCCCAGAAGATTGCTGAGAGGGAGGGACCGCCTAGGGGGTGAGGAGGAGTCGCCTAGACGGTCTGTAGCCGGAACCAGGAAGTGGGACTGGAAGTCCCCCTCAAAACTAAGCACCCACTCCCCCCCCCCCCCAAAAAAAAAAAAATTACATGCTAAATGTGGCATGTAAGGGGGCGGGGAGTGCTTAAAGCGGAAATTCCACTTTTGGGTGGAACTCTGCTTTAAGCAAAACTGCAGGAGTGACAATAGGGGTCTAACAGAGCCCAGATGTGTCCTTAAAGTGGTTGTAAACCCTAAAAAAAAAAAACTGCAAGACAAAGGCATAATCAGCTAGTATACATAGCATACTAGCTGATTATGAATTACTTACCTGAGATCGAAGCCCCCGCAACCATCCTCGTTCACCGTTCTGGCGGTCTACATCGCTCCCGGAGTTACTTCCGGGTATCGCGGGCTCTGGCGCTGTGATTGGCCGGAGCAGCGATGACATCACTCCCGCACATGCGCGCGGGAGCCGCCAGTAACGGCACAGTGTAACTGAAGCAACGGTACATACGTGCCATTGCTTCCGTTTGCTTAAGTGCACATGTGCCGATGACGTTGGCACATGCAAATACAGGGGATATCTCCTAAACCGTGCAGGTTTAGGAGATATCCAGTGTAGCTACAGGTAAGCCTAATTATAGGCTTACCTGTAGCAAAAAGTGGTTGTAAAGGGTTTACAACCACTTTAAAGTGGTAGTAAACTTGGGCATTAAAAAAAAAAAATGTAAAATCCCCTGCAAAGCAATGGCATAATGTGCTAGTTGAAATAGTTAACTTAGAACGAAACCCTCCAGTGCAACGCTGACAGGGCTTTCATTTTCACCCAGTCTTCATTCCAGGTTTGCGGGCTCTGGTTGTAGAATAGCCGAGATGAAGGCACAGGTATGCCACCCCTTCAGAGCGCATGCGCTGTTGACGTCATCAGTTGCATCCTGTGAGAAATTTAATTGTACCTACAAGGCAAGCCATATTATGGGCTTACCTGTAGGTACAAGTTCAAAAGTAGACTTTACTACCAGTTTAATTACCTCTGGATTTTAAACCTGATACATGCTAGAAAAAAAAATTCAATAAAGTTTCTAGAACACATATATAAATTAAAATTGTGATCTGGAGCAAGATTAATGATATGCCTTCATCCCTAATGCCACACGTTAGAAATGTCAATACCGGTACACTTATCTTATTGTATTTAGTAATTTTTAAACCTTTCCCACAGAATTTGTCGGTCTTTGCTGTTGGTGTCATCATGAACCATTACTCATGGACCTGTATACTTCACTAGCGCTCAATCTGCCTTCAATTTGTCCCTTTGGGTTATACAATTTGTCCCTGTGGGTTATACTGCCTATGCTGTTAGGTTTCTGGAGCTGATTGTAAGTCATTAGGCTATCCATTATATATATTGATGCAATTCGTGAGGAGATCCCCACTTTACAGATTCCTTCTCCACCTAACACCCAATGTCCACAGGTACAATCATTACTTCCATCATTCAACCCCGCCACTATAGACAAGGTTGCTAAACTTTTCTCTAATCATTTCTCTGTCCACCTTACCACCTGCCCCCTGGACCCTGTTCCCTCACAATTGCTACGTTCACCCTCTGGCTCTATACTACACTCCCTAACTCGCATCTTTAATCTCTCCCTCTCTTCAGGCAGCTTCCCAAACTCTCTAAAACATGCATTGGTCACCCCCATTCTTAAAAATACCTCACTAGACCCCACCAATCTTAAAAACCTACGCCCCATCTCCTTGCTCCCATTTTTATCCAAACTCCTTGAACGTCTTATCTACAACCAACTGAGTGATCACCTCGCCAAGAATAACCTTCTTGATCCCCTTCAGTCTGGATTCCGCCCTCAACACTCCACGGATACTGCTCTCCTAAAACTCACAAACGATCTGCTAACAGCCAAATCCAATGGACTCTATTCTGTACTCTAACTCTTATGCCACATACACACGAGCGGACTTTCCGGCAGAAAAGGTCTGACGGAACGAATCCGTCAGACATTCCGATCGTGTGTGGACTTCATCGGACCTTTTCTGTCGAAAAATCAGACGGACCTTAGAGATAGAGCATGTTTCAAATCTTTCCGACGGACTCGATTTCTATCGAAAAAAACGTTCGTCTGTATGCTAGTCCGACGGACCGAAAACGATGCAAGGGCAGCTATTGAACTTCCTTTTCTAGTCCGGTTGTACGTCATCACGTTCGAAACGATCGGACTTTGGTGGGATCGTGTGTAGTGATGTCCGTTTCGTCGGGACTCCGTCGGCACTCTGTTGAAAAGTCCTTCAGGGTTCAGTCCGACGAGAAGTCCACTCGTGTGTACGCAGCATAAGACCTCTCTGCTGCCTTTGACACAGTGGACCACCCCCCTCCTCCTCAAAAAACTCCACGCCTTTGGTCTCCATGACTGTACTCTTCGCTGGTTCTCATCCTACTTATCCAACCGCACCTTTAAGACCCATACACACTATTAGATATTCTGCAGATATTTGTCTTCAGATTTACCAAAACCATATATTATGAGGTCAAACCTTAAGAGTTTCAATTTGTATGCAATCAGGCAGGCCCTTGCGCTACATTGTTTTGGCAAATCTGAAGACAAAAATCTGCAGAAAATCTAATAGTGTGTATGGCTTTAGTGTCACTAACAACTCTACTGCCTCCTCTTCTCTCCCTTTCTCTGTTGGGGTCCCCCAATGTTCTGTTCTTGGACCTCTCCTATTCTCCATATACACCTCCTCCCTGGGTCAGGTAATAGCCTCCTATGGCTTCTACCCCTCAGCTCACTCCTTCAGTCTCCTCATGTATCACTAACTTACTAACAGAAATATCACCCTGGATGTCACACCACTTCCTCAAACTCAATCTATCAAAAACTAAGCTCATGATTTTTTCTCCCCCACAGGCCTCTGCCCCTGATCTCTCTGTCAAAATCAATAGCACCGCTATCAGCCTGTCCCCGCATGCCAAGGTTCTAGGTGTAACCCTGGACTCTGAACTATCCTTTTGGCCCCACATCCAAACACTTTACAAATCTTGCCGTCTCAACCTCCGCAAACATCTCCAAAATATGCCCCTTCCTAACCAATGACACCACAAAACTCCTAGTTCACTCCCTGTTCAACTCCCGCCTCGACTACTGCAACTCCCTCCACAAGGGACTACCTTTACATAGGCTATCCCCCCTTCAGTCCATCATGAATGCTGCTACCAGGCTCATCCACCTTACCAACCGCTCAGCGTCTGCTACCCCTCTCTTGTCAATCCCTCCACTGGCTTCCACTCACCCAACTAATTAAATTCAAAATTCTAATAATAACGTACAAAGCCATCCACAACTTGGCCCCCAGCTACATCACTAACCTAGTTTCAAAACACCAACCTACTCATTCCCTTCGTTCCTCCCAAGACCTCCTGCTCTCTAGTTCCCTTGTCACCTCCTCCCATGCTCGCCTCCAGGACTTTTCCCGAGCCTCTCCCATCCTCTGGAACTACCTACCCCAATCTGTCCAACTATCTCCTACTCTGTTTGCTTTTAGACAATCCCTGAAAACCCTTTTCTTCAGAGAAGCCTATCTGGCCCCCACCCAACAACTGTACTTTTACTTTCTCCATCAGATCATCCCCCACAGCTATTACTTTTTGTTTCACTTGACCCCTAAGCTCTGATTCCTCCTGTATTGAATTGTATTGCAACTGTACTGTCTGCCCTCATGTTTTAAAGCGCTGTGCAAACTGTTGATGCTATATAAATCCTGTATAATAATAATATTAGTATGTACCTTGCATCTTTTCTTTTAGGAAGTAGACAGTGATCCACGAAACGCTTCAAGTTCTGGGATGCAATGAATTCCTGGTTGCAATATGTTGTACAATTATGCATTAATATTTGTAAAATAACACTATGATTATCATGAACCAGCAATGAATTTATATTGGCACAATCTTTATTACATACTATGCATTAGCTCATCATCATCATCCTTTTTACGTATGGTGGATGTGCCCAAAAGCTTGTAGATTCTGGATCAGAATCTAGAATTTTATCTATTCGCGCATGGGGACCAATCTGAGTCCCCGCAACAGGCACTCCTCATATGCCCTGTTGATGGGGACAAGGGCCCCCATATCCTGGAGCCCCCCCCAATGTGAATGAGTATTGCGCCCCCCCCCCCCCCCGTTAAGCATGTGGCCTGGTATTTTTTTTATTTTTTTCACATTTTTCTATTGCCGGCAATGGTTTTTTTTTTTTAATTCAGGTGACAGAGGAGAAGTCCATTGACAGCTAATGACTCATCTGGCTTTCAAACCCGCTCCTTAACAACCAGCTATTCACTATGCCCTGATTGGGCAAAGCTTTGCCCAGTCAAAGCTTAGAATGCGCTGTGCAGCGCACATCCTGCTGAGCGCCCCGCAAATTCCGGTGTTTGCTGAACGGGTGAACAGGTGATGTTCGGGCCGAGCTTTTGCTCCGCTCAAACTGTTCACCCAACACTAATCATGTGTACTAACTATGCCATATTTTGTATGTGATGTCAATTGGTCAATACAATTGGTCTTGGGATTTTAAGTCCCAAGACCAATTGTATTTAACCACTTGCCGCCCGCCATACAGCAAAATTACGGCTGGCAAAGTGGTTTCAATATCCTGACTGGGCGTCATATGAAGTCCTCAGGATATTAAGCCGCTGCATGCCCCCGGGGGTGATCATTCTTGCGGTGTGTCAGTCTGACACACCGCAACTACGATTTCGGTAAAGAGTCTCTGACAGAGACTCTTTACCACATGATCAGCCGTGTCCAATCACGGCTGATCACGATGTAAACAGGAAGAGCCGGTGATCGGCTTTTCCTCACTCGCGTCTGTCAGACGCCAGTAGAGGAGAGCCGATCGGCTGCTCCTCTGACAGGGGGGGCCTGTGCTGATCGATTATCAGCACAGCCCCCCCCCGAGGATGCCCACACTGGACCACCAGGGACGCCACTAGGACCACCAGGGATGTCACCACAAGGTATGCCACCCTAGACTACCAGGGATGCCAATCAGTGCCCACAATGGATGCCAATCAGTGCCCACAATGGGCATCACTGATTGGCAGGCATTATTGTTTGGCACTGATTGGTATCCATCAGTACCCTACATAACAGTACATCAGCGCCACCTATCAGTGCCCATCCATGCCGCCTATCAGTGCCCATCCGTGCCACCTATCAGTGCCACCTATCAGTGCCGCATATTAGTGCCCATCATCAGTGCCCAACAATGCCACCCCATCAGTGTCACCTTATTGGTGCCACCTCATCGGTGCCCATGAGTGCCGCCTTATCAGTGCCCGTTAGTGCAGCCCCATCAGTGAAGGAGAAAACTTACTTATTTACAAAGTTTTGTAACTGAAATAAAAAAAAATTTTTTTTTTTTTTTTTTCAAAATTTTTGGTCTTTTTTTATTTGTTTAGCAGAAAATAAAAATCCCAGAGGTGATCAAATACCAGCTAAAGAAAGCTCTATTTGTGGGAAGGAAATGATAAAAATTTAGTTTGGGTATAGTGTAGCATGACCGCGTAATTGTCATTCAAAGTGCAACAGCGCTGAAAGCTGAAAATTGGTCTGGCCAGGAAGGTGTATAAGTGCCCAGTATTGAAGTGGTTAAAAGTTTCTAGAACATACAGCATCTCCTATGATTTGCTCATCTCACTTCGTGGTTGGTTGGTTGCAGCCGCTGATCGAGGAAAGTGTTCCAGCACGTCCCTTTGACAGAATTCGATCAAGTGATTGACTGTCATACGAGAATTTTCGTGACTTTAGTAACCTATTCAATTTCTACTTGCCACTATTTTAGTGAAAAAAGTCGTACAATATTTGGATTGTGTGTACGGGCCAGTAGAGGGACATTCTGCTTCTCTTTTCTAGTCAGATTTTATCACTAACTGTGGTGGTTTGGATGCTTAGCAGCCTTGAAGCAATTTGCAAGTACCTTACATGGAGGACTATCGTGTTTCTCCCCCTTATGGGGGGGGCCCGGCTATCTTCTTACTTGACACAACCTAATTTTTTATAGTTTACAAAAAACTAGAAATTATATTGTGTTTGTGTACACTAAAACTACTGTAATTTGAAAAAACTACAACTACCATCCATTTATTCTGTAGACCTTTTACTTTCAGAAAATATGTAATGTTTTCGGATTTAAAGTGAAAGCCCAGTCAAAATCTATTTAAGCTTAAACTTGCTTCCACCCAATGCTAAGCTTTATACTATTTATTCTGTCAAGGTAAAATGCCTATATTTACCTAATCAAAGGGCGCTCCAGTCCGGTCACATGATCCCCACAGTGACCAACTTCAGGAGACTAGACTGGACTAGAGAGAGAGCATCAACAACGGCTGCAGAGAATGGCGTGGTGACATCACCATAAACTTACTATGGGGCATCTATTGTTGGCTGTCCCTCCTCTACCCTGAAGCTGGCGCTGGGAGCTGATCACATGACCAGACTGGA
The DNA here is from genome assembly GCF_042186555.1 of Aquarana catesbeiana. Taxonomy (NCBI): domain Eukaryota; kingdom Metazoa; phylum Chordata; class Amphibia; order Anura; family Ranidae; genus Aquarana; species Aquarana catesbeiana. The sequence continues at coordinate 155,946,800 of NC_133335.1, forward strand.
GTGCCCTTTGATTAGGGCGGCACAGTGGTGTAGTGGGTAGCACTTTCGCCTAGCAGTAAGAAGGGTCGCTGGTTCGAATCCCAACCACGACACTACCTGCCTGGAGTTTGCATGTTCTTCCTGTGCCTGTGTGGGTTTCCTCCGGGTACTCTGGTTTCCTCCCACACTCCAAAGACATGCTGGTAAGTTAATTGGATCCTGTCTAAATTGTCCCTAGTATGTATGAATGTGAGTTAGGGACCTTAGATTGTAAGCTCCTTGAGGGTAGGGACTGATGTGAATGTACAATGTATATGTAAAGCGCTGCGCAAATTGACGGCGCTATATAAGTACCTGAAATAAATAAAATAAAAATAAATAAATTAGGGAAGTATAAGCATCTCTCCAATACAGAGTAATTAGCGTAGGGCTTAGAATGGGGGTGGGAGCTGGTTTAAGCTTAAGCCTATTACACACTAGTAGTTTTTTTTTTTTTGTTAAACCCAGCAGACTGAACAAAAAAAAAAAAAAACTGAAGAACTTGGGAGGAGCCACTGTACTAACTATCTAATGTTAGTGCAGCGATCTTCCCTGCTGAGCTTTTGTGTTCTGACAGGGTGGCGGCCTGGTTGCCATACACACGAACAGAATGCCACCCGACATTCGGCCCGTGTGTTCCATGCTTTAGTTAGGTTCGTATGTGTGTTTTCCTGTTAAGAATGGGCATTTCACAATGTGTACACATGTAAAGGAAAAAAAAAAAAGACCCTGGCAGCAAAAGAGTTAAAGAAGCATCAGTCAGATTAAAAATGTGTCACACTACTGGTTGGACTGAGCCCTATGGGCCAATCCACACCACGGTGCAAGCATTATGGGATCTGGGCTGAGACGCGTTAAAGTGCAAAAAGTAATTTTTGTAACACATTCATACGCAATTCCGATGCGCTTGCAATACATTTACTTATGGTTTGAGTGTTGACCTGCGTTAGCTCACGGTGTGTTGTGTGCTTATTTCCTGTGACATCACTTCCTTCATGGTTGCTGATTGAGTGTAGTGTAGAAAAACAAAATGGTGGCAGAAAGGGGAAACACGCTGTAAAATGTTGCTACAGCAATGTGGTGCGCAACATTGATGCATGGATCACTTTAGCGCAATGCAAAGCATAGGTGTGAACAGCACCAATGGCAATATTGCAATGCTATGTCCGTTGATGTTGTGTTATGGTTGTGCAACGCTGCCCAATGTACCACAACAGCTCAGGTGTGAACAGTCATTTTATGTGTAGCAAATCCTTGGCTCTGGAAAGCAATATGGCTGCTTCAGCCTGAATAATGCAAGACCATTGCCTGACCTTGTAGTATAAATTACAAACCATCTGCTGAAGTATGCCTGAACTCTTTGCATGCCTAGGTATCTCCTCAAGAGACTGTCACAGCTGGTCCTTGCATGAGTCCTTGAGCTGTATTAGCAGTTACCATAGTTCTTCTATCCACCTCCTCTTTCTTGCAGTGACCTGGTGGTACAATTCAATCTCAGACTGTAATGAAGCCCCAATTCTAGAAGCAGTTCGCTCCCATTGTGGAGGTCATTTATTTTATATATCTTACCTTTAGCTGACAGTGTGGAAATGACTCTTTACTAAGCCTAAGAAATGTTCCCTCTGTAGAGAAGCATGTGAAGATAGATAAATTAACAATATAAACAAAGTGAAGGCCATGTCTGCTAGGACACTTTTCTCAGGCGATTTTGCTGCAGAAAGGAATGTGAAAGTATGTAAAAAAAAATCTGTGTGATTTTTCATGTTCAGACTTCTCCAAACCACCCAAAAAAACATCTGCATTGGCGTTAACCTATTCACACATCTGGCCCTAGGTTCACACCACAGAAACGCAGTCCGGGTGTGTTTCTACATGTGTGTTTTTGATGCACACTGATGCCTTTTGACATGGTTTTGATGTGTTCCAAATGCATTTTTCCCCCTTTTTTTTTTTTTTTTTTTTTACAATTTTTCTTCTTCTTTCTTTCTTTTTTTGTGTAATGCGTTCCAGTGCATTTTTGAATAATTTTGCCATGTTTCAGTACAGTTCCTTGCAGAAAAATGCAGCATGTTCTACTTTTGTTGACTGTACTGGAACACACTGCAATGGTGTGAAGTTTGCCATTGAAATCCATGTAATCGGCCGTCCATAGGTTTTTGATGCAGAAAAAAAAACGCACTGGACTGCATTGTTAATAAGTTCACACCAGAAGATGGTACCAGAAAGGCACGCTCTGTGCACGTTTCCTGGACAATGTTCAAAATGCACTGCCTCTGCGATCTGCTGCAGATGCAAATATATTGTTAATGGCACCCCATGTGCAGATCGCAAACGCGTTTCATTTTCAGGCACCAGATGCATGCAATTTGGTGCAGCATGTTTTTCAGGAGTAGTAGATGCAATACATTGTATGCGATCTGGTGTGAATTCAGCTCTGAAAATAGCACAAGAACCCACACTGCATTCCTGTGCGATTCTGATGTGAACTGGCCCTAAAGGCGCATTGATTTTAATTTATTTTACGGGTATTCATAAAGCTCTGACAATCTATGCAGCGCTTTACATATTGTACATTCACATCAGCACCTGCACTAATGGATTGGCTTGTTAATAAGCATGCTCCGGTTGTTTTTCATGTGTTTACCGAGGTTTTCCATATGTTTTCTACAAAAAAAAGGATATTTTGTCTGTAACTCCATTAATTAACCTCTTACCGCCCACGTAATGCATTGCATATGTGTGGTGACAAAGAGAGTGGGCTTTGCTGCACACGTGCGTACATGGGTGGCAGAGCTTTCTGTGCGCTCCCAGCACAGTGATCGAGCTTGTCAAAGGAAGCTTTCAGTCTCTACTATCATGTGACCACTGTGACAGTCAATCACATTTTTTAGCAACATGTTTTGCCACATTTGCCAGGGGCACGCAAAACCCCACATCTCTCATGCCATGTTTGAGATGCCAACAATAATAAATGCAGTTTTTTTTTTTTTTGCGCATTTCATAAAAACGGGCTACAGGAAGTGGAATGCAGCACAGTCCATCTGCTCTAGACACAATATAGACAGAGCACAGACTTCACAGACAAATGATTGCTTGCTATCAGCCCCTGCCTGCAAAGAATGCTAAGCTTGGCTTACACATGGCAACATACACTGTGTCCTCCATGTGAATCCTATTTGCATTTCGATGAAACAGACCCCACCCGAGATCCCTAGTGAGTCCAGCCCATTAGTGTTCATGTAGTCTGCTGATGTCAGAGGCTCTGTCCTGGCCATATGCAGAGATGGGAAGTCTCCGGTGTCACAAAAGGATTAGGACAACTGCCATTAAAAGATTCTCAGTTCTTCTTACACTGCACTTCAGCTTCTATATAGCTGGAGGAGAAAAAAAAAAAAAAAATCACAAGGCCCAATGTGTGAAAATGCCTGAATAAGGATCTTGGTGTTGATTATTCCAAACAGATCCTTCCAAATAAAGCCAGATTATTGTCCTCCCAGCCCTACGCTGATGACAGCAAAAATTTGACTGAACTCCACCTCTGTATACATAACTGGGGATTTCCAGACCTACTTCTGAGTAGAAGGCCACTTAAAAGGACATATGCATGTAGGCCATCACTGCAATGCACGAGGAAGAAAGTGCATTTTGAACGCCACCCCAATACACCTAACCTAACGTAGGTCCATTTTAATGCAACCAAATGCACAGGTGTCAAACAACTGTGTGGTCTGGTGCACCCTGCAACCCTCTCAATCTGGCCTAAAGCAAAAATTTCTGCCAAAACCTGATCCAAGTTTTCAACAGACTGGAGAAGGGTTAGAACCCTAGTCATATTTAAAACACAAGTGGTTGTAACCCTAGTTACACAACTTGTACCTTCAGGTAAGCCTATAATAAAGCTTACCTGTAGGTACTGTAAATATCTCCTAAACCTGCAAGGTTTAGGAGATATTTACTATATACGCTTGCGCCGACATCATCAGCGCATGCGCACTGAAGACTCTCATGCTGTGCCGTTTCTTCAGCAGCAGTGCCATGACCGGCGTCTCCTATGCGCATGCGTGGGAATGACGACATTGCGGCTCCGGCCAATCACAGCGCCGGAGCTCATGAACCCGGAAATAATTCCGGAAGACATGTCGTCGGACACACCGGTGTGCGGGGCCGCTGCAACAGATTTGATAAAGTATTTGATAATGAGCTAGTATGAGATTCATACTAGCTCATTATGCCTTTGTCTTATAGGGTTTTTTTGTTTTGTTTTTGGGGGTTTACAACCACTATAACACCTAAAAGGAAGTTAATTCCATCTAAAAATCTGTTTTGTCTTGGCCACCACCACCATTTTGGCTTGGGCCAGAATTATCTTATGAAAACAAATAAAGGTAGATGGTGAACCAGCCTGAAAATTGGACTGGCTGGAAGATTGTTTCACCAGTACATTTTTCGTACATTCATCCAGAATTATGTGAATCATGGAACAAAAGTGTTGCGCTAATATAAACAATAAAATAGAAATGCATGTGCTTAAAACACAATCTGTATGTGTTAAAAAGGTGTGTAAAAAATAAATGTGCATTAACACAGTGAACACGATAAGTGCATGAGTCCAATAGTAGATATAAACTCCAAAACAAGTGCAGGATAAAGGCCACAGAGATCTAAAAGGAGACTTCTTCCTGTGAAGGTGACACCAGACCAGCGGGGGAAGTAAACCGGTTGTCTGTAGTTACTCTGAGCAACTGTTCAAAGGTAAGTAAATAATACTCTTACCAGCTGGGATGGACACACGTCTTACGACAGTGGGTCAAAAAGGCTCAAGAGCCTGAAGGGTCTGGATCGAGCGCTGTACACAGGACACGGTCGAATGAATCAGGTGCAAGGTCCCCGACTCTCCGTCCTGAGGCTTCACAAGTGTGGTGAGATCAAGGTAGGTGTGGTCCTGAGCGGCTCCTCATGAACTTTATATCTACCATTGGACTCATGCACTTATTGTGTTCACTGTGTTAATGCACATTTATTTTTGTTTTTTACACACCTTTTTAAACACATACAGATTGTGTTTAAGCACATGCATTCCTATTTTATTGTTTATATTAGCGCTACACTATTGTTCCATTATTCACGTTAGACTTTGTTTGAGTGTCAGCAGCTTTTTTCATTTTTCTGGTTTTAGCACAGTTTTTTCCCACATTTTCTATCCAGAATTATGTACCCCTAGTCCTGTGGCCTCCTGGGAGATCTACATCATTCTCCCAGGAGGCTGCAGGATCGAGCACACATATGGGCCTGATGGTGATGGCTGTACCTCATCAGTAGCTGCCTGCCTGCTGTAGAGGACCAAGATGGCGGCACAGAACCTAGTTGTGTGTCACCGAATAGCGAACTTCAACAGGACAATACCAGATTCGCTGCACATGTGAGTTTGTGTTTTGAAGAAAACATAGCACTACAGGTTAGAGGGAAAAAACAACTGGGGTGGGGTTGAATAATACTTCAAATTACCATTTGTGTCCTCATGGAGAGATTTAATTTTTCTAGTAGTCAAAAAAAAAGGACAGTGTTTTTATGAAGACCCTTGTTCTGGTAACAACCATGAGGGCGGCACCACAGCAAAGTGAAATTTCCACTCACTTCCTTTCATGTGCCTTCAGATAAGAAATGAACAGAAATCTCCACGATAGGGACATAAAAAATCTGACAGAGGTTATAACCTTCCCACACTCTATCCAAAACAGAAAAAATATCATGAAAAATATGGATACTAGTTGCCTGGATATGATACAGACACTGTCGATTTAACATTTTGAGTCACAAACCCGGAACAATATAAAATATATATATATATATATATATATATATATATATATATATATAAAATTGAATATATTCATAATGCAAAACAGACAGGAAATTAGCATTATTAGAAGGCTAGCGTCCATGGCAGCCACCATATATCTCTTGTGATCGGCTTACTGACTGGCCTCCTACAGCTTTCAGGTATTTTTGATGTTTAACCTCTGTGTCAGCATTACGGTTCTCCTTTCTTGTAAAAAAAAAAAAAAAAAAAAACTTTCCAACATGTCAGCTATCTATTACCATAATATCAGTATTAGGGAGGATGGGCAGTTGCAGAAAATATGGTTGATTTATGAAAGGCTACTAGACTGTTCACTCTGCAGGGATAATTTATCCCCTGAGCTTAGTGAATCTGGTGAGATTTCACTTTGCAAAGAAATTCCAACAGTGTGCAAGCAAAAAAAAAAATAATTTTGCCTGCACATAATTAGATGATGGACGTCAGTAAAGCTTCACCTCATTCACTAAGCTCTGGGGCAAATTTCCATTCAAGGATGTTTGAAGCCATCATTTTCTTCACATACCTCAAACAACATTTCATTTTCCAGCAAACTAGAAGACAGGTTGATTTACTAAAGGCAAAAAGTTATATTTCAACGTTACATTTTCCAGCAAATTGAAAGACTGGAGTTGACTGACTAAAGGCAAAAAGTTGTCTTTTAATAAAATGATAGTAAATTAGTCCAAATGTTCCAATTTGCTGGAATATGTAACCTTGTTTGAGGTATTTTAAGAAAACGATGCCTTCAGATTTTAAGAGAACATCGCATGGGTGCTTTGGTGGAGGACCATGTGGACCTTTTCAGAGGTTTTGAGTATAAAATGTCGCAACTTTGTGGTGCCAAGAGTGCTCACTACTTGTGATTCAAAGAGCCAGTAATTAGTGCTCGTCATTAATCGTTGACAGCTTTGTTCATGATTGACCTGCAATTGCTGTTTAGCGTTAGTAATCTATAGAGGTCTTTAAAAAAAATGGAGCTGACGAACAGAGTTGAAATATGCTTTGGGGGAACAAAGATCTAGCCTTCCAGGGAAAAATTAGGAAATTCTGTTGGATGGAACTGAAAAGAGGTCACTGGAAGCTCTCCAACAAGAGAGGAGACACTTCCTTGTCAATTTTAGGATGTCTGTACACTGACTGATTAGTGACAAGCCTGGAGCTAAAATGGACAAACCTTTATGTGCCTGGGTTGATGCCAACTCCGTCAGTGCCAGGATGTTAAGGGCTCATTCACACTAATGATATGCAGCAATGCTATTCCTTGTGAGTGACACCCTAAAGCAGGCATGTCCAAAGTCCGGCCCGCGGGCCAATCGCGGCCCGCGGACCGGTTTCGGACGGCCCGCCTGGTAATTTTGACATATATATCTTTTGTGGCCCCCAACGAATCCCCGAGCGCCGGGGGCCATAAAAGATAGATATGCTGGCTGCCTTGGAGGGGGCGGGACAAGCGCCGTACAGGATACAGGAGAATTTCCTGTTTACACGGCGTCCTGTGTAAAAGGAAGTCCCGTCTCCTGCGCTGCCATTGGACAATTGTTTTGTCCATCATAGGAGGCGGGACTTTCAATTAAAGAGGCCGCCGTGTAAACAGGAATTTCTCCTGTATATCTGTTGGCGCTCGTCCCGCCCCCTCCCTGTCTCCTTCAAGGCTGCAGATGGACATGAATCAGGCTGCACTGACAGCAATGGTGAGTCTGCATTCATGTCAATGTGGTGGGGGCTGCCGTATTTATGTCAATGTGGTGGGGGCTGCATTCATGTCAATACGGTGGGGGCTGCATTCATGTCAATACGGTGGGGGCTGCATTCATGTCAATACGGTGGGGGCTGCATTCATGTCAATACGGTGGGGGCTGCATTCATGTTAATGTGGTGGGGGCTGCATTCATGTCAATACGGTGGGGGCTGCATTCATGTCAATACGGTGGGGGCTGCATTCATGTCAATACGGTGGGGGCTGCATTCATGTCAATACGGTGGGGGCTGCATTCATGTCAATACAGTGGGGGCCACATTCATGGCAATGGAGTGGGGGCCGCAGATGGGCACTGATTAGGCTGCATTGATGGGCACTGACCCTTATTTTGCTTCACAGTTCTTTATTTAAAATTTAAGATTTTTTTTCCTGAAACTTCATTTTTAAAGTGAAGGTGCATGTTATAAGCAGATTAAATCCGGTATATCCAAATAACACGCCCAAGCTCATCTATTCACCACACACAGCACAAAGGCAAGAGAATTCTTGTTGGGCCGTGTATTAGTGCTCGGATGGACACACTTAGACCAAATTTTAATGGTTTAAGAATGTCAGGCAAAATGGTCGGCCCTCAAGCATGTTCTATTCATCAAATCTGGCCCTCTTGGAAAAAAGATTGGACACCCCTGCCCTAAAGCAACTCCTAAATGCATGAGCACTGCAATGCAAGAAAAAACTGTGTTGCAATAAAACGTGGCCATCCCAATTTTCATGTGCATTGCTGTTTGTTATGGTCATGCCATTTTGAATGGACTTTTTAGCACCACAACGCAAGACAAAGCACAGCGATGTGGTATGAAAGGGCCCTAAACAGGAGCTACATCTAATCCAGTTCTGGCATGGCAGCATCTTCCAGAAGATTTGGGCACAAAATGCATGCTCCCTCTCTATCGCCTACACACAAGACTCCTTTTGGAGCTGCTCTCTGGTTAGATATACACTGCACCTACAATATAGTATTCCCCTGATACATCTTGCATTATACACCAGTGACAGTGTATGCATATCAACCTGTATACTGCAACAACTGTACACAGTAAAGCTGGGCATACACAGCCTGCAAACTGTAAATACAATCTATACAGCACTAAAGGAAGAATTTCCCTCTGCAGCCATCATACTTTGACAGCCAGCCCCGCCAGTCGTCAAAATACCCAAACAGTGCCTGCATCCGATTGAATGCAGCCGCTGTTTGTCCAACAGTTTTCTACCTGGCTCCTTCAATTTTTCAGCTGGAGGATGTTGGGCGGGAGTGGCCCAACAGGTCCACCCTACTGAGCAAAATTCTAATGCCGCGTACACACGGTCGGACTTTTCGTCTACAAAAGTCCAACGGACGCCGACGGACTAAAGCTGGCTGGTAATCCGATCGTGTGTGGGCTTCTCCGGACTTTCAGCAGACTTTTTCAGCCTCAAATCCGACGGACTTTAGATTTGAAACATGCTTCAAATCTTTACGTCGTAACTACGACGGACCCCGAAATCCGCTCGTCTGTGTGCTAGTCCGACGGACAAAAACCCATGCTAGGGCAGCTATTGGCTACTGGCTATGAACTTCCTTATTTTAGTCCGGTGTACGTCATCACGTACGAATCCGTCGGACTTTTGTGTGGTTGTGTGTAGGCAAGTCCGTTCGTTAGAAAGTCTGCTGCAAGTCCGCCGAAAGTCCGCCGGAAGTCCGCCGGAAGTCTGTCGGACAGGCTGTCGGACTTTTGTAGACGAAAAGTCCGACCGTGTGTACGCGGCATAAAGGTTTGTCATGAACTGGTGTAAATTCATGCAGTGTATGGCCAGCTTTCTATATGCAGATGTACCAATAACTCTCGGTGGAGCTGCTGGTTTAAAGCGGTCTGTTACCGTCACCTTCGCCATCTCTATTTCACCAGCACCGGGTCTAGGGTCGAGTTGAGTTTAATACCAGACAATGTAGGCACCGGACACGAGTATCTTTTCCAATGCTTTATTAAACGTAAATTGAAGAAAGTAGCAGGAAAGAGGTAGAAGGAGAGTTGCAGGGAAGTTCAAATACCTTTTCTTAGTGTAGTATTAGGAATTGAGAGCTTGTAGATGAATTTACTCTCTCTTTATAGTTGAATCTTTGCCCGCCTGGATAGGTATCTCTCACCAACCTAGCAGCCAGTACGTAGCACGAACAAAAGTCTCTGCCACAGACTTGATTGGAACAAAACCCGTACGATCCTCTGCCACAGGATGTAATGTTTAAGATGAACAGCAAACACAGCACTAGAACCTTTAAGCCGACCCGGCAGTACTATGCGGTAGGGTTACTTTAGGATGCGTCCTCCAATTGAGTCACCAGGCCCCTCTCCAGACCAGCACTACGCATGATCCTTCCATGACGGGTCCTCCCCTGGGATCTTCTCAGTTGTCCAGCTTCTTCCCATAGGACAGACAGCCCAGGACCATTCCTCTGCCGCTGTGGTAGGCCCCAGACAGGCTTCTGGGCCCACCCACACGCCGCAGCGACGTGGGCCTCGCGGATGGAGGACCACAAGGTAGTACTCCTAGCACATACCTGTCGGCCAGGAGGGCCAGCAGGTGGAACGAAAACAAAACCCTAAAACATGGCATCTGTCCCATAAATACCCTCTCCCAGAATGCAACTCGGAGGACCACCTCCACCGAGTTATCTCCGGGACAGAGGAGCACTCATACGCTTCAGCGTGTTGCCTTTCCAACACCGACCCATGGCAACAACGACACCCACAGGCACAGTGTGAAACTACATGCTACTCAGCCAAGCTGGAACAGAGGCAAATCCGACTATGTATGAACAGATAACCCACTAAATTTACCTATAAGCAGTAGATTGAAAATCTACCAGCGCTACACACATTTATTGGTATACATCTAGAATTGCACACCACTCCAGAGCAGACACATGACATGTTCTTTGTTACAGCTGAGCATGCAAAACATAAGAGTGCCAAGGCCATATCAAGTCATTTCTACAAGGTCACATTGTGATAGGTAGAGAGGGACAGGGAGACAGGCTAAAGCTACAGCACAGGCACCTTGCAAAGCTTAGCTAACTGAAAAGCAGCACAGCCACAAAAAGGATGACGATAGAAAGATAGATAGATAGATACTAGGGTTGTCCCGATACCGATACTAGTATCGGTATCGGCACCGATACCAAGCATTTGCCCGAGTACTTGTACTCGGGCAAATGCTCCCGATGCTTCCCCGATACCTAGACTGTCAGCTGTGATCAGCGCGTGGGGGAGTTACAAGCTTCTCCCCCCGCGGCTTTCAGCTGCTTTAGTGACACAGCGGTGATCGGTGCTTGTAATTCCCCCACACGCGATCACCGCTGACTGTCACTGCATCCCCCTTAGTCCCCCTCCGCTGTCCTGCTCCGCTGCATTGTCCCCCTCTGTTCCAATGTCCCCCTCCCGCTGTATTGTCCCCCTCCGCTGTCCTCCTCCGCTGTATTGTCCCCCTCCGTTCCAATGTCCCCCTCCGCTGTATTGTCCCCCTCCGCTCCAATGTCCTCCTCCGCTGTATTGTCCCCCTCCGCTCCAATGTCCTCCTCCGCTGTATTGTCCCCCTCCGCTCCAATGTCCTCCTCCGCTGTATTGTCCCCCTCCGCTCCAATGTCCTCCTCCGCTGTATTGTCCCCCTCCGCTCCAATGTCCTCCTCCGCTGTATTGTCCCCCTCCGCTCCAATGTCCTCCTCCGCTGTATTGTCCCCCTCCGCTGTCCTCTTTCTTTGCTCTGTCCCCCTCCGCTGTCCCCTTCCGTTCCGGCGTTCTGCTGTCTCTCTCCGCTGTGTGTGTATGGATAGAGTCAGCTGACTCTGTCCATTCACATAACTGAAACATTGTAATCTCCTGTGATTACGATGTGTCAGTTTATGAATGGATAGGAGCCGCTGTCTTCTCTCCATTCATTGTCAGTGCAGCTGAGGCTGCAGAGAAAGAGACTGGTGAATCTCTATCCTCGGTCTCTTTCTCTGTCTCAAGGGGGAGATATCAGAGGTCTGTTAAGACCCCTGATATCTCACCAAAGCCCCCCAACAGGGCTAATTAAAAAAAAAACACACACACCTAGTGCAATAAAGAATAAAAAAAAATTGTAATAAATGTAAATGAAAAAAAAAAAAATAAAAAAAAAAAACACACACACACAGGCACCGTTCACTCCCACCCCACGCCCCCCCCCCCCCCAAAAAAAAAAAAAAAACCACTGTCACGTGACATTAAAAAAAAGTATCGGTAATCGGTATCGGCGAGTACTTGAAAAAAAGTATCGGTACTTGTACTCGGTCCTAAAAAAGTGGTATCGGGACAACCCTAATAGATACCCTCTTGGATTACACTGGTGCTTACCCACTCTACAGGAAGCTCTCTATGAAGGATTTCCAATTAGCATTAATTGCCTTTAATACCACTGATGTCTCTATTACTGTACGGATTAAATCCATCTCATTAAGACACTACTTTATTTTGGGCCAGAAAAGCCCTGTTGTGCAAGAGATGGTCATCTCTGGAGGTCGATCGTTCTTCTTTGTATCCTGCTCTCAGATCCTGCTCTGCAATAAATAATTAACCAACCCTGCCTCCAAATGCAGGTCTTGCATTGGTGATGAGTATGAAGTACAGCTTGTCCTTTCTTCCATCTTGTCCGATGGCACTGCATCTATAACAGCACTGGAAAATCTAACCTCCTTCAAACATGCTGGTCTGAGTTATCATAACCACCGGTGTAGCATCCAGAGGAGAAGAATATATTCCGTTCATTCAAAGCCATCTTGTGCTTTGTATTTCATCTTACCAGCAGCTCCACGCTCTGTTAAATGGCATCAGATCCCAGCTATGGCGGAGGGATACATGGCCAGTGTAAAGGGCAGAACATGAGTTTAGGCAGAGTCCCTGATTGCTTGGCTCTGCATGAACACCACTTTGTAATTTGTGATTAAACATGAACCCTGTTTCTCGCACAGTGGAAGCCATATTTCTCAGCACTGCTGGACACACATGTACGACCAGCAGCGAATAACACAGGTAATCGATGGCTGTGCAGACAGACACAAATAGCTGCGGCCGCCGGTGACCTGTCATTATAGTGAAAATATAAGGTGGATCAACTTCTGGCCACCACAGTGCCCATACATGGAATGAAATTGGCAGATCCATGATGAACCGGCTGAAATTCAATCCATGTACAGTATGGCCAGCTTTACAGACAGTGACAGAGTAATTGCATTGAGCAACCGAGATCTCCTTCTGATAGCTATCCTGCAAACCTCTATATTTAAAAGGCATAGTTCACCTTTACCAAAAAACTACTCATGCAGATAAGGGGCGTATGTAGACAAAAACAAACTGTGCAGCCAGGAGTTGATTTAAATCAAGCCTTTTTACTAGTGACTTAAATCACTTGAGTTCACACTTAAAAACGCATGCGGCTCACAGCAGGAGTCCGGTGCATCTCCATTCAACGTTTCAGATGTGATTTCAGCCTGAATTTTGGGCTGAATTCAGACCTGAAACGGACTAAAAGACACACAGGACGCAATTCGCACCAGTGCCACTGCGGAGATGTGTGAACCGGCTTCATAGAGAGCTGGTCATAATCTGCTATGCGAATTGAATGCGGATAAACCGCATCCAATTCGCAATAGTGTGAACCCAGCGTTAAAGTGCAACTGTCATCTCTGTCCCACAGCAGCTCCTCCTCTGACCCGCTGTTGACTCACCGACAGTTCCATTCACTTCACATAATGGGACGGCTGGTGATGTGGCAGTGACACAATAAGGTGAGGGACGTGGCAGCAGCAGGTGAGTGGATGCCCGCTAACAGGCGCTGCCATGATGGATCTGAATGACAGGTGCTCTTTAAATGTAAGGACTTATTCTTGCTGGTAGTTAGAATCTTTATTATTTGCAAACAAAATGAAAGTTTCCTATTTAGAGTAATAAGCTGTCAGGTTAGTGAATGTTCCAAAACTGGGTCTATTTTACAGCCTGCTGCCATTTTGCTCCTCAAGGGAGAAATAAAGCACTTCAAGCTATGTGCAGAAAGATCACAAAGTTTATAAGCTGCTTAAAAAGTTTCACTTTCATTTTTACTGCTTGCCCTTCCTCCTTTGAGCCTGGTACAGATGCATTTCTCTCCCAGAGTTTCTCACACAGTTTGTAGTTTTCATACATTTGCAAAACAATGGGATAAAGGAATATTCCTGGAGTTTGTTTTATCTCATGGTTACTGTGAAATTGTGTGAATGCATCAATGCAGTGCATGTTATCTCAGCTTGCAGAGCTTGGATTCATTGAATGAGTTTACCAAAAATGTAAAGATTGCAGAATATACAGCTTAATGCTACATAACTAAGCTCTTATTAAAATAAATTTGATAAAAATAAAAAAAAAATCGAAATAAAAAAAAAGTATTTTTTTTTTATTTTTCTTTAAAAAATCATTGATTTGTATCCACCCTAAAGGTGTAGGTCATTTACATACAGTACCTCATGAAGCCTGACTGGAAAACCCATCCTGCCTTGTTGCTAGGACATTGCTAAAACATTCCCAGCTGTTCACCTCCACCATTACAGAACTGAGCTCTTTCTCTGATTAAAGCCCCCTCACATGTGCTTTCTCTCTCCTGATGCAGTAGCTCTCACCTCAGCATTTGAGAGTTCCCTCCTGTGATGGTGGATGTGAAGAGTAACAGCTGGGCATGTCTTAGCAACGTCCTAGCAACAAGTAAATGGTGTGATGCACAAACTGCATTCAGGGCAGCTTGCTGGTGAGAACAAGCCCTAAGGAACTACCATATTAAGTCCTATCAATAATTGTTTAAAGATAAATATGGTAGCTGCTAATTTTGAAGAAATGTATACTTACCAGCCCATCCATCTCTGTCTTCTATGCGGCTGATGCTTCTTAGGGAGCCTGTCCATACGCACTGCCATCTTGGTTTCTGGAGCCAGCTGTCACTTCCTGATGACTCACAGCTGGCTCCCTACTGCGCATGCTGGGATGGAGGCTGTGGGTGGGAGAGTTTAGCAGCAGGCCAAGGCAAATTATAAAGAACTGCACCGCACTGGCTAAGCGGTTAGAGCTTCTACCTAGCAGCACTGGGGTCAACAGTTGGAATCCCAACCACAGCACTACCTGAACAGAGTTTGCATGTTCTCCCTGTACCTGTGTGGATTTCCTCTGAGTACTCCGGTTTCCTCCCACACTCCAAAGACGGTAGAGTAATTGGTTTCTGTCTAAATTGGCCCTATTATATGTATGAATGTCAGTTAGGGACCTTAGATTGTAAGCTCCTTTAGGACAGGGACTGATGTGAATGTACAATATACTGTATTTATTGGCGTATAACACGCACTTTTTCACCCTGAAAATTGGGTGCAAAAAGAATGTGCGAGTTATACGCCAATAATTTTAGCTGCCTCAGAGGGGACAGGGAGGAGGGCGGAATGAGCACCATCATATTACATATAGTGAGAATCTCCTGTTTACTTGGCGGCCTCTGAAATAGGAAGTCCCATCTCCTGGGCTGCCATTGGACCATTGTTCTGTCTATCATAGGAGATTCTCACCGTATGTAATCAGTCGGCGCTCGTCCCGCCCCCCTGCTGTCCCCTCTAGGCTGCAGATGGGCATTGATGGCAATGATGAGGCTGCTGCATTGATGGCAATGGTGAGGCTGCATTGATGGCACTTGTGAGGCTGCAGATGGGCATTGATCAGGCTGCATTGATGGCAATGGTGAGGCTGCAGATGGGCACTGACCCACCCTTATTTTGCTTCAAAGTTCCTTATTTAAAGTTTATGTTTTTTTCCTGAAACTTCCCTCTTAAAATGAATGTGCGTGTTATACACCGATAAATATGGTATATGTAAAGCGCTGTATAAATTGACGGTGCTATACAAGTACCTGTAATAAAATAAACAAACTGGGAGCAGGTGCCACCAAAAAAAAGGTACTCTGTACTTTCTCCCTGAAAAAAAAAAAAACATTTGCCATCTCCTTATAGGCTGGGGGAGAAGAGATGAGATAAAGTAACCTCAATTTTTGGGTGAAACTCTGCTTAAATGTATTCATTATTGATTTGACAAAAAAATGATCAGGTTACTACCGCTAGGCTCAACTACATCGTAGGTCAATAGTGCTGACCATTCTTTTACTTCCTTGGTATTCTCTATAAAGCAAACACAATTAGGCAGAAAAAGGCACAAATAAAGGTGTACATGGCAGGGACTATAATAAATGACCAGGAAGGGGCCTGGTACCTCTCAGAAAAATATGTTCCATGATATACTGTGAAAGGATGCCTCCTTCCATTCCGAGAAGGCAAACTGTGAGCTTAGGAGCTCCCATAACACAAATAGGAATAAGTGTGAGAGATTATAAAGGAGAGAAAGAAAGGGGTGAGAAATATGACACACACAGTGCAGACAAGAAATTGATGGATTGGTGTAAAAGTGTGGGCTGACTCTGACAGCAAAATAGACTAATTTAGTGTTGGCGTAGAATAAAAGAACTGTTTTTTTTTAACTCATTGACGGGTAGGATGTGGATAACAAGGCGACGTTGCCTGTACTAAAGCTACAGATTCTGGTCAGGACTTGACTTATGCATAAGTGGTGCCCCTCACCTAAATTTAGTGCTGCTGGGCCGTAGTCCGTCTGAGCACTAATTGATTCTGCTTTCTTCAGGTTTTCCCTAAGGCCCCTTTCACACGGGCCGGATCTGCTGGACAGACTTCGCCGGCTCAGCATGGAATTGCTCCATTGATCTGCGCTGAGCAGGCGGATGACAGGTCCATCTCTGCTCACTGTGCAGGGACGGACCTGTCAGAGCCCCGCTGTTCTTCATGGCAAGATCTGATGAAAACGGACAGTATGTCCGTTTTCATGCGATCTGCTGGACGGATGTGAACGTATCCGTCTATTTTTATCGCATCGAAAGGGCCGGCGGGTGTCAGCGAACACATCTCCACTGATATCCACCTGCCCATAGAAGTCAATGGGTGGCCCACTCAGGTCCGCCTGAAAAACGGACAGGCGGATCCAAGCGGGCCAATCGTGTGAAAGGGGTCTTAAAGGGTTTATTAACCCATTTATATAAGACTATGCCAGCCCCTCTATTAGAGGCTGGCATAGCACACTGTCAGTAGTTTTCAAAAACGAGCGCTGTAAATACCTGATTTGAGCTGTCCTCAGGCCAGTCCCATCACTCACGGCCGCTTTCCAGCTCCGATACATTGCTTCTGAGGGAGGGGCCATGATCTCCCTCTGATGTCAGCCGAGGAGATCACGTGAACGCTCGTCTCCTTCGCAGAAGCCCTGTCTCATAGCGGTAAAGCAGCTGCGAGTCACGTGACCGACCTGAAGACAGCTCAAATTAGGTATTTACAGTGCTCGTTTTTGAAAACTAATGACACAGTGTGCTATGCAGGCTGGCCGTAACATTTTTTGAATTATATTTAACAAGAATAGCGGTGGGGGCGGGGCCGGAGACACAGAGTGGGATGACAGGGAGGAAGGAGGGAGGAGAGAAGAGAGCGGAGCAAGGCAGCCTATAACGGAGGGAGGCACTTTGACCACGGTGATCAGGGCGGAGCTGCCCTGGTTATCGTGGTCTGTTTAGAGGGGGCATACAGGAAGTGTAATGTTCAGGGTTTTTTTTTAACAGTTTAGAGGGGGGCAGATTACACAGCACAAGCACTGTGCTGTGTAATCTGTTTTAAGGGACCAAAATCTGCATATTTATTTTTGAGTTAACAAACATTTTAAGCCTCATACACATGATGAGAATATTGGATGAATGATTGTCTTTGCACGCTAGTCTCATATCAAAAATGAAGAGGTTACTAAAGCTACAAAAATTCCCATAAGGCAGAATATAACTTTGGAAGTGATGTAATGTATTGTATTTTATTCTTTGGTTTCTGAGCATGCGCGGTCTTGGTCACTCAGTTTTTTTTCAGATGACTACTATGCTGATTAAACGAAAATCGTTCTTTCTGGTATCGTACGAGAAAACTTTTCGTGCTTGTGCCTTCGGATAATTTCGCATGAACTTTCATGATCAGCTCTGGAAAGCTGTGTACTAACAATCAGATTATCGTATGATGACTTCAAAAATTGTACTTTTCGTCCGATTTTCACATCATGTGTACTAGGCATAAGCTCAGTGTCATGAACATTTACTTTTAAAGATTTTTATTAGGCATTCATAAAAAAGAAAAACAGAATACAGATATTTTTGCTGGTATACTGATAATAATATATTACTTGTATGGTAATAAACAAAGTAAGAACATATAGAGCAAAAAAAAGCCACCTAATTCAAACGTATTAATTGTTAGGAGTATATAAAATATAGATTACCCTGTTCACCCCATTGGGAGCAAACTGTAAACAGAGTTTGTAAAATTGCATACAAATTATCACATTAAGAGGGAAGACTGTGGGGCAGTAATGTCCTAACCCGGAGCTATTTGAGTGAGGCTGCATTCACACCTTAGCGTTTTCAGCTCATAAAACGCCTGAAAAACACCCAACAAGCAAAATCCCATTGATTTCAATGGCACCTGTTCACATCTGAGCGTTTTGTCACCTGAAGCAAAATGCCTGAAAAACGCCCTAAGCTCAAAAAAGAACATGAGCTTCTTTGGGGCAGATTACAGGCGTTTTTCTACCTTTTACATTGGTGACCTGAACAAAATTGCGGCAAAATCATGGTAAAAATGCTCGACTTTAAAACGCTCAGGTGTGAATGCAACCTAAAAGAAAAAAATGCCCAGAGCATCCTGGAGAGCTGAGTAGAAGCTACTGGCGGTGGATATCGCAGGACGTTCTGGTGGCTCATCCAAGGAGTACATCTGCTGAATAGGAGCTGCTCTACAGTCTTAATAGTCAGAGTACAGGTCTGGCTTAATGGCCCTTTCTCTGTATTAATTGTGATTAGAGATACAGATTGGGTTGCCACCTCATCCCTTTTAAACCGAACACATAATAATTACACAGGTTCTGGGGCTAATTTAATGCAGGTAAGGCACAAAGTGAATTTAATTACCACCTTAATCAGCCACAGAACCTGTGTAATTAATATGTGTTCCATTTTAAAGGGATGAGGTGGCAACCCTAGATACAGAGTCTGCATTTTGGACTTTTTGGGTATCCTCTCCCCCCCCCCCCCCCCTTAACTGGTCCTATAACAAACTCTTATTTTAGCGAAACTTTACCCTAAAAGTGAAGTTCTGCTTTGTGTCCTCCTCCCACCCCTCCTCTACTACATTTGGCACATTAAAAATGTTTTGGTGGAGCGGGGTCCTAGTTTTTATAGATGCCCGCTCCCACTTCCTAGGCAATCTAAGTGGAAGTTTGGCCCCCTCTTTGCTCGCAGCCTTCTGGGACACTTCAAAGGTCCCAGAAGGCTGCAGATCATAAAGTGCAGCGCGGCTCATACAAGCGCAGTGGGAAGCTGGTTGTAAAGCCACAGGAGTCACAACCAGCTTCCAACAGCAAAAAAGCCAGCTCCGGGGACCCACAGACTGGTGAACAACAAGTCTGGGTAAGAACAGTCCTGGACAGGTAAGTTTCCTTTTATTAAAAGTCAGCACCTTTAGTATTTGTAGCTACTGACGTTAATTTTTTTCCTCTCAAGGGTGAAGGTCCTCTTTATTGTGTCTTAAAGTGGCTGGGACCCAATTTTTTTTCACCCCCAAAGAGTAAAGAATTCTGTTCTGAGATTAAATGCTAATCCAGCAGGCCACCTCAGGTCCCTAACCGCCTTCAAGGGGTAAGGGGAAGGGGTGATACATATGTAAAAGAACAATTTGAACAGCAAGCTTTTACAAAGGATTTGCAAAGCTTTCTAAGTAACTTTGGGCAGCACACTGGCTTTTAGCCCTCATGCACACAGGCTGTTAAAAAAACGTTATGAAAACGCCAGTATCTTTGCAGTGATTTTTTTTAACTTTTTTCAGCTTTTTTCAGCGTTTTTGCAATAGCGTTTTTTAGCGTTTTTGAGCGTTTTTCCACGTTAGCGTTTTTGAGCGTTTTTTTTTTTTTTCAATTTTTTTTTTTTTTCAATGGATCAAAAACGCTAAAAAAACGTTGGTGAATGACGTTTTTAAGCGTTTTTGAGCGTTTTTCAGCGTTAGAGCGTTTTTACAGCTGAAAAACGTCTCTCAGAACCCACTGGTCCTGGGTTTTTTTTACAGCTTAAAAACGCCTATGCCACTTGCAGCTCAAAAACGCCTAGGTGGGCATGAAGCCATAGACTAACATAGACAGGCCTTTTTAAGCTGCAAAAAAAAAGCTCAAAAAAGCAGCTGTAAAAACGTCCGTGTGCATGAGGACTTAAGGTTAGTACTCCTGCCTTGCAGCACGAGGGTCCTTGGTTTAAATCTCATCAGGTCACTCCACTGGGTACTCCAGTTTCCTCTCAACTCTAAAGACAGTAGAAGGTTAATTGTCTCTCACTAAATGGGCCCTAGTATGTGTATGTATGTTTGACAGGGACCTTAAATGATAAGCTCCATGAGGGCAGGGGCTGATATGAATGTACAATATACCAAAGGTCTTCAAAAAGTTTCCGCACTTTTATATTTTCATTGGAAAGGCGGGAGGAGTAGTAATTGGTCGTGTCTAAGAGTGTCATGTGACTAGTCTGTCTGGCAACCTGGCAGAACCTGCAATTTAGTAAGAGTTGTCACGTTGTGGTAAAGATAGCTGTGAAACTTTAAAAAAAAAGTGTGGAAACTTTTTAAAGAACCCTTGTACATGTAAGGCACTGCGTAAATGGTCAGCAATATAAAGTGCCTATAATAAATAACTCTGCTGAAGCCTTTAAAGCAAACTTCAGTTCCAAAATATTGATGTTAAACATAGATAATAATAGGAGTGATGATTGTCCCTTTCAACAAGCTGCTAGAAGTCTTTCAAGAAGCTGCAAGTAGTTCTAAGCTTACTGAAGCCTGCTAGGAGCTTGTTTAAAGTGACAGCTAGCACTACCTTTAGAATCTATATTTAAATTTCCCAAACTGGAGCTGAAATACCCTTTAAAGACTTTAATAAAGCATCTTCAAGCTTGCTGAAAGCTTTGCAAATACTCTGTAAAATCCTGCTATATGTGCTACTCCTCTACAAGATGAAGCCTAAATCTAAAAGGCCAAAAGATTTATATAGTGCCGACACTTTAGAAAAAATCCTGAACAATTCCCATCAATCCTTGCCACAAAAGCAGCTTACAATCTATTGTCCTTACCAAAGTCAAACACATGCTCACAGCAGGGACAATTTGGGTAGAAGGCAGTTCTAACCTACCATTAGGTTTTTTCATTGTGGGGGAGAGTGTAACCACAGAGATGATTGAGAGATAGTGGTTCTGGATATATGATTAGCCCAGGAGGATAAAAGAATGATTTGTACGGCTTTATCCACTATCCTAAAATAAGGAATTTTCTTATTTTTTTATTTTGTAAAATAAGTGAGACACACAGGGGCCTTCTCCTTTGCTTTCATTGTGGGAAGAAACTAAAGCACCCCAAGGAAACACAGAACATAGAATGGTACCCCCAACGCACCTTCCCAACACACTAGGCTTAGGCTTTAGCATCACTTTAATGTAAAAGCTGTCTATTCTCCAACAACATGTATGGCTAGCTCTAAAGCCTGGTACACACTACAAGGTTTTAAAGGTTTACAAGGTTGCAAGGTTAGCCCAGCGATCTCCCCCCGCTGAGCTACTATGTTCTGACAGAGCCGCCCCCCCCCCCCCCCCGCGCGCACGAACACTCCGATCAGTGCCATTGGCTGCGAGTGCTGCTCGGTAGTCGGTTGGTTGCTGGTTTTCCAGCATGCTCAGCCGGCTTCTGTCGGACAGACAGACATACACATGGGCTGAATTTCATATGTGTACAGGTACACTTTAAAGTGAATTGGGTACTCAGAGGGAACAAAGCTTCACCCTATTTGGTAAAGTCCAGTACAAACGGACCAGGAACTGGACAAATTTCAGTACGTGTGTATCTCTCTCTGTTCAACAGCAGCAGGTGCAACAACCGGCTTCTGTCTATCAGTCAACCTGGAATACCTATTTATAAATAATATAGGGTCTGGCATTAAAAGTACAATTTCAGTGTTTGCAGATGACACTAAGCTATGCAGTGGAATAAAATCCTTGCAGGATGTCTCCAACTTACAAGCTGACCTCAATGCACTGTTTAATTGGACAACTATGTGGCAAATGAGGTTTATTTTATTGTTGATAAATGTAAAGTTATGCACTTGTGGACTAAGAATATACATGCATCATACATACTAGGGGGGTACAACTGGGGGAATCCATAGTGGAGAAGGATCTGGGTGTTCTGGTAAATGATAAGCTTAAAGTATAACTAAACCCTTTTTTTTTTTTTTTTGGATAGAGTGGAGAGGGATTAGAACGCTTGTTATTTTTTTTTTATTGCTGGATGTGCCCCCTTCTAGGAGAATTATTCTGTTTACCATCATCCTTGCAAGTAAAAGTAAAAAAAACTAAATCCCAAATTTTGGGTTGTCCCCAGAAAAGTAATAGAGGGGAAATCTTCTGTTCCTGTGACCTGGGGATTCCCAAGGAATTCCCTTAGTTTGCAGGGATTTCCTCTCACTTCCTGTTTGGCTAAGGGACCGGAAGTGAAGGGAAATCTCCACAATGGGACACAGATGGCAAAAAAAAATTGACAGGGGTTATAACCTTCCCTTACTCTATCCGAAATGAAAAAAAAAGTTTTGCCCATGGTTCTACCTTAATAACATGCAATGCCAAGCTGCGGTTTACAAAGCGAGCAAAGTCCTTTCCTGTATTAAGAGAGGTATGGACTCCAGAGATAGAGATATAATTATGCCCCTGTACAAATCATTAGTAAGACCTCATCTAGAATATGCAGTTCCGTTTTGGACACCAGTTCTCAAAAATTATATTGGGGAACTGAAGAAAATGCAGAGAAGGGCAACCAAACTGATAAGTAGAATGGGGGAGCCAAACTGAATTTATTCTCTCTGGAGAAGAGGAGATTAAGGGGGAATATTATCAACATGTATAAATATGTTATAAGGGGTCCATATAGTGAACTTGGTTGGGTTATTCACTTTAAGTATATCACAGAGGACAAGGGGGCACTCTTTACATCTACAGCATGGGTGCTCAACCTCTGGTCCTCCAGATGTTGCAGAACTACAAGTCCAATCATGCTTCTGCCTTTGGGAGTCATGCTTGCAACTGTCAACGGCTTGCAATGCCTCAGACTTGTAGTTCCACAAGAGCTGTAGGGCCACAGGTTGTGCACCTATGGTCTACAGAAATAGATGTAATCTTTAAATACGGAAAGGTTTCTTCACAATAAGAGCTTTGAAAATGTGGAATAGACTCCCTCCAGAGTTGGTTCTCGCCAGCTCAGTAAATTGCTTTAAAAAAGGCCTGGATTCTTTCCTAAATGTTCATAATATAACTGGATACTAACATTTATAGGTAAAATCGATCCCAGGAATATCTCATTGCCTCTCGGGGGATCAGGAAGGAATTTTTTCCCCTGCTGGAGCAAATTGGATCATGCTTTTTTGGGGTGTTTTGCCTTCTTCTGGATTAACTGTGGGTATAGCATTGTGTACATAGGATTGTTTTTTTTGTCCCCCCTTTAATTGGTTGAAGTAGACGGACTTGTGTCTTTTTCCAACCAGACTAACTTTGTAACCAGCTTTTGATCAGCGCTCGGAGCCTATGGCTGCAAACACTGATTTGTATATTGTGAAGGGAGGAGTACCCCTGTCAGAATACAATAGAACAGCGGGAGAGTTGCTGCATCAGTATCACTTGTGTTGATGCAAGGATCTTTCAAGGTTTTTTTCTTTCCTTTGTTCAACCAGCAAAATCGGTGGATGTATACCAAGCATAACATATGTAGTCTACTCCAACTTCTGTGAAGCAGACCTCCTACAATGGAATCAGGAGCTCCTGGCAAAGTTATATTTTATAATACATTGTAACACTAATGTGAACACTGAGGCTTTGCAGAAGTTACAATGTGTCCAAGAGCATGTTTTCTCAAACCTGCGGTTGAATGGCACTGTATTGCAGTGTGCACACTAACTTCTATCTGAATATAACCTTATGCTCTGGTGCTTCAAACTCCAGACTAAAATTTGTCCGAAACAACCCAGGGTTTTGGTACTGACCCCTCAATTTGCAGAAGTGGCCTATCTACTAAATGGATGCTCCACGGAGCTCATTATGACATAATGGTGGCAGCGATTTGAATACAAGAAATCATCTACTGCTAGCTCTAGGCTCCTCTGCTATCTAGTCAATTTCCAGAGCATGTCCAAGAGCATACTTTCCATCTCTTGGGTATCTTTGTAGAAACTTCTCATCAGAACAAAGCTACATAGAACTACCTCATAGGTTAGGATATGTAGCACTATTACACTGGTCTACAAATTTTGGGAAAGTATTGACCTCCAAGATAGAATGTGCTAATTCTTACATATTTTGATTAGATGAAATAGAAAACAGATGATAAAGGTGCTGGTTGGCTAACATTTTCAAGATATTTCACAAGATTTATACACAGGCGAGTATATTTGACTACAAGGGAGGGAGGTGTCTGATGATCATGATGGCTTGTAACTTCTAGTCAAAGTACGGTAGAACAATGAAAATTGTACCACATGGAAGTGTATAAATTTATCTTTACCTTGAGACTAAAGATTATTACCTAACTGTAATTTATTGTTCTTTTATTGCAAGGTACATTTGTCTTGGTTAGATCTACGCATCATACAGTTACATCTGGTGGCTTGTGAAAGTGTCATTGCCTAACATTTCCAAGAACAGTTGCGTGATATTTTCCCTCAGAAGCCAAGATGCCCTTAAAACTGTGTAAACGCAGATAACTTCTGCTACATTTATGGCGAGGTTACATTTGTATATGAAAAGTAGAGTTTCACAGCAGTGGTAAAAAAGGCATACCACCTATATTTTGGATACAAAATAGGGTATCAGGACAAGAGTTGGGCCCCTCATTGTTGAATTATATGTGCAACTTATCTGCGTCATTGTCTAAACAAGAAGAAAAAGTCCATGACTTTTCGCAGTCCCAATGGTGTGGAGGGAGGATGAAAATGTTACATGAAAATACAATAAGACCCCTTTCACATTGGGGTGGTTTTCAGGTGCTTTATCGCTGGAAAAAGCCTCCGCTAAGCGCCTGAAAACCGCCTCCCATTCATTCAAGTGTGACTTTTCACACTCCGGCAGTGTGCTTGCAGGACGTTCTGAAAAGTCCTGCAAGCAGTATCTTTGGGACGGGTTGGGGGCGCTCCCAAAATGCCCTGCCCATTGGAATGAATGGGCAGCGCTTCCAAAAGCGTTTGAAAAGCACTTTGGAAGCGCTGCAACACGGGATTTTTTAACCCCTTCTTTGGGGTTAAAAGTGCCCTGCTAGCGGCCAAAAAGCGCCTCTTAAACAGTGGTAAAGTGCCGCTAAAACAAGCAGCGTTTTACTGCGAGCGCGGCCACGTCCCCAATGTGAAAGGGGTCTAAATGAATAGAAAGTTAGGTTATTAGTATCAGTAAAAAGAAACATTTATAATGATTGATGTGGCACCATTCTTATAGCTACATTTTGCAGAAAAGTTATGGAGCATATTCGCACATCTCCCTCGTAATTTTGAATTGTTTTAATGCAATTTTGACCTGAATTTGTATCTTGGAAACTGGAGCCAATTAATACTCAGGACTTAAATTTTCCTTTATTGGTGACCCAATTCTGATAATATTTAGCTACTTTAATTTCCAAGGCTTTTTCCTTGTTAGAACAGTGTTATCATTCATCTGTAACAAACCTGACAAAAAATTTCAAATGTATCTAACTTTTAAACTGTGCCTGCATGGGTTTCTTCCGGTTACTCTGGTTTCCTCCCACCCCCCAAAGACATGCTGGTAGGTTAATTGGCTCCTGTCTAAATTGGCCCTAGTACAGTATGTGTGTGTGTATGAGTGTGTGTTAGGGACCTTCGACTTTAAGCTCCTTGAGGGCAGGGACTGATGTGAATGAACAATATATACGGTGGGGACGGAAAGTATTCAGACCCCCTTATATTTTTCACTCTTTGTTATATTGCAGCCATTTGCTAAAATCATTTAAGTTCATTTTTTCCTCATTAATGTACACACAGCACCCATATTGACAGAAAAACACAGAATTGTTAACATTTTTGCAGATTTATTAAAAAAGAAAAACTAAAATATCACATGGTCCTCAGTATTCAGACCCTTTGCTCAGTATTTAGTAGAAGCACCCTTTTGATCTAATACAGCCATGTGTCTTTTTTGGGAAAGATGCAACAAATTTTTCACACCTGGATTTGGGGATCCTCTGCCATTCCTCCTTGCAGATCCTCTCCAGTTCTGTTAGGTTGGATGGTAAACGTTGGTGGACAGCCATTTTTAAGTCTCTCCAGAGATGCTCAATTGGGTTTAAGTCAGGGCTCTGGCTGGGCCATTCAAGAACAGTCACTCCTTCGTTATTTTAGCTGTGTGCTTAGGGTCATTGTTTTGTTGGAAGATAAACCTTCGGCCCAGCCTGAGGTCCTTTGCACTCTGGAGAAGGTTTTCGTCCAGGATATCCCTGCACTTGGCCGCATTCATCTTTCCCTCAATTGCAACCAGTTGTCCTGTCCCTACAGCTGAAAAACAACCCCACAGCATGATGCTGCCACCACCATGCTTCACTGTTGGGACTGTATTGGATAGGTGATGAGCAGTGCCTGGTTTTCTTTACACATACCGCTTAGAATTAAGGCCAAAAAGTTCTATCTTCGTCTCATCAGACCAAAGAATCTTATTTCTCACCATCTTGGAGTCCTTTAGGTGTTTTTTAGCAAACTCCATGAGGGCTTTCATGTGTCTTGCTCTGAGGAGAGGCTTATGTCGGGCCATTCTGCCATAAAGCCCCGACTGGTGGAGGGCTGCAGTGATGGTTGACTCTCTACAACTTTCTCCCATCTTCCGACTGCATCTCTGGAGCTCAGCCACAGTGATCTTTGGGTTCTCCTTTACCTCTCTCACCAAGACTCTTCTCCCCCGATAGCTCAGTTTAGCCAGACGGCCAGCTTTAGGAAGGGTTCTGGTCGTCCCAAACGTCTTCTATTTAAGCATTATGGAGGCCACTGTGCTCTTAGGAACCTTAAGTGCAGCAGAAATTTTTTTGTAACCTTGGCCAGATCTGTGCCTTGCCACAATTCTGTCTCTGAGCTCTTCAGGCAGTTCCTTTGACCTCATGATTCTCATTTGCTCTCACATGCACTGTGAGCTGTAAGATCTTATATAGGCAGGTGTGTGGCTTTCCTAATCAAGTCCAATCAGTATAATCAAACACAGCTGGACTCAAATGAAGGTGTAGAACCATCTCAAGAATGATCATAAGAAATGCACAGCACCTGAGTTAAATATATGAGTATCACAGCAAAGGGTCTGAATACTTAGGACCATGTGATGTTTCAGTTTTTCTTTTTTTATAAATCTGCAAAAATGTCAACAATTCTGTGTTTTTCTGTCAATATGGGGTGCTGTGTGTACATTAATGAGGAAAAAAAATGAACTTAAATGATTTTAGCAAATGGCTACAATATAACAGAGTGAAAATGTAAGGGGGTCTGAATACTTTCCGTCCCCACTGTATGTAAAGCACTGCGTAAACTGACAGCGCTATATAACTACCTGTAATAAATAAACTTTTATCTGGCTTATGCTCCAAGTTGGATAACCACGTTCTTACCATAGGCACACTCCATAGGCACCCATAGCTTTAAAATAGTACCAAAGCCTCACACCTAAGAGTTATTAGTCACCATATGATATTTACCAGGACTATATATCCCATCAGGCCCTGTGCAAGTGCATGTTTGCCTCTCATTTATAACATTTTGCAGTTGTGAGGATGTTGCCCCTGCCAATGCGCACAGACAGCCCCGTGGGCGAGGTGTAGAAGACACACCTGTGCTCCTCCTCCAACGGAAATGTTTCACAGCAGCTTGAGTGTTAGTGATGTCGTTTCATCAACATAAGGAATAGAAGAGCTATGTCTTTGGTGTTTTTTTATCCTCTTAGGCTTCCCGTGTGTTAGGGCAGGCAGAGCCTACACAAGTCAACTTTTAGTCTGCACACAAGGGTGGCTCCTGCAAACTCCATTGGGCTCCACAAGGGAAAGGAGCCAGCAGATTCGGGAGGCAAAAATAAAGCTGTTGACTCAGAAGTTTGAAGCCAGGCAAATACCATTTAAAAAAAAAAACAAGGCCAGCAATGGCAGTCTCTATATTTCCTTTGAAACAGCTGTAGATTATATAAGCCTCTATTTAAAAAAAAATAAAGGAACACCTTGAAGACACAGATCTCAATGGGGAAAAATATCATGTTGGATATCTATACTGATATGGACTGGGTAAAGTGTTAGGAATGAAAGGATGCTACATCGTTTGATGGAAATGAAAACGATCAACCTACAGAGAGGGCTGAATTCAAAGACACCCTGAAAATCAAAGTGAAAAAATTATGCAGCAGGCTAGTCCATTTTGCTAAAATTTCATTGCAGCAACTCAAAATGGTACTCAGTAGTTTGTATGGCCCCCACATGCTTGTATGCATGCCTGACGTCGGGGCATGCACCTAATAAGATGATGGCTGGTGTCCTGGGGCATTTCCTCCCAGATCTGGACCAGGGCATCACTGAGCTCCTGAACAGACTGAGGTGCAACCTGGCGGCGTCTGATGGACCGAAACATAATGTCCCAGAGGTGTTCTATTGGATTTAAGTCAGGTGAGCGTGGGGGCCATTCAATGGTATCATTTCCATCATCCTCCAAGAACTGACTGCATACTCTCGCCACATAAGGCTAGGAATTGTCGTGCACCAGGAGAAACCCAGGACCCACTGCACCAGCGTAGGGCCTGACAATGGGTCCAAGGATTTCATCCAGATACCTAATGGCAGTCAGGGTGCCATTGTCTAGCCTGTAGAGGCCTGTGCGTTCCTCCATAAATATGCCTCCCCAGACCATCACTGACCTACCATCAAACCGGTCATGCTGAATGATGTTACAGGCAGCATAACGTTCTCCACGGCTTCTCCAGACCCTTTCACAAAACCTCTTGCTTTGCAGAGGGCACCATTCTGTTCCATTACTTACTACCATTCTCTCCACTGTAGCCAAACATACTAGGGAAATACTGACCACATCCTGTAGTCAATATTGGCACTTAGCTACCCTCTGCCCACTTAGGCCCTGCATTCCGAGAGGGTATAGAATACCCAATGCTGGGAAGCAATGGAACTGTAGTACTTGAGGTGGTAGTGGGAGATGATGGTAAAGGTACCAACGTTGGGGGGGTACAGATGATATGGTGCCTCATTCATTCCCTTGAACATTATTAAAGTAAAAAATATCAACTATAAAAACAAGATTCTCTCCATCATACTATAAGCACGTGACAGAAAATTGAGGTTGATAGAGCCATGTTCCTTGGCAACTGATCTGTTATAACCTCTAGAAAAAAAAAAAAAGAGGATCCTGACTGGTTACTCCAGTAGCTGCCAAAGTTTGGTGTACGCGGACAGTATGATGGTATTTTAGCGTTGCTCTATGTCAGCCGGTAAAGTTAAACTGACCTCAGCCTATTTGTTTCCCTCAATTTTTTTTCAAGACGTTCAACATAGGGAAAAAGTGAACTATCTCACAACAAAAACAGTCATTGTTCCTATTAATCCAGGCACCATTTTAGTTGTATTTTGTCAAATATTTCAGGAAAACCAATCTTGGCCCTGTTTGATTATCGACTGGGAAGGGAAAGTCATTAAAGCGGTAGCAAACTCTGAAAATTTTTTTGAATTATACCCCCTGCAGGTTAATGCCATAATATGCTAGTATGCACCTGTCGTAATGTGCCCTCCAGCGTTGCATTGTCATTGATCCCGTGGGTCCTGGGAGCTTCCATCTTTACCTGATCTTTCCCCTGGGTTCCGTCTCTTTGGCCATTTGAAAGGCTTGGACCGCTATGATGTCACACCCACGCATACACACGGAAGTCACATCACTGTGTGGTTAATGTATACTGAGCTGCACATGCGTGGCTCAATGTACATTATAGCTGAGAAGCAGAGTGAAGCATTTATGGCAGAAGAGATCAAAAGTTTCTCTTCTGTCATATAAACCCTGCCTGTCAGCAATTTAAAAAAATATTTCTTTTTAGGGACTCCACGCAGGGAGCAATAATAATCTCTCTCAACCAATGGGAGCACTTGACAAGTTTTGCTAATAGAAGATTTGAGAAAGACCCAAGTCCTGCCAATGATGGACTGGCACTAAACATGAGACCAAAAACAAATTAAAATATAAAACATCAATATTTATTAGTACATAATTAAAACCTGCTATATATCATGAAAACAGGACCGGTGAATATAGTCATTAAAAACAATATATGTGACATAGCATTGTGGCCTCCATGTGCACCCTTCAAACCATAAATACATCAAATAGTCTGGAACAAGGAAATGTCTGTGCAGCAGGTCACCTCAGCTGGTCAACGCGCTTCGCTTTAGTTGCGTAGCTTCTTCAGGACCAATAATAGAGGTTGTCACATTAGCATGGTGGACGGAGTCAGTCATAAGCCATGAACGCCTAGGAGGTGGACACAGGGAAACTGGATTGCAAGCGGGACTTATATTAGCATATTGCATGCAGATCACCTCATAAAGCTGTAAGCTACATCGGTATACCCAGGTAGGGTTAAACCAAAGCTGATTAAAGCATGACAGGTGTAAAATGATACCACAAATTATGAGCAAGATGGTCCTAATCTGTATAGAGCTGTACCAGTAATGTGTGGCAATATCAGTGCCTAAGGGGAGGAAGGGCCTAGATGTAGCCAATGTGTAAACATACAATGGATATAAAAAGTATAAACACCCCTGTTAAAATGTCAGGTTTCTGTGATGTAAAAAAATGAGACAAAGATAAATAATTTCAGAACTTTTTCCAACTTTTATTTTTACCTATAAACTGTACAACTCAATTGAAAAACAAACTGAAATATTTTAAGGAGGGGACCGCTGCATTGATATGTAAATAGAGGCGGCATTCATATGGACATCATGTCCCCCTGAGGTCATATCTATGATCACTTCTGCTGAATGCTGCCCACTGGGGAGGTAAAGGAGCATGCTTGAAAGTTCCGCCTACAACTATAGTCATTAAGCCTAATCAGCCTGTTCTGCAAAAGGTAAGGAAATTGAAGGTGGAACCCTTCTTCAAAATAACATGGTGCCACAGCACCCTGAATTTTGGTGCATGTGAATACGCACATCTCAGCCGATGCATGAGGGTGTCATTAATAATTAATGGCACTGCTGTGTATCTGCTAAGGGGAAGCATGTTTCTGTCATGTCAGGAAAGCGATTTTACATGTATTCCCAACACACACCAATGTGACAGCAGGCTAAATGTCTCAGTGACATTGGTGGTCAGTGTAAGTCTTCTCATTAAATTGGGGCTTGGCGTACAATCCTTTCATTCACACTAGTGGCCAGTGTGAAGGTCCCCCTTACATTGGTGGTCAGTGTAAATCCCTCTTTACATTGGTAGTTACTCTGAATGCTCATATTACATTAGTGGTCAATGTAAATCCCCATTACATTGGTGGCCAGTGAAGAAACTCCTCTTTATATTGGTAATCATTAAAAAAAAATCCAAACTTGCATTTGTGGTCAGTTTTGGATCCTCCCTAACATTGGTGGTCCATGTAGAAGTCCCCTTTAAATTGGTGGTGATTGTAAGTCCCCCTTACATTGATGACCAGTGTAGAAATCCCCCTTTATTGGCTGTTGATGTAAAATTCCCCATTACAATGGTTGTCAGTGTAAATTCTTCATAGCATTGGTGATCAGTGTACATTTCCCTTTACATTGGTGGTAAGTGCAGAATTGCCCTTACACTGGTGGTCAATGTAAATCCCCCCTAACATTGGTGTTCGGTATAGAAGTGTTACCTTACATTGGTGATCAGTACAAATCTCCTTGACAATGGTTGTCAGTGTAAATTCCCCCTTACATGGAGGTCATTGTATATTCCCCCTTACATTGGTGGTTGGTGTAAATGCTCTTATTACATTGGTGTCAGTGTAGAAATCCCTTTTTTCTATTGGTGGGTGGTGTAAAATCCCACGATACATGATGGTCAGTGCAAATTCCTCCTCACATTGATGGTCAGTGTAAATCCCCCCTCACATTGGTGGTCATTGTAAATTTCCCCTTACACTGGTAGAATCCCCCACTAAATACTTGCCAAAGATTTCCATCTTTGCTCTACATTCCAGATTCCAGATTCAGAATTTTTCACAGTGTACTACCTCCTAACTAATCCCATCCCCCCATCCCTGCCACTGATCCCATCAACCCCCCAGCATTGCCACTGATCCCAGGAGTTTTCTGTCTATTGATGGGTCCCCTCACCTCCCCAGTCCATGGCGTGCAGGCAGTGAGGAGATGATGTGCTGTAACCTTTAGTAACCAATCAGTGAGCAGTAGTGCTGTGCACTAACCTCCTGCAACCAATCATGGAGCGGTAAGGATATGCAGTAACCTCTAGGAACCAATCAGTAAACAGTAATAATGTGCAGTAACCTCTAGCAACCAATTAGTGAGTGGTACAGACGTCCCGTAATCTCTAGCAATCAATCATTGAGCAGTATTGATGTATAGTAATCTCTAGCAGCCAATCAACAAGCAGAAGTCATGTGCTGTAACCTCTAGAAAATAAACAAACAGTGAGCCATAATGTGTGCTGTAACCTCTAGAAGCCAGTCAATGAGCCGTAATGATACACTGTAACCTCTGGCAACCAATCGCTGCCTGATCTGATTTAGTAAACTGAATTTGAGTCTAGCTGCTATTTATTGTATGTCCACAGAAGCACACTAGAAGTGGTCAACTCCTAGGGGTGAGTGCACATCCATGTAGGGCAACCAGTTTGAGCACATCTGCACACGGATTCGTTATTGGGCACAAGCACTTTACATCACCAATATTTGAGACTGTATAAGATATATATGTGTAATCAATAATATTTTGATAACACTAAGTGCAGTGGACTGTGTTATATTGTGTGTTATATGTGACAACAATCTCCCGTATTCTTCATATGTCTGGACTATGTTGTGGAGTGGCAAGATAGAAGCCTTATCTTATGAAGAAAAACACCCAAGCCCGGCTAAATTATGCAAAAACACATCTGAAGTCTCCCAAAAGCATGTGGGAAAGTGTGTTATGGTCTGATGAAACCAAGGTTGAACTTTTTGGCCATGATTCCAAAAGATGTTTGGCGCAAAAACAACACTGCACAAAAGAACACCATACCTACATTGAAGCATGGTGGTGGCAGCATCATGCTTTTGGCCTGTTTTTCTTCAGCTGGAACAGGGGCCTTAGTCAAGGTAGAGGGAATTATGAACAGTTCCAAATACCAGTCAATATTGGCACAAAACCTTCAGGCTTCTGCTACAAAGCTGAACATGAAGAGGAACTTCATCTTTCAGCATGAAAGTGATCTAAAGAGAGCTGTGCACAGGAGATGCCCTCACAATCTGACAGATTTGGAGTGTTTTTGCAAAGAAGAGTGGGCAGATATTGCCAAGTCAAGATGTGCCATGCTGATAGACTGAGTGCTGTAATAAAATCAAAAGATGCTTCAACAAATTATTAGCTTAGTTTAAAGTGATGGCGAGGCTGGTAGCTCCTCCCCACATCATATAACCCCCTAGGAGAAGCGCTCTCCCAGGGGGTTACCTTGTGGGCGCGCTCCCGAGTCCAGCATTTGCATCCATAGACGCAGAATGCCGGACTGAGCCCCGCCCTCCGGTGCCCACGTCATTGGATTTGATTGACAGCAGCGGGAGCCAATGGCTACGCTGCTATCAATTTATCCAATCAAGAGCCGAGACAACGGGCAGAGGGGAAGAGCGCATCTCTGGCGTAGGAATTACGGGGGCTCAGGCGAGTAAAACGGGGGGGGCTGGGGGGCCGGTCAGTGAAAGAAGTTTTTTCAACTTAATGCATAGGATGCATTAAGGTGAAAAAACATGAGGGTTTACAACCCCTTTAAGGGTGTGCACCCTCATGCAACCATATTATTTTAGTTTTCTATTTTTACTTCCCTCCACCTAAAAAGATTTCAGTTTTTTGTTCAACTGAGTTGTACAGTTTATAGGTCACATTAACCACTTAAGGACCGCCTCACGCCGATGTACGTCATCAAGGCGGCACGGGCAGGCAAAATCACGTACATGTACGTGATTTGCCTCCCGCGGGTGGGGGGTCCGATCGGACCCCCCCCGCCGCCCGAGGCGGTCCCGTTTGGTCCCCCGGCGATCGGAGATGAGGGGGAGGCCATCCGTTCGTGGCCCCCCCCTCGCGATCGCCGCCGGCCAATCAGATCACTTCCTTTGCTGCTGTATGCTAAACAGCAGCAAAGGAAATGATGTCATCTCTCCTCGGCTCGGTATTCCGTTGCAGCGCCGAGGAGAGAAGACATTAATGTGAGTGCACAACACTACACAACACAGTAGAACATGCCAGGCATACAAAACACCCCCCCCCCCCCCGATCGCCCCCCGATCCCCCCCCAATCACCCCCCCCCCTCCCTGTCACAAACTGACACCAGCAGTTTTTTGTTTTTTTTGTTTTTTTTTTTCTGATTACTGCATTGGTGTCAGTTTGTGACAGTTACAGTGTTGGAACAGTGAGTATTACCCCCCTTTAGGTCTAGGATACCCCCCTAACCCCCCCTAATAAAGTTTTAACCCCTTGATCACCCCCTGTCACCAGTGTTGCTAAGCGATCATTTTTCTGATCGCTGTATTAGTGTCGCTGGTGACGCTAGTTAGTGAGGTAAATATTTAGGTTCGCCGTCAGCGTTTTATAGCGACAGGGACCCCCATATACTATCTAATAAATGTTTTAACCCCTTGATTGCCCCCTAGTTAACCCTTTCACCACTGATCACCGTATAACCGTTACGGGTGACGCTGGTTAGTTCGTTTATTTTTTATAGTGTCAGGGAACCCGCCGTTTATTACCTAATAAAGGTTTAGCCCCCTGATCGCCCGGCGGTGATATGCGTCGCCCCAGGCAGCGTCAGATTAGCGCCAGTACCGCTAACACCCACGCACGCAGCATGCGCCTCCCTTAGTGGTATAGTATCTGAACGGATCAATATCTGATCCGATCAGATCTATACTAGCGTCCCCAGCAGTTTAGGGTTCCCAAAAATGCAGTGTTAGCGGGATCAGCCCAGATACCTGCTAGCACCTGCGTTTTGCCCCTCCGCCCAGCCCAGCCCAGCCCACCCAAGTGCAGTATTGATCGATCACTGTCACTTACAAAACACTAAATGCATAACTGCAGCGTTCGCAGAGTCAGGCCTGATCCCTGCGATCGCTAACAGTTTTTTTTGTAGTGTTTTGGTGAACTGGCAAGCACCAGCGGCCTAGTACACCCCGGTCGTAGTCAAACCAGCACTGCAGTAACACTTGGTGACGTGGCGAGTCCCATAAGTGCAGTTCAAGCTGGTGAGGTGGCAAGCACAAGTAGTGTCCCGCTGCCACCAAGAAGACAAACACAGGCCCGTCGTGCCCATAGTGCCCTTCCTGCTGCATTCGCCAATCCTAATTGGGAACCCACCGCTTCTGCAGCGCCCGTACTTCCCCCATTCACATCCCCAACCAAATGCAGTCGGCTGCATGAGAGGCATTTTCTTTATGTCCTCCCGAGTACCCCTACCCAACGAACCCCCCCAAAAAAGATGTCGTGTCTGCAGCAAGCGCGGATATAGGCGTGACACCCGCTATCATTGTCCCTCCTGTCCTGACAATCCTGGTCTTTGCATTGGTGAATGTTTTGAACGCTACCATTCACTAGTTGAGTATTAGCGTAGGGTACAGCATTCCACAGACTAGGCACACTTTCACAGGGTCTCCCAAGATGCCATCGCATTTTGAGAGACCCGAACCTGGAACCGGTTACCGTTATAAAAGTTAGTTACAAAAAAAGTGTAAAAAAAAAAAATATATATAAAATAAAAAAAAAATTGTTGTCGTTTTATTGTTCTCTCTCTCTATTCTCTCTCTCTATTGTTCTGCTCTTTTTTACTGTATTCTATTCTGCAATGTTTTATTGTTATTATGTTTTATCATGTTTGTTTTTCAGGTAGGTAATTATTTATACTTTACCGTTTACTGTGCTTTATTGTTAACCATTTTTTTGTCTTCAGGTACGCCATTCACGACTTTGAGTGGTTATACCAGAATGATGCCTGCAGGTTTAGGTATCATCTTGGTATCATTCTTTTCAGCCAGCGGTCGGCTTTCATGTAAAAGCAATCCTAGCGGCTAATTAGCCTCTAGACTGCCTTTACAAGCCGTGGGAGGGAATGCCCCCCCCCCCACCGTCTTCCGTGTTTTTCTCTGGCTCTCCTGTCTCAACAGGGAACCTGAGAATGCAGCCGGTGATTCAGCCAGCTGACCATAGAGCTGATCAGAGACCAGAGTGGCTCCAAACATCTCTATGGCCTAAGAAACCGGAAGCTACGAGCATTTTATGACTTAGATTTCGCCGGATGTAAATAGCGCCATTGGGAAATTGGGGAAGCATTTTATCACACCGATCTTGGTGTGGTCAGATGCTTTGAGGGCAGAGGAGAGATCTACGGTCTAATAGACCCCAATTTTTTCAAAAAAGAGTACCTGTCACTACCTATTGCTATCATAGGGGATATTTACATTCCCCGAGATAACAATAAAAATGATAAAAAAAAAAAATGAAAGGAACAGTTTAAAAATAAGATAAAAAAGCAAAAAAATAATAAAGAAAAAAAAAAAAAAAAAAAAAAAAAGCACCCCTGTCGCCCCCTGCTCTTGCGCTAAGGCGAACGCAAGCGGCGGTCTGTCGTCAAACGTAAACAGCAATTGCACCATGCATGTGAGGTATCACCGCGAAGGTCAGATCGAGGGCAGTAATTTTAGCAGTAGACCTCCTCTGTAAATCTAAAGTGGTAACCTGTAAAGGCTTTTAAAGGCTTTTAAAAATGTATTTATTTTGTTGCCACTGCACGTTTGTGCGCAATTGTAAAGCATGTCATGTTTGGTATCCATGTACTCGGCCTAAGATCATCTTTTTTATTTCATGAAACATTTGGGCAATATAGTGTGTTTTAGTGCATTAAAATTTAAAAAAGTGTGTTTTTTCCCCAAAAAATGCGTTTGAAAAATCGCTGCGCAAATACTGTGCGAAAAAAAAAAAATGAAACACCCACCATTTTAATCTGTAGGGCATTTGCTTTAAAAAAATATATAATGTTTGGGGGTTCAAAGTTATTTTCTTGCAAAAAAAAATAACTTTTTCATGTAAACAATAAGTGTCAGAAAGGGCTTTGTCTTTAAGTGGTTAGAAGAGTGGGTGATGTGTGACATACGCTTCTAAATGTTGTGCATAAAATGCCAGGACAGTTCAAAACCCCCCCCCAAATGACCCCATTTTGGAAAGTAGACACCCCAAGCTATTTGCTGAGAGGCATGTCGAGTCCATGGAATATTTTATATTGCGACACAAGTTGCGGGAAAGAGACAAATTTTTTTTTTTTTTTTTGCACAAAGTTGTCACTAAATGATATATTGCTCAAACATGCCATGGGAATATGTGAAATTACACCCCAAAATACATTCTGCTGCTTCTCCTGAGTACGGGGATACCACATGTGTGAGACTTTTTGGGAGCCTAGCCGCGTACGGGACCCCGAAAACCAAGCACCGCCTTCAGGCTTTCTAAGGGCGTGAATTTTAGTAGACACCCCAAGCTATTTGCTGAGAGGTATAGTGAGTATTTTGCAGACCTCACTTTTTGTCACAAAGTTTTGAAATTTGAAAAAAGAAAAAAAAAAAATGTTTTTTCTTGTCTTTCTTCATTTTCAAAAACAAATGAGAGCTGCAAAATACTCACCATGCCTCTCAGCAAATAGCTTGGGGTGTCTACTTTCCAAAATGGGGTCATTTGGGGGGGTTTGTGCCATCTTGGCATTTTATGGCCTCCGAAACTGTGATAGGCAGTGAAGAGTGAAATCAAAAATTTACACCCTTAGAAATCCTGAAGGCGGTGATTGGTTTTCGGGGGCCCGTACGCGGCTAGGCTCCCAAAAAGTCCCACACATGTGGTATCCCCGTACTCAGAAGCAGCTGAATGTATTTTGGGGTGCAATTCCACATATGGCC
Organism: Aquarana catesbeiana; assembly: GCF_042186555.1. Taxonomy (NCBI): domain Eukaryota; kingdom Metazoa; phylum Chordata; class Amphibia; order Anura; family Ranidae; genus Aquarana; species Aquarana catesbeiana. The sequence continues at coordinate 155,984,777 of NC_133335.1, forward strand.
ATAGCCTGTGTGAGCAATATATCATTTAGTGACAACTTTTTGTAAATATTTTTTTTTTTTTTGTCATTATTCAATCACTTGGGACAAAAAAAAATAAATATTCAATGGGTTCAACATGCCTATCAGCAATTTCCTTGGGGTGTCTACTTTCCAAAATGGGGTCATTTGGGGGAGTTTTGTACTGCCCTGCCATTTTAGCACCTCAAGAAATGACATAGGCCGTCATAAACTAAAAGCTGTGTAAATTCCAGAAAATGTACCCTAGTTTGTAGACGCTATAACTTTTGCGCAAACCAATAAATATACGCTTATTGACATTTTTTTTACCAAAGACATGTGGCCGAATACATTTTGGCCTAAATGTATGACTAAAATTGAGTTTATTGGATTTTTTTTATAACAAAAAGTAGAAAATATCATTTTTTTTCAAAATTTTCGGTCTTTTTCCGTTTGTAGCGCAAAAAATAAAAACTGCAGAGGTGATCAAATACCATCAAAAGAAAGCTCTATTTGTGGGAAGAAAAGGACGCAAATTTCGTTTGGGTACAGCATTGCATGATCGCGCAATTAAAAGTTAAAGCGACGCAGTGCCAAATTGGAAAAAGACCTCTGGTCCTTAGGCAGCATAATGGTCCGGGGCTCAAGTGGTTAAACGTGGAAAAATTTCTGAAATGATTTATCTTTGTCTCATTTTTGTACATCACAGAAACCTGATATTTTAACAGGGGTGTGTAGACTTTTTTTATATCCACTGTATCCCCTTTATCCGAATACAGGGCCCAGATTGGCAAAGTGGATCTCAAATACCATGATGATAATAGTCTTGCTGTTAACACACCAGAAAAAGACTTGAATGTGTATGGAGGAGCACCTGGTACAAAAGTTCATTACACATGAAGGACTTTTAAAAACATTTATTGTTTAAGAGCATCAAATACAGCCAACGCATTTCGGGTAAAAATGTTTTCCCTTCTTCAGGGCTTGAGCAGTCAATGTTAATAAAATCATGGTAGAATTCACTGTGTTAAGACTTGATGAAGACTGAGGTCTCCCAGTGGCACTAAGGGTGGCTGCCTGAGTGCCCTCAGAAGATGCTACTCCAAGCCAATAACGCAGGTCCCTTAGTACATTCTGTTTGATATTACTAACCTTGATTGCTCAAGCCCCGAAGATGGATGATTTTTCCCCTGAAATGCGTTGACTGTATTTGATGATCTTAACCTGAAAGCACTAAAAGTGGCCAGCTGAGTGCAGTCAGCAGATGCTAGTCTCCATCAAGCCAATAACACAGGTCCGTTTGTGCATACTGTCATGATTTTATTAAAATGCTCAAGGCCTGAAGAAGGTGGGGGCTTTTTCCCCCCAAAATGTGTTGGTTGCGTATGATGCTCTTAGCCATTAAATATTTCAAAAAGTTCTTTAGGTGAGATGAATTTTTGTACCATATGCTCCTTCGTACACAGCCAACAAATGACTGCCTGGGGAGTGCTCTCTTAATTGCTAACAGAGAGGCAGCAGCCTTGGACCAGAACAGGGAAATCTCACTTTACAGTATAACTATCAGAAACAATTTCCACTTCTATCAGTTCAGTACTATCATACTATTTGTTAATCTGCAATGGATTCCAATAGGTTTAAGGTCTGATTCACAACTATGCATTTTTTAGTGCGTTTTCAGTTTTGCAGACACACACTACAGTCCATTTAACATGGTTTCCTATCCTATGGGTCATGTTCACATATGTCTGGTTTGTGGTTCTATGGACTTCAATAGATCAAAAATGTGCATTGAAAAACGCAAAATGCACCTGGAAATTGCAAACTACAACCTGCATAGGTGTGAACCAGGCCAAAAGGTGTGCAACTCCGTGCATCAATGAGACATCTGCTCTTCTGGGGCAGTATATACTGATGGCATTAAAGATTGTGTTTGGCATAAGGAACTGTGTTGTATGTATGAAGAATGCACAAAAGTGGTTGGTGGCTGTAGTGGCAAGTGAATCAAATATCAACGAGAGGAAAAATATTGGCCAAACAGTGGTGGCAGCCAATCAACTGCAGTTGCTATTCAGGTATTCTGGCAGCCGTGAGGTGTTGACTGTCAACATACAATAGCCATCTGGGGAGATTCCTCCATCCATGCTGCTAAATCTATAATTTTCTTCATAAAAATCTTCATCTGCATATCCAGCTTAAGTATGGATGCCTTTCGGAGCTTAATATCAAGAGAACCTGTTACTTTGCCTAGTCCAGTCCATAAAAGCAATGTGTATGCCCCAGTGCTGGTCAGGGAGAAGGTGAAGAAGGAGCTCACTGTGTCGCACCAACCGGTTTTACCTTTCCTAGAAGTGAGCAGTGCCCAGGTCTACCCGACAGTGAGCGAGGTCAGAGTCCCTGCCCAAACCACAGGTAAAATAAATGGGCCCTTGGGTCCCACAAGGCCCCCATCCAGCTGTATGTATAATATGTACACCCCTGTCTTCTTCTCTGAGTTACAGAGCTGGAACCTGTATGCAAATGAGGACTTCGGACTGTCCTGATTTACATACATGTTCCAGGCCAACAAAGCAAAGTATTGATTCAGCCTAACATCAAGCAATTATCTTTTTCAAAAGCAGGTCAGCAATGGTAGTATTCTATTTCTCCTATGACCAGTCTGCATGAAGTGGAACTCCAGGAATGATCTTTCATCCAGGCTTGCATTGGACCAGCTTGGCCATCCATATCAAGTATCCAAAGGAGCACTGGGGAAATTATTGTAGTAGTCCGCACTGCATATAGTGATAGCCATGATCATCTGGTGGCTTCCCCTCTAAACACTGAACACAGGGAGCCACTCGATTGGAACTGCCGTCTATCAGAGAATGACTTGTATTTTTTTTTTTGGTCCGATGAATACAATCCTCTGATTAGATTAGGTGGAGATCGTGCTATCAGCACCCCTACTCCCCACCTCTTCCAATCACAGAATGCCTTGTATTCACTAGAAAGAAATATAAGGAATGAGTGGTGGTGATACTGAGCAAGCAACCCCCTATGTTCAGTATGGAAAGGAAAAGTCACTGGAGCAGCTCCAGGAGATCCTGGCTATCACTATATGGAGCATAGACTACTACATTGATTTTCAGCATCCTCAGTGATCCTTGGGATATCAGATCTGGATACTTACATAGAGTCAAGCTGGATCAAAGCAAGAATGGAGAAAAAATCATTTCTGGAGTTCCCTTGAAAAACTTGGTGCAGACCTATCCAGCACTGACTGCTCAGTCATTCCCTTTCTTGGATTAGAAGTTGCTCTCAGCTGCTGTGAAGTGACTTGCAGCATTCATTGCAGGCACAGCTGCAGCTGACAACCGATAAGCCTAATACGATGCAGTGAGAGGGGGAAAACATGGTGGTCTTACCTTCATAATACCGGTAGTCTTTGGAGTCCCTTGTCCCCTTTCCCCAGAGTGCTCTCTGCTGCTCCTCCCAGACTGCGGACTGTCCTCTGAGCATCCTCCATTCAGCACCAAGTCCTCTGCTCCCCGGCTGGGCCCCCCAGGAGTCAGGCTACCCCCATCCTGCACCCCCAGAAGTCCCACCACTGCTGCAGCAGCAGCAGCACAAGCAGCCGAGTCCCGAACATCTGCCATCCTCAGCCTGGCATCATCCACACCATGTGAGATTTGAGCACACTCTTCCCTGGCTATGGCACTGCCCACAGGAGGAAGCCGAGGGGACTTCACATTGTCCTTCAGCCTGTGTGCAAACAATAGGACCACCGATCAGCATGAATAATTACCCAGATCCATTGTGAGTGAGGAAACTCTGAGTGCTGCCTGACCAGGTCCAATGTAGGAAATCCTGTCTATGCTGGGTCACATCATCAAAGGGACCTGTGTCCTGGGGTCCAGGGTCACAGAATCTGGGGTGTTCTGGGGTCCAGGGTCACAGAATCTGGGGTGTTCTGGGCTCCCAGGGTCACAGAATCTGGGGTGTTCTGGGGTCCAGGGTCACAGAATCTGGGGTGTTCTGGGGTCCAGGGTCACAGAATCTGGGGTGTTCTGGGGTCCAGGGTCACAGAATCTGGGGTGTTCTGGGGTCCAGGGTCACAGAATCTGGGGTGTTCTAGGGTCCAGGGTCACAGAATCTGGGGTGTTCTGGGGTCCAGGGTCACAGAATCTGGGGTGTTCTGGGGTCCAGGGTCACAGAATCTGGGGTGTTCTAGGGTCCAGGGTCACAGAATCTGGGGTGTTCTGGGCTCCCAGGGTCACAGAATCTGGGGTGTTCTAGGGTCCAGGGTCACAGAATCTGGGGTGTTCTGGGGTCCAGGGTCACAGAATCTGGGGTGTTCTGGGCTCCCAGGGTCACAGAATCTGGGGTGTTCTGGGGTCCAGGGTCACAGAATCTGGGGTGTTCTGGGGTCCAGGGTCACAGAATCTGGGGTGTTCTGGGGTCCAGGGTCACAGAATCTGGGGTGTTCTGGGGTCCAGGGTCACAGAATCTGGGGTGTTCTAGGGTCCAGGGTCACAGAATCTGGGGTGTTCTGGGGTCCAGGGTCACAGAATCTGGGGTGTTCTGGGGTCCAGGGTCACAGAATCTGGGGTGTTCTAGGGTCCAGGGTCACAGAATCTGGGGTGTTCTGGGCTCCCAGGGTCACAGAATCTGGGGTGTTCTAGGGTCCAGGGTCACAGAATCTGGGGTGTTCTGGGCTCCCAGGGTCACAGAATCTGGGGTGTTCTAGGGTCCAGGGTCACAGAATCTGGGGTGTTCTGGGGTCCAGTGTTGCAGAATCTGGGGACCTCAGGGTCAAGTCATCAAAGGGAACTTTATTCTGGGGGTCCAGAGTCAGTGAATCTGTGGGTGTTAAAAGTCAATGAATGTGGGGGTGTTCTGGGGTAATGTGTCACATCATCAAGGGAACGGTGTTCTGGGGTCCAGGATCACTGAACCAGGGGGATCTGTGCTTTTTGGGTCCCTGAAATAGTTCTGTAGAATCAGTCCAATGTTGGCTGGATCCTGAGATGGGCCAGTGGTAATCCACTCAGAGATAGCACTGATCACTGTGTTCTGGGGTTCAGAGTCACTGGTTTAGGGAGGATCTTGAAGGTGTAAGACTGACAGAGGGTGACTCTGTTGTTAAGGTTTTGGGGATGCTGGCTTACTTGTATTGGTGAGTATGGGGGGGCAGAGTCCCGGATCAGTGGGTATGGGGGGGCAGAGTCCCGGATCGGTGGGTATGGGGGGGCAGAGTCCCGGATCGGGGGGTATAGGGGTCCTGGATCGGTGGGTATAGGAGTCAGAGTCCCGGATCCGTGGGTATGGGGGGGCAGAGTCCCGGATCTGTGAGTGCAGAGTCCCGGATCTGTGGGTATGGGGGTGCAGAGTCCCGGATCTGTGGGTATAGGGGGTGCAGAGTCCCGGATCTGTGGGTATAGGGGGTGCAGAGTCCCGGATCTGTGGGTATGGGGGTGCAGAGTCCCGGATCTGTGGGTATGGGGGTGCAGAGTCCCGGATCTGTGGGTATGGGGGTGCAGAGTCCCGGATCTGTGGGTATAGGGGGTGCAGAGTCCCGGATCTGTGGGTATGGGGGTGCAGAGTCCCGGATCTGTGGGTATGGGGGTGCAGAGTCCCGGATCTGTGGGTATAGGGGGTGCAGAGTCCCGGATCTGTGGGTATGGGGGTGCAGAGTCCCGGATCTGTGGGTATGGGGGGTGCAGAGTCCCGGATCTGTGGGTATGGGGGTGCAGAGTCCCGGATCTGTGGGTATGGGGGTGCAGAGTCCCGGATCTGTGGGTATGGGGGGTGCAGAGTCCCGGATCTGTGGGTATGGGGGGTGCAGAGTCCCGGATCTGTGGGTATGGGGGGTGCAGAGTCCCGGATCTGTGGGTATGGGGGGTGCAGAGTCCCGGATCTGTGGGTATGGGGGGTGCAGAGTTCCGGATCTGTGGGTATGGGGGTGCAGAGTCCCGGATCTGTGGGTATAGGGGGTGCAGAGTCCCGGATCTGTGGGTATGGGGGGTGCAGAGTCCCGGATCTGTGGGTGCAGAGTCCCGGATCTGTGGGTATAGGGGGTGCAGAGTCCCGGATCTGTGGGTGCAGAGTCCCGGATCTGTGGGTGCAGAGTCCCGGATCTGTGTACAGGGGATCCCGGTGTGCAGTAGAGGATGTCAGCGGTAGGACATTGGGTCGGTCCGATGAATCAGGTCCATGTTAGGACTCCCATTGTGCGGCTCCCCGGCTCCTCTGACACCGGAGAAGAGCTCGCATTGTCCGCAGTGCCTCCTGTATGGGATGGATGCCGGGCTCAGTGCTTTGTTGTGGGATGTCCGCTGTGCTCGGGGCCGGGAGCCGGGACCAGTCCGCTCCTCTCTTCCCATCCGCTGTGTGTTTCCATCCTCCAATCTCCGAGGATCGCTCTCCCCTCCCCCCCCCCCCCCCACCACCGACACAGCCGGGACTTCCTCACTCACACGTGCCGGAGGAGCCGCACCACCCGCCCGGGGACCATTAACCTCTCTGTCCCCGCACACTGCACCGACTACCCACCTACAGAGCCTGGGGGGACCTACCTACAGACTACCCACCTACAGAGCCTGGGGGGACCTACCTACAGACTACCCACCTACAGAGCCTGGGGGGACCTACCTACAGACTACCCACCTACAGAGCCTGGGGGGACCTACCTACAGACTACCCACCTACAGAGCCAGGGGGGACCTACCTACAGACTACCCACCTACAGAGCCAGGGGGGACCTACCTACAGACTACCCACCTACAGAGCCAGGGGGGACCTACCTACAGACTACCCACCTACAGAGCCAGGGGGGACCTACCTACAGACTACCCACCCACAGAGCCAGGGGGGACCTACCTACAGACTACCCACCTACAGAGCCTGGGGGGACCTACCTACAGACTACCCACCTACAGAGCCTGGGGGACCTACCTACAGACTACCCACCTACAGAGCCTGGGGGGACCTACCTACAGACTACCCACCTACAGAGCCAGGGGGGACCTACCTACAGACTACCCACCTACAGAGCCAGGGGGGACCTACCTACAGACTACCCACCTACAGAGCCTGGGGGGACCTACCTACAGACTACCCACCTACAGAGCCTGGGGGGACCTACCTACAGACTACCCACCTACAGAGCCTGGGGGGACCTACCTACAGACTACCCACCTACAGAGCCTGGGGGGACCTACCTACAGACTACCCACCTACAGAGCCAGGGGGGACCTACCTACAGACTACCCACCTACAGAGCCAGGGGGGACCTACCTACAGACTACCCACCTACAGAGCCAGGGGGGACCTACCTACAGACTACCCACCTACAGAGCCAGGGGGGACCTACCTACAGACTACCCACCCACAGAGCCAGGGGGGACCTACCTACAGACTACCCACCTACAGAGCCTGGGGGGACCTACCTACAGACTACCCACCTACAGAGCCTGGGGGACCTACCTACAGACTACCCACCTACAGAGCCTGGGGGGACCTACCTACAGACTACCCACCTACAGAGCCAGGGGGGACCTACCTACAGACTACCCACCTACAGAGCCAGGGGGGACCTACCTACAGACTACCCACCTACAGAGCCTGGGGGGACCTACCTACAGACTACCCACCTACAGAGCCTGGGGGGACCTACCTACAGACTACCCACCTACAGAGCCTGGGGGGACCTACCTACAGACTACCCACCTACAGAGCCTGGGGGGACCTACCTACAGACTACCCACCTACAGAGCCTGGGGGACCTACCTACAGACTACCCACCTACAGAGCCTGGGGGGACCTACCTACAGACTACCCACCTACAGAGCCAGGGGGGACCTACCTACAGACTACCCACCTACAGAGCCAGGGGGGACCTACCTACAGACTACCCACCTACAGAGCCTGGGGGGACCTACCTACAGACTACCCACCTACAGAGCCTGGGGGGACCTACCTACAGACTACCCACCTACAGAGCCTGGGGGGACCTACCTACAGACTACCCACCTACAGAGCCAGGGGGGACCTACCTACAGACTACCCACCTACAGAGCCTGGGGGGACCTACCTACAGACTACTCACCTACAGAGCCAGGGGGGACCTACCTACAGACTACCCACCTACAGAGCCTGGGGGGACCTACCTACAGACTACCCACCTACAGAGCCAGGGGGGACCTACGGGGACCTACCTACAGACTACCCACCTACAGAGCCTGGGGGGACCTACCTACAGACTACCCACCTACAGAGCCTGGGGGGACCTACCTATAGACTACCCACCTACAGAGCCAGGGGGGACCTACCTACAGACTACCCACCTACAGAGCCTGGGGGGACCTACCTACAGACTACCCACCTACAGAGCCAGGGGGGACCTACGGGGACCTACCTACAGACTACCCACCTACAGAGCCTGGGGGGACCTACCTACAGACTACCCACCTACAGAGCCTGGGGGGACCTACCTACAGACTACCCACCTACAGAGCCTGGGGGGACCTACCTACAGACTACCCACCTACAGAGCCTGGGGGGACCTACCTACAGACTACCCACCTACAGAGCCAGGGGGGACCTACCTACAGACTACCCACCTACAGAGCCTGGGGGGACCTACCTACAGACTACCCACCTACAGAGCCAGGGGGACCTACCTACAGACTATCCTACCTACACTGACAGGGATACCTACCTACAGACTAACCAACCTATACAGCCCAGGAGCTCCTACCTACAGATTACGCAACCTACACAGGCTGAGGGGACCTACCTACAGACTACCCTATCCACACAGCCTGGGGAGATCTACCTACAGACTACTCCTAAATACATAGCCAGGAGGGATCTACATTCAGACTATCCTACCTACACAGCCTGGGGAAACCTAACTACAAACTACCCTATCTACACAGCCTACAACTCTAACTATACAGCCTGGGGGTGCCGACCTACTTACAAACTATCCTAAGTGCACAGCCTGAAGGACCTAACAATAGTATACAATATGTCCACAGTCTGGGGGACCTACCTACAGTATACCCTAACTCAGGGCTGCTGTTAGAAATCACGGGGCCCCATGCAACCTACCTGACCTGCTCTCCATCCTCAAGCAATTCCTCATACTCTGCAGCAGCCGGCAAGAGGGAGAGGAGAAGATGCTGCCAGCGCTGCCAGAGGAGCACACAGGGGGAAGATGATTATTTACAGGAGAGATGATCAGTGTGGTGAGGGGCATTTACCAAAACAGATTCACTGTAGTTCTCCCCTTCCCAGCAGCTGCTTAAAACTGGTGGAAGGAGGAGGAGATCAAGCCAGCCTTCAGCTGCTGCAGAGAGAGCCATACAGGGGACTGGTTCCTGGAATTTCCCCCCCAGCCGGTCACCCCCTCCTCTCAGTGATCCGATTCCTGCTGTTGCCCTGGCCCCCCTTGCTGAACTGATGGGGCCTGTGTCCCGTACAGGAGGACTGGTTATACCCCCCTGCCCTATCTACACAGCCTGGGGGAGCTGACTATAGTTTACCATGTGTACACAGTCTGGGGTACTTACCCACAGACTGCTCTATCTACACAGCCAGGGGGAACCTACCAATTGGCTACCTTATCACTGCCTCTGGGAACCTACCTACAGATTACTTTATAACTGCCTGGGAGAACCTACTTACAGGCTACTCTGTTGCTGCATGGGAGAATCTAACTACATGCTACACTATTACTGCCTGGGGGATCCCACCTACAGGCTACCTTATTACCACCTGGGAGAACCTACTTCCAATACACCTTATTACAATCTGGGGTAACCTATCTACACAAACAGCTTTATCAGAGTCTGGGCTAACCTTCAGCTGCAATTGACCACATTATAACCTGGGCTAACCTATCTACACCAGCTGCCATATCACAGCTTATGATAAGGCTAACCTGCCTACATCTACAGGCTACTTATCACATACTGGGGTAACCCCTTTACACATACTTCCTTACCTGAGCCTGGGCTAACCTACATACAGCTGCAGGCTACTACAATACAGCCTGGCCTAAGCCATCTACACTATCTGCCTTAAAGCCTGGAGTAACCTACATACAGATACAGACTGGGGTAATGCTTTGCAAGGTACCTTATTGCATTACTACAGGCTTCTGCATTAAACTACCTACACAAGCTGCTTTGTTACAACCTGGATTAGCCTACCTATAGCTACAGATAAATAAATGAATGTAAAAAGTGTGGTGTTCTATAAATGAATTAATCTATATACAATATTACCTAATACATTAAAACACCCTTATGCAAATACACAACCTCTCATAAAAAAAAAAAAACTGCCATTGTGTGGAATTCATCCAATCATATACTGTACATAAATAAAATCTCCACATTATGGTGTTTACTGTGAATTATTTCTTCATAAATAAAACATGACCAAGTGTGTGTATGTGTGTTCCTTTACACCATACCATTCAATCCGTGCCCAGCGATGATCCCATCAGAAACTCGCTGACCCTTTATCCTGGACCTCTAATAATGTACAGTATATCAGTAAAGTGAGGTATGCATTTGACTCCAATAAACAGTAAGTTTAAGAGTAATGTTGCACATCCAGGCATATGTCACTCCAATCTACAGGATTTTGGTACAAAAAAAAAGCAGATGACATGGCTCTCCAAATCATCACTGACTGTGGAAACTTCACAGTGGACCTCATGCAACTTGGATTCTGTGCCTTTCCACTCTTCCTCCAGACTCTGAGACCTTGATTTCCAAATGAAATGCAACATTTTCCACAGTCTGTGATGATTTGGCGAGCTATGTCATCTGCTAGTGTTGGTCCACTGTGTTTTATCAAGTCCAAAGTCAGCACAGCCCTCTACCAGGAAGTTCTAGAGAACTTCATGCTTCCCTCTGCTGACCAGCTTTATGGAGATGCTGATTTTATTTTCCAGCAGGACTTGGCACCTGCCCACACTACCAATTCCTGGTTTAATGATCATGGTATCATTGTGCTTGATTGGCCAGAAAACTCGCCTGACCTAAACCCCATGTCAAGAGGGAGATGAGAGACACCAGAGCCAACAATGTAGATGAGCTGAAAGCCACTATCAAAGAAACCTGGGCTTTCATAACTCCTCAGTAGGGATGAACTTCGAGTTCGAGTCGAACATTGGCTGTTCGCAAGTTCGCCGAACAGCGAACAATTTGGGGTGTGTCGCGGAACATCCTTTAAAAGTCTATGGGAGAAATCAAAAGTGCTAATTTTAAAGGCTTATATGCAAGTTATTGTCATAAAAAGTGGTTGGGGACCTGGGTCCTGCCCCAGGGGACATGGATCAATGCAAAAAAAAGTTTTAAAAAGGGCCGTTTTTTCAGGAGCATTGATTTTAATGCTTAAAGTCAAACAATAAAAGTGTAATATCCCTTTAAATTTCGTAGCTGGGGGGTGTCTATAGTATGCCTGTAAAGGGGCGCATGTTTCCCGTGTTTAGAACAGTCTGACAGCAAAATGACATTTCAAAGGAAAAAAGTAATTTAAAACTACTCACGGCTATTGCATTGCCGGTCCGACAATACACATAGAAGTTCATTGATAAAAACGGCATGGGAATTCTCCACAGGGGAACCCCGAACAAAAATTAAAAAAAAAAAAAAAAAAATGACGTGGGGGTCCCTCTAAATTCCATACCAGGACCTTCAGGTCTGGTATGGATATTAAGGGGAAGCCCGGCCAAATTTTTTTTTTTAAAATGACGTGGGGGTCCCCCTAAATTCCATATTTTAAGGGGAACCCCGCACCAAAATTAAAAAAAAAAAACGGCGTGGGGTCCCCCCAAAAATCCATACCAGGCCACAGGAAAAGAGGGGGGGACGAGAGAGCGCTCCCCCCCTCTCCTGAACCGTACCAGGCCACATGCCCTCAACATTGGGAGGGTGCTTTGGGGTAGCCCCCCAAAACACCTTGTCCCCATGTTGATGAGGACAAGGGCCTCATCCCCACAACCCTGGCCGGTGGTTGTGGGGGTCTGCGGGCGGGGGGCTTATCGGAATCTGGAAGCCCCCTTTAACAAGGGGACCCCCAGATCCCGGCCCCCCCGTGTGAAATGGTAAGGGGGTACAAAAGTACCCCTACCATTTCACTAAAAAACTGTCAAAAATGTTAAAAATGACAAGAGACAGTTTTTGACAATTCCTTTATTTAAATGCTTCTTCTTTCTTCTTTCTTCTATCTTCCTTCATCTTCTTCTTCTGGTTCTTCCTTCGGCGTTCTCGTCCAGCATCTCCTCCACGGCGTCTTCTATCCTCTTCCCTCGGGCCGCTCCGCACCCATGGCATGGGGGGAGGCTCCCGCTCTTCTCTTCATCTTCTTCTCTTCTTCTCTTCTTCATCTTCTTCTTTTCTTCTCTTCTTCTGTTCATCTTCTTCTCCGGGCCGCTCCGCATCCATGCTGGCATGGAGGGAGGCTCCCGCTGTGTGACGCATCTCCTCTTCTGACGGTTCTTAAATAATGGGGGCGGGGCCACCCGGTGGCCCCGCCCCCCCTGACGCACGGGATATGACGGGACTTCCCTGTGGCATTCCCCGTGACGTCACAGGGAAGTCCCGTCGAGTCACCGTGCGTCAGAGGGGGCGGGGTCACCGGGTGGCCCCACCCCTCGTTATTTAAGAACCGTCAGAAGAGGAGACACGTCACACAGCGGGAGCCTCCCTCCATGTCAACATGGATGCGGAGCGGCCCGGAGAAGAAATGAAGAAGATGAAGAGAAGAGCGGGAGCCTCCCCCCATGCCATGGGTGCGGAGCGGCCCGAGGAGAAGAAGATAGAAGACGCCACGGAGGAGATGCTGGACAAGAACGCCGGAGGAAGAACCAGAAGAGCCAGAAGAACCAGAAGAAGATGAAGGAAGATAGAAGAAAGAAGAAGCATTTAAATAAAGGAATTGTCAAAAACTGTCTCTTGTCATTTTTAACATTTTTGACAGTTTTTTAGTGAAATGGTAAGTACTCCCTTACCATTTCACACGGGGGGGCGGGATCTGGGGGTCCCCTTGTTAAAGGGGGCTTCCAGATTCCGATAAGCCCCCTGCCCGCAGACCCCCACAACCACCGGCCAGGGTTGTGGGGATGAGGCCCTTGTCCTAATCAACATGGGGACAAGGTGTTTTGGGGGGCTACCCCAAAGCACCCTCCCAATGTTGAGGGCATGTGGCCTGGTACGGTTTAGGAGGGGGGGGCGCTCTCTCGTCCCCCCCTTTTTTCCTGCGGCCTGCCAGGTTGCGTGCTCGGATAAGGGTCTGGTATGGATTTTTGAGGGGACCCCCACATCATTTTGTTTTGCTAAATTTTGGTTCGGGGTTCCCCTGTGGGGAATTCTCATGACGTTTTTATCAATGAACTTTTATGTGTATTGTCGGACCTGCAATGCAATAGCTGCGAGTAGTTTTAAATGACTTTTTTCCTTTGAAATGTCATTTTGCTGTCAGACTGTTCTAAACACGGGAAACATGCGCCCCTTTACAGGCATACTATAGACACCCCCCAGCTACGAAATTTAAAGGAATATTACACTTTTATTGTTTGACTTTAAGCATTATTAAAATCACTGCTCCTGAAAAAACGGCAGTTTTTAAAACTTTTTTTGCATTGATCCATGTCCCCTGGGGCAGGACCCAGGTCCCCAAACACTTTTTATGACAATAACTTGCATATAAGCCTTTAAAATTAGCACTTTTGATTATTCATGTTCGTGTCCCATAGACTTTAACGGTGTTTGCGTGTTCGAACAAACTTTTTTCCTGTTCGCATGTTCTGGTGCGAACCAAACAGGGGGGTGTTTGGCTCATCCCTACTCCTCAGCAGTACCACAGGCTGATCGCCTCCATGCCACGCCGCATTGATGCAGCAATTCATACAAAAGGAGCCCTGACCAAGTATGGGGTGCATACTATACGTGACTATCTTTTCCCTCGTAAACCATAAAATGATATGTATAGCCTGTTGCCCTGTCACAGAGCTTATACATCTTGACCCCATATCTGGCACGCTTGCTGGGAAGATACTGTTTAAATGACAAGTGGCCAGAAAACGTAATCAGGGACTCATCAACGCAGAAAACTTGATCGGAAGTAAATAAGGTTGCAAACTGTTGGTTAAGGTGGTTTACGAGGGGCTGAATTTTGTGAAGCCGATCGTATTCAGGGTCACCCCGAGGACAACAGAGTTCATTGTCATTAAAATGCATGAACAGTAAGATATGCTCGTATTGTGTCCTGGTCATGGAGGCAGAGAACACGGCATATGGTGAATTGGTATAGTGGACCAATATGACAGCAACTCACTTTTTTTAGTTATGCCCATGAGAAGGGATAGGCTCAGGAAGGTCTTAAATTAGGTAACCGTAATAGGTCTCCAATCTCTGGCAAGGGGATTAGCGGCGGTGAATTGACCAGCATACAAGTTGCTTTGTTCCACAATAGATCTATAGAGATCTTCCATGAAAAAAACAGCAAATAAAAATCAAGTGACATAAAATCAACTGTCTCCACCTGAATTCCGTGTTGGCCAGTGAATAGGGGAAGTACAGGTGCTGCAGAAGTGGTGGGTTCCCAATTAGGATTGGGAAATGCAGCAGAAAGAGCACTATAAGCTCGACGGCTTGTTTTGTCTTCTTGGTGGCTGCGGGACACTACTTGTGCTAGCCACCGCACCAGCTTGAACTGCACTTATGGGACTCGTCACATCACCATGTGATACTGCAGTGCTGGATGTATGACCAGGATGTACTAGGCCGCTGGTGCTTACCAGTTCACCAGAAGGATGAGCGGCACTAGTACTAGCTCTCTGCTCCATACGAGAGCCCTGCGGTTCTTGCACTTCAACAAGAGAAGAGGAATGTGGTTGGGTACTTCTGACTTTAGCAGGGACCTCAACTCCGTCAACAGAGCTATCTGTCAGGGTGCCGCTGCTGTCTACTGGTTTGTGTTCTGAGTCTTAATCTGACAGATAGGTGACTTCCTCTTCACTCTCATCTGTCATGCTCAGAAACGTGTAGGCCTCTTCACTAGTGTACCTTCGATTGGACATTTTGGCCTCTAAATTTACTGGTACAACTAGTGCAACTCACAGGCAAAAAGAGCACCTGATTGTCAGAGCCTGCTTCAATCGCTACCAAAAAAAACTGTTAACGTTCACAGGAATCAGGCGTAACTCTGCGAACGCTGCAGTTATGTGTGTTGTGTAAGTGACAGTAATCAATTGATACTACACTTGGGTGGGCTGGGCTTGGCGGAGGGGCTAAACACAGGTGCTAGCAGGTATCTGGGCTGATCCTGCTAACACCGCCTTTTTGGGAACCCTAAACTACTGGGGATACTAATATAGTTCTAATCAGATCAAAGATATTGATCTGTTCAGACACTATACTACTAAGGGAGGTGTATGGTGCATGCATGGGTGTTAGCGCTACTGGCACTAATCTGACACTGCCTGGGGCTGACACAGACCCTGACTGACTCTAAAACCTAACTGATATCACCCACTGGGCGATCAGAGGGTTAAACCTTTATTGGGTAATATACAGCGGTTACCTTGACGCTATAACAAACAATCTCACTAACCAGCATGACCCATAACACTAATATGGCGATCAGAAAATAGATCTACTAGTGACACTGGTGACAGGGGGTGAAAGGGTTAACTGGGGGGGTGAAAAGTGTGCCTTTGTGTACTGGTGTTAGTGTAATGTTGGTGCAACTTACAGTTAGATGTCCTCTCTCCTCTCTCTGGAACCAAAAAGAATTCTAGGAGAGAAGATGACATCACTTCCCCTGCCTGTGTTTACACTTACAGGCAGGGGAAGCATTTCATTCTCCAGAATCGATCAGCGGGTCCAGGACAGAAACCATTTGCCTGGACCTGAAGATTGATCGCTTCTGGAACAAATCAGATGGTCGCGTGGGCGCTTCCCCTGCCAGCGAGAGCGCGCCCCGTACGAGTAGGAGGTTTCACGCAGCGGTGCCATTCTGCTGCAGTAAAGGTACGTGAGCCGGTTGGGAACCGGTTAAAGGGAAAATATTTTTTGTGGTGGGTTCATACTAAAGGTGCATGTGTTTTTAAATATGTAGAATTTTATCGTTGAGTGGTCTTTTGCTAGTTCAGTGATTTGACCAATTCATTTATTTTATTTTTAAATTAAATGTATTCTATTCTATTAGTATCTTGTATCTATAAATTCATTGAGTTGTAAAAGCATTAGTATCGCTCCTCCTACCTTGAATTCATTAGTTTAATATTAATAGCATTTGTCCATTAATTGACCGGTGTTGGATTGAATAAATTGCCATGCCTGGGTCTTCACCCACTAAGTTAAACTTAAATCTAGCAATTACGGAGTTAATTGCACATATGGATGAAGCTGCGGTAGATCTGTGGGGTGTTTTTACTCCTGTAGTTGTCAGCGCTGATGGATCTTAATGAGTGTCTATGTGATACTCGTTGATTAGTTGTGCAATAGTTCAGCTTGACTATTAAGAGAGTACTAAGAGGTTAATGGAGCAGGCAGACAAAATCGTACGCGATTACATGCACTTGATGTTGTGTTGAGCTGAAAGCAGTTCCCATTGGTCGATTAGGAAGGAGAAGGATATTTTAGCTTGGTTGCCATGCCATGTCGCCATCCCCGTGACAAAGTTGGAAGTGACGAAACGCGTGGGGACGTGGCTACACGACAACTGTATGCTGAGGCTGGGAAGGTGATCTGATGCCTAGTGAGCATGAAGGCTCCCGGCATGGCTTCTATGATGTAACATGAAGGCTTATCTTACTTGTATCTGATGTAAGCGCAATATATCTTTTAACCACTTCCCTACCGCGCATAGTGATATGACGGCTGCAGGAACCCTTTGTCCCTGCGGGCTGCCGTCATATGACGTCTTACTTTTACGCACATCGGGTGCCACGTCACTAGGCACCCGCGATTGCCCATGAACACAGCAGGACCGTGGATTTGTGTGTGTAAACACACAGATCCACTTCCTGTCAGAAGAGAGGAGACCGATGGTGTGTTCCCAGTACAGGGAAACACCGACCGGTCTCCTCCCCTTGTGAGTCCCCGCCCCCTACAGTTAGAATCACTCCCTAGGAAATATAATTATTTTTTTTAATGGGATATTTATTATAGCAAAAAGTAAAAAGCATTGTGTTTTTTTCAAAATTGTCACTCTTTTTTTGTTTATAGCGCAAAAAATCCGCAGAGGTGATCAAATACCTCCAAAAGAAAGCTCTATTTGTGGGGGGAAAAAAACTTCAAAAAATTTCATATGGGTACAGTGTTGCATGACCGCTCAATTGTCATTCAAAGTGTACGCGCTGAAAGCTGAAAATTGGTCTGGGCAGGAAGGGGGTGAAAATGCCCTGTATTGAAGTGGTTAATAAATATACTACCTTAAGTGATTTTAACTATTGGAGGCTTTGTCTCTACTTTTATTCCCACATGTGGAGTTTAAAGTCAGGCATTTGAAATGGAGTGTGGCGTCTAACAGAGGCTCTTCAATTTAATTCCTGAGTGTATTTTGCCAAACACAAGAGTGAATGGCAACAGCATCTGGTGAGTTTGTTTCCTAAGGGAGCTGAACTCCCACTTATCACTGTGGTGGTGGTATATCAGTTTTTTGCACTTTTCAAGAGGACTGTCATTTATGTTTTGTGTGGAATTGCAAGATATTTTCACATTTTTTTTTCATTTTTTTTATAGACATTTATTTATGTTTACACTTATTTGGACAAGTTTATAGATTTTAATACATTTTTTTGAGCACTACTGTAAAAAGTTATATACCCTGTTTCCCCGAAAATAAGACCTAGCGTGATTGTCGGTGATGGCTGCAATATAAACCCTACCCTCCAAATAAGCACTAGTTAAAGTCCTCTTAGGGCTTATTTTCGGGGAAACAGGGTAGGGCTTATTTGGGGGGTAGGGCTTATCTTGGACACAGGGTATGTGTATTTTCATTTATTTATTTTTCACCTGTTGATTTTCACCTGTTTCACCTGTGATTTAAGTAGCAGCACTATTACTCATTATTTCTTATCTTATTTTCTTTCTTTCAGTGCACACTGATTTAAAACTATGGGATATATATTTACAGTGCTTTGAAAAAGTATTCATACCCCTTGACATTTTCCATATTTTGTCATGTTACAACCAAAAACATAAATGTATTTTATTGGGATTTTATGTGATAGACCAACACAAAGTGGCACATAATTGGGAAATTCAAGGAAAATGATAAATAGTTGTCAACTTTGTTTCCAAATAAATATCTGAAAAGTGTGGTGTGCATTTGTATTCAGCCCCCTTTACTCTGATACCCCTAACTAAAATCTACTGGAACCAATTGCCTTCAGAAGTCACCAGTTAGTAAACAGAGCCCATCTGTGTGTAATTTAATCTCAGTATAAAAATACAGCTGTTCTGTGAAGCTCTCAGAGGTTTGTTAGAGAAGCTTAATGAACAGACAGCATCATGGAGGCCAAATAACACATCAGACAGGTCTGGGATAAAGTTGTGGAGAAGTTTAAAGCAGGGTTAGGTTATAAAAAAAATATCCCAAGCCTTCAACATCTCATGGAGCACTGTTCAATCCATTATCCATAAAATGGAAATAGTATGTGTAGCGGTTATTGCAGCCAAATGCCCTGTACACACGGTTGGATTTTCCAATGGAAAATGTATGATAGGACCTTGTTGTCGGAAATTCCGACCGTGTGTAGGCTCCATCACACATTTTCCATAGGAATTTCCGACACACAAAGTTTGAGAGCTTGCTATAAAATTTTCCGACAACAAAATCCGTTGTCGGAAATTCGGATCGTGTGTACACAAATCTGGCGCACAAAGTGCCACGCATGCTCAGAATAAATTAAGAAACGAAAGCTATTTGCTACTGCCCCGTTTATAGTCCCGACGTATGTGTTTTACGTCACCGCGTTCGGAAGGATCGGATTTTCTGACAACTTTGTGTGACCGTGTGTATGGAAGACAAGTTTGAGCCAACATCCGTCGGAAAAAGTCCATGGATTTTGTTGTCGAAATGTCTGATCAATGTCCGACCGTGTGTACAGGGCAAAAGACTTGCATTAACACAGATGATAGGCTCAGCAATAGCATGCAATGCTAAACTGCTGCTAACAAAGCAAACATAATATTGGCACGCATTAAAATAGGGATTAACTCCAGGGATAAAGTGATAATTCTTCCACTCTACAACACTCTGGTCCGGCCACACCTAGAGTATGCTGTCCAGTTCCGGGCACCAGTCCTCAGGAAGGATGTACTGGAAATGGAGCGAGTACAAAGAAGGGCAACAAAGCTAATAAAGGGTCTGGAGGATATTAGTTATGAAGAAAGGTTGCGAGCACTGAACTTATTCTCTCTGGAGAAGAGACACCAAGTGCACCAATGCCAGGCTAGCCTGAAGATCCTGGATATCTCCATTGTGAGGACCTTTTCTGTTACTCCTTCAGTATCAGTAATTTAGTGATTCCAGTGACTAGCTTTAAAGGGGAACTCTCACATTAATTATTAAAGTGATAAATTGCATTTGTGGCCTATTGCCTCACATTTAACTGCCTGGGTCTGTGATTTCAGGATTTGAGGGAAACAAACTGACCGTTGTTAAGTCAGATCACTTCCCCTTTATGCCTGAGTGCATAGGCCACTCTAGACCTATTTAAGTTGTTTGACTGTGTTATTTTGAAGTCTGCATTTTGGGTTTGATTAACACGATTAAAGACCACAGTTTGCCATTTTTGGCTGTTGAGTTACCAGATCACTGTTTCATTGTGGAAAGTCTCCCAGTAAACAAACTTCCTGTTCACTACATTTGTGTCTGTTTTACTGTATTTGCAAGTACACTGTTTGCTAGGTGTACCAAAGGGGCTGAGACAGTTCTTTGGGGTTAAGAGGCAGAGTAACGGACTGAACAAACTTAAGCAGCTCGTTCGGGGGTATCGCTACATATGGCCACCTAAACTTACAGACCGGGCAAGAAGAGCATAAATCAGAGAAGCAGCCAAGAGGTCCATGGTAACTCTGGAGAAGCTGCAGAGATCCACAGCTCAGGTGGGAGAATCTGTCTACAGGACCACAATTATTATTCGTGCACTCCACAAATCTAGCCTTTATGGAAGAGTGGCAAGAAGAAAGCCCTTGAAAGAAAGCCATAAGAAGTCCCGTTTGCAGTTTGCGAAAAGCCATGTGGGGGACACAGAAAACATGTGGAAGAATGTGCTCTGATCAGATGAGACCAAAATGGAACTTTTTGGCCTAAAAGCAAAATGCTATGTGTGGCGGAAAACTAACACTGCACATCACCCTGAACACACCATCCCCACCATGAAACAAGGTGGTGGCCGCATCATGTTGTGGTACTTTTCTTCAGCGGGGACAGGGAAGCTGGTCACAGTTGATGGGAAAATGGATGGAGCCAAATACAGGCAATCTTAGAAGAAAACCTGTTAGTCTGCAAAAGACTTGATACTGGGGCAGAGGTTCACCTTCTAGCAGGACATCGACCCAAAACATACAGCCGAAGCTACAATGGAATGGTTTAGATCAAAGCATATTCATGTGTTAGAATGGCCCAGTCAAAGTCCAGATCAATAGGTCCTGGCGAACATCAGGTCCAATCACAGCAGGAGCGGGTCACAGATCCTTGGGAACGATCAATGGATCCTGGCAAACAAGAAGCGGTTAAGGGGGTATGGCAGGGGGCATGTTCAATGCCAACATACTTTTGCTGATAGGTGTCCCTTGTTCCCATCTCAAAATGTTGGGAGGTATGTGATATAAGTATATTGTATGCACAGTAGCACTTTTGAATTTTAAAAGGACAGCGCACCCACTTTAGTTGAAATAATCATAAAGTTCAATAGCCAGTGCAAAGTAGTGGATTACCTCGCACTTCGCTGCACTGAAAAAAGTACTACACGCACTACTTTTTTTCAGTGCATACTGCCAGAACACCACCACAACACAGTGGTGTGAACCAGACAGATAGGGAGACAAGGCATTTTGCCTTGCCATTTCGTGGGACTGCAGTGAGAAGGTGCCGACAGGGTCACAAACTGTTTGAATTTAGATGGTTGATGAGAAACTAGCCAAAATTCCAACCGTATATGGCGAGCTTCACTAGCAATATCAAAATATGCATGGTTTGTCTAGTATTATGTGTAAGAGAATGTATAAACAACTCTGACTCCATTTTAGATTTCCCTCCATTTTACATAAAGTAGAAATAAACTTTTGTATGAGTTTTGCCATAAACAGCTTAACTAACAGTTTATATAGAACCACACCCTACGAGTTATGCCCTGTACACACGGTCGGATTTTCCAACTGAAAATGTGTGATAGGACCTTGTTGTCGGAAATTCCGACTCTGTGTGGGCTCCATCACACATTTTCCATCGGAATTTCCGACACACAAAGTTTGAGAGCTTGCTCTAAAATTTTCCGACAACAAAATCCGTTGTCAGAAATTCCGATCGTGTGTACACAAATCCGATGCACAAAGTGCCATGCATGCTCAGAATAAATTAAGAGACGAAAGCTATTGGCTACTGCCCCGTTTATAGTCCCGACGTATGTGTTTTACGTCACCATGTTTAGAACGATCAGATTTTTTCCGACAACTTTGTGTGACCGTGTGTATGCAAGACAAGTTTGAGCCAACATCCGTCGGAAAAAATCCATGGATTTTGATGTCGGAATGTCCGATCAATGTCCGACCGTGTGTACAGGGCATTACTGTGGTTAAGCCAATTCCCGGAGCAACATCCTGTGTCAGCAAGTCATCAGCTATTTCTTGTTATCTAGTCAGTAGTCTAACTCTTGATAAGAAAGTACTGAGTGTAAGTTTGTATAACCCTTAGACATGTATATATTAAAACGCAGCCCCTCCCTTCTTTGTTTTACTTGTATATAAGCTACTGTTGTACTCAATAAAATCAGACACCTTATGAAAACACTCAAACTCGTTTCCCATGTCTCATGTGGCATCTCAGGGATCCGAGGGTCCCGGTGCTCTGCCTGCATAACCAGGGTGGTCGACAAGGTGTATAATTCCTTTCAATAGGGGGTTCGTCCAGGATAAAGCAATCATCCGTGGTAAGTAAACTTTTGTCTTATTTTGACAAATTATTTTCTTGCCTTGGCTCTGATAAAGCTTTAGTCCCTTAAAATTGATATAGAAAGGAGAAGGACCACACCTTAAAGTGTGAACAACCTTTGGGAGATCTGAGAGTCCTAGAGAGAGGATTCATTAACATTAGACAAAACAGTACTGTAACTCCTTTTGGGAAGGAGAGAAAGAGTTTATGGAGTAACCACCACCGTGACCCAAACCTCTGTTGTGTGGAAGAAGCTGTAAGGTAAGACAGCCTCTCATTCACTGTAATATGGGTCAAGAACTTGGTAAAGAGGCTCCGCCTCCCCCTAACCCTGGGGAAACTTGTAAGGATTATGTTGCTAGGGTTTGTAGTACTGATTATGAATTTATAAATCCTTGGGTGTCAAATTTAGCAGGGTGGACTGAAACTATGCATAGTAGTGATCCCTTCCCCCGAGATGGAGATAATGATGAATTTCATATGGATATGGTGAAAGGTTTATGTCTTGGTGACATGAAGGCTTTCACATGGTTTTTAGGAGACCCTCAGTGGGATATCAAATACATGAAAGAGGGAGGAGAACATTGGCTTAAATTTGCCCCATACTGGTTTCAGGGCGGTAATAACAAACAGAAGAAACCAAAGAATTGTTTAACTAAGGAAGAGTATGACCTTAAACATAAGAAGGAATCTGAGGTCAAGAGACCTGATCCCACGGCTCCACCTTTGCCTTTCTCTCATGTATCCCCACCACCTTACACCAGTCAGATGTATCCTAGCCTCAGCAAGGACGAGATAGATCTTCTTGCTGGATATCATACCACCCACCAAAGACCCCCTCCACCAGGTGCCCCACAGGCTCCGCCACAACAACGAGCACCTCCACAGACACAACAACCAGTGGTACAAACTACACAAACACCTGCCATCCCCACAAAGACAAGCACCACTAGATTCTGAGGTTAGTGATAGCGCCTCAGAAGGAGCAACAGGGGACCACACATCAACTACCCAATCCCCTCTGCTGTTATAGTAGAAAAGGAAGATGATCTTGACATGATAGGAATGACAAAAGCTATTGGAGGTGCTATTGTAAATTTTTTAAGCCAAAACAGAACAAAGAGTGGAAAGATATATGGGATGGATGCAGATGTACAGGGTGTCAGCATGCAGGCTCCTTTTATGACTATAGGAAATTACATGCACTGAGTTACTTAAAAAAGGCGTGTAATGGTAGAAATTATATACAGGAAGATATGCGATTGCTTGTTGATGGGGTGATTGGGCATACATCTGCCTTTGATTGGACAAACGTTCCCAGTATTTCAAGGACAGAAGCAAATAATGTTTGTGCAGATCAGTATAGTCTAAATACAGATAGGGGCAGAACCACAATGTGGGACCAATTGGATTCAGAATTAAAAAATGCTTTTAAAAATAGGACCTCTCTCCCCACTGCCATAGCATGTAAACAGAAATCTGGAAAAAGTGTATTAGAATTCTGGAAAAGGTTTGTAGATGTATGGACACAGGAAGCTGGATTATCCACATTGGCAAATATGCACAGCTTAATGATCCAAACTTTCATTAGGAACTTTAAACCACAACATGGCTTGATGGTAAAGCAGATGATTTCTGATTGGCCCACAAAATCAATTGGGGACTTTCTGAAAGCACTGACTGAAAAGGACGCAGTAGGTTGCTTTGATATACCGAAGGATAAAGCTACAGGTGCCCTTCTTCAAGGAGGTCCACCTCAACAGGATATGAGACCTCAGGATAATTCTGGGAATGGGAGACATTGGGGTAGAGGGAGCGGACGAGGGAGAAGTTTTTCCCGAGGCCCCCCTCCCTCTAGAACCGGATGCTTCAATTGTGGAGCTGAAGATCACTGGAGGAATCAATGTCCTTATGAGATCTATGACCCAAATAATCAACAACCCTTGAATAATACCAATCCTGGTCCTCAAAGATCCCAGAGTCAACCAGCTCCTGGCTCAAGGTTTCCAATCCAGTGGACCCAAAAACAACAATACAGCTGCACAGAAGGTGGTATCCCAGCATTTCCTCTTGTGTCTCACTCCTTTGATGACCAACCTCTAGTGACCCTACATGGGTAAATGGGTTACTGATCCGTTTCTCCGTGACACCAGGGTGACTCGGAGTACTTTAAGCCAAGATTATTATAGAGGTGAGACCATAAATGCTGAGCCTTCAATGGGAATTGATGGGATACTCCAAAAGACCTACAAAACCCCTCCCCTCCCGATTGTAGATGATGAACATGGGTCCCTAATAATCCATCACAGTTTTAGGATCATACCAAATTGTCCTGTAAATCTCCTGGGAAGAGATTCATTGAGGAAGCTGGGCATGAAAAAAGTAATGTCTCCAAGTGGCGGTCTAACTGCATATTCTAAAAAGGTCCCCATAGTACCTATTCTAGCTTTAAATGTCGAAGTACCGGATGAGGAGTTTTCAAAGGACTTACAAGGGTCCTGGTCGGATGGACCTCTGGATGTAGGTCTTATCTCTTGTACCCCATACAAAGCCACCCTCAAACCATGGGCAGAACCTATATACCTCAAACAATACCCTTTATCAAAAGAAAAGGAGGACAGAATTGCTTCCATGGTGGAAACAATTTCACCTTACAACACTCCTATAAATCCAGTCAAAAAGCCGGATGGCAGTTATAGGTTTATTCAAGATCCTAGGGACATAAATAATCTTGTAGTGCCCATAGCACCTATAGTACCTGATGTGCCATCACACCTGAATTCCATACCATCCGATGCAGAGTATTTCACAGTAATTGATTTAACA
Organism: Aquarana catesbeiana; assembly: GCF_042186555.1. NCBI lineage: Eukaryota > Metazoa > Chordata > Amphibia > Anura > Ranidae > Aquarana > Aquarana catesbeiana. The sequence continues at coordinate 156,009,767 of NC_133335.1, forward strand.
AATGCATTTTTTAGTGTCCTGGTGGACGAAGAGACACAGCCTAATCTTGCAATTTGTTTTAGAAATCGCCAGATGACTTGGTGCAGAATGCCCCAAGGGTATGTAGACTCCCCTGTAGTCTATTCAGTTGTACTCCAGGCAACCCTGCGGTCCTGGACTCCCCGCCATGGTTCAGTCCTGTTACAGTATGTTGATGATTTGTTGTTATGCAGTCCAGGCCAGGTTACCAGCAGAGAGGATGGTAAAGATTTATTGTACTGGTTAGCAGAAAATGGTCACAAAGTCTCTAAAAAGAAATTGCAATGGTGTCAAGAGACTGTTGAATACCTTGGTTTTACCCTCACAAAAGGAGAAAGAAGAGTCAGTCACAAGAGAGCTGCGGCTCTCGTGGGTCTGCCCTGCCCACTGACAAAGAAAGATATATTATCTTTTCTTGGCATGATTGGTTACTGCCGCCAATGGATAACTGACTGCTCTTTTTATGATAACCTCCTGAGGCAAGCCACAGGCTCAGACATGCCAGATTGTGTAAAATGGACAGATGAAATGTGTGATGCATTTGTGTACCTTAGGAATGGTAGCAATGGTAATGACCCCTGGCCTTGGATTGCCCGATTATGGCATGATGTTTCACTTGTTTGCCAGGGACAATTGTAAAAAAATGCGCCCTATTGCATTTTTTTCAAGAGTAGTGACAATGCCAGTACAGGGCATGCCGGCATGTCTCAGAGCTTTGGCATCCTGTGCTATGGTAGTAGAAATGGCTACTTCTTTTACTCTAGGATATCCAACCACCTTATATACTTCTCATAATGTATCCATTTTGTTGAAAAATATTCATACCCAACATATGTCAGCCCAATTGGATCTCCTCTCAAATCCAAATCTCAAAATAAAATATGCTTCACCCACTTCAGGCCCAGCCTCAATCCTAAATGCGTTACTAGGTCTAAAAGGAGAAGAAGATGAGGTAGTTCCTCAACATGAAATCACTGAAATAAACCACCAGGACACATCTCCACGTACAGATATGTCTTCCACTGAAATCCCTGGGGCACAAAATGTTTTTGTTGATGGTTCTTGTTCTAGACCAAATGACAACACATATCATGCAGGATATGCTGTAGGCCAGTTGCCTGATGCAGTGCTCGACGCAAACCCAGTCCCATTTCAATCAGCAGAGCTTCCCCTCATTTCAGATCTACCCCTTAGATTTAGAGCGACTGCACTTCCAAGTGCACTTGTAGTGCAAAGTGGATTTGCCTTTCGTAAATAACCCCCGATGTTTCAAAAGGAAATGCCTTAGCTGATAAAGCAGCAAAGAAAGCAGCTTCTTAACAAGAAGCTACCATACAAATGCCATCACTTGCACCTGAAATGCCCCTGTTAGACCAAACCTTGTCAGATCTTCAGGCATATGCTACAGACACAGATATTAAACAATGGAATATTGCAGGGGTGCAGAAAAGCCCAGATAAGGGACTTGCCTGTCAAGAGGGGAGACCATGTATACCTGTAGCCAGTGCACCCTTATTTATTTCTCAGTATCATGGGGTAGGGCGTGGAGCCTGGCAGGTCACATGTGAATTATTGGACAAAGATTTCTTTATCCCCGGTCTTCCCTCTTTGGTCAAATCATATGTTGCCAGATGCATCACATGCATCCGAAACAACCCAAGAAAACCACACAAGGCAAAACATGAACACCTTACATATCCATCCACACCTTTTACACATTTACAGATTGACTTAGGTAAAAGACAGGAATATTTACTTGTGATAGTAGACATGTTCTCAAGATGGACAGAAGCATTTGTAACCACAAAAGAAGATGCACGAACAGTTGTAAAAATCCTCCTGCAGGAAATTATCCCTAGATGGGGATGCCCGCTCCAAATAAATTCTGACAATGGTCCTGCGTTTATTTCAAAAGTAAAGATTTAGTGAAAGCACTTAAAATTGATTGGAAATTTCATATACCTTACCACCCACAGAGTTCAGGTATTGTTGAAAGAATGAACAGAACCATTAAGGATAAAATAAGAAAAGCAACAGGAGGCACATATAATAAGTGGCAGAAAGTCCTACCAGCAGTTTTGGCCGAAAAAAGAATGACCGCCTCTAAGAAAACAGGATACTCTCCATTTGAAGTCCTTATGGGTAGGCCATTTCCCACCCCATGGGCCAGACAACCACTTATATTAGAAAGAGGGGACCTATTCACTCCAACCAAGTGGGATTTGTTCCCACGAGGGAGGCACATGATAACACAACCAAAGCGATCAACTTAATCTACGCAGCACGGAAACAAAAAACCCCAATGGTGCTCCTGTCGACGGACGCTGAGAAAGCGTTCGACAGGGTGAGCTGGCCCTTTCTCTTTGAAACCCTTCGGAGCATAGGTCTGAGAGAGCGAATGATGAACTGGGTGCAAGCAATTTATTCTTGCCCATCGGCACATGTTAAAGTTAATGATCACCTATCATCACCATTTCTGATAACAAATAGGACAAGACAGGGGTGTCCTCTATCGCCTCTAATATTTATTCTGACCCTCAAACCTTTTCTAAGACTTATCAGGGACAACCTGAATATTTCGGGGCTTAGATTGAATGCCACCCTTTCCCCAAAAATAGCGGCATTTGCAGATGATCTGTTATTCTTCTTGACCAGTCCATTGATGGCCATCCCAAATCTGCTTGCAGAACTGAAGACGTATGAAAAGCTGTCACTCTTCCGCATTAATTACCAGAAATCTGAGGCATTAGGGGTCGCCCTGCCATCATCCTTTTTTTAAAGGTAAATTTTATTTGGTTTTGTGGTACAAAACAAACGTACAAACACAAATGCACACATTTCGAGCAAACATTGCTCATTACAATACAGAGTGTCAGACAATGGTATATATTTGGCATACATGTTTTCATATTGTACAGCTGCATATGTCTATTCAGTTTTCATCAAACTTGGTATCATTGACTGGAGTTTCTTTATTAGCTTTATATGGTAGGTGTAATAGTGTTTTCAGAGCTAGTCCACAAACCCCATATTTTGTAAATTTTTTTAGGGCATCCTCTGGCTTCGTATGTTAATTTGTATAATGGTATAGCCTGATTAACCATGTTCAGCCAGAATGCTATCGTAGGTGGGGATTGTGATTTCCAATGAATAGTAATAGATTTTTTGGCATAAAATAATACAATTCTCAGGAAAGTTTGCTTGTTTTTAGATATACTCTCATCGTCCACATATCCTAGTAGGCATCTCAGGGGGTTGCAGATATTAGGCAATTGGGTCAGGGAACTGACAAAAGCAGTAACCCCTGACCAGAACCGCCTGATCTCGGTGCATTCCCACATCAAGTGGAAGAAGGTGGCCTCCACAATGCTGCATCTGGAGCTCATTGCCGATGGTAGTTTTCTAAGTTTAAATAATAAGGATGGCGTAAAGTATGCTCTGTATAATAGTTTGGTTTGTATGACCCTATCCCTGGAGGAGATGACAGAGGGGACCTGGAGGGGCCTGCCATCATCCTTAGCTGCGCTGATTAGAGTAGATTTCCCCTTTAAATGGGCCTCATCCCACATTAAATACCTAGGCATACTTCTGCCCAGCAGAATAGAAGAAATCTTCCCTCTCAACTTCCCTCCCCTCTTGACGGCTATAAAAAAAGACCTCCAGACCTGGCAGAATGGAATGTTCTCTTGGTTTGGACTTGTGGCATAGTAAAAATGAACATTATGCCTCGGATATTATACCACTTCCAGGCACTTCCTATACGAATTCCAGCTATCTTCCTTAAAGCGGTCAACAGAACCTTTGTCAAGTTTGTCTGGGCCCAAAAAAACCCCCGCTTGGGCCAGACCATCCTTCAACTTCCCAAGCTGAGGGGTGGTATTGCTCTGCTGGATGCTAACCTCTACCTAATGGCATGCCATCTGACCCGGGTTCTAGACTGGTGTCGGCATGGTGCCCTGAAGCAGTGGGTACAAATAGAACATACCCTAACGGAGACCAGGCTGGAGTCGCTGCCTTGGTGCCAAAAGCCCATGCCAAACCGAATAATGAACCACCCTACAGTGGGAGAAATGTGGCAAACTGCCCGCAAAGCTTTCTGCGATTTCTTGGTCTCACCTCTTCCATCTCCACTCACTCCCATTGTCGGAAATCCAGCCTTTGCTCCGGGACTCGAGGACCCCAGATTCCTGAAGCTGCTGGAGGTCGAACGATCTCAAGCAAGACACTTCCTTATCAATGGTCAGTGGAAGAACAGGCAACAAATCACACAAGATCCAGCCCTGGCGGGACTGTCGTTCTGGTAAAAGATACAGTTAACCCATTTCATTGGCTCCCTGCCTTCACCTGAGGCTTTTGGGAGGCAATTAACCTCCTTTGAATTGCTGAGCCTGGAACAAACTCCACTGAGACATGCTATCTCCCAGACCTACCAACTACTAATAGCCCAACCCCCGGACTCTAGACCTTACTACATAACCAAGTGGGAACGTGACCTAGGGGTGCAATTTACAGAAAAACAAATAGATCGGCTCTTTCTTTTCGCCCATAAAACTTCCATCTGCACCAGACACCAGGAGGCGGGATACAAGCTACTATCTCGGTGGTACTATACCCCGGAAAAAATACACAAGATGTTCCCCCAGAGTACAGACCTTTATTGGAGATGTGGAGAGGCGACTGGTTCACTCCTTCATGTCTTCTGGTCCTTTCAAACCCTCCGGCCTTTCTGGACGGAAGTGCACCGCATAGTGAAAAAATTCACAGACCGAGAGGTGCCAGAGACCCCTGAATTCTTCCTTCTTCACCATCATGAGATCCCCACTAAAGCTTACAGGAAATCTATTATCCCTCTCCTGCTTACAGCGGCGAAGAGCTGCATCCCCCTGCTTTGGAAGCAGACACAGCCCCCATCGGTGGCCGCGTGGCTGAGAAGGTATCGGAGATAAGGGCAATGGAAGACTTGGTGGCCATGGAGAAAGGCCTCAGTAAGCAATTTTCAAAAAAATGGTTTTATTGGCACGAATTTGTTTATTCCGAGGAATATAACGAGCTGTTGATCTAACCTCCCAGTGATACAATGTTCTTACATGCTGTCCGGATGGGGATGGCAAGGCTGGACGGAGGTACAGGCATCTTCTCCGACCCTCCTCCCCTGTGAAGGGGAGACCCCTTGCCCCCACCCCCCCTTTTTTTCTCTTCTTCTCCCTCTTCCCATATTTCCCCATCTCTCCCTTTTCTACTCTCTGCTTCTCTCCCTAAGCTACTACTCTTGTTTTTACTTTTTTCATTTTTTTTTTGGGTCGTTCGACCCCCGGATCAAAGTGGTCCCCGCTACCTTTTGGTTTTTTTACATAAAATATTTTGTTTGCCGTTTAAAGAGAGGTCTTACTACAACTTGGTGATACTCCACAAATGGCAAAAGTTTTCTGCATGACCAAAATGATTCTACTATCAAATGCCTTTGGGGAGTCTATTGTTACTTCTATACACTTCATTGGGATTGTATCTGTGTAGGATAAAGGAGGTGAAACAGGGGAAATAAATACTCAAAAAGAGAGTGAAGCAGGTGAAATAGTCTTTAATCAAGATGACCTCGCTTATTGCACCACAGACTTCTGGGAAGGCATTTTGCCTCCTGTTCCTAAGCTCTCTGATAGTGTTTCTACCTACATGGATCATAACTAATTGTATTTATCATCCTGAGGACTTGGGAGCCCTTAACCACTTGCCGCCCACCATATAGCAATATGACATCGGCAAAGTGGTTACGATATCCTGACCGGACATCGCCAGGATATCAAGCCGCTGCGCGCCCCCAGGGCGCACATTGTGGCGATTGTTGTTGCCGTGTGTCAGTCTGACACACCGCAACTGCGATCTAGGTAAAGAGTCTCTGACAGAGAATCTTTACCATGTGATCAGCCATGTCCAATCATGGCTGATCACGATGTAAACAGGAAGAGCCGTTGATTGGCTTTTCCTCACTTGCGTCTGTCAGACGTGAGTAGAGGAGAGCTGGGCATCACTGATTGGCAGGCATTATTGTTTGGCACTGATTGGCATCCATCAGTACCATCCATTAGTGTACATCAGTCCCACCTATCAATGCCCATCCATGCCCATCCTTGCCACCTATCAGTGCCCATCGGTGCCACCTATGTGTACCCATCAGTGCTGCAAATCAGTGCCACCTATCAGTGCCCATCAGTGCTGTCTAATCAGTGCCCCATCAGTGCCGCATATTAGTGCCACCTCATCAGTGCCACCTCATTGGTGCCATCTCATCGTTGCCCCTCAGTCCCGCCTTATCAGTGCCCTTCAGTGCAGCCTCATCAGTGAAGGAGAAAACTTACTTATTTACAAAGTTTTGTAACAGAAACAAAAAAAACATTTTTTTTTTTCAAAATTTTCAGTCTTTTTTTTTATTTGTTTAGCAAAAAAAATAAAAATCCCAGAGGTGATCAAATACCACCAACAGAAAGCTCGATTTGTGGGAACAAAATGATAAAAATTTAGTTTGGGTACAGCGTAGCATGACCACACAATTGTCATTGAAAGTGCGACAGCGCTGAAAACTGAAATTTGGTCTTGGCAGGAAGGTGTATAAGTGCCCGTTATTGAAGTGGTTAAAGGCATATGTGGGACACCCACCACTGATAATACACATACCAGACACAAGAGAGATACACAATCAGATAATGAAGGAGTTAAAAGTTTTACAGTCAAAATGTTGCTACTGCAATTCAAATATAGTTATGCCCAGAAATCAGGGTATGAGAAATGTTGGCTATGTAGTAAACTGCATCCTAGTAAAGCCCGTATTCAAAGCCCGTATTCCCCTTATGAATGTACCTTTAAATATCACCCTTATTTAAAATGGAACTCCTTCTGTTGTTTTAACCAACATATCAAGTTTATATATAAACAACATCGTTACTTTTCCAATAATGGGAAGAAGTCGTTCCTCTGACTGGTGTTTTAATTTAGGGAATGAGACACAGACTAACCCCTCTACATGCAGTGGGTCAATATTTAACATTTCCACATGTAAACCTAAAGGAAACTCCTCCTGTTAACTGTTCCACATATTTAAACAACAACTTGTCTAATTTTTTTCCTTCCCTGATAATGTAAGTGATATACTACACCAATTCATACTTGCAGCATAGAACAAGGACACTCATGGGTTTATTGCTAAGAAACTATTTGCACTAAGACAAAGTGTATATGTGTGTTGTGGGAAGGTATGCTATCCTTGGGTCCCCCTCCATGTCCAGGGATGGTGTTTTTTGGCCTCTTTAGCCCCGATTATGGGAGTAATGGTTAACAATAAAGAAGACCACCTACTTGAGGCCAGTAGGCATCCAAGATACCCTCTTAAGCATAGAATAAAGCGAGAATTGTTTCTTGAAAAGGACATGGCATGGGCTTGGTTTCCCTCATGAACAGGATGGGGGATTGATATGATGATGAAATTAAATAATTATTCTAAGATACTAGATTAAATACTGGATACAAATTCAGATGACATCACTAAGTTAAATTTGGAAACAAGAGCAATCAGAAAACAACTAGAACTTCATGACATGGCCATAGAATTATGAGTGCAGCCCTTACAGGGTCATGTGAGATGACTGAAGACTATGAATGTTGTACTTATATACATAATACCAGTAAAGAAATACCTGATTTTTATGACATAATCTCACAACACAGAAAAGAAGTAGATAAATTACAAACAGAAGCACGAGACACAGCAAAGAACTGGGATTCTTTCAAAGGATTAGGCAGATTTAGTTTTGGAGGAATATTTTCATGGCTGAAAGACATTGTTATGACTATTATAATGATTTTACTTTTTCTATTATTTTTCTATTATTTTTATATGCATGTTTCAAACTTGTAATGTGTATCGTTGCTAGAGCTAACCAAACCCCTGACCCCGCTGCTGCTAATAAAGCCTACCTTAGCATGTACTATGATAAGAAATCTAATTATGTTACCGTGGAGAGAAAGTAAGTCATGTTTATGACTTAAGAGGAGATTGTAAGAGAATGTATAAACAACTGTGACTCCATTTTAGATTCCCCTCCATTTTACATTAAGTAGAAATGAACTTTTGTATGTATGAGTTTTGCCATAAACAGCTTAACAGTTTGCATAGAACCACACCCTATGAGTTACTGTGGTTAAGCCAATTCCCGGAACAACATCCTGTGTCAGCAAGTCATCAGCTATTTCTTGTTATCTAGTCAGCAGTCTAACTCATGATAAAAAAGTACTGAGTGTAAGTTTGTATAACCCTTAGACACGTATATATTAAAACGCAGCCCCTCCCTTCTTTGTTTTACTTTTATATAAGCTATTGATCACTGAAAACATTATGAAAACACTCAAGTCTGTTTCCCGTGTCTCATGTGGTGTTTCAGGGATCCGAGGGTCCTGGTGGTCTGCTTGCATAACCAGGGTGGTCGTCAAGATGTATAATTCCTTTCATTATGTAAAATGAGTCAGTTTCCATGACCCGATCTAGGTCAAAAGTGGAATGGACCACTCCTCGGGGCTGATAAGTGTTTTGAATACTGGAAATGCTCAATAAAATTAGTCTACCAGGCCTTTTCTGGCACTTTTTGTTTACAAGTTTAAATCAGTATTTTTTGCTAGAAAATTATTTTGAATCCCCAAACATTATATATTTTTTTTAGCAGAGTCAAGCTTTACAACTGCTTTAACGTTCAAAGAGATTTTCCATCTTGTTGTATTTTAACAAGACCAGTGCTTCCCTGATTTACTGAGCAGAGGGAAAGCAATACCTCACCCCATCCGCTGTGTTTCCTTCTAAGCAACACTCTGGGGCTGATTTATTATTCACTGTGCACTTGAAAGTGCAGTCGCTGTAGATCTGAGGGGAAGATTGAAATGAAGGGAAACTCTGAGGTGACACTTGCAGTGCACTTGTAGTGCACAGTGGATTTGCCTTTAGTAAATAAATAAACCCCACTGCCTTCTTGCCTGGGCACATGTACCATAGGTTGCTGGCCCCTTCTCTATAGTATTACCCTTCTATACCCTCCAGCAGCTACATAATGGCTGGATTCACACCTGTCTGTTCTGGTATACTGTGTTAGCGTGTGTTATGTCATGCGTTAATGCATACCTCCCAGCTGTCTTGGATTTGCCAGGACTGTCCTGAGATTTCGGCCACTTTCACACTGAGGTGCTTTACTGTCATTTTTGGGCTAAAAATAGCATCTGTAAATCGCCTGTAAACAGCCTCTCCTGCAGCCCCAATGTGAAAGCCCGAGTGCTTTCACACTCGTCGGTGCGCTTGCACGACAGGAAAAAAGTCCTGCAAGCAGCATCTTTGGGGTGGTGGAGGAGCTCAGTCTGCTCCACCTCCTCCTCATGCCCCCCTGTGTCCCCCTGTAAATTTTAAAGCAGTGCTCCTGATGTCACTGCCTGAGCCTCTTGAGACCAACCAGCCAGCCTTGGGTGAGTGAACACAGTCTTTGTGTTCTCTCTCTCTCTCTCTCTTCCTTCGATCTAATCCTTCATTCCACATAATATAGCGATCCTTCCTGCCTTCCATGTAAATGAATGATCACCTGAATCAAGAAGGGCTCTTGTGTAAATTCCTTCCACCAAGACAGGCACTACAGACAAAGGGCCTACTAACTTAACAGGAGGTTTGTTGGAAGCACATGGATTAGCAGGCTTGCCTGACGGGGACTCGTACTTCTCTTCTTTCAGGCTGCTTGAAATGCCGCTTCCGGTGACATTTTGGATGCTGATAGTCATTTCTCATTGAGACAGCATAAACTGCAGGTGTTCTCTATTGTTCCCTTGCAGATTCAGAGAAAGTTCTTCTTGGAGGCCCTGGTCTTCTCTCCATCCTTGGGACACCTCTCTGAGATCCACGCCCGTCTTCTGTCCTTCTAGGTGGACTAGGAAATTCTTGCTGGTAATGACCTACTCCTCCACAGTTTAGGCAGACGTTTGGATTCACTTGCCTCTTGCTGGACGCAGTAGCCGAGTCTGGGGGTACATTCTGCCCCATAACACCCTTCTCAGACAACTCAGTATGTTTTGCTGCATCTTCAGTGCGGTTATCTCAGACTTGAGATCCAATGGTTCAGTCATCATCTCTAGCAGCTGTGACACCTGAGTCTTGAGAAGTTCGACCTCAGAGTTGGCACCAGCTGCACTGGCCACTCTGACCTCGACAACTGATTCAGACTTTTGACTCTTCTTCTTCTCCAGTATGGCCTCTTCTTCCCACACATTCCTGATCAAATCTGGATACTTCCGGATGCCACCATCTTGCCTGGTTCTCAGCAGGATGGTGATGGGGTCCAACAGCTGGGCACCCCGCAAGACTTGCTGAGCACGGACCTCATCTACTTCCCTTCCAAACCCTTCTTCAGTAGGATTTGGTGCACTATCTTATCCAAACGTCTCACATAGTTGGATAACTTTTCCCCTGCGTTCTGGTAAGTATGCTCAAACTGGTACATGAGGTCAGAAGCTTTTTCAGTGCACCCAAACACATCCTGCAGAATGTTCAGGTAGTCTTGAACGACGCAATCTTTCTTACTGAGCTTCGGGTTGCAGATAGCTTCTGAGCCAGGGCCCCTTGAGACTATTTGTGATTCTCTGTTACTTGTGGGTCTCAGGAATATCCTTTTCATCCAAGGCTTGTTTGGCCTGGTCCAGCCACTCTTCAAAATTGCCCTCCCCTGTAGGCACTGGTTGTCTTCCAAAAAAGGTCCTGAGTTTCTGATACCCACGTTCAAAGTACGTTGGAGTATCCTTATGGCACTTTGCCACAAAGTCTCCCAAGGCAGTGAAGAACTCTGGTCCAATCGTAACCAGGGATGTTCTTTCATGGCCTCAGCTTGACTAGAACCTGCTGGAGACATGTCTGGCATACTTGGCTGAATTAAACGAGACTCATTCTTCTTAGCTGGCTGCACATTGGTTCCTTGGAAATGGTCTGGAATTCCTAGCTTCCACTCTAGTAGTGCATAGATGCGAGAGGCCTTTTATTCTGACTCCGATTGTTGTGAAGCGACTTATCCCTTGTGAGACATCTATGCCTGGCCCATATAACATATAATCACTGAGGACAATCCTCATCAGATGGCTTGAACTCACCAAATACCGATTCCATCCACAAAGATGCTTTTATTCTGAACATCAGGTTACAGCAGATGACAGGATACAAACAGATGAATAGGTTTTAGTATTTATGCGGTCAAAAGATGATATTGTCTGTAGCTTACAATGCAGAATACATGTGCCCTGCTACATGTGGCTTGAAGCTGCATCCATGACACAGGAAGTACAATCACAGGAAAAAGGGTGGAGTATTACACATAAAGGAAGTGTGTCATAACATCAGGGAAAAGAAACATGAGAAAAACAAGTGCATTACCAAAAAAGGTCACTAGATGGCAGCATGTGAACTAAATATAAACGTCCATAGAAAATGGTTAAGGAACAATCTATATAAATTCTATGCCCCGTTGGTCTGACAGCAATCAACCACGTCTTCTGGTCTGGAATCAATGTCTCCACCTCCTGGCTGGTCTGTTCTTCAGTCCAGGTGTCCCCAGGGAGCTCAATCACTACACTTGACTCCGGCCTGGGTGAATTCATCATGACACCACTGTGTCACAGCAGCAGAGCCCATCCTTAGGAAACATGAGAAAACAAGTGCATTACCACAAAAGTTCACTAGATGGCAGCATGTGAACTAAATATAAACATCCATAGAAAATGGTTAAGGAACAATCTATATAAATTCTATGCCCCGTTGGGGCAGCACACTCCCTGTCTGGCATGGTAACTGGCACTATATAGATCAGAACGGTAGTTATGCAACTGCAAATAACAAACAGTGCTAGATGTCTTAAAGACCTGAAAGACATAAAAAGAACATGCATATAATGCAATAACAATAACTCTTAATTCAAGGCTTCAAGTTATGTCAACTAACGTTCAAGACACTTTCTTCTTGAAGTCACAGGTAGGATCCAGCAAACAAATTCATTCTCCAAAGGGTAAGAGCAGAATAAGTTCCGTGATAGGCCTGATGAAAGTCTTTACAGTCCCTTGTCTTGAAACCTTCACCTCCACCTCCACCTTACGTACCTTACCGCCATCACTAGGAATGCTCTTTACAATAAGTCCCATGGGCCATTCGATTCTTTCAACTTGCTGGTCCTTAAGCAGAACAAGAACTCCAACTTGTATATTAGGGTTCAGCCATTGCCATTTCCTGCGTCCTTGCAGAGTAGAAAGATAATCCATCTTCCAACGATTCCAGAAGCAGTTGGCAAGATGTTGTACTCGCTTCCACTGCTCATAGCATGGATTTCCTGCTTTACAGTTTCCAGGTGGAACAGCAACAGACCCAAGCTTCTGGGTAAGAAGAGTAGCTGGGGTAAGGATAGTTGGGGTCTCTGGATCGTTGGACACTGGAACAAGTGGTCTTGAATTAATTATGACAGAGGCCTCTGCCAGGAAGTTGGTTAGAATCTCCTGGGTAAATCTTGTGGAATTAAAGTCCATAAGCATAGAGTCCAATATTTTACGTGTGATGCCTATCATTCTCTCCCATGAGCCACCCATGGTGGAAGAATGAGGAGGATTGAAAATCCATGTACAGCCTTTTTCAGCTAAAAGGTCTTGGATTGGCCTAAAGTTGAGCTGTAACTCTCGACAGGCTCCAACAAAATTAGTTCCACAGTCAGATCTTAGTGTCTTGACTGGTCCTCTGATGGCTAGAAATCATCTTAAAGCATTGATGAGACTTGAGGCATCTATAGATACTATTACTTCAATGTGTACTGCACGCACACTCATGCAAGTGAACAGCACTGCCCATCGTTTGTTATTTGCTTGGCCACCTCGAGTTCTGCGGGCTGTTTCCATCCATGGCCCAAAGACATCCAGACCAACATGAGTGAAAGGTGGGTCAGTACTTAACCTGTCAGCTGGCATTTGCTGTTGCTGCTGTTTTCCTCTGTTTGCCGCACTGAATACAGCTGTGTAGTGTAGCTGTGATCTGTCTTTTTGCTCCTATATTCCAAAGGTCTGCAGCTCTTATGGCACCCTCTGTGAAGTGTCTAACTTGGTGCTTAACCCCTTCATGGTAGTGCCTTATGAGCAAAGTGGTGATGTGATAGCGAGCAGGTATAATGAGAGGATTCTGTTCTTGCTCACTCAACTCAGCCTTGTTTAAATGTCCACCAATCCTTAACATACCATCATTGTCAATGAATGGATTCAGGTTGGCAATTGGACTGTTTTTTGCTATGTCCCTCTTGTCACGGATACATTTAATTTCTGAGTCAAAGACACTCTATTGTACACTGCGTATTATGATCAGTTCACCTTCAGCAATGTCTTTTGCAGAAAGAAGCTTTTGGCACACGTGCCAACCTTGACCATGAGCCTCTGTGGGCTTTGTGTGGAAGCAATCTGCAATATGAACTAAACTTGCGATGGTGTTTACAAGCCTTCTCCACTTGGGGAATTGTTCAAAGTGTTGACAGCCCAAGATAAATCTTTGTTCAGTTCTGGTGACAAGGGTTTTAACTTCAGTATGAATCTCTGGATCCTCGTCAGGTTCTAGAAGACTGAAGACATCAGCTTTGGTTTCTTCTGGATGATCCAGCAGGAATTCAGGCCCTGTTAACCAAGAAGAATTTGCAAAGACACTTGCAGACACTGGCATGATCTGCAGGGTTAATTTCAGATGGAACATAATGCCATTGTTCAGGTTTAGATAATTTCCTGATTCTCTCTACGCGGTTGCTGACATAGACATAGAAACGTTTAGTCTGGTTGTATATGTGGCCCAGAACAACTTTGCTGTCTGTGTAGAATCTGACGTCATCTATCTGAATGTTTAACTCACGCAGTATGAAATCTGCTATTTCTACAGCTAGCACAGTCCCACAAAGTTCAAGCCTGGGAATCCTGTGTTCAGGCTTAGGTGCTAACTTAGCTTTCCCAAACAGAAACCCTATGTGGGCTTTATTAGAAGAATCTCTTACCTTGAGGTAAGCGACAGCTGCTATGGCCTCAGTAGATGCATCTGAGAAGATGTGAAGTTCTTTCCTCTGACTTGTGGCAAGGAAGGCAGAAGTATAGCAGCGCGGTATACGGATTCCATCTAAGGCATGTAGAGATTGTTTCCAGGACTCCCACTTTGAAAGCTGGTCTATTGGTAGTGGAGCTTCACAATCTTTAAGATAATTGTCTAAGGATTTACCTTGTATGGTGATGGGAGCTACGAATCCCAATGGATCGTATAAGCTGTTCACTACTGACAGAACACCACGTTTGGTAAATGGCTTATCTGCAGAGCTGACTTGAAAACCGAAGGTGTCTTTTAATAAGTCTCACCGTAGGCCCAGACTTCTCTGTACAGGTGGTATGTCCATTCCCAGATTCAAGTCTTTAAACCCTGTGGCATGATCGCCAGGTTGAAAGGCTATTTGAGGCAATCTTGTGTAGTCTGAGGTTAGCCTCGGAAAGCAAACCTTGTGTCCTTTGGACCAGGTCTATGGCTCCTTCGTCTGTAGGTAAAGATTTAAGTCCATCGTCCACATAGAAGTCTCTCTCAACGTAGTGTGGAGCATCTATGCCATACTCCTTTTCCCCATCAAGGGTAGTCTTTTGTAAACCATATGTTACAACAGTGGGTGAGGGACTATTTCCGAAAACATATACCTTTATGCGGTATTCAATCATCTCATTGTCCATGTTGTTGTCACGGTGCCACAGAAACCTTAGGAGGTTTCTATGGTCTTCACGCACAATAAAGCAATGAAACATTTGTTCAATGTCAGCAGTTATGGCAACTGGCTCTCTTCTAAACCTCATAAGTACACCTACAAGGTTGTTGGCTAGGTTTGGAAGCAGTGAGAAGAACATCGTTCAGGGATATGCCTTGATGCTTGGCACTGGAGTCAAATACTACCCTGATTTGCTTTGGCTTACGTGGACGATACACTCCGAAGAAAGGCAGGTACCAGCACTCATTGTGTCTTTGAAGCGGTGGGGCTGGTTCGGCGTGATCATAGTCAAAGATCCTTTTCATAAAGGCGATGAAATGGTCCTTCATTTCAGGCCTGTTCTTTAGTGTTCGTTGAAGTGAGTTGAATCTGGATAGAGCCTGTTCACGATTGGTTGGGAGTTTAACCCTTGCAGCACAAAGAGGTAATGGTGCAACCCAGCTGTTAGACTCATCCTGGAAGAACTCTTTGTCCATTATTTTGATGAACTCTCTGTTTTCGACTGACAAGGCTATTTTGTTGTCATCGCTTTTAGTACAAAACACTGTGGTACCTAGGTTGTCATTGCAAAGGTTAGGAGTGACATAATAGTGGATAATGTCAAGAGGCTTCTCTTTAACTTCGTAATGGCGGGCACTGTTTGAAGTGGGATGCACGTCCGTTTCCTAACATGTAAGTTCTGAAGGAGTGGATCTCGGATGACGTACGCGTTCTATCCAAGCATACGTCGCCCACGATTACCCAGCCTAGATCAAGTTTTTGTGCGTAAGGGGCATCATCAGGTCCATTGCAATGCTTGCATACCTTGTGTACTCTGAGAATGTCTCTTCCTAGCAAGATCAAGATTTCAGCATTCATGTCCATTGCAGGAATTTCATTAACAAGGTGCCGCAAGTGAGGATGGTGATATGCAGCCTCTGGAGTAGTAATTTCTTCCCTTTCATCTGGTATCTGGTCACACTCGACTAATGTTGGTAGGGGTATGCCCTCTCCCTTATTGATATGAGAGACCATGAACCCATAGGCCCTTCTACCGAAGGTCTCTTCATGGCCAGAACAGGTTCTGAGAGTATACGATGATGCTTGTCCCTCTATCCCAAAGATCTCAAAGAATTTAGGCTTAACCAGGGATCTGTTGCTATGCTCATCTATTATGGCATACATCCTAGTAGCTTCCTCAGGTTGACCCTTTGGGTATATCTTGACTAGGCATATCTTAGTGCAGCATTTGTGATCTAAGCCTTCTCCACAGACTTCTGTGCATGAAGAAGAAATGTTAGCTGTGGCTGGAGCATGACCTTGTTGCTCCCTGCCATGACTTGAGACAGGGCTGGAGGTAGGAGGCTGCTGTGAATTGTCTGAAGGTGGGCCTGGATGCATAGCTGTAACATGTCTGTCGCTACTGCATTCTGTGCACTTGATGACAAGTTTACAGTCTTTAGCAAAATGTCCATAACAAGCACCTGTAGCATATTCCAAGTTTCTGAAGAATCTCCCTGCACTCTTGTAACATCTTTGCCCTAAGCCCACAACATTTCTTTAGGGGGTGAGGCTTCTTGCGAATAGAGCACTGACGATTAGGGTCTTTATCTCTGTCACCCGAATCGCTCTGGTGAGCAGGAAAGGATACGGGGGGTGAGATGTCTGTCCTTTTAACAGATATTGCTCTATTGAAGTTTTTACGTTTAGCTGCTATGTTATCATACCTTGATGGAGATGATGATGATGAAGCAGGCAAGTTGGGTTCACTGAAGCTGAAGCTGGGATTGTTTCTCATCCAGGCTTGATCACCGATGAACCTGCAAAAATATGCGAATAGAGGAAAAGATATGTTATAGTCTCTTTTTTACCTTGAACCTTGTTGTGCCCATTTCTCTTGCAGGCCTTATGGCAGTTTAGACACCACTGGATTGACACCATGAGCAGTGTCCAGGAAGATTAGTCCAGGTAGACCTGCGTCTGTCTTTGCCAACTCCAGTTCCATGAGAAGATCACTCAGATCTTGGAGCTTGCGATAGTCTTTGTTCCCTATTTTTGGGAAGTTTTGCAGTCTCTTGAATAGAGCGCATTCTATGGCTTCAGAGCTACCATAGGCTGGCCCAAGTCTTGCCCATGCAGCAACAAGACCTGCATCTGGGTGGTCAACATGCACTGTTCTCAGTCTTTTAACACGATCTGCAGATTCTGGCCCCAGCCACTTTATGAGTAAATCAAGTTCCTCCTTGGTGGTAAGGTTGAGATCAGCAATAGCAGCTTTGAAAGTTGATCTCCAGGCCCTGTAGTTTTCCAGTCATCAAACCTTGAGAGGGTAATGTTAATGAGCTCACGGTGTACCATATATCTGGCAAAATCATTCAAGTCTAATCTCTCACTCATCGGTGCCAAAGTAACTTTTGGAACCCCTCGGGTGTGAAAGTTTTCTGGTGAAATAGGGTGAGGTTTACCAGGATGAAATGATGTTGCAGGAGCTTTAACTGTGGTGTAGTCCCTAAGGCTTGTGCTGGCTGTGGCTTGACACTAGAAGTCACCTTGTTGTCAGCAAGAGGTGATGCGGTTTGCTGCATAGGTACACTTGTATTGTAGACTTGAAGAGGCTCAGGCATTCGGAGCTGAGAGGTCTCTGTGTTGAGAGTCAGAACAGTGTTGTTAGTAAGACGTACAGGAGATAACTCTGTATCATTGCAAACATTATGCTTTAGTACATATTCACTGGTGCGTTCAACTGGGTCTTGCAGTTCTGCTGGGATGGACCAGTCTGAGTTAGCACTTTCTCCCATCACTTGTTCAGCCTTGCTAGGGCAACTGCTTCCTCCTTTTCCATCTGCAGAATCTTTAATTGGGTATCTGCCTCTGCTTGTTGAGCTTTCATCTTTGCCTTTTGTGTTTCTATTTCTGCTTGTTGAGTTTCCATCTTTTCCTTTTTGTGTTTCTATTTCTGCTTGTTGAGCTTTCATCTTTGCCTTTTGTGTTTCTATTTCTGCTTGTTGAGTTTCCATCTTTTCCTTTTGTGTTTCTATTTCTGCTTGTTGAGCTTCCATCTTTGCCTTTTGTGTTTTTATTTCTGCTTTCTTTCTGGTAAAGGAGCTTCACACTTTATTTGCATCCAGACTTGCACGGGCCTCTATTAGCTTGTCGCTTAATGTTGAACTTCTGGAACGAGAGGATCTAGAAGAACGTGCAGTGTGCTTGGTTGATGTGGATCTGTGAGATCTGGTCTCCTGCAGTTAAGCAATGCGGAGTTCTGCCTTACACTGGGCATTTTGCACTAAGAGATCCCTTTGTTGGTTTAGTGCATCAGCCATGGTCAGTTCTGCTGAAGAGTCCTCTATATTACAGTCCTGCAAGAAAGCTGTGTATTTTGCAAACCGCCACTGGTAGCGTTCGTACGCGGCAGATAGGTGATCTATAGAGTTTCTTAGTTCAGCTGGATGATCATTAAAGTGTGACAAAACTGATATGCAGTGTGAAGTTATGTACCATAAGTCTGACAGATTGCTGGAGAACTCATCTCTAGTGGTTTCATAGTTTACTCTGAGTTTCTGTGTAGGTTTTATTTTTACGTTTGGGTCTTACACTCTGTTCGGCAATATCTGCAAAATCTGTTCCCTGTACATCTGCGGGTTCAGAGGCATGATGAATCTGCATTGGTTCAGCCACAAAAGGGTGCTCATGGCACTGTCTCTTTAAGAAGACGAACAGCAGCTTAGACAGGTGGGGTAATGCAGTTCAATGTAGAGAAACAGTTTTTAACATTCACATGAGGTGCAGTAAACTCGTGCAACCATGTGCTTCACAAGATGGCGGATGGCACTGAGCTTGATTGCAGATCAGGCACATACATATACACAGCAGGCTGTGGGAATTCTATACATCTTTTAACTATTCTGACGCTGATTGTTGTGAAGCAACTTATCCCTTGTGAGACCTCTATGCCTGGCCCGTAAAAGATATAATCACTGAGGACAATCCTCATCAGATAGTTTGAACTCAACAAATACATCCACAAAGGTGCTTTTATTCTGAACATCAGGTTACAGCAGATAACAGGATACAAACAGATGAATAGGTTTTAGTATTTATGCGGTCAAAAGATAATATTGCCTGTAGCTTACAGTGCAGAATATATGTGCCCTGCTACATGTGGCTTGTAGCTGCATCCATGACACAGGAAGTACAATCACAGGAAAAAGGGTGGAGAATTACAAATAAAGGAAGTGTGTCATAACATCTGTGAAAAGAAACATGAGAAAACAAGTGCATTACCACAAAAGGTCACTAGATGGAAGCATGTGAACTAAATATAAACGTCCATAGAAAATGGTTAAGGAAAATCTATATAAATTCTATGCCCCGTTGGTCTGACAGCAATCAACCACACCTTCTGGTCTGGAATCAATGTCTCCACCTCCTGGCTGGTCTGTTCTTCAGTCCAGGTGTCCCCAGGGAGCTCAATCACTGCGATTGACCCCGGCCGGGTGCCTTCTTCACGACACCACTGTGTCGCAGCAGCAGAGCCCATCCTGGCGCTTGTAGGGGTACGGTCTGCAGGAGTAGATTGCAGAGTACCAGAAAATCCCAGACGAGCCCCCCCCACATGTAGCGATACCCCCAAAGGAGCTGCTTTTGTTTGTTTAGTCCGTTACTCTGCCTCTCAACCCCAAAAACAGCCTCAGCTCCCTCTGGCACACCTGGCAATAGTGTAAATGCAATCACTAATGAGAAGCACACACCTTATGATAAAACACAGAAATTGTCTTTACTGTAATATTTCTATGGAAGAATAACAGGCAGTAACAGTATATATTCAAGTAATCAACTAGAGAGCAATAACTGAGATTCAAGAGCAAAATAGCTCTCAATCCTATATTCAAGCTGCTTTCAGGGGATTCCAAACCTGAGAATGTCCCCAAAAGCAGAGGCACACTTAAATGGAAAATAAAACACAATATCACACTTTAAATCAGATTGGTTACCTTTACTCAGGTTGGCTCTGAGTCCAGACAGAAGAAGAGCAGAATCACCCTCTTTATGGCAGGCCTCTCTCTCCTGTCCCCTGACACCACAGGCCCAACTTTAAACACTTTATTCAAATCAACATGCAATGGCTTAGCCTCCTAGATAAGCTGTCCCACACACCCACTGCATATACAGAGCCCTGAATACATGTGTGCAGATCCGTATGGCACTAGTAGCTTCAGTCCTTTTGAAGAAACAATAAAACTTTGTGTCTTTAGCTAGCCACTTTTGTTGGTGAATTTAAACTCCTGGATAGCAGGGCCAAACAACACAACTGGCCCAGATTATCAAGTGAGGCAGGCAGGATCTTTCTCAGCAAGGTGAAAGGACAATGATGTCCCCAGGGATGGATGGCCTTATCCTTTATCCCTGTTGCACTACAAGTGTCAGCAAGATGACTACCAGCAATAATGTCTGTATACAGTGTTTAATTAACTCCTTCTGTGGTGCTATGTCCCTGGTACCTGCAAATGGGCAAAAGCCCCCTCACCCGGATCTTGCGATCAAGGCCCAAGCGAACATCCTGGAACAGGCAGGCTCTCCTGGCAACCCGACCTGACACCCCACACTGCAATGCTTCACCGTCTGTGCAGGTGCACCTGGATGAGCACCTGGGATTCCCATCTCTCAGGCTGGATGTGGTGGAGGCCTGAATTGAGCGATTAAATCACCTGAGAGACAGCATCTCTCCCTCAGGTCTGATCTCTTTCTCCAACTCGTGCTGACTGCAAACTCCTCAGAGAATCAAAATGGAGTATCACCTTTCCTGCCAGCAGAGCATGCTGGGATTTGTAGTCCTGCTCTTTAAAAGTCAGTGAGGCCGCTCTGTGGCAAGACTTCATATTCAAGAGTCCTTTGCAGTTGCTTCCTGCAGCTTAGTACAGTCCCTGTCATTGGCTGCTGTAACTGTGTCTTTAATTGGCTCCTCTCCTGCCAATAGGAGCATATGGGAGGCTGCAGAGTGAACAGCTCTGTGTAAGTCAGTGAGGAGAGGGAGGGGGTGAAAAGCCCATGCAAGGACTGACCGGCAGCTCTGTCCTTCTTTCGGGCTGGAAAGCCTGTATACATCGGGGCGGCCAGCTTGGTGGGGCCGCGGGTTACAGAGTGAGGCACCAGCTACATAATTATTTATTTTTACTCTGCATTCCAAATTCAGCTTTTTTTTTTTTAACATGTGATCAGCAGCAGAAGACTAGAAGCTCCTCCTGCTTATGTTTCCCTGCAGACAGGCTGGTAAAGATGTGGGTCATGTGACAGCTGTTTATCGATTAGGAAAAAGGTACTTAGATTTATTTTTTATTAAAATAATTATAGTGCTATCATCCACATACAGAATAGAAGGGATATTGTAAATTAAATAGTGTGTGTTTAGCACTTCTGTAATATGCTTCCCATATACAGAACAATTTTTGATCTTTGCGCATTTTTCAGTTTTAAATTTGAGTCTCAGTATTAAATACAGTGAATATTACTTTTCTTCTTTTGATCTCCTGTAACATTTTTGTTTGCAGGTGGCAAATCATGTTTCTTTATCAATGATTTATTATTAAAGTGGTTCTAAAGTCATAAGTCACCATACACCTTCTGCAGCAGCAGCAACTGCAAAATAACTGAAAATTTAAGTCAAATGCTAGCAAATGGGAATGCATACAAGCCTGGGTTTGATCTTGTGATAAATTTGCCTCTATGACTTCAGATTTTGAATGCTGCCTGCTATTTTTTATTTCTGAAAATGCCTGCACATTGAAAGGATCATATCTGATTCAGCAAATTTCATTTTAAAAAATAAATTAATTTTGCTGCTCAGATAAGCTTGTTTGCTGTCCATTATGGTGAAAATCAATACAAGAGCCTTATATCTTTGTCATTGTGGACTCCAAAATGGTATGTTCAGTAATCCCCGTAGTTATTAGTAGTCTGTTCTGCTCTGCAGAGAGAGCATGTAGCCTGTGGCTGTAGACAGTTTAGACAAAGTACTGACAAGACATTCTGTAGCGTCTAGCTGCATGTGGGTTTGCATGTGGCTTTAGACAAGCACAGGATGTGTGATAAGGCAGCTTGTAGCCAGTGGTTATAGGTTAGAAGAAAATTGTATGTAAATTGGGGCAGCCCTAAATAATTACAGAAAATCTGTCACAAGATTAAATATTTTGGGCAGTCATCATACCTATGCATTGCAGTAACTACAAGTAAATTGCATGTTACCACAATGCTGCTCCATTCACTGTGCATTGCCAATAATTTTGAATGGCAACTTAAAGCGGAACTCCACTGTATCTGAGCACTGAAAACCAAAAGCACTATTTAATTAATTTTAATTAATATTCAAAGCAAACTCACCCATCCATCCATCTCTGTGCACTATTTTGCTGAGAAATCACTTGCAAAAACGCCCCCTAGCATTTCTGGCTGTGGCCAACTTGAGTAAGGGCAGATGATTCATGTAGCATTTAATTCCTGGAATCCATCCGCACTTAGTTCAGGCATGCAGGCAGGAGGGTATGCTTAGCTGAGAAAACCCCCTCCTCTCCTCCCCTCCTGCAGACTGCTGGGATGTATGACATCATTTGCCTAGGCATGGAAACTAGGAAGGAAAAGTAAATATGATAGACAGAAAAGTACTTATTTTTATTTTACTAATTTACTAATTTTATTTACTAATGCTAGCAGCATAAGGATTTAAAAGAGTCAATATTGATTGATGGAGTGAAGTTCGACTTTAATGTGCCTTGAAAACGCACCTCAATGCATCTGTGTTTTAGCATACCACAGTGCACATATGAGAACCATCTGTGCATTGTGGTCACTCAAGTTGAAAAAAAAAGGTTCCTTTCTGATATTCTTGTGCGATATGGTGATTTAGAAGCTTATTTAAAATGTATAGACCCTAGGTCGGCAACTCGTTGATCGGGTCTACCTGTCGACTGCGCGCAGGTGACAAGTAGACCATGAACAGTTCTGCACTGCTGCCCCCGCCTTCTACTTCCAGGTGCCAATCCTTCCACCTTCTGTCTCCAGCCTCCTCCGCTGCACCTCCGGTCCTTTCCTCTGCCTCCCCTCCAGCCTCCTTTGCCGCTGTCATCAGCGGAAAGCGAGAGGCAGCACAGCTCAGGGCGGAGGGCAGGGGGGGGGAGCTGGCCAAATGAACTTTTAAAATTAACCCGCAGGTGAGTGGTTGCTAGGTCCTAAGCAACCAATCACCAGCTTGTTAATATGAAAAAACACTCTGCCAGCTCCCGCCCCCTGTCTAGAACTATGCTGCTTTCCGCTGTGTGCACAGGTGGGATGCTATGGAACACTGGGAGGGAGGGGGTTCAGAGATCACTGCTAGGGGGGGAGAGCACACTACTGTGTGTGTGTGCGGGGGGTGATGTGAAAGAAGCAGTGAACACTGCTATGGGTGGGGCCACCAACATAGTAGTGTCTTCTACCACCCTTCACATCACCCCCCCCAAACCCTACATTCAGAGCATATTGCACTCTTGAACCCTGCATTCTGAGAGTAACGCACTCCTGATCCCTACATTCTGAGCGTTTTACAAATGGTTTCCCCACTAAGGGCGGGACTTTAGAGGCATGGACTGAGGGACACCAAGTATCATAAAACAATACAAAAAGTTTATTAATTACATATTTTATCAAAAAAGACACATAATATATATAGACATAAATAAGAAAAATCTGTGCAGATAAGTTCAAAGGTGCATAACATTACAGAAGAGTCACAGATAAGTATGCACATAGAATATAGTCATATATAAAATTAGAAAATGCATACAGTATTTTCCTACGCATTACGGAGAAAAAAAACTCCTTCCTCAGGGATATTCTGATATGCATTTGATTCTAAATGTAGCAATCTAGAATATAAAAGAAGAACATATTTTCAGCCACAAAAATTACATACTTTAGCAGTGTCTCTCCATCTAAACAATGGCAGTAGATGGATCCAGACAAAGATAAAAATAGATAAAAGATGTGTATATATATATATATGCACTGCTTGATACTTACACGCCAAACACATAGTCGCAGACAACGGATCACATAGAGGTGGCCGCATGGCCACAAAGATGCAAGTAGGTAAAAAAAAGGAAAGGCTTCCAGGTGGCTGGGGGAGTGGATATAGCGGACACCCAATATGCAGCCCGGGACCGCAACAGCTGGAGGCTAGGGGATGTAATGAAAAACGGTTCAAAGAATGGTTGCAAAGGTCTACAATTATGTTTAGAGTCATTATAGTAATTTCAGTGGGGCCAGAAACCTCACATACAGAGGTAGGCCTGGGGGTTGAACAAAACATTAGTCCATATTTATACTAGTGGGGATCTTCCCAAATAGGTTTTTTAACATAACCATATATCATACTAACAGAGAAGTAATGATGCTAAAAAAATATATAAAATTCAAAAAAACTATATACCTTCAAGGAGTGCTGTGTGTATACGGATGGGGACAAACTAAAATAACACCACGGACTTCAGGGGACAGGCAAGTTAGAGACCCCAATGGCAAAAAGATGAAAGGTAACAGGGATAAGTGCAACAAGGGTCCATGTTGCAGTCAAAGTTAGCAGGTTACACAGATCTATGGCGACTCATATATATAGATTTTCCAGGGAGCCGGTCTGTAAGCAGCAAACAAAACATACACATTATCAAACAGTTTGAGCTGAGAGAGGTATCATCATAATAGGCCAAGTTTTAAACTCTCATCTGAGAGCAAGGAGCCAAAAAAACAAAAAGATACCAAAAATGTGCTTTACCTGAAGTCCTGTATGGCTGGTGTGTGTTGCCCCATCCCATCCACAGTCACAGTACTAGTGCTGCGTTCACTAAATTGCTATTAAATAGCAATCAGGCACTACAAGCCCTGCCTACAAGATAGGTGTGTGTGATAAGAATCACCCACACCCATCATAATGCTGACACCACGGTCCCCCGAGTGCGCGGCGCACGGCACCACCCCCTGCCCACAACCAAGATGGTGGTGCGGGAGGAGTGACGCCATGCGTCGCGCTGCCACCGGAACGCAGGCGCGGCCGCCCAGAGATCCAAAGGGGACAGACTGGAGAGGTCAGTGTTGCATCTCCTAGCAACACTGCGGCGCCTGCGCAAACGCTGGCAACCACAATGCCAGTCATGCGATCGAGGAGATGGAACAGGAATGCCAGAGGGGAGACTAGGCATTCAAAGCCCTGATGGTGGACTCAGGAGGGATATGTGCCCACCAAAGGATCTGGGAAGCCACATGAAGTTGCCAAATGGGCAGAGACTGGGCGGAAACTGTCCAAAACGGCCCCTACGTGCCGGACTGCACACAGGGGAGTCGCATAACTCACTAAGCCCCCAAGGCCATAATAGAATAGAGAAAGAAGGAAAGGACGAGGGAAACTGACAAAAAAAAAAAAGGGAGAGGGGGGAGAAACAAACGAGGAAAGTACAAGTAAGGAGGCAAAATTGGTCCGCAGTCTGCAACATAAGTCTGAGTGGGAGTGGCATGCAAACCAAGCAGCTAATATAGGGATAAATATGAAGCATGGTATGAGGGTACCAATAGGGAAATAGGCAGTTGAACTGTATAGGTACAGTTGATATATCGTGTATATATAGAATGAAGAATAGTCACTTCTTAATTCCTCCAGACACAAATCCCTCCAGGAAGGGCCTGTAATTCATGGCCTCGTTGAGACCTGGAAAGGTTGTAGCCTGAAGCAGGAAAATCCATTTTAGTTCTTTTTGTAGTAGGATTTTGTTCCAGTCCCCCCCCCCTAAGATTGGGATGTACTCTATCCAAGACAACAAACCTGATCTTGGGATATACACTATTGTGCAGGGATAGAACATGCAGCCCCAAGGGGAGGTCTGGAGTGCATTTCCTCATGCTCCAGATATGTTTAGACATCCTGGGGCGTAACTCTACCTTGGTTTTACCCACGTAAAAAGAGCTGCAGTCGCAGAGTAGTAAATATACCCCCTGGGTTTTGCAGTTGGCAAAGTGCGCTGCTTTGAATGGCCTACCATTTGGCAAGATGCATGTGGGCCCCACCTGTAGGAACTGGCAAAAGCTATTATATTGTAAAAGTTATGTATATGTGCCTTTATTTTTACAGGGGTCACCTCGGTTCTCGCCTCTTAACTCACTTTGAACAATACAGTCCCTAATTGATGTTGCACGTTTAAAGGTGATGAGTGGTTTAGTTGACACGAATCTGCCCAGGTGGGGGTCCATGGACAGAAGGTGCCAATATTTTTGCACAATATTACGAATTTCATTATGTTAATTAGAATAGGGTATTATTATACGAGTTACATTGTCCTTTTGACCACCACTTATTGTTTTTTGGGGATATAGAAGTTCATATCTGTTTTTTTCCAGATCCCTGCATTCTGAGCATAACGCACTCCTGAACCCTGCATTCTAAGCGCAACGCACTCCTGATCCCTTCATTCTGAGCGTAACGCACTCCTGATCCCTGCATTCTGAGCATAGCGCACTCCAGACCTCTGCATTCTGAGCGTAACACACTCCTGATCCCTGCATTCTGAGCGTAAGGCACTCCTGAACTCTGCATTCTAAGCATAACGCACTCCTGATCCCTGCATTCTGAGCATAAGGCACTCCTGATCCCTGCATTCTGAGCGTAAAGCACTCCTGATCCCTGAATTATGAGCGTAACGCACTCCTGATCCCTGAATTATGAGCGTAACGCACTCCTGAAACCTTGCATTCTGATTGTAATGCACTCCTAAACCCTGCACTGTCTTGTAATACTTATTTTATTGTCCACAAACACTGCGTTTGTGATCTACGTTTGGGGTTAACAATGTATCATCAGTAGATCGCAGTAGATCACGAAGGCAGTACAATTTGAACATGGTACAGGAAACACACATGAAACATGCCTTTGTGGCACCGCGTTCTGGTGTGAACTGGCCCTAACAACAGGACTTGGGGCCCCATGATCTTTGACTTCATTAGTATTGTTCAAGTAGATCTCCATCTCTCTAAGGTTGCCTACCCCTGGGATAGGCTTTCCTAATGCAGTGTATGAGGTAATGCAGTATTGTACCAGATGGGTGTGAAGGGGGCCACAAAAAAAGTATTAACTGTAAAGATATCGAAGGCCCCTTGCCCCGCCCCGCCCTAAGAAAAGGGAGCCTTGACTGCTAGATGTTTGGCAACCAAGCGGGGCGTCAACCTAATCAGGGAGTTGGAGTGGCTCCATTGGAATTGGCTAATGGCACAAGGTGACTGGGTGGAGCCGGAAGTCTAGAAAAGGCTACGCAGAGGCACGTCCCACTACTTTCCAGAGAATTTGACGTCACAAGAGTTGGCCTCCCCTGCGTTCCTGCCTGACTCGCCATGGACACTGACGCCTTGATTGAGAGAGACAGGGATCTGCTAGAGGGAGGTCAAGCTGACTGGCTCCTGCCTTTACTCACTGGTGAGACTGTTTCCCCGGCCCTCACCTTGCCTCCCATTGATGCTTCCGGGGCTGGCAGGCTGCCAGCTTCCAGGGCCTTCAGGGCCACCTGCCTACCCTCCAGACTGAGCCCCAGCCCCCCTAGGACCACATCTCGTGCCTCTAGGATGGATAGCGGCGCCACTGGCATGGATGGTGCTGGCTCCTCTTCTCACCTCCAGCCCCGTGCTGCACGTGGATCTCTGAATGCTTCCAGTTGCGGCCACGGCTCTCTTAGACCCCCCATACAGCTCAGCAGCGTCTCCCCCGCTCTAGAGCCCCGCTGCACTTTGCGGGTCATCATCGGGTGGCCGCCTGGGCTCGCACTGCATCCCCTCCAGATACAGTCCCCTGCGATCAGCTCTCGGCACCCTGCAAGGCTGGAGCTGCTGCTAATGTTTCTCTCCCCTCTCCCAGTGCCGTGCGGTTGGCGAGCAACGTTATCGATTGTGGGGCTCTCCCCTCCACACAGCAGGAGGTTTCCAGCTCCCTGGCAGGCCTCCGCCCGCTCCCTGGCTCTTCCTCCAGTGTCTCTGCCTCTCCCCCCCTCGCATGGTGCCGCGGGGCACGCAGGCTCCTAGCTCCCGGGCCCACCTTGGCCCGCTTCCTGGCTCCTCATCTGCTCCTGCTGCTTCCCACGCCTCCTCAAGTGACCATGCCACTGTCCCTCTGCCTGGGCTCACCGATCACTTGAGGCAGAAGGCTCCAGCGCTGCTAGGTGAGTTTTCCTGTGCTGCACTGCCACCTGCTGGCCACTACACTCACCGACAGTCTGTGTTTCTTCCCTTTGATCTGAGCTACTCCCAGCATTCTCTTCCCTCTGCACTTCCTCCCAGGATCAACTGTCTGTCACCTGGGCTTCAGCATCCGCATCCAGCTCCTCCTGCCGGCGACCACCTGTGGCAAAGGACCACACCTGATGGATCTCCGCTGAGTTCCCCTGCTCAGCCTCCATTGCATGAGTATGACTGTGGGGTGGTTTGGGGTAGCAATTCTTGCGCTTTTTCTACTGACGACTGCATCCTTAGTGTGGTAAAATCGGTATTGCTGCATTTGGGTATTACGTCAGGCGTGGCGCCCTCATCATCCTGAGGGTCTGGTTTTCATCTGGGTGGCCCCCTATGGTCTGTTTCACCAGTGGGTTTGCACCTGCCACAGGACGTCAAGAAAAAATTTGGCACTGTGAGTTCATTGACGTACTGATGCTGGTGCCTTTTGACAGGGAGACAGTGGATAAGTCTAGGCGAATCGATCTGAATGTTCAGGCTGAAAAGACGAAGCAGCTTCCTCGCACATTTGGGAACTGGCTGCAGGGTTTCTGCGCCTATGCAGGGGTGCTCTGTGAGAAGTTTCAGGAGCTGGGCCCTTCTCTCTTCGAATACATGGATCTCATTTGGGGGGGCGTACAAAACGTATGGAGGGCAGTGCTGGTTCAATTATGACACCCAGTTTCGCCAGAGGATGGCTGCCCAGAAAGACCTGCATTTTGACTGCCAGGATGGGAGTCTTTGGCTGCTACTCATGCCACATAGACCGACCGCCTTTCAGTCCTCTGCCGGTGCTCTTGCTGGAGCATCAGCATCATCCAAAAAAGCATCTGCTGGATGTTTAAGTGGTACACCTCGTGTCGCTTTAAGCACAAATGTTCTACTTGTGGAGGGGCTCACCCAGCGGTCTGCTGTTTTCGGAAAACAAAAGGGCCCCAAACGACTAAACAGGGTTACAGAGCCGACCTTCCTAAGCCGGAGGACGCCGGTGAGCATCACAAGGATGCTTCACTGGCTCGCCCAGTACCCCCTCAGTAGGGAGGCATCGATCCTGCTGGTAGGTTTTTCCCAGGGATTTTGGATTCCTTTTGTGCTGTCGGACTAGCCGACAATGTCCAATAATTTGGACTCTGCAGCATGGTTCGAGTCCGTGGTAGCTGACAAAATCGAGAAAGAGTTACTAATGGGCTGCATGGCGGCCCCGTTTGACCTCCCTCCATATCACAATTTGCAGTTTTCCCCGCTTGGCGTGGTGACCAAAAAAGATCCTGGCAAATTCCAACTTATCCATCACCTTTCCTTTCCATCAGGTTCTTCTGTTAATGACGGTATTGACAAAGAGGAGTCTCAGGTGCTATATGCCTCTTTCGACACAGCGCTTGGTCTGCTAAGGTCTGCAGGTGCTTCTGCCCTCCTGGCGAAGGTGGACATAGAATCTGCCTTTCGCCTCCTGCTCATCCACCCGGACTGTTTCCATCTCCTGAGTTGTTTTTTCCAGGACAGTTACTACGTTGATATGTGCCTCCCCATGGGATGTGCCATATTGTGCTACTATTTTGAACTTTTTAGCTACTTCCTAGAGTGGGTTTTAATTCAGTTCTCTGGCTTACACTCGGTTTTACACTACCCGGACAACTTTTTGTTTATAGGTCCATCGGGTAGCGAAGAGCCCAACTCGCAGTTGGAGTTCTACATGGATGCAACGGGCTCCTGGGGTTTCGGTGCCTTCTTCCAAGGTGCTTGGTCTGCTGAACCCTGGCCGGCCTCATGGCCGGCCTCAACTAGATTTGTTACGGAACATGACATTATTGGAACTCTTTCCCATCGTGGTTGCAGTGGAATTGTGGGGTATTGCGGATCAGGCGTGTGATTTTTTTGGACAGATAATATGAGTGTGGTGCAGGTTGTAAACCACCAATCCGCACGTTCTCCCCCAGTAGTCTCACTGTTGCGTTTCTTAGTTCTTAGATGCTTACAATTGAATGTGTGGCTTAGGGCGAAACATATCCCTGATGTTTCTAATGCTATCGCTGATTCCCTTTCTCGTTCACAGTTCGACCGTTTCCGCTCATTGGCCCCGAATGCTTCTCCAGTGGGCCTCCCTTTCCTGAAGTTCTTGTGGACCCTCATTTCCGAAGCCTGTTAGATCACGTCGGTACCTCACTCTTTCGAAATACGTGGGTGGTCTATAGGTGGATTTGGACTGATTGGGTGTCTGTGCTTAGCGGTGAGTTCCTCCTTACCTCCCCACAGGACAGGCGCTTGGCTCTCTTCTCCTATCTTGTCCACCTGCAAGAAGAGAAGGTCTCTGGTTTGACAGTGGGTACTGCTCTCTCTGCTCTCTCCTTTTGGTTTAGGCTCCTTGGCTGGGAAGACATCACCAAGGATTTTGTTGTTCAGAGGGTTTTGAAAGGATGGAGACGTTTGACTTGCTTCCCCGACTCCTGATGCCCTGTGTCGGTCCAAATTCTAACAAGTGTAGCGGTACCCCTGCTAGCTGTAGCTGATTTGGTTACATAGCAATCCGCCAATTACCCTGCTGACATACTTCCCACGATTAATTAAAGCAAAGAACCGTCAGTTTCATGGTTTTGTTATATTTTTTGCAGGATACAACTTGGATGGGAGAAGGATAATATAGCCCATAGCATTTAGCACATTGCAAGTTGTAATTAGTTATTCAGTGGCAGTGGCCTTAAAAGAAACTTGATACACTGCTTGCACCCCAGTCTCTTTCATTTGAATAACTCTGCTGCAGACTATTACTCCTGCTTTCCTTGTACAAATCCTTACTGCAAAACATTCTGATATTCGATTTCTTCACATTTATTCGAACAAAGAACAATCACTCTGAATAACTCCTCCTTGTAGACCATGATGGGCTTGTCCATGCGAATCAAAGAGCCAGAAGTGCACACTGCTTCTCCCCGATGGCCCAGAAATTCAGACAGCCAAACAGTCTTTGGAAGACGCTACCATTATGCTAACCAGGCCAGAGATAACACGGTACCTCCCCCCGAGGACCTGACACATGGCAGTAAACGGACCACTGCTTTCAGCCAGTCCAAGGCTATTATCACTGTGTTCCCCAGCCACAGCATTCTACACGGACCTTTCTCTAGGAGGATAATAGTTCTGTGTCCCCGGTCACAGAACGCTGCTCTACTCTCCTCTGCTTGACTGCTACTTCTTCCTTCCAGATCTCCTCCAGCATGCAAGTCCTGTGTTCCCCGGTCACAGCAGCTTGATACTTCTTTAAGAATGAAGATCTTTATCTTAAGCTCCCTCCTGGCGGTTCCCCCATCCCTCCTCCGCGCATGGCACATCCCCACGTGGGGACGCCCGGAACAGCAACTCAGTACTCCATTGTCTGTTCCTTCTTTCTAGAACTCCTCCTGGAAGCATGTGACCCCAGCTTATATGAGAGGCCTGCCCCCTGCCAATACCGCAAGATAATTGGTCAGGGCTCCTCACATGAGCTGCCTGACACTCAGATCTCAAGTCCAACCCCTCTTCCAGAACCATTAATCTGAAAGCAGGGGAGGCATCACTGAGTCAGAGCACAGGTCACCACACCCCCACTACAGTGAACACTCCCAGTCCCAAATCAACCAGGCCCAGCCTAAAGCACAGGCCTGGCTAAATTTACCTGCACTTGGGCTGTAAGCTAAAGAAATACTACTCTAGCACCTACCTTAAGGTAGAGGGTGCTACACAAGTATTTTGTCGATTTTACCTAGGGTTTGTTTTTCCTCCTATGGGGCTCTCCTGTTCCAGCTTGCCTTTTCCTGGGCATTCTTTGGCGCTTTTCAGATCAGCGAGCTGGTTTCCAAGGACAGACATTGCATGGGTGGAGTTTTGGCCGAGAATGTACTTACCTCTGATTCTTCTGTCTCTATTCTTTTGCTCACTTCTAAAATGGACCATTCTTCAAAAGGTAGGAGCGTAGTTCTCAAGGTCTGTGGGGGCCCCTTTTGCCCGGTTCGCTAATATTCTTCATTTTCTGCTGTTCATCCTCCTGCTTCCGTTTATCTGGTTCATGCTGATTCCTCCAATCTCAGCAGGTTTCAGTTCCTTCGGGTTTTCCGCCTTTGTCTTTCTCAGTTGGGCCTTCCTCCAGCACGCACTCTTTTCGCACTGGCGCAGCCACCGCTGTTCACAGGATGGGTTTTTCAGACGAGGAGCTGCAGCACTTGGGTAGGTGGGATTCTTCATGTTTTTCCCTGTATGTTCGTCCTTATCTTTTGTATTGATTTCAGGTTCCCCTCCAGTTTGGGTTTGGATCATCGGCGATTCTTTTGTGTACTGGGCTGCCCGACATGCCTCCAACAGACGCTATGGGAGGAAACTTGGACTTTCTTTCGCAGTTGCCAGAATACGCTGGTGTGGCTTACGTGGGCTTCATTGGGCTCAAATGTTGCCTGAGCTGTTGAACCTCAGGAAATTTGTACATGGTCCAATTGTCCTTATCATACACTCTGGGGGGAATGACGTAGGCCTGTCTCCTTCTGTGGACCTAATTTCGTCAATTAAACGTGACATTGCTCATTGTTGTGCCACGTTCACCAACCTGACTGTTGTCTGGTCTGAAATTATTCCCCACTGGGTGATGTTGACCATGCCCCCTAAAACGTCACAGTCCCAGCATGCCCAGGGACTGTGACATCATAAGGGGGCGGGATCTCCGCCTATATAAGTCACAACGGAGCGCTCAGAGAGCAGTCCAGTCGGAGAGAGCGTCGTGTCAACATCTGGAGAAGAGAAGAGGGAAGAAGACAAGAAGACCAGAAGTCCGGACCTCCGCTGGCAAAAGAGCGGCCTGAAGACAGCGGAGGAGCCGGCCGAAGAACTGGAACACCGGGAGAAGAGGCCGGAGAGAGCGGAGAAGAACCAACCGGATGCCGGGAGAAGAGGAACTGGAGGGACCCCCCGAAGCCGGAAGAAGACCCCTGAAGCCAGAGGAAGACCCCCCCCCGGAGCTGTTTAATAAATTTAATCCAAAAAACTATGTCTGCGCTAAACCAAGGATCAATAACCATGTGCAAAAAGCAAATATGAACATAAAAATTACAAATAAAAATATTTAAAAAAAAAAAATGTATAAGAAAAAAATATATATAAAAATTTTAACAATCATATGTGCTATCAATCTGTGATAAATAATTAAAGTGCAACATGCATAAAATATAAAGTCCAAGTGCTCATAAAAGTATCAAAGGTGTGTTCACTCCTCCAGTGAGGTGATATATAAATTTCATAAAGTTCATAAATGCAATTATACGCAATTGTTCCTTATATTGCATAACCTTTATTAGGATGGTGCACTCACGCACCTACACAATGTGAGTACCCCTATGAAGGGAAGTGTTTTTTTACAATAAATTGTTGAACCTATTACACTATGGAGTTTCTTTTTTTCCCTATTTTATGAATCGTGATGATATTTGAGCAAATTGGAGGTCAGCGTCTATATACCCTTTTGAGCCGAGGAGTGGCTCCCATGTGTTTTCAGACATAGTTTAGTTACTGTGTCACACGCTTAGAGGTGAGCGCATATGCTGTTGGGGGTCACTGGAGAGCACTGAAGCATGCTATATATCCCTGTATACACGATTTTGGATGAGCACGATGGATAACACTGATGATGGACATTATATCTATGCACTTTGATTTTTGTCATTTATGAATATTGCGTTTATGAACTTTATGAAATTTATATATCACCTCACTGGAGGAATGAACACACCTTTGATACTTTTATGAGCACTTGGACTTTATATTTTATGCATGTTGCACTTTAATTATTTATCACAGATTGATAGCACATATGATTGTTAAAATTTTTATATATATTTTTTTCTTATATATTTTTTTTTATATATATTTTTATTTGTCATTTTTATGTTCATGTTTGCTTTTTGCACATGGTTATTGATCCTTGGTTTAGCGCAGACATAGTTTTTTGGATTAACTTTATCACTTACACGGATATGAAACGTGGTTAGTGTTTGCTGCTTGCCTTCATTAGGACATTCACCCTTGAGGCATTAACCCATTTGTGGCTCGCAAGACCTTTCTATATATTTTTCTGTTTAATAAATTATTTAAAAAACCTGTGCAGTGTGTTTTATTATTGACACTTTTTCCCTAGGTGAATGGGTAGGGGTACCATGTACCCCATACTCATTCACATAGGGTGGGGGGCCAGGATCTGGGGGCCCTCTTATTATAGGGGGCTCCCGGATTCCGATAAGCCCCCCGCCCTCAGACCTCGACAACTAACGGCCCGGGTTGTCGGGAAGAGGCCCTTGTCCTCATCAACATGGGGACAAGGTGCTTTGGGGTGGGGGGGCCCCCCTCCCCCAAAGCACCCACCCCTCATGTTGAGGGCATGCGGCCTGGTACAGTTCAGGAGGGGGGGGCTTGCTCGTCCCCACCCCCTTTCCTGACTGGCTGGGCTGCATGCACAGATCGGGGTCTGGTATGGATTTTAGGGGGGACCCCACGCCGTTTTTTTGGCGTAGGGGGGTTCCCTTTATAGCCCATACCAGACCTAAGGGCCTGGTATGACCTGCGACGGGGCTCGCAAGGTGTCAATCTCGCCGATAAAAAAGCGGCAAGATTGACTTTTCTAGTCCCGTCGTACCCTAGTCACGTTCCAAATGAACGGACTTGTCCATGTGTGTGCAAGTCCGTTCATTCTGAAAGTCTGCCGTAACTCCGGCGAAAGTCCGTCGGAAAGACGGGCAGATTTAACCCACCGGCAAGTCCGTCCGTTTTAAAGTCCGGCGCACCTGGCGGACAAAGTCCGTCGGAAAGTGTGCCGGACCAAGTATGCCAGAAAGTCCGATTATGTGTACGTGGCATAAGCTTCTCAGCAGTCAAGACTAATACCTGCCCTACTGTCAATTTGTTGCTCTCTTCAAGAGCTGTGTCTGTTAATGTCTGTTAAAACATTTTCTGCATTTAACACAATGCTGAGAGTGTTTGATGCCTGGTGCCCCAATGTTTGCTGTTGTTCAATCCACCAGCCTTGACCCCATTGACAGGGCACAGTAGTAATAAAGGGGCAAGCATGTGTTGAAGGAAGGGGGTGAAACCAGACATCTGACACACCCGGATATGTATCAGATGCAGAAACTTTTTAGCCAGATAAGCGCTAAAGGCAAAGGATATCAGCAACCTGGAAGGCAGGACAGGTAAGTAAGGATTAGTCCTTCTCATTACAGGCAGCTTTAAAAAAAAAACACATTTTAGTAGAGTAATAAATTTAAGTAAATCCAGTAAATGAAATGCTAATTCCAACTCTCTGACATGGTTTCATGACTACACACATATTTAGGGTGTAACATGAAACATGGTGCTATTTCACAGCCGCCCTCCTTCAAATAACCCCCCCCCCCCACCCACCTGAATCTCAGGGTGCTGCTCCATGCAGGCTTCTGTTGACTTTTGAATCTGGTGCGGCTGTGTTTGGATTTTTAGGGGTTGATTTACTAAAGGTAAATACACTGTGCACTTTGCAAGGTGCAGTTGCACACTGCAAGAGCAGTTGCTCCAGAGCTTAGTACTGTAAATGAGCAGAAGCTCCACTGACTTATATCAACCA
Source organism: Aquarana catesbeiana (assembly GCF_042186555.1). Taxonomy (NCBI): domain Eukaryota; kingdom Metazoa; phylum Chordata; class Amphibia; order Anura; family Ranidae; genus Aquarana; species Aquarana catesbeiana. Next base: position 156,045,449 of record NC_133335.1, read on the forward strand.
ATCATGTGCAAGCAAGCAATTTTTTTTTTCTTGCACGTAATTGGGTATTCTTTGCAAAGCGTAGGTTTACCTCATTTACTAAGCTCTGGAGATTTTCAGAAGTGCACAGTGTACTTGCCCTTAGTAAATCAACCCCAATGTCTTTTTTAGTGGTACCTGTAGGTGCTGTTGTCATATGCTGTAAACGCCAGGAATCAGCAGCAGGGATAGCCAGATCTGCGTGGATACACTCAGGAGACTGAGACCAGACTATGTGTATAGTATTTAAAGTAAGATTTATTTACAGGGAAACCAAAATCCAACTAAACAATAGCAAACAAAAAACAGCAAACGTGAAGATACATGTGAACCATAACCCAAAGACAAAATACCAAACTATAATACAATATATACATCAGTGGAGAAAATAATTACGGTATTTGATCCCCTGCAGATTTTGTAAGTTTGCCCACTTACAAAGAAATGAAAGGTCTATAATTTTAACATAGGTGTATTTTAAATGATAGAGACAAAAATCCAGAAAAAAACACAGAAAACAAATGCTATAAATTAAGTTGCAGTTCAGTGAGTAAAATAAGTATTTGATCCCCAAGCAAAACATGACTTAGTACTTGGTGGAGAAACCCTTGTTGGCAAGCACAGAAGTAAGACGTTTCTTGTAGTTGGTGACCAGGTTTGCACACATCTCCGGAGAGATTTTGGTCCACTCTTCTTTACAGATCTTATCTAAGTCCTTAAGGTTTCTTGGCTGTCACTTGGCAACTCAAAGTTTCAGCTCCCTCCATAAATTTTCTATAGGATTAAGGTCTAGAGACTGGCTAGGCCACTCCATTAACTTAAAGTGCTTCTTCTTGCGCCACTGCTTTGTTGCCTTGACAGTATGTTTTTGGCCATTGTCATGCTGGAAGACCTATCCACGACCCAACTTCAATGTTCTGGCTGAGGGAAGAAGGTTCTCATCCAAGAATTTATGGATTCATGACAAAAATTTTAGACCTTTCATTTCTTTGTAAGTTGGCAAACTTACAAAACTTGCAGGGGGTCAAATAATTATTTTCCCCTCTGTAAATGAGGAACACAGATCACAGGGTAAAACTGGAGATGCAAGGATGGGGGAAACCAGGACCGGGATCAGGAAAAAGGAGAACAGGTACAAGGCAGCAGGGTACAGGATGCAGGGCACAAGCAAAATGAGGACATAGGTGCAGGAATCAGACTCAGGATTTAACAGCAAGCGTGCATCTGGCTGACAGGCAAAATGCTGTCACAAGAGGTACTAGTAGAGGAGGAACTAAATATCCTGCAGCAGCCAGCATTAGGTGAAGACTCATTACTGGAATCTACTGGGAGAAACCTACTGGTGGACACCAGAACTACAACCTCCCACTCAGGGAAGTACAGTGTCACCAGCAGGTGATTCAGGTCCTGACAGTAAGTGACAGCTCACTGGGCTGTCAATTACAAAGCCTAGTCTGCCTTTCTGCGCCTTACCACTCACCTCCCTGATATCATTGATGAACAGGTGTCACTCTTGTCCCAGTACAATTGTAGGCCTGCCAGCGACTGCAGCAATCAGGGTAGGATATGAAGAAGTCCACCCACTTATCGTCTTCTTCCTCAAAGGAGCCACCAGCTGCAGCAGTGTTGCCAACCCCCCGAAGTGAAATTTACTGGCAGAACACCAAAATTTACAAACGGCACCAATTTTTACTGGCAGAAATTCATGAAATTTACTGATGGATCCACATTCTTTACTGGCACTGCAAAAAAGTACCTAAAATTACTGTTTTAGTGCTAAACACTGCAAATATCAGTATTTGAACTATAAACACATAGCTAGTGCTATTAGCAATGTGTTTAAGTAAAAAAAAAGTAAAAAAACATATTTCTCAATTTACATGAAGGTCAGGATACTATAACCCAGCCAGCACAGAGTCCTCCCTTACATCAGAGTCTGCAAGATGGTGACCAGAGACCACCTTCCGCAGAGTGAATACACTAAGGTAAGGGGGGATTACTAATAAAGGGGGGAACCTTTATATCAGTGCCCCCTTACATTATTGTATTCACTCCCCCTTACATCAGTGACCCCCCCAGACTGGCCTGGCGGCGCTGTCACTGACCTCCTCTCAGGTGCACCATGCAAGGCTCAGTCAGACGGCTCCAGATTGGCGGCTCTGGTTTTATCTGTGGAGTCTCCTCTCCACAGTCCACTCATGTCTGTCTTTTCCCGTAACCCCCATCCCAGTGGCACTCCCACCCTTGACTCCTTTCTAGGATCCCCTCAGAGACTGCAGACATGATAAAAGACAAGAGATGGTCAGAGGCTGCGGACATGATACAGGAGGTGGACAGAGGCTGCGGACATGATATTGGAGGTGGACAGAGGCTGCGGACATGATACAGGAGGTGGACAGAGGCTGCGGACATACTATAGGAGGTGGACAGAGGCTGCGGACATGATAGTTTCCTCCTCACCCCCTCACAGTAGCCTCCTCCTCTGCCCACCAATATATTACTTACAATGTACAATAGAGCTTAGCAGCCCAAGGTACAGGTCTATTAGAATCACAGGAGGCAGCAGAACTAAATCAGCTGAGATCTGTTGCTTTAGCAGGCAGCCTGTACAATAGCAGACTGCAGCTGAATGTCAGACACTGTCTATGGCAAGGTCTCCTGGGACTAAAGATGCTTACACTGTTGTCTCTATGCAATATACTGGGGGTGATATATTAAAAAAAAAAACAACAAAAAAACACACAGTAACCCAGTGCCCAGACAGGCTACAGCAAATCTGCGAAGGTGACATGTTAAGCTGATCATTAGCAAGCACAGCTAGGAATGATTTGGTGTGTAGATCTACAGTAACTAGCTGACAGATTCCCAACACCTGCAGAATGCAGGACAGGAGTCGCCGGCCTCCGTGGTCTCTCTTGATCTATTCAAAGATGGCGCCAGGCAGCGCAATTACGTTACTGCGCATGCGCCGCCCACCAGAACTTGTTTAATTATCTCCCTATGTCCTCCCCTCCTGTTTGGTGTGGATTCACTTATTCTCGGCTAGATCCTCCATGTTTCTTCCACGCTCCATCAGTGTTATTTCTTTGCAGAGACAGGGCTTTGGAAAGTCATTGTCTTCTTACACTTCAACGAACTAAAAGCACATTCTCTGTACTACAATTATCTGAAGTAAAATGTGTTGGATACTGTATCTCACTGAAGAATTAGGCTGTCTGTAAAAGGTGCCATGTAAGCAGGTGACCATACTGTCTAGACAGACTGGGCCTAAGGCGGTAAGTAATGCATAAATAAGCATTTGAAACAAAAAAGACCTTGTGTCCCTTAATACACACAAAGAAAAGGATTTTACTGTATTAAAAAAAATTCTGTTTTCTGTGTATAGTTTTTAGTTATATGTGTATGTGGGAGCAGCAATATACTGTATGCTCATTACATATTCAGGCTTTGCTTCCTACTTGGCAGTGCTACCCCGCGCACACAATGCTGAATCAGAATGCTCATGTATCTAAAATATCACCAAGCACCCACAAATACCCACACTTGCAATCTGTTCACCCCTTCCAATATTTTTGTTTACTGTCTATTAGGAGGAGACTTCTGCCCTTAGAAATTCTATATTTTCTTGTAAGGTTCCCAGTTCTGTATTCTTGCAAGGTTCCCAGTTCTGCTTTGTACCTTTCTAAGCCATGATCTTCTGTTGAGCTGTACAACCTTTTATTTTTCATTAACTAATTCTACTTTTATGGGATAAAGGAGAGCTGTGATTACATGCACTCATACTGAACGCAAGAGATTTTTGGTTATGTAGTAATAAGCCTATAAAGAGCTTCTGTGGAAAACAGAGGTAGACAGCAATATGTAGTATATCTGGACTAGGGTTGACGAGTCAGCCATGGAAAAGAAAACACATATGCAGCTCACATGCGGCACGGCCCCATGGGAATAGACTTTGGCTCATGTGGTATGCATTCTTTACTTGCTCTACTCTGTGCTTTGGCAGCTTATGTGTGTCGGTTTATTGTAAGTACATGTAATTATTATATAATATAATTTTATTATATAATAAAATGTCAGTTGCACAGAAGAAATATGCACTTTCATTTACATGGTGATATTTGAGGTATTACAATAAAATTGCAGAAAATTATAACACAAAGGATATTGCAGTAAGGGTATTACAGCCTGCAGGGTCAATTCAATAAAGTATATAAGCCAAGTCTGTTATTTGATTTAACGGTTATTGTTTCACCAAATATATGATTCACTTAACAAAATATTGCATAGTAATTATATCATCATTTAGTCACACAAAACAGTGATTTAACTATTATAAGCCTTTATATTTAAAGCTGAACTTCAGGAAGATTAAAAGATGTGAATTAATACAACTTATGAAATGAATTTTTTTAAAGCAGTAGTAAACTGCAATAAAAAAAACAAAAAAATCTTCTCCCTGCAAATGAATGTCATATGTACTAGTAGGCATCGCATACTAGCACATTATGAAAGACTTACCTGAAAACGAAGCCCTCCAGAGGTGTGCTGTCACCTCTGACAGGGCTTCCATCTTCACCTGGTCTTCCCTCCAGGTTCGCGGGCAGCGTCCGTTTGACTGGTGAAGCTGTGATGACCTCACTCCCGCACATGTGTGTGGGAGTCACGGCCGCAGCACAGCTCTCTATGGATGGCACGCCATCCATTGAGAGCACAGTGCACATGCGCCGGTGACACCGGTGCTGCTAAATTAAATATCTCTTAAACGGTGCATATTTAGGAGATAATTACTGTACCTACAGGTAAGCCTTATTATAGGCTTACCTGTAGGTATAAATCATTACATGGGCTTTACTACCACAATGTGAGTACATACATTTGACCGATATCAGAGATGGAGTGTGAGATGAAGCAGCACAAGGAACCAATCAGTTTATGTGATGACAAGCATGCCAATAGAAGGAGAAAGCAGAGTGACAGGGAGAAAGCTCATCACTGTGCTGCTTCTCCTTTACTATCCAGTCAAAGGCTGAGGTGGATTCAAAACCACCTGAAGTGGGTTGAATGATGCTGACTATCAAGCTATAGATATCTATTAGAACAAAAAAGTCTTATGGGGGAAATCTCTGGATTGAAGGTAATATTGCAACAGATAATGGTTTTGTTATTTTATTTCTTAATTGGGCTATTTATTTCTATGTATCTTTTTTTATTGGCTGCATTTTTCTTCAACAAAGCCTTTATTTTAGGTCTCCTTTTTCTGAACATACCTTACAATCATCCCAGAACTGAGTAATATTTAAAAGAGCAAAAACCCTTTTCCTGAGCGGGGATTCCTGGCTATGTATGATGTAAGCGAATCATTCAGGTGATGTTAAAGGTTGCTAAGAATGTGACAAATGCAGGAGTCTTTAGCAACCATCAGCAGCAGGAAACATTTATGTTCGTTCACACAGAATGTCCTAAACATTTGGTGATCAGTGAACGCTTGAACAGTGAATGTTGAGGTTCAAACAAACACACAGCTTATCCCTAGTGTTTACCATACAGTGGATGCACACTGACTAAAGCTGCCTACACACTATACAATTTTTATACAATTTTCTTGTACAGTTTTCCTTTAGATTTACCAAAACCATATAATATGAGGTCAAACCTAAACACTTTCAAATTGTATGCAATCAGGCAGGCCCTTGCATTACATACTGTAGTTGAAGTAAATCTAAAGGAAATTGAACAACAAAAATTGTATAATGTGTATCCAGCTTAAGGCTATGTGCATTGTAGCACTGTCAATGTATTGTAAACCACCACAATAAAATAGATTGAGCCAGGTTTGTGGTGTTGTCAGAAATGGGGACAACCTACACTTCATATCACACAGTCAGAGAGTGATCAGAGCTTTATGGCAAATTTGCCCATACATCATTTTGAGTTTACAGTGATGACTCGCAGGTTATGGGTTAAACAATGTGCAGGATTTGGTAAAAAAAAAAAAAAAAGGTTTACATTTAATCAAATGATTGCAGCTTACTAGAAACAGTGCATGAGTAGAGTCTATTTTAGGATATTATGGCCAAACTGTAAGGGGGATCAAAATATCTGACTACCATGTACCTACTATTGTACATAACTTTTAAGGTCTGTTATCATTTATTTATTTATTTTATTTTTTATAGCAGGTAGGCCTTTTAATGTGTAAATTTGCTAATCCTTTAAATCAAATATCCAGATTAATTATTGAACCTTCCGCCTCCCCATCCTTAACCTTGCCTCACTGCTTGAACTATACAGTATGTAAGCCCAGTTGGTGAAATCTCACATAAGCTTTAACACTGTAATGCAATTTTAAAGTGATTAATATACAGTATTTAAACACTGAAACTGTTGCGGCCAATAATAGAAAAAGTGTATCTTGTGACAACTCTTCAATAAAACATAAAATATAGCATAAAAAGTAAAAACAATTTACAAAATTCCAAAATAAATCCAATAATCGCATAAAGTGCATATGAAAATTCTAAATAAATCCAATAATCTCATAAAGTGCATATAATATAGTGCACAGTCCAATAAGTGCAATTAAGCTCCAGTGCAGAGGGAGCAAGTCTCCATATAGAAAGGCCCGTAACCACAGCATGTAATGCATAGGTGGAGGGCATACATGACTGTGGCAGCAGTGGAGTTAACACAGTTGGGGGAGTGGATAATAGTTTAACCGAGAGGGAGGTACTAGGAGGGTCTTTATAAGTGGATCCCGCCCTGGGGGGAGGAACAGTTTCCTGAAGAAAGTTCCCTGAAGAGCAGCATGGCTGACCTGGAGCGCCTGATGGAGCAACTTAGAGAAGAAGCAGCGGTGAGAGGGGCGGCCTGGCTCCAGGACACCATCGACGCAGCGGTACGGGGGACAGAGCCTGTAGCTAGCAGGGGGGGAACGAGCGGCACTAGGACACGGTGGTCGCGGCCAACTGAGAGGTTTTCCCCTGAACAGCGGCAGCCCGGGACTCACACCGGTCCCTCGGCGGGCCCGCAGCCTAAAAGAGTGGCAAGTGAGCTGGAAGGACGGCGGAGAAGGGATGTCGGAAGGCTGAGCGGTCGGCGTGATGGATCGGGAGCGGCGCGGCGGCCTACAGGATCCAGAGGGGAGAGGAGTGTTAGCCCCGCCCCCAGAGTGAGTGAGTCGGAGGTGCGCAACAGAACACGTGGAGAGATCCCCGGGCCTGCTTGTTCCACGGCAAGGGATTGCAGACGGAGTGAGAGAGGTCGGCCTGGGAGAGCAGCACTACTACCTGATGGCAGGACTGTGGTTTCACACACCGGTCCGGGCAAGGTACAGAAAAAATCAGCTAGCAGATGGGATGCGCAGAGGCAGGGGCGTCCGGCCGCAGCTTCAGCGGCAACCTTGGCGTCCAGGCCGGGTGGGCCTTCATCGGCGGAAGAGGAAGAAGGGGAGCGCAATGTGGAGGATGAGCGGTCCGGGTCAGAGGAAGAAGCGACCCCCCTTCCAGGAGGACAGCAGCGGTGGAGAACAGAGGTCTGGCTGATGAGGCGACGCCTGTGCAGCCTGGTGAGTCTAATGTCACTGTTTCTGTTGCAGGTCTGCCTAGTAGTGGGGGGCTGGGGGTTGCAGGAGCGAGTGCGGTTGGCAGAGTGAATGAAGTAAGCGGGGGGGCCTCTGGCTTAGGGGTTTTTTTGGCAGGCATAAAAGAGCTGGTGCAGCGGTTTGAAGCGGCGGAAAAGGTTCGCACGGGCCCGGCGTCAGCATGGGTTCCGCCGGGGGATGCCGGGGCTGTAGGGGCAACAGGTGGAGCAGAAAAAAGCGGGGGGCCGGTTGTTCAGGCCGCAGTTGCCTTGCCCAACCCGGTGGTGACGGTGAGTGGGGCCGCGCAAGGGACGTAAAAAACTGCGGAGGCAGCAGGCAGGACATAACAAGGTTGGCTTGCACGGCAAAATGCGAAGTCTATGTTTGTTATGAGGGACCACTGCTACTATTGGAAAAATTAAATCTTGAGTAAAGCCGGATGATTCTAAGAAGGAGGACGAGGAGAAGAGGAGATATCGTTTAATCCCTAGAGCATTTGCCAACTGGTTGCAGGCGTTTGCGATTATGGCAAGTGTGATAGGGGAAAAGCAACCCGAGCATTGTTCTGTGCTGTTTTGTTATCAAGATGCTATTGGTGAGGTGTACAGAGTTTATGGGGGAACAGCGTGGTTGAGGTATGATGAACAGTTCCGACAATGGAGGGCGGTTAGGCCGGCACTGCGTTGGGATCACAAGGACATCAGCCTATGGATGAGATTGATGACGACGGCGAGGGCCCCCAATCAGTTTTTTCAGGGGGGGCCGGTGGACCTTCGACCCAGGGACATCCGGTCGGAAACAAGAAAGGGGTTTGTTGGCAATACAACACCGGGACATGCAGGTTTGGAGTCGCATGTAAGTATAAACACGAGTGTTCAGAATGCGGGGGCTCTCACCCTGGGTCAAGATGTTTTAAACAGGGAAAAGCTCATCCAGGAGAGACTGCAAACAAAAGGGAGGACCCCGGTGAAGGTGGAAAGGCTGCGACCATTTTTAGGTAGGTATCTGGAAAAGGCAGCAGCACAATTGTTGGAGACAGGTTTTTCGGTTGGTTTCCGGATCCCATGCGAATTGACGGTGATTCCACCAGTTCCGCGCAATTTACGGTCAGCAATGCAACATCTGGCTGTAGTTTCAGAGAAGCTGAGGAAGGAGGTTGCATTGGGGCGCTTGGGTGGCCCATTTCCAGTGGCGCCGTTTGACGATCTGGTGGTATCGCCGCTGGGGGTGGTCTCAAAAAAGGAACTGGGGAAATTCAGGCTAATTCATCATCTATCTTTCCCAAAAGGGGGGTCAGTGAATGATGCTATAGACCGGGGGGCGTGCTCCGTGACTTATACCTCATTCGATGCGGCAGTGGGATGGGCCGTCGTTACGGGAAGGGAGCCCTGAGGGCAAAAGCGGATGTGGAATCCGCTTTTCAGACTACTGCCGGTGCACCCGGACAGTTTTAGGTTACTGGGGTGTCATTGGAAAAACAAATTTTACGTTGACAATTGCCTACCCATGGGCTGCTCAATATCGTGCGCGATATTTGAGCAATTTAGCTCTTTTGTGGAATGGGTTGTGCGGGATGTGTCGGGGGTGAATTCTGTTACCTAGACGATTTCCTTTGTATAGGTCCGGCATCCTCGAGGATCTGCGCTGTGCTGCTAGCCACGCTGGAACACATCGCAGATAGATTTGGCATTCTATTGGCTGCTGACAGGACAGAGGGACCTTGCACGGTCATCCAGTTCTTGGGCATTGTCCTGGATTCGGATGCAATGGAATGCAGACTGCCGGACGATAAGCTGGAAGACCTGAAGAGGGAAATTGCAGGGCTTCTGGGATTGAGGAAAGTGCAGCTACGGACACTACGGTCGGTATTGGGCAAGCTTAACTTTGCATGCCACATATTACCAATTGGAGCGCAGGGCCTTGGCCCCAGTCGTGGGTAGAGGCGGGATTCACAAAAAATCTGGTGCTACTGGAGTTGTTTCCGGTGGTGCTGGCGGTGGAACTATGGGGAGCATCATTCAGGGATCTGAAGGTGCGTTTTCCATGGGGACAATTTGGGGGTAGTGCAAGTAATTAACAGGATTACGGCATCGTCTCCTCCGGTGATTAGGTTATTGCAACACTTAGTATTGCGCTGTTTGCAATTGAATGTTTTCATTCATGCTGTCCATTTACCGGGGGTGGAAAATGTTATAGCTGATGCGTTGTCTCGCTTCCAGTGAGACAGGTTCCGGGAGTTGGCGCCAGAGGCGGAGCAACAAGGGGTACCTTGTCCTGAATGGCTGTGGGGGATAGCATTGGCCTCATCGCTGGATGGATAAGGAAGTCGGTGAGTGGGTCAACATGGGCGGCATACACTAAGGTATGGAACGAATGGATGGAGTTTGTACAAGAAATAGGGGGGGAGTCGGTCGGTCGAGATTTGAGGTTGTTGTTGATTTACTACATTGCCAGAAAAATGGAGGAAGGTGTGTCCGCGTCGGTAGTGAATAAGAAAGTAGCGGGTTTGGCCTTTCTGTTTAAATTGCAAGACCAGCTGGACTTTACTAAGGATTTTTGGGTACGGCAGGTGATGAAGGGTTATAGGAAGTCGATGGTTAGCAAGGATGCTAGAAGACCGGTAACATTTGAGATCCTGCAAGGTATTATAGCACAGTTAGATGGGGTGTGCTTATCTACCTATGAAAGTATGTTGTTTAAAGTGGCATTTTTGTTAGCGTTTTTTGGGGCTTTCAGGATAGGGGAATTAGTTAGCCCTTCTAAGAAAGTAGAAGGGGGGCTGGGTTATCATGATGTGCAGTATGGGGCAGAGAGGTTAAAGTTGTGGTTAAGGAAATCTAAGACTGATCAGCTGGGTAAAGGCAGAATGGTACAGGTGTATCCAGTGGGAATTCCAGTGGGAATTTTTGAAATTTCATTCAGAAGGACCGGGCACCCTTTTGGTACATTTAAGGGGTGAATTTTTATCTAGATTCCAATTTTGGGGAGTTTTTACAAAATGCATACGGGGGTTGGGTCTGGATGAGAAGGATTTCTCGTCCCATTCGTTTCGGATAGGAGCAGCTATGGAAGCAGCCAGAAATGGGATGAATGTGGACGCGGTGAAACGAATTGGGAGGTGGGAATCTAATAGGTTTCAGTCTTATGTTCGGCCCCACCTGGTGGTAGGTTTGTAGAAAAAGAATTGGACAGTTTCTGTTAGAGTGAGTGATATGTTAGTGACTGTTGAATATAGGGTTTTTTTATAGTACGGTTTGTTTTCTCTTTTCTTCTGTTTCAGATTCGTTGCCGGGGATGGTCTGGATCATGGGCCATTCTTACGTGTCCTGGGGGGCACGGAGAGGGGACGCCCGTTTTGAGGGTAGGCAATTGGGTTTTAGTAGACAGGAGGCATGTATCAAGTGGTTGGGGATCCCCGGAATGTTGTGGGGTAGGTTGGTTGCTGAGGTGCATCGTTATGCACAACGAGACAGGCCGCTGGACGTATTAGTTATTCATGTAGGCGGTAATGACTTGGGCATTAGAGCCATGGTAGACATCAAACGAGACATAAAGTTGGATGTTTGGCAGTTGAAGGAAGCTTTTCCTAAGATGGTGATTGTCTGGTCTGACATGGTGGCTCGGACATCATGGAGGATGGCTAGGTCAGTAGAAGGTGTTAACAGGGCACGTAAGAAAATAAACAGGGAAGTGAGCAAGTTCGTGATTAATAATGGTGGTTTGGCGGTTAGACACCTTGAACTTGAATTTGAAACCTGGAGGTATTTATGGGCTGATGGGGTTCACTTGAATGAAGTGGGTATAGATTTGTGGGCCTTAGGTTTACAAGACGGAATACAGAGAGCACTTCGGGTGTGGAGGGGCACCCAAGATTGAGGTTTTATTCTTGGGTGAGGTGGCGGGCGTTGGTCTGGGCAAGAGAAGGAAGATGGCAAAAAGTAAGAGTTTTTTTGGGAGCTAGCGTTGATATGGCTCATGATGGTGGTTCCTGGTTAACGGAGGTTAACCGGGAAGTGATAATGGGGCTCTGCGGTCATTGGTAGTCTCTGAGCCAGCTTGTCGGCTTGAGGCCTATGTGATAAATTTTATGGGACCGCAGGGCAAGTTTTGTTATTGGACACTGATGATTATGAAGCTATTGCTCAGACCAACGCTTGAGAAATTAGACAGGTTGTTTAACAGATGTTGTTGTTTTCGCTGTTTTATAATGGATATGTTTATAT